>NW_028242631.1:0-613577 GCF_964263255.1 Lissotriton vulgaris
AATTCAAGGCCCCGCCCCTAGGTGAGTGGCACCTCAGGTAACATTGAATTACAAGGCCACGCCCCAACCCATCGAGGCCACGCCCCTAGGTGCGTTGTACCTCTGATACCCTTTTAGGACATTAAATGACAAGTCCAAGCCCCCAGCCAGTCGAGGCCACGCCCCCCACCAGTGGAGGCCACGCCCCCATGTGTGCTTTCTTTGATAACCTTGAAAGACCTTAAACGGCAAGGCCACGCCCCCAGCCGGTCGAGGCCACGCCTCCAGGCGCTCTGTCCCTTTGGTCACCTTGAGCTTGAGAGGGGCATCAAAGCTGGTTATTCTCGCGGCCGGGGGGGCCGGGGAGGGCTGTGCCCTCCACACAGAGTGTCTTCGATTGCAGCCCCCCGGGACCTCTGCGGCCGGGTTTTTACTGTAAACACGTTGTTAAATGAATAAACAAATTGGAACACATAAATATACATAATTTAAGAAGCGTGATGGTGTCTGAGAGGCTTCCTAGACCACGGGCGGGTGGGTGGTGAGGGGGGCAGATGTTATCAAAATGTACTTGGGGGGGGGGGGGGGGGGTGCCAAAGCACACGATACTGTGGTGTGCGCTCTAGCCTATCGGCGCATACGGGATTACGCGATGCGCCGTAGGCTAGAGCGTCATAGGCGCGCATGCGCACACGAGTAAATAGAAACGGCGCGAAGAGAGAAATCGGCAGTTGGCGACCGGAGCAGTCGTTGGTTAGACGCTCGGCGCCCTTACTTTGTACCTTGTACTTGGAATGAGAATAAACGCATTCCTGTTCATCATAACCTGTGTCAGTGCACTTAAGTGGGAAATACAAACATTACAGTGGCGACGAGGGTGGGATCTGGACACCACCGGGCACAGACGACAGCAAGGGTATTAACCCCCACTCCCACGAGCCAGCCAAGGCACAGGACCGACAAGGAGAGCAAGGGCGTGGCAGCAGCGCAACAGCACGACCAGAGGAAAGCCACCAACCTCAGAAAGCCAGGTCAGTGGGGCCCAAGACGCAAAAAAAAAGCCCCCAGGCAGCAACCTGGCAACCAAGGGAGACACCCCCGAGCCAGAGGAAGGGGGGAGCACTGCGCAGGCAGCGCACGCTTCGAGGGACAACACCCCAGATAGCCCAAGGGGTCAAGGAGACACGGCAGGCAGCGCAGGAGCGCCCGGTGTACCCACAAATAGAACCCAGGAGGAAGGACCCAGAGGTGAGGCCAGAATGGCGAATCAGGCATCAGCCCTAATGGCGCCAGTTCCATTCCTAACCAGGCCAGGGGAACCCCAACTCAAATGGGAAGACTGGAAGGAATACTTCCTAAATTACATCGAAGCCTTAGAAGACGAGAGTGAAGGGGAATACAAGCCGGAAAGGAAGAAGAGGCTTCTGCTCCACAACTTAGGCCCAGAGGGGGTCAGAGTGTTCAAGAACTTGGTGCCCAAAGAGAGGGGCGCGGAGGAGGCCGACGTTTTTGAAAACGCACTGGACGACCTGGATAGCCATTACCGCCCAGCAGTCTGCGTCTCGATAGACCGCTATAACTTCCAACAGAGGAAACAAGAGGCGGGAGAATACATCGACGACTATGTAGCAGCCCTCCGCAGGTTGGCCATCACGTGTAGATATGGAAATTTACAGGATGAATACATAAAAGACCAAATAGTGATGCACACCACCAGCAGAGCAGTCCAAGATAAGCTATGGGCAATGAATGAAACCACCCTGAAAGAAGTAGTGGCGATGGTCAAAAAGGCGGAAATGTCGAAGAGAGGCGCGGACGCAGCGAAAAGAGAAAGCGGGCCCAGACAGATGGTTAACAAAATAGACGAAGCGCCGCAATCCAGTAAACCCAAAAGCATGCACGGGGACCCGAAGAAGGACACAAGAGGGCCGGGGAAGCAGATGCCTCGTTCCAGCCCAGGAACGAAATTTGCGTGCTACAGATGCGGCAGTGCAGCGCACGCTGCCCAGGACAGGCGCTGCCCCGCGTTTCGAGCCAGGTGCTCGTTTTGCGGGTTGACGGGGCACTTTGAAAAGGTCTGCCGGAAGAAAGGATCGAAATCCACGGTCAAGTGCATCGAATCGGGCACGGCCAACGTCAGTGAAGAGGACGAGCAGGAAGAAGATGACCTAGTGCTCTGCATCGAGGATCAGGTGCTGGACGTATCCGGAAAGCGCAGGGACAAACCCCGCACCCACATGCACATAGGAGGCGTCAAGGTATATGTGGCTGTAGATTCGGGATCCCCATGGACCATAATACAAAGATCGATATGGGAAGAGGATTTCGAGCCAATTTTAGGCCCCGACCTGGAGCCACCGGACATCAGACCCATCTCGTACACAGAAGATTCCATTCCACTGGTGGGATGCAAGGAGTTGGTGTTCGAATTTAGAGGGCGGTCAGCCTCATGCACCCTGTACGTAGCAGAAAAGGGCCCATCAGTGCTGGGGTGGAAAGACGCAGGTGCCCTCGGCATCGTTCTCAACCCCGGAGGGAAAGAACAGATCCTGCTAACGGACGAATGGCCCCTGTCGAAGGAGGAGGACTGGAAAGCAGCATACCCCAAGGTATTTGAGGGCACGGTTGGAAAACTGGATAAGTTCGTGCATAAGATGGCCCTGAAGGAGGGAGCAGTTCCTGTAGTACACAAAGTACGGAACATACCGATCTCCACAAGCGAGGCAGTGCGCCTGGAACTACAGAAGCTAGAAGAGCTAGAGATCATCGAGCCAGTCGACAGTGCAGAATGGCTATCGCCCTTGGTAGTAGTGAAAAAGCCAAATGGGAAGGTCCGGCTCTGTGTGGACCTGAGGGAGCTCAACAAAAACCTCATAGTGGAGAGATTCCCGCTCCCCAGGATCGAGGAGATGCTAGCCAGGACGAAAGGCATTACTCACTTCTCCACCATAGACCTAACATCTGCATACTACCAGATAGAACTCCACCCGTCGAGCAGAAAGTACACAGCGTTCATTACACCCTTTGGATGTTACCAATTCAAAAGAATGCCCTTCGGCCTGGCATCCGCCGCAGCCGTTTTCCAGAAGTTGATGCACAGGTTGTTCAAGGACATCGCGGGGGTGCAATACTTCCAAGACGACATCCTAGTGATGGGCACGGACAAACGTGACCACGACGAGAAACTCCATAAGGTGCTGAAAGTGCTGCAAGGCAAAGGAATGACGGCGGAGTGGAGCAAGTGCAGGATCGGTTCTCGCACAGTGACCTACCTAGGACACGAGATAGGAACACGAGGTATCTCGCCAAAGGAGCAGAACGTGAAGGCGATAAAGGATGCCAAGGCCCCATCAACCAAGGAGGAAGTGCGGTCATTCCTAGGAATGGCCGAGTATTACAGCAGGTTTGTTAGACAATTTGCCACAAGAACACACAGGATGAGACTACTGACCAGGCTCAATACGAAATTCGAATGGGATGAGGAAGCCCAGGCCGAATTTGAAGCCATTAAGGACTGCATCAGCCATGCCATTCCCTTGCAGGGATTCGCCCCCACAGATAAGTCCATAGTGACAACGGACGCCAGCGACAAGGGCTTGGGGGCTGTCTTGGCGCAGGAGAGAGAAGACGGAACAAGAGAAACCATCAGTTTTGCATCCCGGGCGCTGTCCCCGACGGAACAGAGGTACAGCGTAATTGAAAAAGAGATGCTGGCGGTCACGTGGGCGCTGTGCAAATTTCGCCAGTTCATATGGGGCACGAGATTCAGGCTCCAGACGGACCACAAGCCACTCATCAAAGTGTTGACGTCATCAGGTCATGACACGGCCACTCCGCGGATAGCAAAAATGACCCTGAAATTGCTGGATTTCACATACGATGTGGAATATCTCCCAGGTACGCAAAACAAGGTGGCAGATTATCTCAGCCGGGCAGCGGCCATGGAGGAAGCTCCGGGAGAGTCTCAGGACACAGAGGAGATGGTTGCCAGCATGGAAGACCATGAGTCGTCCATCAGTGCGCAGGAGTGGCAAGCGGCATATGAACTCGACGAGGAGAAGATGGAGGTAAAGAAACATCTCACGTTGGGGTGGCCGGATAAGAAGAGGCTGACGGAGGGGGTCCGGCGCTTCTATGAGATGAGGGAAGAATTGTCCCTGAGTGACTCGGGAATCTTCTTGTACAGAGGAGAGAGAGTTGTGCCCCCAGTCACGCTGATACCCCGACTCCTGAAGGTGCTTCACGAGGGGCATCTGGGCATAGTGAAAACCAAGGCTTTGGTCAAGCAAATGTATTGGTGGCCAGGAATGGATGCCCACATCGAGAGACAGGTGCGGGAGTGTGAACAGTGCCAAGGAGCGGACAAAGTGCTACGCCCACTCCGTCCTGCATTAGGAAAATTCGACACCCCACACGGCCCATGGGAGGAAGTGGCCATAGACATCCTTGGGCCCATTCTGGACAACAGAGGAGTGAATAAGTACATATGTGTGGTAGTAGACAAGTACTCCAAGTGGCCAGAAGCAGACATACAAGAGTCGATGGACACTGACACGATCTTGAAGTTTCTGACAGGGCTGTTCCTCAGGGAAGGAATACCCAGAACCATCCTAAGTGACAACGGACCGCAGTTTGTGTCGGATAAGTGGGAGAAATACATGAAGAGGAACGGAATCGAAGTAAGACACACGGCAGTATACCATCCGGCCTGCAATGGTCAAGTCGAGAGGTTCAATAGAGTGCTAATGGGCTCCATTCAGGCAGCAATATCGCAAGGAAAGGATTGGGAAGCAGAAATGATGAACATGATATGGGCCTACAGGATAACGCCCTCAGTGGTGGGGTACAGCCCGTTTCAAGTGTTAAGAGGTAGGCATCCCTTCACAAGGGACAACGTGGCATGGAGGGAGAAGACCATCACCAGCAAGTGGTCCCCGGCCGTGGTGCAACACAACCTGGAGAAGGCCCAGAAAATCTACGCAGCACACTATAACAAACGTCGTGGCACCAAGGACACAGAGCTAGAAGAAGGGGAGTGGGTGAGGATCAAGCTCCCTACTTTACAGAGGAAGGGCGAAAGCAAATTCAGCCAGCCGCTACAGGTCAAGGAGGTGCGGGGCAGGGCGGCCCTCCTCAGTGATGGCAGAGTATGGTCGCAGGATCGAATGGCCAGGGTAAACAAAATCCTAGTCTGACCCAAGACTGAGGAAATCGAGAGGAGCTTGGACCACCAGGAGGCTTTCCCGCTCCCTGAGTACGGCGCAGACGACCAAGAGGAAAGCATAAGGGTCGACCATGAAGAAGCAGTGGGGAGTGCCAGGCCGATGGACGGAGAAGCAAGACAAGTGAGTGCGGAGCCGAGTACAGGCGGGAGAGAAACTGAGATGTCCCAAGGAGAGACGGCGGTGAGAGAGAACATGCCGGTAAGACACACCCGCAGCGGAAGGGCAGTTGTAGTGCCCTCTCGTTATAATGACTTTGTGATGAATGGACACTAGAGTGGTGCCAGCCCCCGGGCACCCCACATAGACTTTGGACACTATGAAGGACACCACCCTGGGGAGGAAATGTTATGTTTAGTATTGTGTAAAGGGGGGAGATATGTGGTGTGCGCTCTAGCCTATCGGCGCATACGGGATTACGCGATGCGCCGTAGGCTAGAGCGTCATAGGCGCGCATGCGCACACGAGTAAATAGAAACGGCGCGAAGAGAGAAATCGGCAGTTGGCGACCGGAGCAGTCGTTGGTTAGATGCTCGGCGCCCTTACTTTGTACCTTGTACTTGGAATGAGAATAAACGCATTCCTGTTCATCATAACCTGTGTCAGTGCACTTAAGTGGGAAATACAAACATTACAGATACTTTTCACAATCAAACCTTTACTGTTTGGTGAAATAAAACATTTACAATGATCCATTAGGTTATACTGAAAAAATAAGAATACACATATTAAAAGTTACGAGGTGATTCCCTCTCTGGCTCTGGGATTTGACCAGTAAAGTCTGTTCTGTATGAACACGAAGGAAAGTGCAAACGTGGCAGAAATATCATCAAGATGCTTCAGTGTTCCACCCACGGATCGGAAGTTTATTCCCTCCTTTTTAAGGCAGGTGTAAAGTATTGTATTGTAATTAAAAAATACAATACAATTACAATACAAAAGGTGTAAAGTTTCAGTACGTTGTGAGGTTGGAGCACCGTGAACGTCAGCCCGGGGTTAGAGGTCAGAGGGGGCTTTGGACACAGTGTGTGCATCCGTGGCAGGTCAGAGACACGCTGCAAAGTCTGCGAGCCCCTGGACCTCAAGGCTACTTCCCACCCCGGCCATCAGTTTGATAAACTATTGGTTCTCACCCTTTGGACTTCTGGAGACCACCAATGAATCATTACTGGAACCCGGGGACCCCCACTGAATTATTGTTGGAATCCGGGGACCCCCCACTGAGTCATGGCTGCTAGTGGAGGGCCCCAACCTAAGCACGATGGGTGATTTGAACCGAAAAACAATACACACAAAAATACAAAAACAATGTTCAAACAAATATACAAATGATGATATCTTTTATTTAACTCCCAAACACATATAAATAAAAATAATAAAAATTGTAATTTTAACACAGAAGTTCTTTTTCTTTCTAAATTGAATTGAGGCCAGTAATCGTCCATACTGTATTCTGTTTGATGCACGTGCACTGCTCCAACGAATCAATCTAACAATACCAATTTCATTTCTAGTCTCCAATTTCAAATTCCTTTCCATTTCCAGTACATTTAAAAATGTTCAATGGTACATTTGGCTTCTTTATATACTCTTCATGAATCTGTTAATATTATTTAGTTTTCTACGTAGTCGCGGAACCCCTGAGGAGGCTTTGCGGTCCCAATGGGTCTCCAGACCACAGGTCGGGAACCACGGTTATTAACTTTATATTGATTTAAATGTTATCTATTTACAAATATTGAATCCGCGCCTGTCTACAAGGACAAATTCCAATTTGGTTGAATGTGGCGCAAAGTACGCTTCTCCGTTCTCTTCCCGGGCCAGGTTTAGGCACACGATGTGCCCGATCGCTTCGATCTTATGTTTGCACAGCCTCAATATTTGTCCTCTGGTGATTCACTCCAAGGAGGGTTTCAGTCTCGTGACAGAAACCTCATAAACCTGTAAATCATCAATTTATATTTGATGTTTTAAAATTCTCTTGCAATGCTAAGCCTGCCAATGATTGGTTTCACGGGTACCAATGGACGTCCAAGCGCGGCACCGTTTGCACAAATCCATTTTGTCTAGGACAATTGAAATGGCTTTCGAACATTTATTAAATGATTTTTTTGAATACATTAATTTACCAGCAGGGCTAATGTTTTTTGTACTTTATGTAATGCTATATCAAGATACTTTCTTGAATTATTTGTTCTCTTGGATTCATTATTTTCGTCCGGATGAGATGAATCCGGGCCTGACCGAGTTTAACGGACAGGTTACTCCATCACAAACATGACAGGTATCCAGTCTGCCGTACTACAAGTGCCACTGGATATAATACACTTTTAATATGTTGGACGGGATATCCATAGCAGTTGAGACGGAGTAACCCTCGGTAGCGGCCGGTGTGTGGAAAGAGTGGCAGGGAGGGCAGGGGACAAGGGGGCGGACAGATGACGCATAAAAAAAAAAAACACTAACCTGCCGCATTACCACCTCGCTCCCCTCTCCACTGCAGGCACAGGTGTAGGAGAGGAGGGTCTGCTTCCTATGGTCACACCCTCTTTTTGCTGTGATACTCTGGTTTTTCGACTTTAGACTGGCAGTGGCCCTGCTAATCAGGACCACAGCCTAGCTGTTCTCTCTCTAAATTGATACCATGTACTTTCGGTACATACCAGATTGGGTATTGGGTCACCTTTGTGAGCCCCTGTATAGTGTACCATAGGTAGCCAGGGCATAGGTGCATCCAAGGCCTACCACGGGCTGCAGCATGTATTATGTCACCCCTGGCTGGCCCTCCAAAATGACACCACAGGCTGTTCACCCAGCCTGGGTAAGGTGGTGTAATCACCCCTTACTTAGATATGGTATAGAACTAGAATCATTCCCTTGAAATATATACAGAAGAGCTAGTTACTAGCCTCAAATCAAATAAGACAGTCAAAACTAATACAGTCACAAGAATAAAATGCAGCAAAATGTATTGAACAGATAATAATAAAAACAATTCAGCCTAAGTATCACCAAAATAAGCTAAACATAATAATAAAATCAGATAAAAATACAATTGGTTTCAAGATATTGCGACCTGCGCAATACAAGAGACAGACAGGGGTTTGTAAAACATAAAATTTGTTCAATACGGATGGTATATTCAATGCTGTTCAATTATCACTACCATGTTTTCTCACAATCAAATTTTACATCAACATGGGAGGAAGGGGCTTGAATTGTACAAAAGATCGCGTTTCGGTGGTTCTGGGTGAGAATAGGGTCCGCGTTGATCAAGACTTTTGTTCAGTGTCTGTCGTATTTAGGAGTCTGAGTAGATACCCTCTTCTAAATTGTCGTGAATTCCCTGAAGCGATTTGTGGAGACTGGCTCTTACGTGCTTCTGTGGAGTTTCCTACTTTGTCAAATTGGCAGGTGTTGTTTAATAACATCAATTGGATCGGTACTGTACTTGGTAAGTTAACTGATGTATGTCCGTATGTTTCTTGGACAGATGGAAAGGGCCTTTAATTTCTAATGCGTTGTAGACAAGATTGATCTCCAAAGGCGTCAACTCTTTCTCACCTATTGTGGATAGAGAAGAGTACGTGTTCGGGATGTGTTGCTATGTGCTAACAACTCTAGGTGCTGGAGCGGCTTGCAGAACCTGATCTTACTAAGGTCCGTTACAGCCTCTGGCGGAGAGCAGAAATAATGCTATAATCTTCCGTCCCCGTGGAACCGCTTCTCTTGCGGATGAATCTCGCTGCGTCTGGGGGTTCTGTCACAATATCTACCTTATATATAGACACATATGCACCTATACGTCACTCCTATGGCAGGCCTGATCAATCCTGGAGGCAGAGTGCTTATTTTTGTGTGAGAGGGTGCCCTTGCATGAGCTGAGCCTCTCTGCAGATTTAGGAACCATCTCCTTATAGCTGGTCTATGATATAGCCATACCATATGCTCTTAAGTGCATTATAATCCTCGCAGTTAATGCTAACTTTGGTTTGGCTTTATCAAAACATGTTGTGTAAGGTGTAAAACACGTTGGAATACTACCCCCCCACCAGTCCTGGTGGCGGGGGTAGCATTCCACACTTCTAGGGGAGAAGACATGTAGATACTGGTAAACACGGTTAAAGTTAAACAGAGCCTCAGCATCACAAAATGGATGCGGCTGCCACAGACACGAGTCTGAACTCCTGCCGCTGGACAAAACTCTGGCAGGGGAGGTCTGGACAATAGGTTTCCTGTCAAGGGAGGTGCTAGCACCTCCCCAGACAGCCTGCAGTGTATTGGGGCAGGGTGGATTCATTGGAAAGATGCTTTTCCAGTCACTGTCTGGGGCACAGAAGGTACTCCATGCATAGACCGGTTCAAATCAGTTGCTGGGGCACTCCAGCCCTGCTCTGGCGCAAAACTGGACAAAGGGAAAGGGGTGTAACCACCCCCTTTCCAGGTCCACACATAGGAGGGACCTAGCAGGTAATCCAACCTCTTAACTTGGTATAAGTATAGGAGCTGTGTCCCTAGGACTTTAGATTATCCTGGAACTAAACTTTGATACTGAACTCTTGGACCTTCGACATTCAATTTCGACTGGAAGATGTAAGACATCTCCCTTGTGGTCAAGGAGTGACCACCCTGTGCAAACAGGCACCACCAGTAACTTGCCGGTCTGCATTGTCGACGCTCCCGTCGGAATGCGAAGACTCAGCGACACAGGACATAGACTTCCAGACATCTCTGACCCTGCTCAATGACTCCAGCAAAGTTGAGACCCATAGCGGACACGAGAGACGTGGGACCGGAACTCCTGGACATCCTGCATTTTGCTAACTGCATCGACTCCTGAGGCAACTCGCAGTTGTGCATTGGGGTAAGAGAAGCCCCAGACCCGAGCACCATTTGCACTGAAGCTCAGCCCTCCACACTCCACGAGTGCCACGTGGGGCCTGCTCTTGCATTCCAGCTCGATGAGTCTTCCTGGTTCCTAGTCTGTTGGCTAGTGAGCCCCCTGAAGACTTTTCTTTGAACTTAAACTATTTGCCTGATTGCTCCAGCTTCCCTGGAAAAGAGAAGCACAACAGACCTTGCTGGCCTGCACCAAAGCCAATCTTCATCTCCTGCATGGATTACATTTGCCAAGGCTTGTTGGGTCTAATCCGGATACCGACACCACAGTCAACTAGATCCTTTGTGGGACAGTTCGAATCCAGCTCCTGGTTATCGTCGACACCTCCTGGACCTCATGGCTGCAGAGACAAGCTTCACCTTTTCACCTGAGATCATCGCAACATCACCTGGTTCCTTCCTGGTCAATGGCTAGTGACCCAGACTCTGCCCCTTATGCTTTCAGGTTCTTCAGATCTTTGATCCACCCTTGGATCCACCAGGACACTTTTCCTCTGGTCGCCTGCAGCACTTCTTTGCAGAGCGCCATAGAAAACATCGACGAAACCTGACACCAAAAGGCACCGATGCACCCGGCTTCCCTGAGTGAGGTAACACGAGTACTCCGGTGCTCCCGTGGGTCTTGATTCTCGAAGTGTCCTAGTCTAAAGGGGTTTTGTCGTAGTCCATCTGAAGTCTCCTTAAACAGTAACTATGTAACTTTTAAGTTTCCCATGGAAAGTCAATGGTAACTCGCGACTGTGTTTAGACACTGCACGCATCTCCCATGGGCCACCTACTTCCTAACCTTTGGTTGTTTAGACTAGCCCCAGCGATTCCCTAGGCCCTAGGCCTACTTTCGATTTCTGAAGTGGTTCTCATACCACTATTTTAGTATATGGTTTGTGAGGCCCATAGGGCAAAACTGTATTTGTGCAACTTATCGTATGCTAATTAAGTAACTTGCATTTTGCTTTTACCTCTGACCTCATAAAGAGTGCAGAGGGGTTGTGTTTAGAATAAATACATATATATTTGATATACACCTTGTGTGGTGTCCTTTCATTGGGTATTCAAGGGATTATAATTGGTAAACAGCTTGCTTCACATGCTCTCTGAAGTCTTAGCCTATTATCTGCTGGTCCATGCTACCACTAGGATAGCTTTCTATAAGGTTGACTTTACAACCACCATCAATAAGGTCGATTAGACTGGTGCAAGGTGCCCACTAGAACTAGTGGACATCATATGCCAGGATAACTTCTCACAACAGGCCCCCATAATCCCTTGCTGCCAATCCGGACTCGGCTTTCATGTTGCTGAAAGCAGCGTCAGAATTGGCCTAAGCCCCAATGATTTGCGCTCCCAGTTAGACTGGGAGCCTGTGCCTGGTCGGGTTGGAGAGAGCGTCAGTGCGCGTGATAGTTTGGCCGGCCTGAGACGGTCGGCCAGACTGTCTTGCACACTGAATAGCAAGGCAGCCACTACTCCGCCAGCCTGTCACCCCCCTGGCACCGCCCCAAAGCCTCGGCTCCGAGAGAAAAAATAAAACTATAATAAACCAGGGTTTATTATCATTGTATTTTTCATTTTTTGGGCTACTGGCAGGTGGCGCAACGCTCTTCCGCCAAAGTGGAGGAATCGCCACTAGTAACAATTACGCCAAAGTCTAAACCAGGCCCTTCAGTTTTGCTAGGGCACTGTTGTAAGTTTATAAGACATTTTTAAATACGCTGCTTATTGTGCTATACTTAGTTTCCCAAGCCCAAGCTCTGATCTCGCTTTGGTTTGCGATGTGTTCTTGGGTCGACAAAAGAGCCAAGCAAATGAGTTTCCCTTGTCAATAGCGCTTGGCACCTGTATGTGATGGCTGGGAGAAACTTAGCGCCTATGGCTCTTAAAATGAGTTCTAAGATGCTTGTGTCCAGGAAGGACCTGGCCTGGCAGTTCAGGATGGACTGTTCCCATTGGGCGCAGGTAGAAGACTGATTTGGATATGGCTGGCTTTAAACTGGAATGGCATGGGGAGCAAAGAAACAATGGCTTTTGTCCCAGATCTCTGTATTGGGATGAATGTATGACATTGTTCAGCATTCTGTCCATCAAGTGTTCTTTATGCACTTTCTAAAAGGGGTATTGTCAAACACAGGATTTAAAAACCACCTTTACCAAAAGGTGCGTTAATAAATTCTGAGTTCAGAGAGTCCAAACATAATTTTCCTATCTTGTCCCTATGCAAAGTTACACATGTAAACATGGTACAGTGCAACCCCAAATATGAGCCTGTGGGACAGATATTCTTTCAACAGTGAAAAATACATTACACTGAATTTCACTATCAGGACATGTCACACACACTAGTACATGGCCTACCTTTCACATACACTGCACCCTGCCCCTAAGGGTACCTTGGGCCTACTATAGGGGTGCCTTACATGTAAGGAAAGGGAAGGTTTGGGCTTGGCAAGTGGGTGCACTTGCCAGGACAACATGGCATTTCACAACTGTGCACGCAGACACTACAGTTCTATGTCTGAGATAGTTTTACAAGGCCTCAGGTGGGTGGCACAACCAGTGCTGCAAGACAACTAATAGCATTTGATTTACAGGCCCTGGCACACACCAGTAAATCAAATATGCCAATCATGGATAACCAATCATTGTCACAATTTATACAGAGAGCAAATGCACTTTAGCACTGATCAGCAGTGGTAAAGTGCCCAGAGTCCTATAGCCAACGAAAACAGGGTCAGAAAAAATAGAAGGCAAAAGGCAAAAACTTTGGGGATAAACCTGTCAAAAGGGCCAGGTCTGACAGAGCCTTTTTGAATAAAAATGAATTTTCCGAAAATTAGCCCCTTAGGAACAGCAAAGTTAAGGTGATTGTTTTTTTTCCCCAAATCTCAGTTGAAAGAACAATATCTGCCTGTTTCCTCAACTAGTTAAAGCATTTCTGAGATAGATTAATTTGTTTAAGTTTTGTGAGATACTGATTCCAGTTCCTCACTTTCCTTAAGCAGATGAATTCAGTCAAATTATAGGCTAATTCCCCTTGATGAAATATAGTTGATAAGCAGAGTTCTTTAAGGGAGGAATAAATAACGTTATAAAACCACAGAATTAAATTCTTGTCTATTCTACTTGCTCCCTCCATTTCATCCCACATTTTCCATCTATCTCCTTCCAGGAAGTCTGTTATTGTATAATGCCATTTAATTTCCATCTTGTTATCATTGCATATCAATCGTCTCTAAGAAGAGCCTTAAATGTGCTATTTGAACCTGGGAGGCCGAACCCCACGGCATGAAACTGGTACATCATATTTTTAAAATCTTTGCGCCTGGGAGTCTCTCTAGTCATGTTGGAAAATATTTGTATAATAATTTATTTTGTACCAGAAGAGTAGTTTCTTTTACAGCTTTGCCTAGAATCAGTTCCTTGACTTTAATATTTAGTATTCTGTGAAATGTGTTCAGCTCATATGTGTGAGTCTGTTATTGTTAAATCCTGTGAATATTCTAGAAGCACTTAAGTCCGGATTAATGATTCAGCATAGGAAACAGAGCCCACAGTATCCCCTTTTCTCTCGGGGAAGCCTGTAATTCTCTAATTCGATTGTCTGGTGTGGTTTTCTATCTCTTCTTGTTTATCGCGTAAAGCCATACCTTCTCTCTCCAGATGGGCTGTTTTCTCACTAGTCACACTCAGCTTGTCTTCACAGCCACAAACGCGTTGCTCCATTTCCTGCACCTTGTCAGTTAATTGTGACATTTGGGCCTCTATCTTACATTTTGTACTTTCGATGGTTGCTTGCTTCAACAAATGATTCAATTCATGTGGTTATTTAAGTTACTTGGCTGTTCCTAAAGTTGAGAGGCCTGTCTGCAGATCTGTTGTCTGAGATGGGAATTCTCTTGTTTGTTTATTATACTCCTCACGTGTAGGATTCAGATCTGTCTACTTACACGGTGCCGCTGTGTGTCATACGATATCGACTCCCTTTACATGGTCATCGGGTGAGCAGCCCATATCAGGCGGTGACAGGAAAAAGGAGCTGCAAACCACTGCAAAATGTGTATTTCTAGCTTGTCTTTCCAGGCTTTGGACAGCCAATGTCTATTAAAAGATGTGAAAACAACAAGGGACATAAGCACCAACCACACAAGCTTCTTTTTTTTTTTAGGTGAGAGTTTGGTGGGGTGGCATTGTGTAATACCATGTCCTCTCTACGACTGTTGGGGAACTGAGCGGCTGTGCTAAATGTGTTATAGAAACATAGTTGTGGTCCCCAAAACTGGGAGCCAACCTTTACCAGGAGCATCACTGACACCCAGAGACTCCATCACCTCTACCAGGGGCCCACGCTTCACCTGTACGGTCACACTGGTGGGTGGGCAGCACGTGCCCCACCTGGGAGACCGAATGATAGTCCTACTTTCACTTCCATTGTAGCTCCTGGAAATGGAAGGGATGTCAATACCCTCAAATGGTAAAGGATTACTGCAAGCTGTCCTTCTTCTATTTCTATTCTCATTGGAAAGAAAGGAAGGATTAATCTGTTTCTTCCGATGCTTGGATGAGGACCTGGATAGTGGAGGTGGCAAGGATTTCTTGTCCCCTGAAGTAAGTGCTGCCTGGTGGCGTCCCCCAGCAGCCATTACTAGAAATGAAAGCCCCCACGGCCTGCCCACCTTCCTTCTGAGAGAGCCCGCCGAAGGACATTTCTGGGGGTTTTGAAGTAAAAATTAGGAAATTCTAGGCAAGGTGCTTGGGGCACCAGATTTGGGTGAATTCCCTGAACATCAATAACTCCGTCTTTATAGAAGACAATATTTTTAATCCCATTATGATAGGGGGGCTTACTTCCCCCAGAATCCAAGACCCTGTTACGATTGAAGATATTTGTCCGGGTTTCAATCACCCCGACCCCAGACAACCAGTTGGGGGTGGCGGCTGAGCAGAGTCCAAAACATTAGTTGTGAGAGGAGCACATAGAAAAGGCCGCGGTGCCGTGTGTGCTGTGTGCCAGGGCCTCGGGGGCAGGTGATCGCCTCCACCTGGGTTTTATTTCAGCGCCTGGGGGCGGTGACAGGCGCTACACTGACAGCAGGAATGTTTCCCTGCTTGCTTCTCAGTGCGGGTTTATTTGTATCTACACTCTGGTGACCTCGCCGCGTGTCTGGTGGCCAATAGGCGACAAGCTAGTGTCTTTGTTGTTACTTTTGTGTGTCCGATTCCGAAACAGACAAAACGCAAAATAAGCAAATGCTACGATTTTTGTTTTGTTTTCTGCTGCTGTATTCTTGAAAATGCAACAGTGGTAGCACATGCATCTGGGTAAGTTGGAGCAGGGGCGGCTCTAGGTTCATGGTGGCCCTGGGCAGGGTGCGTAGGTAGGGGGCCCCGGAAGAGGGGGTCCAGGTGGGGCGGAGCGCGGAGGCCAGTGAAGAGGGGGGGTCATGGTGTTTGGAAGTTGTATAGAGCCAGAGGCCACCAAATCCCTGCCAGGGGCCCCCACACAAATATATATCCATCCTCAGAGGATTATTATATTAAGGATATATATTGATGTGGTGGCCCCTGGGATTTTGTGGCCCTGTGCAGGTGCACAGCTTGCACATGCCTAAGGCCGGCCCTGGTTGGAATCACCAAGCAATGACAGGTTGACCACAGGGACTCAGGGATATTCTGTAACAGGCTGGTAGGGCCGGGGTGGATTCAGGCAGATATTAGTCTGAGCATCTCAAAGTTAGTGCCTGCCAGGCCTTCTTGAAGGAAGGGACCTTTCAGGCCACAGTAATTCCAGGGTCAGGCCAGGGTCCCTGCCAGAGTGTGGGGGCGGGGGAGGTGGCGGGGGGAAGAGGAAGGTCCTTCATGTCCAGCAAGGCCAGGACACATGTACAAAGACGCATCTCTTTCCTCTTTTAATGCACACTAATTTTAATAAGTATCTCTGACCCACTACCGAAAGGGATTGGAGAAACTGCTGCCAGGATGGAACCAATAGTCGAGCTGGACGTGGTCTTTAAGCCTGCCTTCCGCACTTCACCGCATAGAATGATTCTGGGCAAGGCATATTAATCAATCAATCTGGGAATTCTAAGCACACTACTCACCTGTGAGGGTCTCAAGGCGCTGGGGGTGGGTGTGGGGGGGGTCCTTAAATCTGTTTAGACGAAGAGCCAGGTCTTGAGGGTCTGATGTCTGCCTGTAGTTCGTTCCAGGTCTTCGCTGCAATCTGAGACAAGGATCTTCCGCCTGCTCTGGTTCTGTGGATGCGTGGGGTTTCGGCCAGTACAACGTTGGAGGATCGGAGGTTCCTCTTGGGTATGTGGAAGTTGATTCTGTCCTTGAGGTATTTGGGTCCGTCGTTGTGTAGGCATTTGTTAGCGCGAGTGAGGATTTTGAAAGTGATGGTTTTCTCCACGGGGAACCAGTGGAGACTTTGTAGGTGTTGGCTGATGTGTTTGTGCCGGGGGATGCCAAGGACGTGTCTGGTGGCGGTGTTCTGTATTGTCTGGAGTTTGCGGAGTAAGTAATTGTTGATGCCGGCGTAGAGTGCGCTTCTATAGTCCAGTCTGCTGGTGATGAGTGCATGGGTGACTGTCTTCCTTGACTCAGGGGGGATCCATTTGAAGGTCTTGCAGAGGCTGCGGAAGGTGTTGAAGCAGCTGGAGGTGACGGCGTTGACCTGTCGGTTCATGGTGAGTGATGAGTCGAGTACGATGCATTGGTTTTTGGCGTGGTCTGAGGGGGTAGGTGGGCTTCCGAGGGTGATCGGCCACCAGGTGCTGTCCCATGTAGAAGGGGTAGTACCGAGGACGAGAACTTCTGTCTTCTCGGTGTTGAGCTTCAGGCAGCTGTTGGTCATCCAGACTGCGACGTCTCGCATTCCTTTCTGGAAGTTGAGTTTGGCAGTGGTGGGGTCTTTGGTGAGGGACAAGATGAGTTGGGTGTCGTCAGCGTAGGATACGATGTTGAGGCCGTGTTGTTGGAGGATGCCTGCGAGCGGACCATGCAGATGTTGAACTATATAGCCCAGCATACAACCTAATTTGCAGGAGTTTCCATATTTTGCGAAACTGCGAGAGCTTAGAAAGACACTGATCACCAGCAGTAACCTCAAACTGACCGTAAAATGCATTTTGAACCGTTTTACCTCAAATATCAACAGGACTCTGCATTAATCTGTGTTTTTCCATTATTCACCCTTCAGGTTGGAACATGGCGAGGAATGCTAGCATCTCTGTGGCCGTCATGGGGTGTTAATCTGTGCCACTGAGCGGTGTCATTAATGACTCGAATGATATTTAAAGTATTAGTTGTGGGAAACAATTATTCCTGTAATTCTGCGTCCTCCGGTTCTACAGAGGGCCCTGTGGCATTTGCTTATTGGTGTCTATGATCTCCATTAAAGAAAGACAGTAAGCCCCCCCCCCCCCCCCACCCCCCCCAAACAGGTACAACCCAGACGGCCTTGTTTTCGGGTGACATAGAAGCTAGGCCCCCAGGCTTCTTTTCTTACGGATATAAAACCAGACCGTTTCCTGTCAGTGACTTTTATTTATGAAAAAGGAAAATATGTGATGTAAGGAGCTCCCTGGGCTGTCACAGAGTCCAGGCCAAAGAGCGTGGACTGACAGCAAAGGGTGGGGCTAGAGGGAAATTGGGGACTTTCTTATGTAAAGCCTGGCTCTGCAGTCCTTACAAGCAGGGCCGGACTGAGAACGCAAACCAACCCTGGCAATCAGGGCCGGACTGAGAATGCAAACCAACCCTGAAAATCAGGGCCGTACTGAGAACACAAACCAACCCTGGCAAGCAGGGCCGGACTGAGAACGCAAACAAACCCTGGTAATCAAGGCCGGACTGAGAACGCAAACAAACCCTGGTAATCAAGGCCGGACTAAGGACGCAAACCAACCCTGAAAATCAGGGCTGTACTGAGAACGCAAACCAACCCTGAAAATCAGGGCTGTACTGAGAACGCACACCAACCCTGGCAATCAGGGCCGGACAGAGAACGCAAACCAACCCTGGCAATCAGGGCCGGACTGAGAACGCAAACCAACCCTGGCAATCAGGGCCAGACTGAGAACGCAAACCAACCCTGGTAATCAGGGCCGTACTGAGAAAGAAAACCAACCCTGGCAATCAGGGCTGGACAGAGAATGCAAACCAACCCTGGAAATGTTATGTTATGTTATGTTATGTTATATTGATTTATTATGCGCACAGATACCCCAGCCAAGGGGCGTCCCGGCGCAGAGACAAGGTAGAACATAACACAACAGGAAACTAAAAACATGAAAGCAGCTAAAACAGGAAAGTTTTTAAAGCCCTCCGGAAAGTCAAGAGGTCCTCCATCAGACGAATTTCAACAGGAAGGGAGTTCCATGCTGACGCGGCCTTTACACTAAACGAGCGGCCACCCATGCGACTAAGCCTAAATCTGGGGACCACCGCAAGGGCCAAACCCTGGGAACGGAGGGTGCGGGTGGGAACATAAAAGGAAAGACAGCTGGATAGGATTTCCGGGCCAATACCTCTCAGAATCTTAAAAGCGAGACACAAGACCTTAAAAAGGATGCGCTTCCTGACAGAGAGCCAATGTAGGGTACGAAGGACAGTTGCCACCGAGCTGAGTCTGGGCAGGCCGACAATCGCCCTCGCCGCAGCATTCTGAACCCGCTGCAGACGGGTTAGCTCGGCCTGGTTAGCCCCAGCCAGAAGAGAGCTGGCATAATCCAGGCGGGAGATGATAGTTGCCTGGATCACCAGCTGCCTGGTCGGGGCGTCAAAGAACTTGAGAACAGGTCTCAAGCCCCTTAGGAGACCGAAACAACAGGCCGCAGTTTTTTTAGTATGCCCTACAAAGGAGAGGCCCGCATCCAGCCAGACCCCCAGGTTTTTCACCTCAGATACCGGGGTTGGAGTGGGTCCCAGCTCAGAGGGCCACCATTGGTCACCCCACAGCTCCACTCCCTTACCGACAACCATCACCTCCGTTTTTGTGGCATTTAGCTGAAGGCAGTTGCCTGTCAACCAGCTAGCCACCGCCTTCAGTCCAGACTGAAACCTGGGGGCCTCAGTCTCCGCATCCCCGCTGAGAGTAACCGCCAGCTGTGTGTCGTCGGCATATGAGACCAAAGTTAGGCCCCACTGCCTAGCGACATCAGCCAGCGGTCTCACGTAAAGATTGAACAACGTGGGACTCAGCGAGGACCCTTGCGGAACCCCCATGGCCAGCGGTTGGAAATTGGACTTGAAGGGAGGGATGGCAACACAGAAGGAGCGGTTATCTAGAAAGGAGTGGAACCATTGCAACACCTGACCGCCAATGCCAGTCTCCTCAAGCCGATGCAGGAGGATGCTGTGGTCTACCGTGTCAAAGGCGGCGCTAAGGTCTAACAATATAAGCGCAGCCGTTTGACCAGCATCCAACCTTGCACGGAGATGTTCCACCAACACAAGTAACGCGGTTTCCGTGCTGTGGCCGGCACGGAATCCGTTTTGTGTGGGGTCGAGGGCATTGGTCCGTACAAGATGTTCAGACAGGGCCAAGTTGACATGGGCCTCAGTAATCTTGGCTGGCCAAGGTAGCAACGAAATGGGGCGATAGCTTTCAGGCTTGGCCGGGTCCAGGGAGGGCTTTTTGATAATTGGGGACACCACAGCTTGCTTCCACTTAGCTGGAACTACTCCCGTTTCCAAGGAAAGGTTGACGAGGGAACATACAGCTGCACGTCCCATAAAAGCCTGATCTCGAAAGAGAGCAGGCCTTACTGGATCGGATGGAGATCCAGATTTGACTTGCAACGCAAGTTTATCAAACCCGTCCAAGGTAAGGGGGGGGAAGACAAGCAGAGTAGACTGATGGTGGGTCCCATTGATACTTTCCCGACCGGACCCTATGCTAGGGAATGTCCGATAAATAGCTTGGACTTTCCCCAGAAAATAGGAAGCAAGGGATTCACAGTGGGAAAGAGAGCTTACGGTCGTAGAGGTAGTCCGCTTTGACATAAGATCTTTTACGGCCTTAAAGATGGCTTTCGACGGATTAGTACTGTTCCGGAATTCCGCGGCATAAAAAGCCGCTCGAGCTCGACAGATAGCCCGATGGTAGAGCTTGACGGACCTGGCGTATGCAGCTTTTAGATCAGCTCCATAGGTTTTCCTCCAGGCCCTCTCAGCCCGTCTACAGGCACCCTTTAGGGCCCGAAGGGCACTATCGTACCAGGGGCTCGACTCTCTGGAGTTGATTTTAGTAGATACAATAGGTATCAGAGAGTCCAAGGCCCTAGTAATCCAGGAACAGAAGAGGTCATACCCCTTTTCTACCTCCGTCAACGGGCCCAGCGGCTCCTCTAATAGAAGACGATGGAAGTCTTCTAACCTAAGCTTCTTCCAGGCCCTCTTCTGAACCCGTCTAGCCGAGGAGATGGAAGGGGTGGCTAAGACCGGGCATAGGATGGACACCAAAAAGTGGTCAGTCCATTCCACCGGCGAGATAGAGGTGATTGTAATCCCCGGCAGATTGGTAAACAGGGGATCCAGAATATCAGGGTCAGAGTGAGAATGCAAACCAACCCTGGCAATCAGGGCCAGAGTGAGAACGCAAACCAACCCTGGCAATCAGGGCCGGACTGAGAACGCAAACCAACCCTGGCAATCAGGACCGGACTGAGAAAGAAAACGAACCCTGGCAATCAGGGCTGCACAGAGAATGCAAACCAACACTGGAAATCAGTGCCAGAGTGAGAACGCAAACCAACCCTGGCAATCAGGACTGGACAGAGAATGCAAACCAACCCCGGCAATCAGGGCCAGAGTGAGAACGCAAACCAACCCTGGCAATCAGGGCCAGAGTGAGAACGCAAACCAACCCTGGCAATCAGGGCCGGACTGAGAACGCAAACCAACCCTGGCAATCAGGGCTGGACTGAGAAAGAAAACCAACCCTGGCAATCAGGGCTGGACAGAGAATGCAAACCAACCCTGGAAATCAGGGCCAGAGTGAGAACGCAAACCAACCCTGGCAATCAGGACTGGACAGAGAATGCAAACCAACCCCGGCAATCAGGGCCAGAGTGAGAACGCAAACCAAACCTGGCAATCAGGGCCAGAGTGAGAACGCAAACCAACCCTGGCAATCAGGGCCGGACTGAGAACGCAAACCAACCCTGGCAATCAGGGCTGGACAGAGAATGCAAACCAACCCTGGAAATGAGGGCCAGAGTGAGAATGCAAACCAACCCTGGCAATCAGGGCCAGAGTGAGAACGCAAACCAACCCTGGCAATCAGGGCCGGACTGAGAACGTAAACCAACCCTGGCAATCAGGGCCGGACAGAGAACACAAACCAAACCTGGCAATCAGGGCTGGACAGAGAATGCAAACCAACCCTGGCAATCAGGGCCAGAGTGAGAACACAAACCAACCCTGGCAATCAGGGCCGGACTGAGAACGCAAACCAACCCTGGCAACCAGGGCCGGACTGAGAACGCAAACCAACCCTGGCAATCAGGGCCAGACTGAGAACGCAAACCAACCCTGGCAATCAGGACCGGAGTGAGAACGCAAACCAACCCTGGTAATCAGGGCCGGACAAAGAATGCAAACTAACCCTGGCAATCAGGGCTGGACTGAGAACGCAAACCAACTCTGGCAATCAGGGCTGGACCGAGAATGCAAACCAACCCTGGTAATCAGGACCGGACTGAGATCGCAAACCAACCCTAGTAATCAGGGCCAGACAGAGAATGCAAACTAACCCTGGCAATCAGGTCTGGACTGAGAACGCAAGCCAACCCTGGCAATCAGGGCTGGACTGAGAACGCAAACCAACCCTGGCAATCAGGACCGGAGTGAGAACGCAAACCAACCCTTGTAATCAGGGCCGGACAGAGAATGCAAACTAACCCTGGCAATCAGGGCTGGACTGAGAACGCAAACCAACCCTGGCAATCAGGACCGGAGTGAGAACGCAAACCAACCCTTGTAATCAGGGCCGGACAGAGAACGCAAACCAACCCTGGCAATCAGGGCTGGACAGAGAATGCAAACCAACCCTGGCAATCAGGGCCAGAGTGAGAATGCAAATCAACCCTGGCAATTAGGGCCGGACTAAGGACGAAAACCAACCCTGGCAATCAGGGCCAGACTGAGAACGCAAACCAACCCTGGTAATCCGTGCCAGAGTGAAAGCGCAAACTAACCCTGGCAATCAGGGCCGGACTAAGGATGCAAACCAACCCTGGCAATAAGGCCGGACTGAGAACGCAAACCAACCCTGGCAATCAGGGCAGGACTGTGAACGCAAACCAACCCTGGCAATTAGGGCCGGACTAAGGACGCAAACCAACCCTGGCAATTGGGGCCGGACTGAGAACGCAAGTCAATCCTGGCACTCAGGACAGGACTAAGAACGCACCCCAACCGTGGCAATGAGGGCCGGACTAAGAATGCACGCCTACCCTGGCAATCAGGGCCGGACTGAGAACGCAAACCAACCCTGGCAAGCAGGGCCGGACTGAGAGCGCAAACCAACTCTGCCCATCAGGGCCGGACTGAGAATGCAAACCAACCCTGGCAGGCAGGGTCGGACTGAGAACGCAAACCAACCCTGGCAAGCAGGTCCGGACTGAGAACGCAAACCAACCCGGGCAAGCAGGGTCAGACTGAGAACGCAAACCCACCCTGCCAAGAAGGGCTGAAGTGAGAACGCAAACCAACCCTGGCAATCAGGGCCAGACTGTGAACGCAAACCAACCCTGGCAATTAGGGCCGGACTAAGGACGCAAACCAACCCTTGCAATTGGGGCTGGACTAAGAACGAAAACCAACCCTGGCAATGAGGGCCGGACTGAGAATGCAAGCCAATCCTGGCACTCAGGACAGGACTGAGAACGCAACCCAACCGTGGCAATGAGGGCCGGACTAAGAATGCACGCCTACCCTGGCAATCAGTGCCTGACTGAGAACGCAAACCAACCCTGGCAAGCAGGGCCGGACTGAGAACGCAAACCAACCCTGGCAAGCAGGGCCGGACTGAGAACGCAAACCAACCCTGGCAAGCAGGGCCGGACTGAGAACGCAAACCAACTCTGCACATCAGGGCCAGACTGAGAATGCAAACCAACCCTGGCAAGCAGGGCCGTACTGAGAACGCAAACCAACCCTGGCAAGCAGGTCCGGACTGAGAACGCAAATCAACCTGGGCAAGCAGGGTCAGACTGAGAACGCAAACCCACCCTGCCAAGAAGGGCTGAAGTGAGAACGCAAACTAACCCTGGCAATCAGGGCCGGACAGAGAACGCAAACCAACTCCGGCAATCAGGGCTGGACAGAGAATACAAACCAACCCTGGCAATTAGGGCTGGACTAAGGACGCAAACCAACCCTGGCAATCAGGGCTGTACTGAGAACGCAAACCAATCCTGGCACTCAGGACAGGACTGAGAACGCAACCCAACCATGGCAATGAGGGCCGGACTAAGAATGCACGCCAACCCTGGCAATCAGGGCCAGAGTGAGAACGCAAACCAACCCTGGCAATCAGGACCAGAGTGCGAACGCAAACCAACCCTGGCAAGCAGGGTCAGAGTGAGAACGCAAACAAACCCTGGCAATCAGGACCGGAGTGAGAACGCAAACCAACCCTGGCAAGCAGGGCCAGAGTGAGAACGCAAACCAACCCTGGCAATCAGGCCAGAGTGAGAACGCAAACCAACCCTGGCAATCAGGGCCGGAGTGAGAATGGAACCAACCCTGGCAATTAATTCGGACCAGCCTGGGGAGGAAACACCGCTTCTGCTTTTGTTAAAGGGGGCTGATATTGCAGCTACAGTAACAAGCCCCCCACCCCCGGGTCCAAAACTGGCACCCACCCTTCTGGCACACCAGGAAAATGCCCACGGAGGTGAAGCCTGCTCTGCCTTGGTGTTTGTACACGAAGGAGAAGACCAGGGAACTACAAGCTGTCCTGTAACAATACCTACTTATGTTCAAGGATGTAGGAGAGTAGGATCTGCTTCCTATGGTTACCCCCACTTTTTGCTGATGTTTCACTGTTTTTTGGCTTTAGTCTGGCTGAGGCCCTGCTATCCAGGACCCCACTCTAGGTGCTTCCTCTCTAAATGTATTCCATGTACTATAGGTACACTCCAGTTTGGTTACTGGGGTACCCTTGTTAGTCCTTAGTATATGGTACTTTGGGTACTAGGGGGATAGGTACCCCAGAGGCCTACCAGGGGCTGAAGCAGGTAATATGCCACCCCTGGAAAGCCTTCCAAAAGGGCACCACAGGACGGCTTCTGCAGCCTGGATAAGATGGTGGATACAACCTTTACTAAGATATAGGCTACCTATATCTACCTTAAATTACTGCACATATAAACCTATCAGTCACCCCTATGGCAGGCCTTATCAATCCTGAAGGCAGGGTGCTTGATTTTGTGTGAGAGGGTGCCCATGCATGAGCAGCTGCTGCCTTCGGAACCTATTCTCTGGGGCTGTTCTGTGATGCAGCCAGACCATATACTCTTAAGTGCATTATAACCTCGAGGTGAATGCCGACTTTGGAATGGCTGCATGGAAACATTTCGTGTTTGGTGTCAAACCCTTTGGAATCCTACCCCCCCTGCCTGCCAGTTCTGGCGGTGGGGGTAGAATTCCACCCTTCTAGAGGGAGAGACATGTACACACCGGTATACCTGGTAACAGTTTAAAAGAGTCCTGGCATCACAAAATGGATGCTGCAGCCAAAGACACGAGTCTGGCCTCCTGCTGCTGACCGAAACTCCGGCAGGGGAGGCCTGGACAATAGGTTTCCTGTCACCACCTCCCAGGCAGGCCTTAGTGGATTGGGGGTGGGGGGATTGGGGATGGGTGGGTGCACTCTGAGAGTGCTTTGAAGTCTGCACTGGGGGCACATTTGGTGTCCCTGTGCATTACCCAGTTCAAACCGGTTGCATGGGCTATCAGCCCCTGCTCTGGCGCAAAACTGGACAAAGGAAATGGGTGTAGCCACCCCTCTTTCCAAACCCTCCCATAGGTGGGTCCCCAGAGTTATTCCAACCCCTTTCTTAGGTATAAGTAATAAACCCCTGGCAACAGGATTTTAGACATTCCTGGACGAAACTCTGCAACTGAATCCTGGAACTTTGACGCTCTCCTGCTTGGCAGGCACCAACAAAGCATTTGCCTGTCTGCATCTCAGAAGCTACTGCCGGACTCCGAAGTATTTGCAGCCCAGGATAAGGATTTCCAGACTTCTCAGAGGCCGACGTGAGTCCCCAGCAAAGCTGATACCCGCAGCCCTCGTGAGTGATGTGGAACTGGAACTCCTGGTCACATGCACATTTGCAAGTGCATCAGCTTCTCAACATTCTTTGATCTTTGCTTTGGGTTACTTGTAGCCCATGCCCTGAACACATTTTGCACAGAAGATTGTGGGCCTACACTCCACAAGTGTTCTGTGAGCCTGCTTCTTGCATTTCCGCTCAAGGCTCCTTCATGATCCCTAGTCGGTTGACCGGTGTGTCCCTACGATGGCAAATCTGATTTTCCTTGGGCTTCCCTGGTTGCTCCAGATGTGCCCTGACTCCCCATCATGTGGCGAGTCCCTTGGACCTTGCTGGTCCATACCGAAGCATTTCTTGACTGCCTGTGTGGGTTGCTGTTGCCAAGGCTTGTTGGGTCTAATCCTGGCACCTACACCGCAGCACTCAACATCCTTCGTGGGGCAGCTCGATTCCAGATCCTTGTCATTGTCGACGCCTCCTGGTCCTCGTGGCTGAAGAGTCAAGCTTCACCTCTTTCACCTGAAATCACCCGACACCGGTGGGCATTCGACTATCATCCCCCTGGTCACTAGCAAGTGACCCAGACTCTGTCCCCTCTGCTTTCAGGTTCATCTCATCTTCAATCCAGGCTTGGATCATACTGGACACTTTCCTCTTCGACGGCAGCAGCACTTTGCAGCAGATCGTCATTGAAATCAACGACGATTCCCGACACCAAAAGACACCTATGCACCCGGCTTCCCTGGGTGAGGTAACATGAGTACTCCGGGGCTCCAGTGGGAGTTGGCCCTAGAACCCCATAAGTCTAAAGGGGTTTGCTCAAAGTCCTCCTCCAAGTGTCCTTTATCTTTAAATTTCCAACCGCATCTTTCCCCATAGAAGCTAACGGTGTCTCGTGGCTGTGTTCTCACAATGCACGCGTCTTCCGTGGGTCCCTGTGTCATTCCCTTGGGTGGTTCCTGGTGGCCCCAGTCGTTCTAAAGGCTCTATGCCTTGTATGTATGTCAGTTGTGGTTCTTATACCACTTTCTTAATATATGGTTTGGTACGCCCCAAGGGCTCAACATATATTGCTAATTTACTCTGTGCTAAATAAGTTTACTGAATGTACTTTTGCCTCTAGCCTCATAAAGAGACTAGAGGGATGTGTTTAGAATAAATACACATATTTTGTATATATATACCTGGTGTGTTCTCTTCTCGTTTGGTCATTCACAAGATTATAGACTGGTAAAACAAGCTGCTTTACATTCCTCCAAGACTTAGCCTGAAGGCTGCTCTCCACAGCTAACACTAGGATAGCTTTCTATTACGGTTGTCTTTAAACCTACCATCAATAAGGGTCGTTTGGACTGGTGCAAGGTGCCCACTAGAATAGTGGACATCATATGCCAGGCCAACTTCTCACAAAGTATTATCATCCTGAACGGCTATTGTTCTGGTAATAGCGGCCATGCCAGCCGGCCGGCCACCCTATACGAGATTACCAGCAGCGATCCCGTCAGTGCATCAAGCAGGGTTGCTAGTGGTAATGTAAAAAGGCTCTTTTAGTTTAAAATGCCTCAACACAGGTTACACACGACAGCAAAAGCAAAGGCACCTGGTACCAATGTCATATCAGTAAGATGGCATGATTTATAACGCAAATATCAGCTTAAAGTATATGTTGGAAATCAGTGTTTCTCCAAACAGTAAGTTCTTCAGAAAATACACACATTGTCATCTCAAATACACACTTTTCAAGTTTGGGACACGTATATTAATTCAACCACGTCAGACCTTCTGCTTGAGGAGTCTGGGCTGGACATGGGAGAGGTACTTCCAGGAGGCTGGAGAGCTGCCCGTAGTGCACGAGCTGCTCGCAGGAGCAGCCGCCGCGAAGGTATTTATTAAGAATAATATTCCTGCTGTGGTTATATCAGCAGCTCGCCGGATCAATAATTTCTGCCCACAAATACAAGTACCTCCTGAACCTGGGGGCGACTTCCCACATACTGGTTGTTGGAAAAAGAGGCAGCATCTGTGAGGCTTGCACAAATAACAGGACTACATTTGTCCTTCGCTGGGAACCAAACACCCTAGGGCGGCGCCTGACTCTCAGAGGGTAGCGTTGCAGAGCGGTCTGAGGCCTACTCAGGGGAGGCGGTGTGGGCTAGAAATCGCCATTTGCAGGTGCGCAAAAAGCAAAAAATCTGGGCGGCCCATAGTGTCAGTACCACCTTCTAACATTGGTGATCTCTGGAGGTGGGGGGGAGAGGGGGGGTGGCTTCCATTGGTGCAGCAGGGGCAGGGGGGGCCGCTGAACCCAGATTAATGCTATTTTTTTAAATAATTTACCCAGCAGCCAGGTGGCCATTTCCTTCCTTGCACTCGGGCCCAGGACTCACTGGCTACATTAGTGTGCGTGAGATCACAAGACTCGTGTTTCACCACTCTTAATCCAGCCAATTTCACACTGACAGCGCTTGGATAACTTTGGGTCTGAGCACTATAAAAATGAAATAAAATCATAATGCTTGTTAAGTGAAACAAATAAAACACTTTGGTGAAATACACGCAGCTTCAAATTATAGATCAAAACACAACAAATATCCAGGCACTAGTGCAGATTTTCCTACAACCAAGTGAGAAAAATTCCCTCTCTCCCTTTGCATAAACGCAGAGGGAAGTGTCAAAACACGCCCTGGAAGACAGCCTGTCCTGGAAGGGACCCTCCCAGCTGACCCATTCCAAGCATTCCCCACTAAGGATGAAAGTCCCTCGCAGGGCTGACACAGCGCGTGAGGTCACAACACACAATCTCTCACCCACCTCGGGCACAGGCCTTTGGCTGATTTAAACGGGGTTTTTACACAAATGGCCAGAGGAGTGCCATAGGGCGATGCACCCGTCTATTTGGGCCGCCAGCTTATTTGGGTAAAATGCCCCCTGCCCCCTCTGTAATGTGCTAAACGTGCACCAGGGTGAATTCAGGGGAGCGGGCCCACATTTGAATGGGGGTGTGGCTTCATGCAAATGAGGAAATCCTTTGCACCTGTGCCATATTACAGACCCAGTCGCAGAGGCAAACAGAAGGCGCACAGACCTGCACCGGAGAAAGGTACGGCCAGTGCACCCCCTCCCCCTTTGAGGGCGTTTCTTTCAAAGGGGGGTGGGAGCACAGCCCCCCCCCCTGCATCCTCCAGCAGGGGGTGCCCTCCTGACTGCAATCACCTGGAAGGGAGTCTCCGTCCCCCTTCAGGTGCGAGGCTGGCACTGCAGAGGTCAGGTTACCTGTGTTGTTCTAGTTGCATATCATTTCTATTTTAGAATCTCACATGTAAAATAGTTGCATGTGTGCTGTGGAGTGTTACCCAGAGTGCACCTCTGGAACTTTGGCTCACTGCCGCTTGGAATGCTGGGAGCGGGTGGGGCGCACCTCTGACCTCGTTTTCTGTCAATAAACTAGTTTAATATCTGCATGTGCTGCGCCTTCACCCTCGCCCGGGCCAGGCCTAACACTGCAGGGAGGAGCAGAACAGAGCATTGAAACATTCATTAATACCTTGTTTCAGTGCCGGCGCGCACTGGCGCTCACAGTGGGACCAGGGCATTAACTGTCATATGCTGCACTTCACCAGCCTGTGCCTGGTGCAGCCAGTTCAAGGTGAGCCGTGGTGCAGAGCAGGGACAGGGCGCCCTATTTCTATTGCAACTCTAGGGGAATTATTGATTAGAGGCGCTGCTTCTGACACTCCGGTGCGCATAGTGCAGGCCCATATCTACAAGGTCACGAAACGCCAACGAGGCCACGCAAAGCCAACGAGGCCACACAAAGACACCCTGAAGGGTTTTTCATGGCCGTGTACATACGGTGTGAGGCGACGCAGCACACGTCTCTGCGTTGTCTTACACTACGCCACGGATGCGTGCCATGGGTGTTGCTGTCCGTGTTCCCACTCAGCACCCTTAGATTTTGACGCTGCCCCATATTTACACCATAGCATTGATCTGGGGTAGCAATGTATGCCTTCCCAGAGCAGGTGTAACGAGGGGAAATATTTACTTGTTTCCTCTTTCCATGTGTGCTGCATTCAGCAGCATGCATAGAACGAGGAAAACCCCTCTCGTGAATGTTTTTGTGCCGGAAGGTGCCCCTTTCGGCACGAAAGCAATCATGCCATCAACACGGACACCCTTTCACCATGGTGCAAGGATGACATTGTTGGCGCAGAGATGCAATCTGTGAGCCGGTACTGGCTGAAAGGACAGGAAGGCACCATTTCTTGCAAATACGGTGGCTTCCTGTCCTTTCAATTTGGCATTCTTTGTAAAAAGGCCCCCAGGTGAACACACATCATTCACACACGGAGCAGGTGCCACTAAGCAGGCCTCCCTCCCTCATAGAGAAAGACCAGCTTAGACAGGCACCCTTCTACTTCACTTGCAGAAAACTGGTACATCAAGGGCAGCGTTGACAAGCTTCACTCAAAACACACACAATGGACACAGAGTGGGCCAAGTCAGGGCAAGCTTTATTCACACAACACAGGCACTGCACAGCAGCAAGAGCAAGCTTCCTTCACACAAGACAGGCACTGCACAGCAGCAAGAGCAAGCTTAGTTCACACAACACAGGCACTGCACAGCAGCAAGAGCAAGCTTAGTTCACACAACACAGGCACTGCACAGCAGCAGAAGCAAGCTTCGTTCACACAACACAGGCACTGCACGGCAGCAGAAGCAAGCTTCGTTCACACAACACAGGCACTGCACAGCAGCAAGAGAAAGCTTAGTTCACACAGCACAGGCACTGCACAGCAGCAAGAGAAAGCTTAGTTCACACAACACAGGCACTGCACAGCAGCAAGAGAAAGCTTAGTTCACACAACACAGGCACTGCACAGCAGCAAGAGAAAGCTTAGTTCACACAACACAGGCACTGCACGGCAGCAGAAGCAAGCTTCATTTACACAAGACAGGCACTGCACAGCAGCAAGAGCAAGCTTAGTTCACACAACACAGGCACTGCACAGCAGCAAGAGAAAGCTTAGTTCACACAACACAGGCACTGCACGGCAGCAGAAGCAAGCTTCGTTCACACAACACAGGCACTGCACAGCAGCAAGAGAAAGCTTAGTTCACACAGCACAGGCACTGCACAGCAGCAAGAGAAAGCTTAGTTCACACAACACAGGCACTGCACGGCAGCAGAAGCAAGCTTCATTTACACAAGACAGGCACTGCACAGCAGCAAGAGCAAGCTTAGTTCACACAACACAGGCACTGCACGGCAGCAGAAACAAGCTTCATGCAATCAACACAGGCACTGCACGGCAGCAGAAGCAAGCTTCATTTACACAAGACAGGCACTGCACAGCAGCAAGAGAAAGCTTAGTTCACACAACACAGGCACTGCACGGCAGCAGAAGCAAGCTTCATTTACACAAGACAGGCACTGCACAGCAGCAAGAGAAAGCTTAGTTCACACAACACAGGCACTGCACGGCAGCAGAAGCAAGCTTCATTTACACAAGACAGGCACTGCACAGCAGCAAGAGCAAGCTTAGTTCACACAAGACAGGCACTGCACAGCAGCAGAAACAAGCTTAGTTCACACAAGACAGGCACTGCACAGCAGCAGAAATAAGCTTCATTCACACAACACAGGCACTGCACAGCAGCAGAAACAAGCTTCATTCATACAAGACAGGCACTGCACAGCAGCAAGAGCAAGCTTAGTTCACACAACACAGGCACTGCACAGCAGCAAGAGCAAGCTTAGTTCACACAACACAGGCACTGCACGGCAGCAGAAACAAGCTTCATGCAATCAACACAGGCACTGCACGGCAGCAGAAGCAAGCTTCATTTACACAAGACAGGCACTGCACAGCAGCAAGAGAAAGCTTAGTTCACACAACACAGGCACTGCACAGCAGCAAGAGAAAGCTTAGTTCACACAACACAGGCACTGCACAGCAGCAAGAGAAAGCTTAGTTCACACAACACAGGCACTGCACGGCAGCAGAAGCAAGCTTCATTTACACAAGACAGGCACTGCACAGCAGCAAGAGAAAGCTTAGTTCACACAACACAGGCACTGCACAGCAGCAGCAGCAGCAAGCTTCATTCACACAAAAGAGGCACTGCACAGCAGCAGGAGCAAGCTTTATTCACACTAAACAGGCACGGCACAGCAGCCGAAGAAAGCTTCATTCACACAGCACAGACTATAGGGTGACAATATCTATCGAAAAAAATGTGTGTCGAGCATTTCCACGTATTAGGACAAAACATGTGCAAACACTATTAGAAAAAGATGTTAAATTAAAACGAAAAGCGAAAATAGAGGCTAAATGCAAGCTTTACAACATTCTCCGGCTTTCAGTTTCCTCTCTTTGCAGTTACCTATGGTTAGTGGTTTAGTGGATGCTAGTTCACTCCGACCGGATAACCAAGATACCACCTTTGTACACTTGGCTCTCGAATGGCAGCTGGGCCCAGTATGGCAGGTCTTACCCCAGGAGGGGGTAGGTTTGGACCACAGATACAGTTTGACATAATCATTGCACTGGCAGTCAAGGGCCAGCCAATGTCCCGGCCTAGTTGGCAGACTTGGCATTTGTTGATCAATGGGAACTCTGAGAATAATGAACAGCCCCAAAAAAGAACGGTCATACCATGTGTTGGAGCTGCAACACGCCTGAGACGGCTCTTCAGCCCTTGTAGAGTCAGGAGTTACAACTCAAAGAACATGGCCTTGGTGGACATGCCTTCCCTTGAGGCGAGCTTGTGGCATTCCTGTGAGAACCACGACAGGGCCACGGGGCGGTACCAGGGGCTGGAAATCTGGAAAGGATTTACAACATGAAAGGAGCTACTGTCTTGTGATGTGTGCACGTTGTACCCATAAAAGGTCACCAATCACACCACACCTTGTGTCCATGCACAACACATGTGATCCCAAACAGACACACACGGTAAACAACACACAGCCTACAACCTGTCTCCACTTTGGTTACAAGGAAAATGGACTGTGCCCCTGAAATATCAATTCAGATTTCGTCAGCTGTTGGGTCTCCACAGAGCCTGGTGGTTAAGGGCGAGGGTGGTATTGGCCACTCTGTGGGTGTGGGTACAATGTGGGTGCTCCCTCTGACAGAACATCCTTGTGTTCTGCTGATAAACAAAGTGAAAACACAGAGCACCCCCTGTGGACTCACAGACTGTCGAGCCCATGGACAGTAAACACCACAGCTGACCTGTAAAAGCGCAGAGGGGCCAGGATGATGCACGGGCCCGCAGGGTCCTGCAACCGTCCCTACCATCAGCACCGTAGGGTCTCGGCTCTCGTAGAGCGCTCAAGTTTCCCAGTTCCATGCGTGAGCGCCCAACTAGTCCAGGTTTTTATCATTGCATACTAGGATCTGTATTCTCGTTCATCCAGGGCTTGAGTCGGGGGTACACGCGGGTGGACGGTGTCCACCCACTCTTTTCACAGGGTGGACGTCTTTTCACAGGGTGGACGTCTTTTCACAGGGTGGACGCCGTCCACCCTGCCAGGAAGTTGAGCCCTACACTAAAATATGCTCAACTCATCCCAGTGTAAGTTTGAGACACCAGGATTCATTCAGCAGCGCCTGCTCATTATCTGCTTTCATTCAGAGCAGCAACATGCAGACGGGGAGGGGGGATTTGTTGTTTGAGACTCCAGCTGGACCATAACAAAAGCCGAACTTAAGGGCCCATTTGGCCTTCTTTGTCCGAGTATCTAGGCTGGGGGCTGCCTGCAGCCTCACACCTAGATATAAATGCAGAGGCAGGGAAACAAAAGCAGCAGCTTGTTAACCCTTCAAAGGTGCATAAGAGAGGCACGATTTGGACTTTGTTGGGACCCCATATATAATAGATATTCATGCACTGTAAGAAGGTCAGAGGCGTTACTCTGTCCCAGTGCAGAATAACTATTTAAATACCAGTATTTTTTTTACAGCGCTATTCATCCCAATGTAGGGTGCCAGATCACATTACAGCAAACATACGTATTATATTGTCAATATAATCATTGTACAGGATGTGTTACATAAGACAGTGAGGGTTACTGGGTGTAGGAGTCACATACCATCCTTCACTGTGCTGTACTAGAAGGATTACTATGCAACTGCATGTAACAAAAGGATCTCTATGTTCAAAGCAGTAACCTACTTACCTATCTACATAAAATACAATCTGCCATCTGCATGTCACATGATGTGCTTTGCAGGAGCCCAGCGCCAGACCCCCTGGCCCCCGTCCCTCCCACCCCTCCCGCATTACATACGATGCCACCACCCTCCTAGCCCTTAACCCCAGCCGACTCTCCAACGGCGTCCTAGCCGCTCCTGGACACACCCATGGACCCTTCACTTGCTACTCCTGCAAGTTCGACAGCACCAAGAAAAACTCCTCATCCACGATCTCACATCCGAGATCTGACTCCAACCACCTAAAATGCATCCTGCTCAACACCCGCTCAGTCCACAAACACGCCATCGACATCTGGAACCTACTAGACACCATTTCTCCCGACGTCGCCTTCCTAACAGAAACATGGATGAACACCTCATCAGCTCCAGTCATCACCATTGCCATCCCGGAAGGATACAAGATCATCCGTAAGGACCGCACCGACCAAACAGGAGGAGGCATCGCTATCGTCCATAAGAACTCCATCCGCATCTCAACCAGCTCAGACGTCAACCTTGCCAACGCCGAACACCTCCACTTCCAGATCCACACCGACCCCAAGACCACACTCAGAGGCACACTCCTCTACCGACCTCCAGGACCCCGTGCACAATTCAGCGACGTTATCACTGACTTTATCACCCCACACGCCCTCCCTTCCGAGGAATACATTCTGCTGGGAGACCTCAACTTTCACCTAGAAAAGAGCAATGACAGCAACGCCACCTCCCTTCTGGACAATCTCGCCAACCTCGGACTCAAACAACTTGTCACTACGCCCACCCACATCGCTGGGCACACACTCGACCCTATCTTCACCTCCAGCAAACATATCTCCTTCAGTCACACCACTACTCTCCATTGGACGGACCACAGCTGCGTGCACTTTATCTACAAAAAACCACAACTCACAGCCATCCTCAACCTACTATGCGAAGAAACTGGAACAAAATCACCATCGACCAGATCTCCTCATCGCTTCTCCAAAACCCCCCTGCCCACTCCTCAAACCCCGACCAAGCAGCCATTAACCTCTCCCAATGGCTATCCAACAGCGCCGACATCCTAGCACCGCTGAAAAAACGTCAAATCAAAATAGGCAGCAAAAACGCATCCTGGTTCAACGATGATCTTAAGAAATCCAAGAAACTCTGTCGCTCCCTCGAAAAGGCCTGGAAAAAAGACCCAAACACCAGCACCAGAGACGCCTTCAAGAACGCCACCCGCATACACCACCAACTAATCCGATCTGCCAAGAAAGCTGCATTCAAAAACCGACTAGACAACGACGCCCACAACAGCAAGGAATTATTCAACATTGTCAAAGAATTTACCAACCCCTCAGCCAACTCCAATGACATCACCCCTTCTCAAGCCCTCTGCGACTCCCTAGCTTCGTTCTTCCACGACAAAATCGCTGACATCCACAACAGCTTCGATAACCGACCCGGAGACCAACCCACCCAACCTTCTGCAGAACCTTCACCCCCCTTGAATATCATTAATGACTGGAACCCAATCTCCACTGAGGACACCATCCGCCTGATGAACTCCATCCACTCAGGATCCCCCACAGACCCATGCCCTCACCACATCTTCAACAAAGCAGACTCCATCATAGCACCGCAACTTCGAGACGTCATCAACTGCTCCCTCAACTCCGCCACCTTCCCGGAAAGCTGGAAACACGCAGAACTTAGCGCCCTTCTGAAAAAACCCACAGCGGACCCCACCGAACTCAAAAACTACCACCCCATCTCGCTCCTTCCATTCCCAGCCAAAGTCATCGAGAAAGCTGTCAACAACCAGCTCGCCGCCTTCCTCGAAACCAACAAATCCCTCGACTCCTCACAGTCCGGCTTCCGAGCCAAACACAGCACGGAGACCGCCCTCATCGCAGCAACAGACGACATTCGAACTCTCCTGGACAATGGAGACACAGTCGCCCTCATCCTCCTCGACCTCTCCGCAGCCTTCGACACAGTCTGCCATAGCACCCTTCTACAGCGCCTCAGAAACATCGGAATACAAGGAAAAGCACTGGAATGGATCACCTCGTTCCTCGCCGGAAGAACCCAGAGAGTCCGCCTCCCACCATTCAACTCAGAGGCCACTGAAGTCATCTGCGGCGTACCCCAAGGGTCTTCACTCAGTCCCACCCTCTTCAACGTATACATGAGCCCCCTCGCGGCCATCGCACGCCAACACAACCTCAACATCATCTCCTACGCGGATGACACTCAGCTGATCCTATCACTCACCAAAGACCCTAACACCGCCAAAACTAACCTACATGAAGGAATGAAAGAAGTAGCCGAGTGGATGAAGCACAGCCGTCTGAAACTGAACTCAGACAAAACAGAAGTCCTTATCTTAGGCACCTCCCCCTCCACCTGGGACGACTCTTGGTGGCCAGAGGCCCTTGGAAAAGCACCCATCCCGACGGACCACGCACGGAACCTGGGCGTCATCCTGGACTCCTCACTCTCTATGAACAGACAAGTCAACGCCGTTTCATCATCTTGCTTAAACATTCTCCGCATGCTCAAAAAAACATTTTGCTGGATCCCCACCGAAACCAGAAAAATGGTCACTCATGCACTGGTTACAAGCCGCCTGGACTACGGAAACACCCTATATGCCGGTATCACCGCAAAACTCCAGAATAAACTCCAACGCATCCAGAACGCTTCAGCCAGACTCATACTAGACAACCCACGTAAAGAACACATCTCTGGTCACCTAAAAAACCTCCACTGGCTCCCTGTCAATAAGAGGATCACTTTACGCCTCCTAACCCACGCACACAAAGCACTTTATGAAATTGGACCCGAATGCCTCAACACACGTCTTTCCTTCTACACCCCCCCGCCCCCCGTCAGCTACGATCCTCCAACCAAGCCCTTGCTACCGTACCTCGCATCAATAAAACCACCATGGGAGGTAGATCCTTCTCCTACCTCACAGCTAAAACCTGGAACTCACTCCCCACTCACCTTCGACTCACTCAGAACCATCTAGCATTCAGAAAGCAACTTAAAACTTGGATATTCGACAAATAACTCCCCACCCTCCTTCAAGCGCCTTGAGACCCTCCGGGTATGTAGCGCGCTATATAAATCTCTTGACTTGACTTGACTTGACTTGCTACTTCAAGTCAAAACTAGGACTAGACAAAAACAGATCTTTCCATCAAATGTGTTAACCATCAGGCAGCTAAAGCAATCACGTCTACATGGAAATGTGCAGACATGGAATATTACACCTGGTGGGGTAGGCTGGCAGCAGAGTTAGCTTGTCAATCCGTGGGTAAAGGAACCTGTCCGGCGCCGTGATGTAACTTCCTGTTATGTCACTTCCTGTAATGCCCGCATCGTGATGTCACTTCCTGTGATACTACCTAACTTGGAGAGCCCCCTTACTTCTTTTTTTAGGACTTGTGCCCTGCGTTCATCCCATTATAAAACCAAGACCACGAATGCCAGAATGTAAAGCAAATGCCTCAACTGAAGGAGCCGTGGAGTATGGAACTGGGAAACTGAAGAGCTCAGCTCTGGTGGGCGCAGAAGATCCTCCGTGAATATAGAGACTGGTTCCAGCTGCCTTCATTAATTATGCCTTCATGCCTTTATTTCGATAAACACACGCTTATCTAACCTTTCCAGGCAGGATGTTTATCTTCGAGCTAATAAACTCAAGAATGTGTGATCCTGGGCAGATCACTTCACCTCCCTGTGTCACAGCCCCCTTAGATGCCAAAAATGTACTTAAACTCTTAGAAAGCGGTTGGAGGCCAGTATTGAGTGAACAGAGCGCTGTGTGACGTGGAGGGGAGCACAGGAGCGGCCCCCGGCCCGGCTCGACAGCCAGGGCGTGGGCGGGCGGCAGCACGGCGTGCTCCGGTGAAAAGCTCCTCTTTGGCACCTAAAATAGCGCGGAACGTGGCCTCCCACTCACCCGGCAGCAGATGGAGGCGGCCCGGCCGGGGACACCGTGTGATGGGAACCCTGACAGCGCCGGGGGAGGGCGCAGAAGAATCTCGCACCCCGTGGGGGTGGGGGAGGGGTGACAGCGCCGGGGGAGGGCGGGCAGAGGAATCTCGCACCCTTGGGGGGTTTATTACTCAACCCTCTGCAGACAGCACTGACGCGGCCTGCCCGGCAGAGGAGTGACCGTGTGGACGGGTCACTGACCCTCGTGGCTTACCCGAGAGGCCAAGGCAGCGATGACAATTAACTCAAAGAACCCGGCGAGGGCTCGTTTCCTCATTTTAATTCGGTTATGACAGAGAGAGACGCGTGGACAAGCTCCAGTGTGATCTTGGGCAGGAGGCGACTACTCAGACAAGTCTGGTAGCTGCAAACTGGCCCAATGCAAAGAGGGAGGCTTTCGACTAGGCCTGGTTCACAAGGCATGCTGGGACTTGTAGGCACATACTTGCCACCAGAAGTCAAACCACAAGTTCCAGCATGCTCAGTGGTGTAGGGCAGGCTGGCTGTGAGTTCCTCTCAGTGTCGGGGCAGTTCATAGACATGTATGTTGGTTAATACCAGGTGTCCGCGTCTGATGACAAGTTGGAAAGCCTGCTCTGAGCATCAAAGAGTTTGCACCCACCAGAGGCCGCCGTGACATCAATTAACAATGTTTGTGCAAGGAACAAAGAAACACAGCAGCGCAATGGCGAGCATTTCGGGGTAAATTTGCAGAAGTAAACAAGCACAGAAGCACGCTTCTTTTCCGAAGGTAATCATTTCTGAGGTAATTATTGCTGGTGCAAACTTCAAGTAGGCTAAACCCTCGCCTTTTTTGCAGTTTTATGGAGCGCTAACCAGGCCCAGGGGCATCGGAGCACTGTGCATGAACACCAGAGTACATCACACAAAGACACGTTCATTTTTTTCCTAGGCCTGTGGGAGGGGGGGGGGGGGCAGAATCATAGGATGTGAGCCGACGCCTTTGATTGTCTGCATGAATGATAGTTGTGGTTAACGTCAGTTTGGGGACAAATGTGTACTGATGTTATATATATTATTGAAGGAACACAAGCCCAGCATTACAACTGTTGGCCCCACACAAATGAAAAGACGCAAAAAACAGAATGACAGTAACAGAAATAAGGAAATACATGTCAACGTTTCGGTCCGGCACCATTAAGAAATGTGACCTTCATCAGTACAACACATTAGCATTCTCAATATGTGCCACGCCAGACTGACATCAGGATGGGAAAAAACAATCTGTAAAGCGCGCAAAACCCACAGTTATGCATTCAATTCTAAGACACAAGAGTCAGGACTAGCCAGTATAAAAGTAGACCTTCAGCCCAAATGTAGCTAGGTTTTGTTGCAGAGGTGCTTCTGAGAAGATTTCTACCAGAAGGGAGAGTGTGCCTGGAGGAAATCATTGTCTTCACAGATTTTTTCACAATCAAGGAGTCAGCAAAACAACAGTCTTTTATGTAAAGAATGACAGACATTCACGCTGCAACCTACTTAGACTTGAGGTCTTAATGGAAGTAGGTTAAAGGTTTCACAAGAGATAAGTGCCTCATAGATAATTACATCAGGAAGGCATTGTGCATTATTAAAGTGCGCGGCCACAATCCCCAGGAGACATGCGGGTGCCCTGTAAGCAACGAACTGAATCAAATTACGATGCAAAGATATGAAAAGACTCATGAACTCCAGGGCAGCCCCATTTGATACTGAATATTTTTTTCAAGTTACGTTTTTTGTTGAATGAGCACAATCCTTCCTAGTCTTATAGGACTCTAGGCGTTGTAGAACTGCTTCTGAAGAGACAATAGCAGTCTTATGCAACAGCGTCAGCACCCATAGCAGTCTTATGCAGCACTCATAGCAGTCTTATGCAGCAGCGTCGCCGCCCGTAGCGGTCTTATGCAGCACCGTCGCCGCCCATAGCAGTCTCATGCAGCAGCGTCACCCCCATTGCAGTCTTATGCAGCAGCGTCACCGCCCATAGCAAATGAAATGAAATGAAATGAAAACAATATTTAATAAAGCGCACTGCTGCCAAGCGGCTTCCTGGCGCTGGGGGACCTGGGTCAGAACTCACGGAGGGGGACACAGGGGACCTAAGAAGGGAAAGCCAAAGAAAAAAGAAAAGTTTTTAAGGCTTTACGGAAATGGCTGAAAATAGGAATGGAGCGAAGATGAAGTGGGAGACTATTCCAGAACTGGGGGGCCAAGACGGAAAGACGAGTGCCCCCGGATCTGGATTTGCGGAAGCGGGGAATGTGAAGAAGGGAGAGAGAGGAAGACCGGAGGGTGCGACTGGGAACATAGGGAGAAATGAGGGAAGTGATGTAAGCAGGGGCAGAGCGAGAGTGGGCGCGAAAGGCAAAGCAAGCAAGTTTGAAAAGGGATCTGAAGCGGATGGGGAGCCAGTGAAGGGATTTCAGAGCCGGGGTAATGTGAGAGGATTTGGGGAGGGAGAGAATGAGACGGGCAGCCTGGTTTTGAATGGCCTGTAAACGTCGGGATTCGTGGGAGGGGATACCCACGTACAGGCCATTGCCATAGTCGAGGCGTGAGATGACTAAAGCCAAGACTATGGTTTTAAGCGCGTCGATGGTGAAAAAGCGAGATATTTTCCGAATAAGACGGAGGGAGAGGAAACATGAAGACACAACAGAGCTGATCTGGCTGTGCATGGTTAAGTCAGAGCTGACTTTAATGCCAAGGGAGCGAACAGAGGGAGAAGGCGTGGGGGGGGGGCCAAAGGAGGGGGGCCAATGTGCAGGGGACCAAGGGTTAGAAGGACCACCCGTGAGGACAAGTTCCGTCTTATCGGGGTTGAGCTTAAGATGGTTGGCGCTCATCCACTCCGAGATAAAGATAAGGGTGGAACTGAACTTGGGAATAGAATCAGGAGAGGAAGACAGATCAAAGACAAGCTGGAGGTCATCTGCGTAATTATATACAGAGACCCCCAGCTTGAGAAGAGAAGAAACAAGGGGACAGATATACAGATTAAAGAGGAGAGGGGAAAGAGAAGAGCCCTGAGGAACACCACAAGTGACCGAACAGGAAGGGGCAGAGAAACCAGAGAGATGAACAGCCTGATGCCTATCCTGAAGAAAGGATGCTAGCCAGGAGAGGGCCGCGCCCCGAATGCCCGCTGCGCAGACACGGTCGAGAAGAATGGAATGGTCGACCGTGTCAAACGCAGCGGACAAGTCGAGAAGCACCAAGGCTTGGGGAAGGTTAACATCTGCCTTGCCCTTGAGTTCATCCAAGACCGCTAGAACCACCGCTTCTGTAGAATGGCCAGGGCGGAAGCCCGCCTGGTGGGAAGCTAAAAGGCCATTGTCCTCGATGTATGAGGAGAGGCAGGAGGTGACGTGGGTCTCTAGGATCTTACCCAGGTAGGGAAGAAGGGAAATGGGACGGAAATTAGCGGGGAGGGAAGGATCTAGACCAGGTTTTTTTAGAATAGGGAGGACAACAGCAGATTTGAAGGAAGAGGGGACAGCACCGGAGGCCAGTGAGGAGTTGAGAAAAGAGAGGGGAGGACCAGGACAATTAGTGAAGAGGATTTTGAGGATCCGTGCAGGAACACCGTCCAAAGGAGAGCCAGATTTAACTTTAGACAGGTAGCAGTCTTATGCAACAGCGTCAGCGCCCATAGCAGTCTCATGCAGCAGCGTCGCCGCCCATAGCGGTCTTATGCAGCACCGTCACCGCCCATAGCGGTCTTATACAGCAGCGTCGCCGCCCATAGCAGTCTTATGCAGCAGCGTCACCGCCCATAGCAGTCTTATGCAGCAGCGTCACCGCCCATAGCAGTCTTATGCAGCAGCGTCACCGCCCATAGCAGTCTTATGCAGCAGCGTCACCGCCCATAGCAGTCTTATGCAGCAGCGTCGCCCAAAGGATGTAGCAAGGAGACAAATGTCGGTATTAACCCAGTCACAGTTTTCATTCTTTCCCTAGTCCTCACTGCTCCATGTTTACCACAGCTGCTAATCCCAGCCGTGTAAATATGCTTGAGTTCTATGTGTGTGGTTGTCTTCAGGTCGGGCTGTTTCTCCCTCGCCTCTACCTCCTGTAGTGTGCTTGCATTGCAGTGCACGGAGGACTGTTTTACGTCTCAAATGCACGCGGAATCATCACACATTATATTCTTGGTCTCCTAGGTGTACTGTATAAACAAGCAATTGGTTATTTCACTGCAGCAGTGTTTTTTTAATGGTTTAGCCAAGACTTAATATGTAAATCAGACCTATTAGATTTGCCAATGCTTGTTGGAATTAGAGGTGGGCAAGCCACAGCATGTTTGGGTAGAGATGAGCTAGAGCTGAGCCAGGTGTTCATGCTGAGACATGCCAGGGTAGGGACAGAGGTGGGATTACAGGGGTGGGAGCACACTGACCCATTATGGAAGTGGGCATGGAAAGATGGCAGTGCAGGCCGCCATATTGAATCCCAGATCACACTACTGAATCTGCCCCATCCCTACTGGCATTTCATACCAGACTTTCAGAGGATTAGCCCTCTTCAATGGCAGGTCTTTCCTCCCGCTGCTTTTTCTCTCCGCTTCCATCTCGCCTCTTCCCAGCTAATTTTAGGCCCCCTACTTTTATCACTGACGTCCCTCACCAGATTACCACATTTATGCTTCTTTCTGACATTTGAACATTGTGTAGGTGGTCTGCACACCATATTTTACATTCTTTTCCGTTTCATTTAATCTAAGCATTTTTGTCCAATTGCGTGCGTCCCTGGGTTGTGCAAGCCCAAATGCACTAATACTAAGTAAGAACATACGGGGAGCGCGCGGTTACACGCCCCACTCCCAGGTGCACTGCATTTGAGGATACAATATCCAGTTCAATTTTTAAACCTTTCGACCTCTTTTCAGTTTATACAAAATTCTTCATGGGTGCTTGCCATACTGTTATCATGATATTCATCAAATCCACATATTTATCGTACTGTATTTCAAAAACTTCTCGTATTTCCATGTGTCCATCCAGACTTCTTTCGGAAATAAGATCATCATACACTGAGTGGTTCAGAGCAGCAGTCTTTTTTTTATCTCAAACCCAATGCATTTCGGGCTAAAATCCAGCCCTTCGTCAGGGGTAACTTTTGGCCAGATCCAGCCGCCCTCTCATCCCCCGACACACACACTTGAGGTCCTCCTAGGGGGGTCCGGCACACAGTTTGAAGACCCCTGGTTCAGTAACTACTCGTCGTCACGCTGAACCTATACCGGTATAGGTTCAGCGCGTTATCACAAACTATGGTTACAATGCATTTTAGTCGTGTGTCTCTGTTCTAGACTATCGCAGGAGACAATTGTAATTGCATCTATGTACCTCTTACTACCCCTGCCGAGGCGTCAAAGCGCTTTACGCCGGGAAGCACGCTGTAGAGGCATAGAGTTAAAACTGTAAGCGTGACGACGAGTAGTTACTGAACCAGGGGTCTTCAAACTGTGTGCCGGACCCCCCTAGGAGGACCTCAAGTGTGTGTGTCGGGGGATGAGAGGGCGGCTGGATCTGGCCAAAAGTTACCCCTGACGAAGGGCTGGATTTTAGCCCGAAATGCATTGGGTTTGAGATAAAATAAAAGACTGCTGCTCTGAACCACTCAGTGTATGATGATCTTATTTCCGAAAGAAGTCTGGATGGACACATGGAAATACGAGACGTTTTTGAAATACAGTACGATGAATATGTGGATTTGATGAATATCATGATAACAGTATGACAAGCACCCACGAAGAATTTTGTATAAACTGAAAAGAGGTCGAAAGGTTTAAAAATTGAACTGGATATTGTATCCTCGAACACAGTGCACCTGGGAGTGGGGCGTGTAACCGCGCGCTCCCCGTATGTTCTTTCTGACATTTCCCATCTTCTGGTCTATCTCTTTTCCTCTCCTCCACTCTCCTCTGCCTTGTCTCTTCCTCTCCAGTTTCTAGCGCTCTGACCACACCGCATCTGGAGAAGTCAGACACTCATTCACAACTTGACTCGGCTCGTCTTTGGCTCGAGGGTCCTAAAGGATCTTGAGCCGAGCCAAGCATCCGATGTGAGTCAGGCTCCAGCCTTCAGCGGTTCGCCCACTTCTGTCTGGAACTCAGTCATTCAGTGGCTACGTTCCCATTACAAAAACCCAAATAGTGGCTTGTATAACCTGGCGTGTTGCGATCTATAAAATGTCTCCCAAATCTCACCTCTCTCTCTCTGTCCATTTCTTTGTCCCTCTCCCTCCGGCTCTCTCTTTCTCTCCCTTGCTCTACTAACAATAAAAATGAATACTACCTAATATTTTGAGCCCAAATCCCATTGAAAACAATGAAACTTTACCTACCGACTCCTTTAGATTTCCGCTATTCATAGAGATCAGGATCGGGGTGGGCTGGTAACTCTGCTCCTCCGATGGAGATCGCAGAGTTTTTCCCACTCCGTGCTCCACCTGGAGCACGGAGCTTCAGAAAAACTCTGCCAACTGCAGCGTGGAGGAGGTTTTTCTTGCCATCGGCTCGCCAATGTTAAATTGTCGAGCTCAAGCGAGAAAATCCAGCACCAGACCGCCTCCTCAATGCGGGCGGTCGTGGCAGGTCACTACCACTTGCATTGAGAAAGCTGCAGCCCGAGTAGAAAATCTAGTAGCAGAAAGAAGCAGCGCCCTCTAGCCTGCCTTGTGGCGCGGTTTGGGCTGATTTTACAGCACCGGACAAGCTCCCGGCACAAAAAAATTAGCACAAGCAGCGTGACGTACCGAACTCCGCCGCTTGTGGTACTCTGCGTAATCTCGCAGAGATTTTAGTAGCCTGTGGAATTCCACAGAGTGGAACTCTGCGAGATCCGCCCAACCCTAGTCAGGATCTGGAACCGTCACTCAGGCAGCTACAGTAGCTGAACCGTGATTGGGTACCACACTGGTACTATTGTAACAACATCTCTTTGAAGTTACTTCAATGAGGGTGCTGGCTGTGGCCGGGTTATCCATCACAATATTGAAGTTAGAAATATCGAGCTGCAACAGCATTGACTTCAGAATGCGACTACCACTATAGGGTCGGGGTAAGAATACATAGTGAAGTGTAGATTTACTATTCCTAAATCCACATCCACTTACGCTGCCAATATACACATCACTTAGGTGAGAAGATGGGATGCACATAGAAAGAACATTGATCGTGCTCAGCATCTTCCATGGTTAACCGTGGCCCAATGTCACAGCACGTGAGGCGCCTTGGCGTGCAAGGGCTGGATACGGTTTGAGACCATGTCTGGGCTGTAAAGAGTGTTTGCAATGAAGATTCTTGTTTGCACCTTTCTGTTTATGTCTTGTGAATAAAGACCTTTCGTTTTTCTAACATATAGCTCTGGTGCGACACTGAACCTCCTTGCAGAGTGTTTGACTGCAGCATACTCCGTGCTTAATTTTAAATAAATAATTGCCTGTGCCCTCGTAAGGAGGCCACTGCTGCTTGCATCACGCATTGCTCCTAACAGCGCTGCACGGTGTCAGTACAAACACAACTGCTAACAATCATTCATGTACAAGTGTGACATTTTAGACTTTTCAAGGCTTCCAAAGCTATTATAATGGCTTGGGCAGCAGATATAAGTCATTTTTAATGTATATTGAATGAATAAACTACTGTGGTGTGCTTATCTCTACATTAACCCCTTCACTGTGGCGGCTATTCCGTCGCAGTGCTAAGGGGGCGGGGCGGCCGCGCGGCGGTCCCGCGCTCGTGACGGAACCGCTCCGTCACGGCACGCGGGTGAGCTGTGCTTGTGACGGAACGGTTCCGTCATGGACCTCCCCGCTCAATAGAATGCTCAGCGCAGGGGCGGAATTTGCGCCGCGCATGAGCGGCGAGCGGGCCATGATGGAACCGTATCATCATTAGCACAGCGCACCCACAGCTGATGACGGAACGGTTCCGTCATCAGCGTGCAAAGGGTTAAAAAAACAGCACAACCATGTGGCAGACTGTTATAAGTGCTGGTGTTGACAATTAAGTGCTGGTGACGAGCAGAAACCACTGGCTCAAATTAAGCACTGGTCACACTGCAGGCTGAGGACCTTATCTACAGCCACCGCCGCGTGCAAGTCCTCTTACTCGACCACAATTGAGGGGACACGGAGAGGACTGCACAGGCCTCCTTGAGTCACCCAGGGCCTGAGAAGTATTACAGCAGTCCTCCTCTGAAGTCCTGAAGTCTAGGGCCATGCCTACACCCAGCTAGCAGCAAGAGAGGCAGCAGGCCACCAGAACACACGCTGGAAGCAAGGACAAACGGTCCATAGAGGCAGAGCGAGGCCCACACTCACCGCCCAGTGATAGACACACACATGACTAATCCCTCGCGAGAAAGACCTAAAAGCCATTCCGGTTCAGAGCAATGCAAACTCAGCAGAAGCCAAGGGACAACAAATGCACTGGTGCATCCCAGAGGCCACGCCCACATTTACCTGAGAAGCAGCAGCTCCTCAGAACCACACTCCCTGGATCAAATGAAGCTGTTCAACAAGTATTCAACTGCGAGGAAACCAAGATGCAGGCACAAAGTAAACAGTAGAGTGACAGGCAAGAGTTTCACCGAAGGAATGTCCACGTCTCGTGAAGATATCAGGCCAGGGACTGATGCAAGCAGAGACCGGCCTGCAGCTCCTAGACAAAGAGTGACCAAGAGCATGGACAGCGATCACATGCTGGAGACAGCAAAGAGCAGCGAGAACCTCAAGCAGAACGAGCAAGTACAAGGTCAACAGCCAGAGACTAGAACCTGAAAAGGAACAGACAGGTGGGTCTGCAGCTCCAAAGCAAAGCAACTCATCATAATCAAATACCAGGAGAGTGCCCACGCCCTGATGACCGAAAGAGGCAAAGACCAGCACGAGGATGCAGGCATTCCATCCATCACTTTGTTGTTGTTGCTTCTGATGCCCTAAGTGCTCTGGGTGTGCCCAGACATGGGCCCTGTGCCCACTGTCACTGGAACCAAAGCTGTACCCGGCTGATGAGCCAATCACTAGGGCGAAGCCGGCCCTGGGTTCCTTGTGTTCTGGTTCAGGGAGGACCTGCTTTGGTAGTTTGGGCTACACTGTTCCCATTGGGCACGCGGTCAAGACTGATTTGCATATGGTTGGGTCCAAACTAAGGTGGCGTGGTGAGCAAAATAACAATAGATTGGTATGTGGCCCGAGCGATTACCAGTGACTGAGATAATTCAAGTGTTCAATCCATCACTGCTTTATAGACCTATTCCCTCTTTACAAAGAGCACCAGATGATATTCAACTTGTTACCGTACAATAGCCACAAGACACTGCAGGCAAAGCTCACGCAAGGATCTTTCTGCAGGAATTACATCCATGAGAGTTAGAAAATCATTCATTTTGTCCAAACTATCTCTAGATACAACTGCAGCATGATTGTACCATTGAGGCTACACCTTTCTTGGTTTTCTTTGCAGTCACACAGAGAATTGGTCCCCTATTTGCTTGTTTTATCGACTACTCTGCTGTTTTTGACAGAGTCAACCATAATTATGGTGGGGAAAACACTGAGCGGGTAATCCGGACCGCATTACTAAAGGCCATAATTTCACTATAGTCCGACACTTGGGTTAACCCCTCCCATGCTCATGACGAGCTCAGCTCATCATAACGGCTCCAACGCTCGCACACGGGGTTAATTCCCCCGCTGTGCTGAGCGTTCCACACAAACGGGTTTGGCCATGATGAGCTCAGCTCGTCATGAGCACACGGCCACCGTGGCTCATGACAAGCTGAGCTCGTCATGAGCACTGGGGATGTGTACAAGACCCTGCACCTTTCAGGCTCTATACAGTTGACATTGGCAATGCACTGAACAGAGCCAGATCCTTTCCACCAAAAATACAGAACCACCGACTACAAATTCTGCCGTATGCTGATGACATAGTAATACCTGACCAAACACACGCAAGCTTTCAGAGAGCTCTAACTGGATTACTGCTCTGCAATCTGGAAATTAAGTTGGAAATAAACCAACATAAATCAAAAATAATGATTGTTATGATTGGAATTTGGCCTATGATCTCGGTGGGGGGGGCTCTGATATCCCGTATATAAAGCCAACATTTTAACATATTGTCATCGTGTAATCAGTGTAATAAAGGGCAGTCTGAAATACATCACCAGGTAAACCACTGACCATTTTAGTCATCAATCACCTGTGGTCCAGATATCTATCAGACGCAATGCAAGACCTGGAAGCAGGAACATGGCTAGAAGACTGCCTTTCAAAACGGCAGTTAAATCACACACATTACTGCCAAGTTGCAGTGATGACACCACTGCGTAACCCAAAACTAGATATGCAAATTTTATCATGCACGCATGCTCAGTTTTACTTAACGTAACCAGTAAATACCTAAATCGACAGAAAATACTCCCAATGTGTTTTATTCTCTTTCCCATAAAATAATTTAATGCACATTGGTCTATTCATTCGATTACAAACCCAAGATGTAGGCTTTGTGACTACAAAAACAATTCCATCCCTCATCTCGAAGCATGAGAGGCAAATCTGCATTAAACAGATGTTTCTCACTGATAGAATAACACAATGTACATTACAACGCTGGCTCAGTACAAGGGACTGAAGAAAAAAAGGCTGCTGGGTGAGTAGTCACTGCACTATCCAGTATAGTCACATGCAAATTACAAAGTGGACCAACAATGTTGCCCCCCCTCAAAACGAACAGCTGCCACATGGTCATAAACAAAAGACAAACACACAGAATGGATGAGAGGCAACACAATCATAATTAGCTCTATTCAGTAAAAAGTACAATTTCAAACATAATCAGGAATCAACTTTTCCCAAGTTTATAACTACAGTTATTGAGGGACTGTGTATTGAAGGTGATGAGGAACTTGGAGTGATGGCAAGACTTTGGCCACCTTCGCGTTGATGGATTGCTATATTTTGACTACAGTGTCCTGAAGAAGCCCTTGTTTAGGGGCGAAACGCATTGGTTGCATCTGAATGTTTGAAAAGATCAAAGGAGGATATCGGAATTACCAAAAGAATAAAAGAATATCCTACCAAAACTTGAAGTTATGGACTAACTTGTTTGAAATTGTACTTTTTAATGAACAGAGATAACTGTGAATTTGTTGCCTCTCATCCATTCAGTACAAGGGACATACAGGAACTTGCCCGCGTGCCTAAATTCTTACAAGTTGTTTTAAAAAAACCTACAGAAATATCTTGTCCATATGAATGGTCTTTATTTTTTTTCTTCATAATCTGATATTAATGTAAATGACAAACATTGTTTTAAGTAATGATGATTTTTAATTATGTCAGTTTAAATGACTTTCCCACAAATTAATATTTAACTCATTGCAGTGGATATTAGATAATCTTTTCTATATCATTTTAATACTTTGTAATGATTTTAACTAATTAAAAACAATAAACGTACCTATCTATTGGTGAGAGTGTGGAGAGCTTGGGGTCTCACTGGGTAGCCGCAGCAGGGGCGCTCCCATAAAACACAGTAAATTGAAAAACTACAGTTCAAAGCCAAGCCCTCCTGCTGTGCTTTACCCTGAGGGCCAATCATCATGTAAGGACCGCTCTGACATCCCTGCAGCGGCTCACCCTGGAGCAGAGACACACGCTGAAGCAGGGGCGGCTCCTCCTTATTGGCGGAGGAGTGTTGCCCCACTGCTCAGAGCCAGCAGATGATAAATAAGATGATGATGAAACAATGTTATTATCACTTTATTTGCACTGTCTGAATGAGCGCCAAAGCCGAGAGCGTAGTCTAGGGCGGGGGCGGGTCCACGGCAGGGAGGAGGAGTGAAGGGCACTTGTAAGTGCGGATGTCAGTCTGGCCGGCTGTCTTAGACTGGCAAAACCGAAATGCGCATTTAGCAGCCTCCAACCCGAGCTGGGTTGCACAGCCGGGTGAAGAAAAGTCACAGGCTCCCTGTGCCTGAGGGAGTGTCGGACCCGCCCGGTCAGGCCAATCCTGGCGCTTCACTCATGCTAGGAGCAGCATGAGAGCAGCATCTGGATTGAGTGGGGATCCTGTGCTTTGTGGCCCATGGAGTGCCAGGAGGAGAGGAGCATCGAGGCGACCAGCAGCATCAGTGGTAGCGGCTGGTATTATTCCCCCACCGCACCCCCTCACCACTTTAGATTGGCAGCAGCCGCCACTGCACTGAAGATTGTGCATCCAGCGGGAAACGCAGCGGGCACCTCACCACAGGCTCCCTCAAGGGGTGACATACAGACCTGCCAGTGTGTGTGCCACACACTGGTAACTAGGTGCCAGTAGGCTAGGGTGCAAGGAAGCATCTCGAACATGGAATTGGACTAGTGCAAGGAGGTCCCTCTCCATAAAACACAAAGCAGCTACTGCAGGTTTCCCTGTCAGTGTGCTGCCAAAAGCAGAAGAGGGCAGTTGTCTGCCGTGCCCACCGTGTGCCCTGCCCTCGAGTGACCCTACTGCATGGACACTACATGGGAACTTGGTGCCAATGAAAACTGTCGGGTGAGAGAAGTGGGGCTTAAAGTCCTATGCATTGCCCGTGCCCACCAATGCCAGCTCGACGCTGCCCCTCAATGGCAGCTCCTCACTGTCCATCGATGCCAGCTCTTCACTGCCCATTTATGCCAGCTGCTCATAGCCTACCAATGCCAGCTCCTCACTGCCACCCAGTGCCAGCTCCTCGCTGCCCCTCAATGCCAGCTCCTTGCTGCCCACCAATGCCAGCTCCTCACTGCCCACCAATGCCAGCTCCTCACTGCCCACCAATGCCAGCTCCCCAATGCCAGCTCCTCACGGCCCACCAATGCCAGCTCCTCACTGCCCATCAATGCCAACTCTTCACTGCCCACCAATGCCAGCTCCTCTCTGTCCATCGATGCCAACTCTTCACTGCCCACCAATGCCAGCTCCTCTCTGTCCATCGATGCCAACTCTTCACTGCCCACCAATGCCAGCTCTTCACTGCCCATTGATGCCAGCTGCTCATAGCCTACCAATGCCAGCTCCTCACTGCCCACCAATGCCAGCTCCTCGCTGCCCACCAATGCCAGCTCCCCAATGCCAGCTCCTCACGGCCCACCAATGCCAGCTCCTCACTGCCCATCAATGCCAACTCTTCACTGCCCACCAATGCCAGCTCCTCTCTGTCCATCGATGCCAACTCTTCACTGCCCACCAATGCCAGCTCCTCTCTGTCCATTGATGCCAACTCTTCACTGCCCATTGATGCCAGCTGCTCATAGCCTACCAATGCCAGCTCCTCGCTGCCCACCAGTGCCAGCTCCTCGCTGCCCCTCAATGCCAGCTCCTCACTGCCCACCAGTGCAAGCTCCTCGCTGCCCCTCAATGCCAGCTCCTCACTGCCCACCAATGCCAGCTCCTCGCTGCCCCTCAATGCCAGCTCCTCACTGCCCACCAATGCCAGCTCATCAATGCCCACCAATGCTTGCTCTTCGCTGACCATCAATGCCAGCTCATCAATGCCCACCAATGCTTGCTCTTCGCTGACCATCAATGCCAGCTCCTCTCTGTCGATGCCCGCTCCTCATTGCCCACCAAATGCCAGCTTCACTCTGCCCATCAATGCCAGCTGTCGTTGCCCAGCAGCATTAGCTTTCCATGCAGCTTGCAGGTGCCAGCTTCTTGCCCAGCTCGCCAATGTCACATTTTTACACCGCCTCCTACCCCCAGTACAGGATCCTCATACTGCCCATGAATGCCTACTAATCAGACTGCCCAGCAGTGCCGGCTGCACACACTGCTCACCTGCACATTTCTTATCAGTGCCCCCCATACCACACTGCTCACCAATGTTGGCTTTTTACGTTCTACCTCAAGGAAATCATATAAAACTGCCCAACACAGTGCCAACGAATCAAACTCCCCATCACAGTGCCAGCTTATCATACTGTCCTACACAGTGCCAGCTTATCATACGGCCCAACACATTGCCAAATGATCATACTGCCCTACGCCGTGCCAATTTTTCATGCTGCCCAACACAGTGCCAGCTTACCATACTGCCCTATACAGTGCAGATTTTTCATGCCGCCCAACACAGTGCCAGCTTACATTGCCAACCAGTGTCTGCTCCCCGCAGGGACATGTGGGCAAGGTTCTCATACTGCCTCCCAGAGCCTGCTCCTACCACTGCCCTCATGAGAAGATCCAGCCTGCTCTGGAGGCTGAACAGGGTCTTTACACTCCACGACCATACAACACTGGGCCTCTCTGCTGAGCTGACCGCCAGTGCACTAGTTGCACTTTTCTTTTCTAAATAAAATCAAACTCCTATTCCGGGTTCCCTTCTTGTTTTGCCTCCCATCTCGCTCAACTCTTTCCTTCCTTCTCTCCCCTCTTTCTTCACATTCCCCTCACCTTTATCCTTTGACTCCACCAACACTCATTTTATTATACATTTATTTCAGAGTTTAAGAAGAAAATACAATACTTTTGATATTAAATCAAAGACCAAATGCACATTTTTCAACCGTCTGAGGTGAATTTCAATTTTTGACATTACAGCCGCACTGCGCCCATTCTGGGAACCGTACCATACTTATGTATCTGCATTACTACACACGGCCAACAGTCATTGTTTTTGTGGTGGTTGTTGGCCGCAGTTTTATTACTCATTACATACGTCATATTTGTACAACTCTCCTGGACACCGTCACGGAGCCGGGGTCATAAATCATTATCATACATTATCACAAATTTGGAAACCACTCAGTGTCGTTTGGACATCATAGGTCAGGGGCCATAAATTACTGGGTATCATAAATCCTTCTGTCACAAATCGCTCATCATTTCGTTGTCTTAACTCATTCTGCATGAGCATCATAAATCAGCAGCCAATTGGTCATTATCTTGTTGTCATAAATCACTCTGCCTGATCATCATAAATCAGCAGCCATAAATCATGGTCGTAAATCATCGGAATGTCATACATCATTCTGTCACGAATCTGTCATCATGTTGTTGTCATAAATCATTCTGCATGGGCATCATAAATCATCAGCTGACCATAAATCACTGGTTAGTCTTTTGCTCATTTGCATATCCTAGTCACTGGTTAGTCTTTTGCTCATTTGCATATCCTAGGGTCGTACATCACCCCGACAGCTCGTAGATTGTTCTTTGTTGTTCTCCACGGCCCTCTGCGTGTGGGGGGTAGCCTTTCCCCAGAGCCAGGCCCCAACTTGCTACCTTGCTAGTCTCTCCTGCGCCCTGCCATCTGGCGGGGGCTTCGCTGCGAGTGCCGTCTCCTTTTGCTTCCCCGATTTTTGGTCAGGCGCACTCACTCAGCCGTGAGGCATCCCAGAGTGAGTGGCCCTCCTTCTACACACCGCTCTGTCGGTGTGTTTCCCTAACCAAACCAATACACCTTTTGTTTCCGCCCCTTTTGGTTGGATTTGGGCTCTCATTGCATAGGGGTAGGTTCTTCCCAGAGTTAGGACCCCGCTCGCTACCTTGCTGGACTCTGTTGTGCCCTGCCATCCGGCGGGGGCAGGGGCTGGGCTGCGATTGCCATCTCTGTTTGATACCCCCTTTGTTGGACCACTTCACTTAGCTGTGAGGCATCCCAAAGTGAGTGGCCTTACTTCTACATGCCGCCCGGTGTGTCTCTATCGCTAATCGTTGCACCATTCATTCCTTTTCGTCCCTGTCAGCACTGCGACGCTGCTGCTGTAGGTATGGGTGGGTGGGCCTTGAAATCCATTGGCGTGGCTCCCCCAGCTCCCTGATGCAAAGGTGAGCTGCCCAGGGGGAGCGTCGCCTTATATCCCCCTCTCCCTTTCTCTCTTTCCTTTGTTCCTAGGAAGAGGGAGGAGAGGGCCTCTGGCGTTTTTAGCCGCGCGGCCTTTTTCGGCGGCGCAAACCAGCGCTAACCAGATCGGTTCCCTGTGGGCTCTGGCGGCTGTTATGGCGCAGGCCCTCGAGCCCCCTTCGGGGGCGGCCTCTGCTAAAACCTTATAATGCTTACTCTGATTTCATTTTAAGAAAGGTTCACCGGAAACACCCATCATTTTCCAATGTATTGATATTGGTGGGGGTGGCGGGCCAGGGTCTCAACGATGGCATCGATACAGCAGTATCTAAGTGTACAAATACAGTACACTGAAAAGAACCACTGACAAAGCCAATGGGGTTCGCCTTTATGACTTACTGGCTTTGACAATGATTTTTGGATTTATGCAGTATTGGAAAAAAGCAAAAAAGTAAACATCAACAAACATAAATAAATAGGCCGCTGCCAGTGCCACTTCATTCCCTAGGTGCACGCATGGGTGATGATGTATATGTGCACGTCATCATGCATGCACACGCCTGGGGAAGGACTTGAGCGAATTGCTTATTTATTGATTCAAGATGGTGGATGCAATTTTGATAGGCAAATAAAAAAGTAATTTCTAGAAGCACAAAAGTGTGTTTTGTCTTTTGTGCTGCAGAACAACCTGGCACCAGATGGAAGCTACTGTGCCCTTAAAAAAATAACAGTAATTATAAATAAAATTATGGAGAGTGAGGGGTCGGGAGAGCAACAGAGGAGTGTGTGTAGGTGAGTGGGCTGGGGGCAAGGGAGCAATGGGGGTGCTGGAGGCTGGGGGCAGGGGATGCCCCCCAAAAACACATACTGTTAAAACCAGAAAGCTATGGGAGTGATGTGGGGAGGTATGTGGGAGTAACATGGAGCGTGGTGGTGGGGGGGGGTCTTTGGGGGCGGGATGCAGCATGGGGGAAGAACTTGTAAATACATCCACTCTGACAGAGTGCGGAAAGAAACAAAAAGTATCTTGAACGGACCGTCAGGAAGCTGTGTTCCAGGAGAATGAAGAAAATAAGGAGGAGGAAAGCCATCGCACAGAAGCGAGCACGTGAGACTGGCAGGGAAATCAACCAATGGGAAGCAATGTGCAGGCTCCCGCCTAATGTGCGTTTTTGGTGCGGCCCAGTATCAGCGTTCATTTACAGATATATCTACAAGCCGTCAAAAAAACCTCACTGACAATATTGTGCAAGCTCGGACCCTGTAGACTCCTCAAATCTGAAACCGACCCACACATCCATGACGTCACCAACAGGTGGTTAGCCAAACCGGAAGCGTGCAGCTATCTCAAGAGCATCTGGCGCCAGTGAGCTCATCCAATCATGTTGGAGGAGTCCCTGGAGCGCGTGCTGAGACAGACGTCACAGGGGGCTGACTCACGCGCGGCACGCGGTCGTGCTGGTGAAACTTCTCTTTGACACTTATTTCCACACTCGCATTGCTGACCACAGTGCAGTGACTTCTAAAAGAGTTCCTGCTTTTATCATTTGTTTTGTAAATCGTGTATACCGGTGGGGTTTTAACGTGGTGTAAAACACGCTTATACTTTTATTTGAAATCATATATTGAAACCGAATTAGAAAATAAATAAATAAATAACTGGTCGAACACCTAACTTGGCTGGCAGGAGTCTGAAGCCTGCCTGTTTGATGGCGTTCCCCCCTCTTGTCCTTCTTCTCTTTCTCTCCACACTATCCTCCTCCTCCTTACCCATCCCTTCCATCAGGTCCCCCCCCCCCCCCCCCCCCCCCCTCCGGCCTCTGGAAGGGCTGCCTGGGCCTCTGGTGAGTGGGTGTCACCGGCCCTGGCACAGAGATGTGCCCCCTGGGCCCTGTGCCCTGCGGGAGAGGCCTTCCTGAAACACCCATCGCCCACCCCTCTCCAGGGACACAGAACGAGCTGCATATTCCTGTATTTGTACACAGCCCGATAACAGCCCTTTCAAGAAAAGTTCAGATTTGACCCGAGTTGCATTATCACACAGCACGACCACCCAGCGCTTCCGGCCTCACTGCGGGTGTTTCAAAGCGCTGTTAACAGAAGGCATGATCCAATGTCATGGCCCCTGAAGGGTGTAGGGACAAGTGGGCCTCGCAAGGGTTCAGGCCACGAACTGCAGGCCACTGGACTGCCACTGAGAAAGATATTTTAAAAGTAGATATGATAAAACTTAGTTATAAAAGCGTGATACTTTTTAAATTCATTTTGAACTTGGAATTCTGGAATATTCCTTTTTGTAAACGTGGAATACATATTCATATCACCCTGTATCGTAGTCGGCTATATGATCTTTTAATAAAACGAAAAAGCTATACATTTTTTAAAAAAAAAAAACATGTAAAATACCTCGGAAATAGGACATACAAATGTTTTTACTCTGCCTTTATATGCGTCGATTGCGAACATTCAACATATGGGCCTTGATTACGATCTCATCGTTAATTTGCGACCCCCGCGTGACCCCGGGTTTGCAAACATTGCAATTACAAGAAAACTGCGCCTCGGCGTTTTGTCTCCGTTGTTATTTATCGGCAAATAAGACGCGCAGAAATGTAAGGTGAAAATGACACAGTGAACACCCGAATGTAAAGATTTTGGTGCGAAAATCAACAAAATACACAAGTTGTTTCCTATTATGGGGGGGGGGACTTGTAATTGGTGATGTTTGTCACAGCTGCTAAAATTAACCCTCGGGGCCCGGAATGTTATCGGATGCTCAAACCTGTACACCCCAACCACCCTCGACCCCCCCACCTCCCCGCGGCACGTGCCCTCGAGACGTCTTCCCTTGGGCAGTCTCCACCTAACCCGAGCGACCATGACGATTGATCTTGTCCCCCCAAAAAATGCGTCTTTCTTTTGCTCTAGCGGTTGAGGCTGGCCTCCAACGTGTCTTTGGGCCTCCACATAAGCATTCTTGGCGCTACACCAAGAACCTGTCACTCTACAACAGCACCGACTGTTGGCTTGTGAAGTGCTTGTTTGGGGCTTGCTACAGTGAGAGGGGCCTCTCCCTTCTAACCCGGCGCACCAGCGCGAGTTAAAAACACAATTCTTCCAATAAACAACTCACAGGACGGCCGTCCCTGCCTCAGCGCCGCGTGAACACACCCCGGCCTCTGGGCGCCCCTTGTCGTCGCGTCGGCGGATCCGATGCTCACAACAGCTGTGACCCTGTGACTGGGGTCGAGGAGCGTTCCCACAGTGAGAGCCCCAGGGATCGTGTGACAGGCAGCGACAGGCGTGTGCAGAGTTCAAACTACAGGACTCCAGCAAGCTCGGCCAAGCTGTGTGCACAAGAGCAGGTAGAGCAAAGTGTATGTGCAAAGACCCATCGTGCAAGCTGTGTGCACAGGAGCAGGCAGAGCAAAGTGTATGTGCAAAGGTCCGTCGTGCAAGTTGTATGCACAAGAGCTGGCACGGCAAAGTGTATGTGCAAAGACCCATCGTGCAAGCTGTGTGCACAGGAGCAGGCAGAGCAAAGTGTATGTGCAAAGACCCTTCGTGCAAGCTGTGTGCACAAGAGCTGGCACGGCAAAGTGTATGTGCAAAGGCCCTTCATGCAAGCTGTGTGCACAGGAGCAGTCAGAGCAAAGTGTATGTACACAAGAGGCCCAGCGTGCAAGCTGTGCGCCCAACAGCAGGCAGAGCAAAGTGTATGTACACAAGAGACCCAGCGTGCAAGCTGTGCGCACAAGAGCAGGCAGAGCAAAGTGTATGTGCAAAGACCCTTCGTGCAAGCTGTGTGCACAAGAGCTGGCACGGCAAAGTGTATGTGCAAAGACCCATCGTGCAAGCTGTATGCACAAGAGCAGGCAGAGCAAAGTGTATGTGCAAAGACCCTTCGTGCAAGCTGTGTGCACAAGAGCAGGCAGAGCAAAGTGTATCTACACAAGAGGTCCGTCGTGCAAGCTGTGTGCACAAGAGCAGGCAGAGCAAAGTGTATGCACACAAGAGGCCCAGCGTGCAAGCTGTATGCACAAGAGCAGGCAGAGCAAAGTGTATGTACAAAGACCCTTCGTGCAAGCTGTGTGCACAAGAGCAGGCAGAGCAAAGTGTATGTACACAAGAAGCCCAGCGGGCAAGCTGTGTGCACAAGAGTAGGCAGAGCAAAGTGTATGTACACAAGAGGCCCAGCGTGCAAGCTGTGCGCACAACAGCAGGCAGAGCAAAGTGTATGTACACAAGAGGCCCAGCGTGCAAGCTGTGCGCACAACAGCAGGCAGAGCAAAGTGTATGCGCAAAGACCCTTCATGCAAGCTGTGTGCACAAGAGCAGGCACAGCAAAGTGTATGTGCAAAGACCCTTCATGCAAGCTGTGCGCACAACAGCAGGCAGAGCAAAGTGTATGTACACAAGAAGCCCAGCGGGCAAGCTGTGTGCACAAGAGCAGGCAGAGAAAAGTGTATGTACACAGAGGTCCGGCGTGCAAGCTGTGTCTACAAAATCAGGCCGAGCAAAGTGTATGTACACAAGAGGTCCATCCAGCAAGCTATGTGCTCATAAGCAGGCAGAGCAAAGTGTATGTGCAGAGACCCTTCATGCAAGCTGTGTGCACAAGAGCAGGCCGAGAAAAGTGTATGTACACAGAGGTCCGGCGTGCAAGCTGTGTCTACAAAATCAGGCCGAGCAAAGTGTATGTACACAAGAGGTCCATCCAGCAAGCTATGTGCTCATAAGCAGGCAGAGAAAAGTGTATGTACACAAGAGGTCCGGCAAGCTGGGTGCACAAAAGCAGGCAGAGCAAAAAGTATATACACAAGAGGTCCAGCGTGCAAGATGTATGCACAGAGCAGGCAGAGAAAAGTGTATGTACACAGAGGTCCAGCGTGCAAGCTGTGTCTACAAAATCAGGCCGAGCAAAGTGTATGTACACAAGAGGCCTGGCGTGCAAGCTGTGTGCACAAGAGCAGGCAGAGAAAAGTGTATGTACACAAGAGGTCCGGCAAGCTGGGTGCCGAAAAGCAGGTAGAGCAAAATGTATGTACACAAGAAGCCCAGCGTGCAAGCTGTGTACAGAGCAGCAGTCACATCAATTAATCAGGGAATTGTAAGTGCGCTACCCACCCGTGAGCAAAGTGTATGTACACAAGAGGGCCAGCCTGCAAGCTGTGTGTACAAGATAAGGCAGAGCAAAGTGTATGTATACAAGAAGCCCAGTGTGCAAGCTGTATGCAGAAGAGCAGGCCGAGCAAAGTGTATGTACACAAGAAGCCCAGCGGGCAAGCTGTGTGCACAAGAGAAGGCCAAGTAAAGTGTAAGTGCACAAGAGGCCCGGCGTGCAAGCTGTCTGCACAAGAGCAGGCAGAGCAAAGTGTATGTACACAAGAAGCCCAGCGGGCAAGCTGCGTGCACAAGAGCAGGCCGAGCAAAGTGCGTGTACACAAGAGGTCCGTCTAGCAAGCTATGTCCACATAAGCAGGCAGAGAAAAGTGTATGTACACAAGAGGTCCGGCAAGCTGGGTGCTGAAAAGCAGGTAGAGCAAAATGTATGTACACAAGAGGTCCAGCGTGCAATATGTATGCACAAGAGCAGGCCGAGAAAAGTGTATGTACACAGAGGTCCGGCGTGCAAGCTGTGTCTACAAAATCAGGCCGAGCAAAGTGTATGTACACAAGAGGCCCGGTGTGCAAGCTGTGTGCACAAGAGCAGGCAGAGCAAAGCGTATGTAGACAAAAGGTCCGGCGTCCAAGCTGCGTGCACAGAAACAGACACTCGCTCAAGCAAGCCAGGTGTACAGAAGCAGGCGCAGAATGGCATTGTGTGTAAACGAGTAGGAAGGACATAGAGAATGTTCACAAGAGGTCCAGCCTGCAAGCTGTGTGCACAAGAGCAGGCAGAGCAAAGTGTATGTACACAAGAGGTCCGACGTGCAAGCTGTGTGCACAAGAGCAGGCAGAGCAAAGTGTATGTACACAAGAGTTCCGACGTGCAAGCTGTGTGCACAAGAGCAGGCAGAGCAAAGTGTATGTACACAAGAGGTCCGGCAAGCTGTGTGCACAAAGGCAGGCAGAGAAAAGTGTATGTACACAAGAGGCCCAGCGTGCAAGCTGTATGCACAAGAGCAGGCAGAGCAAGGTGTATGTACACAAGAGGTCCGTTGTGTAAGCTGTGTGCACAAGAGCAGGCAGAGCAAAGTGTATGTACACAAGAGGTCCGTTGTGCAAGCTGTGTGCACAAGAGCAGGCAGAGCAAAGCGTATGTAGACAAAAGGTCCGGCGTCCAAGCTGCGTGCACAGAAACAGACACTCGCTCAAGCAAGCCAGGTGTACAGAAGCAGGCGCAGAATGGCATTGTGTGTAAACGAGTAGGAAGGACATAGAGAATGTTCACAAGAGGTCCAGCCTGCAAGCTGTGTGCACAAGAGCAGGCAGAGCAAAGTGTATGTACACAAGAGGTCCGACGTGCAAGCTGTGTGCACAAGAGCAGGCAGAGCAAAGTGTATGTACACAAGAGGTCCGACGTGCAAGCTGTGTGCACAAGAGCAGGCAGAGCAAAGTGTATGTACACAAGAGGTCCGACGTGCAAGCTGTGTGCACAAGAGCAGGCAGAGCAAAGTGTATGTACACAAGAGGTCCGGCAAGCTGTGTGCACAAAGGCAGGCAGAGAAAAGTGTATGTACACAAGAGGCCCAGCGTGCAAGCTGTATGCACAAGAGCAGGCAGAGCAAGGTGTATGTACACAAGAGGTCCGTTGTGTAAGCTGTGTGCACAAGAGCAGGCAGAGCAAAGTGTATGTACACAAGAGGTCCGTTGTGTAAGCTGTGTGCACAAGAGCAGGCAGCACAAAGTGTATGTAAACAAGAGGTCTGGCAAGCTGTGTGCACAAGAGCAGGCAGCACAAAGTGTATGTACACAAGAGGTCTGGCAAGCTCTGTGCACAGGAGCAGGCAGAGCAAAGTGTATGTACACAAGAGGTCCGACGTGCAAGCAGTGGGCACAGAAACAGGCTCACACACAAAGAACAACTCTAAATGGGAGCTCAGAGGGAAAATTAAACTGGGTCGCCCTCCACTCAAACGTAAACCAACAACAAAAGACCCTGTCCACGGGACGTAAACTTGTGTCAGTTACTAAAATAATAGAACAGTCTGTGCGTACTGATAACTATTATCGTCCCCTACAACTTTTTATATATATATATATTCTTGAGGGGACAATTCACTGCACCTCGCCCCTAAAGTTTCAAAATTCAAGCTAAAAAGGCCAATCTTCCTTGATAGATACACAGAACACCTAGTAACTACTGTCTGACACCTCTGATCAGTACCAGGCATCCGCACCGCCAGTGTTGGACCGAGTTCTACGTAGAAAAAATGTGCGAGAAACGAATGACTCCTCACGGAAACACCGCCAACGGGGTAACTGGTATGTAATCTCCAGCCAGGCCCCAGTCTCATCATCGGTGGTCATTCGATTCTCAAGGAAAAAAGAAGGGAAGTGTCCAAAACAAACAACCAAAAAGTGCGACAAACAGTGGAAGCAGAAAGCATCTGCTAGTGACAAGCACAAAACATAAATTAGTGCATAAAACACAGCATCCAATTCCCTTCAATAACTTTATTCGTAGAGAAATGAATGTCTGCTGTTAGGATAAAAAGGCTGGTGGCTGTTCATGCATACCATTACCTATTGCAATGGGTAATGGTATGCATGAATAGCTACCAGCACTAATTTATGTTTTGTGCTTGTCACTAGCAGATGCTTTCTCTTCCACTGTTTGTCGCACTTTTTGGTTGTTTGTTTTGGACACTTCCCTTCTTTTTTCCTTGAGAATCGAATGACCACCGATGATGAGGCAGGGGCCTGGCTGGAGATTACATACCAGTTACCCCGTTGGCGGTGTTTCCGTGAGGAGTCATTCGTTTCTCGCACATTTTTTCTACGTAGAACTCGGTCCAACACTGGCGGTGTGGATGCCTGGTACTGATCTGAGGTGTCAGACAGTAGTTACTAGGTGTTCTGTGTATCTGTCAAGGAAGATTGGCCTTTTTAGCTTGAATTTTGAATCTTATGGGCGAGGTGCAGTGAATTGTGCCCTCAAGAATATATATATATATATATATATATATATATATATATATATATATATAAAAAGTTGTAGGGGACGATAATAGTTATCAGTACGCACAGACTGTTCTATTATTTTAGTAACTGACACAAGTTTACGTCCCGTGGACAGGGTCTTTTGTTGTTGGTTCACACACAAAGAAGCCAGAAGTGAACACATCAGGCTCAGAAAGAGTGTGTGCAGATAATCTGCCTAAGGGATTCTCTCATAGCTCACTGAAGCCGACACATTCCCCCAACACAGACAGGGGTACAGGCCATTCTAGCACGCCTCCCAAGCCGGACCAGACACCACTCTGTGATGGGAAACCAAGAGCAGCTCGGAAGGTCTCCGCAGGCCTACAGAGAAAGTGTCATTCACAACACACATAAAATACACACAACAGATGCCCGTCTCTGTGCACTGACGGAACACACAGACGTTTATGAACCTCAGTGGGTTCAACGCTCACAGCTGACATCGATGTTTGACCTGAAGGTCTAAGGTTATAATTCTAGCACGGACAGCTGATCTATTCATCCTTCCAGGAACGATGAAACGATTCTCAGGTTAGAGTGGGTACGAGCTGCACAAGATGTTCCGCGTGAAACGTTTTAGATGAAAGTGCTATAAACAACAGTTCTAATTATTATAAAAGCGCGAGTCGTTCCCTTGCTGGGTGCGGAGGCGTCTTTTGTTCCCTTCGAGTCTTTTCAACTCCGAAGTACTTCAAGTCGCCCCCTCAACCCATTAAAAGCGCCTACAACTGCCAGCAATCACTGTGGTGCGCCACGGGGCACTTGTTCTCTGCTCCGAGGCGCTAATTTAGTCCAGTAATTTCAACTGGAGACACTTCCTGCTGCAGGCAGGCGCACGGTTCAGTGGTGCCCCCAGGACTAGTGTGTGTGAAGCCAGAGGGGCTGGGGGGTAAACTGCGCCCAGGGAGCCCCCTCCCCCCATCCAAAGAGCGGAAGGTGATGTACTCACAGCTGACAGCTCCCCTTCCCCTGTCTGTACTCACAGGCTGCTGACAGCTCTCCTTCCCCTGGCTGTACTCACAGGCTGCTCACAGCTCCCCTTCCCCTGGCTGTACTCAGAGGCTGCTCACAGCTCTCCTTCCCCTGGCTGTACTCACAGGATGCTGACAGCTCCCCTTCCCCTGTCTGTACTCACAGGCTGCTGACAGCTCCCCTTCCCCTGTCTGTACTCACAGGCTGCTGACAGCTCCCCTGTCTCTGGCTGTACTCACAGGCTGCTCACAGCCCCCCCCCCTGGCTGTACTCACAGGCTGCTGACAGCTCTCCTTCCCCTGGCTGTACTCACAGGCTGCTGACAGCTCTCCTTCCCCTGGCTGTACTCACAGGCTGCTGACAGCTCTGGCTGTACTCACAGGCTGCTGACAGCTCTCCTTCCCCTGTCTGTACTCACAGGCTGCTGACAGCTCTCCTTCCCCTGGCTGTACTCACAGGCTGCTGACAGCTCCCCTTCCCCTGTCTGTACTCACAGGCTGCTGACAGCTCCCCTTCCCCTGTCTGTACTCACAGGCTGCTGACAGCTCTCCTTCCCCTGGCTGTACTCACAGGCTGCTCACAGCCCCCTCCCCTTGCTGTACTCACAGGCTGCTCAGAGCTCCCCTCCCCTGGCTGTACTCACAGGCTGCTGACAGCTCCCCTCACCTGGCTGTACTCACAGGCTGCTGACAGCTACTTCCCACGCCCCACCCCCGTCCATTGCTTTACTCGCAGGCTACTGACAGCTTCCCTCCATGCATGTCCCCTGGCTATCGCTTTACTCACAGGCTGCAGACAGCCCCCCCCCCCCCTAGCTGAAGCTGTAGCACAGGACACCTTCCTCCTCCCCCTGCCTGTACTCACCCCCCCCCCCCCCCCCCAGCCCCTCAAGCTTCTGTCTGTCACCGCGTCGGCGCCAGAGTAGGGTTGTGAGTACTCACAGGCGGCGGTGTGCGTCCTCCGGGGCCCATGCCCCTCTGTCCTGAGCTTCGAGGGACCTGGAGTCGGACAGGATCCAGCCGCAATAACTCGAGAGCCGGCTCCTGTGAGAGAAGGAGGAACTCTCAGAGCACTCCACCCACAGGGGGAGGAGGGGGGGGGGGGGGGAGGGACCATCAGAGGCACCCCCTCCACAGGGGGAGGGCAGAGAGCGCCCCGCCTCCAGGCCGTGGAGCGGAGCACAGGACTGAGCGCACAGGTGCACTCCCACAGGAGGAGGAGGAGGGAGGGGGGCACAGGACTGAGCACACAGGTGCACTCCCACAGGAGGAGGAGGGAGGGGGGCACAGGACTGAGCACACAGGTGCTCACCCACAGGAGGAGGGAGGGGGAGCACAGGACTGAGGGCACAGGTGCTTACCCACAGGAGGAGGGAGGGGGCACAGGACTGAGCGCACAGGTGCTCACCCACAGGAGGAGGGAGGGGGAGCACAGGACTGAGGGCACAGGTGCTTACCCACAGGAGGAGGGAGGGGGCACAGGACTGAGCGCACAGGTGCTCGCCCACAGGAGGAGGGAGGGGGAGCACAGGACTGAGAGCACAGGTGCTCACCCACAGGAGGAGGGAGGGGGAGCACAGGTCTGAGCACACAGGTGCACTCCCACAGGAGGAGGGAGGGGGCACAGGACTGAGCCCAGAGGAGCTCTCCCACAGGAGGAGGGAGGGGAAATGAGCTCCTTCTCCGGGCCGTGGAGCGGATCACATGACTAGGAGCACAGGTGCACTCCCACAGGAGGAGGGAGGGGGCACAGGACTGAGCGCACAGGTGCTCACCCACAGGAGGAGGGAGGGGGAGCACAGGACTGAGAGCACAGGTGCTTACCCACAGGAGGAGGGAGGGGGCACAGGACTGAGAGCACAGGTGCTCACCCACAGGAGGAGGGAGGAGGGGGAGCACAGGACTGAGAGCACAGGTGCTCACCCACAGGAGGAGGGAGGGGGCACAGGACTGAGCGCACAGGTGCTCTCTCACAGGGGGAGGGAGGGGGCACAGGACTGAGCGCAGAGGAGCTCTCCCACAGGAGGAGGGAGGGGGCACAGGACTGAGTGCACAGGTGCTCACCCACAGGAGGAGGGAGGGGGAGCACAGGACTGAGAGCACAGGTGCTCTCTAACGAGGGAGGGGGGAGTGAGCTCCTCCTAAGGGCCATGGAGCGGGGCACAGGAGGACTAAGTGCACAGGGTCTCACCCACAGGGGGGGGAGGGAGGGCAGACAGCGCCCCACCTCCGGACCGTTGAGCGGAGCATAGGGCCTAGGCATGAGCGCACAGGTGCTCTCCCAGGAGGGAGGGAGGGAGGGGTGGTGAGCTCTTCCCCAGGGATAGGGTGGAGGGTAGAGCATACAGGTGCTCTCCCACAGGGGTAGGGAGGGCAGAGTGAGCTCTCCCCTGGGGGAGGGGCTAAGCACACGGGTGCTTTCTCATGGGGGGAGGAGCTCTTTCGTATTTTGGGACACGGAGCTCACAGATGCTGTGCCGCAGATGGGGGGAGGGGGGAGAAGATATCTCCGCCAAAGGGGCAGGGAGAGACCGGCTAGACAGCTCTTCCTCTGGGACTGAGCGTCGGTCACAGGTGATCTCCTGGGGGAGGGGCTCCTCCTATGGGGTGGGCGACAGTACTTACATGGCGCTACAAAGAGCGCCATGGCTCAACCCCCCCCCCCCCCCCCCCCTGCCACAGGATAGCGGGAGCTCAGACAACAACCTGTCCTTCCCGGATGTCCCTCTGGACAGTACAGGGTTTCTACTCCCTGCCCGGGTGCTTTTGAGATTTCCTTTCCTTCTGTGGGGCATAGATCTCCCTTGTGGTGATTTGGAGCACTCTTTCCCTGTTTGTTTTCGTGGTATACTTCTTTCTTATTTAAGTATGTCTATTTCTCCTTTTGCTTGTGCGTTTTTTGGACAGTTTCCTTCCTTTTGAAAGTTCTTGTTTCATATTTTGCTGTGCTAAGGAAGGAGATGTGTGTCTTATCTAGTTTAAGCATTCTACGATTCTACTTTCGTGTTTTACTTAGTGCAATGCTGTTTACATTTTTGTATTTTGATACATGCTCTCTTTTCCTTTATTGTTTCTCTTTAATATCATATTTCCACCTTGTTTAATTTAGCATGTTTTTGCATAATTACTGTGCATTTGCAATTCTTCTTCTTGCAAGTTTCTGTAGTATAACTGTGATGTTTCTACTTGTATTTGCTTGTGCTTTGTGTATTTTATAAAGGGGGAAGGTGTGTTATATCTAAGGTTTTACACTCTGCACCTTCCCCGTTTCTCTGCTTCTGCCGCTCAGCCAGTGTGAATGGTTTGTGTAGAGTGTTGTTGTGGGTGGTGATGTCACTGGAATGTGTGGATTGCTGTGAGTGGACTGTCACTTGGATCCTGGGTTGAGCAGCGGCTGCTCCTGGTTGGGGCTTTATTTACATCTTTACTGGAAAACCTTTGTAACATCTAAGAACAATAAACATATTCATCTGTAACCTAACCACGTCTACTGGAACTCCTTCCTGCGACACAACACCCTGGTATCTCCACACAACACCCTGGTATCTCCATTAGGTCGTCTCGTCCACCCGTCCGGGCCCTGGCACAGAGCCAGGCATTCACGAGCGCCTCCGGGAGATGATGTCATCCCCGAGGGCAGTGCCAGGTGACTCTGCAGATCACGTGACCCCTTCGCTGGCATGCTGCAGGCTGTCTAGGGTACTTAAGTGGAGCTACAGAGAAAGCACTGCAGCTCCCTGGCACTGATGGGCCCCAGGCAAGAGGTCCCGGCTGCGTCTGGCTCAGCAGAGGAAGCGGTCCCATGGCCTTAGTTACACTCCTCCCGGCAGCCACAGGCATGAGATAAGACTCACCCTCAGGGCAGAGGCCCCTGGCTTCATATAAGGCCCCCTCCACTGCCCTAGGAATGAGATATTGTATTGTATTGTAATTGCATTTATATAGCGCTTGTTACCCCTGACGAGGTGTTGAAGCACTTTTTCGGCGGGTAGCACGCTACTCCGGGACCCATAGAGGATTAGTGTTGAATTAGTATAGTGAAACATGCAAGTACGTTTTAAGTGGTGGATAGGTTAGTCAGTTATTTGGATTTGGAATGATAGCAGAAGGATAGAGGAGGACAAAGGTTTGTATTTATTGATCGCTCGCTTGTTGACGCACGCTATTCAGGAAGCCCATAAAGGATTAGTGGTGAATTAATATGGTGAAATATGAGGTCATTTCAGTGGTGGATATTAGTCAGTTACTTAGAGTGAGAAGGATAGCGGAGGGATAAAAGGGGACGAAAGGTTTGCATTCATATAGCACTTGTTACCCCTGATGGCTGTTGAAGCGCTTTTCTAGCGAGTGGCACGCCACTCCGGAACCCATAAAGGATTAGTGGTGACAATTAGTATAGTATAAATATGAAGTAATTTGAGTAGTGGATATGTTATTCAGTTCTTTGGGTAGGTGGCGGGATAGAAGAGGGAAAGAGGTTTGTATGTATATAGCACTTGCTACCCCTGATGGGGTTTTGAAGCGCATGACACCCTCACTTTATATACACCCCTCCCTCTCCGCTCCCCCGCCCAGCTGCCATGTATGCCCCCCTCGGGACAGCAGAGTGGCACTCTGCCTCTCCACAGAGCCCACAGCACCCGCTGGCATCGCCCCCCCCTCCCTTTAGTACTCTGCCCCTGGCGTGAATATTGCCTCCGGCCCAGCACCGCATGGCATTAAACACTGCCACCCCACAGCTGGCTTAGCAGTGGGGCTCCTCCGCCCCAGTGACGTGAAGCCTCAAAGACACTCTTACCGCCGCCACCATACACTGTTGCCCCTGTCTACCCCTTGACCTTTCACCCGGGGCTAGTGGGTTACTGTGCTGCGCGAGGGCTTTGTTGACCTGGTTGTTGAAGGTGTGACGAGGAAAACCGGTCCCGTCCACCTCCTTCCTTACCGCCCTTTTCCCTGCGCATGTTTTCAATCCGCCCTACAGAAGAGAAACCGGCCTCGCCTGTTGTAGAGGCGGCGCAGCGAGGGCCCTGAACCGGCCTCTCCAGTTACAGAACAGGTGCCCCTGAAGGGATGGGCACGCAGAGTCAGAAGACAGACGCAGACCACCAGGGAGGGGCACCCGGGATCTCCCTGCCCCGCGCGCTCTGACCCCCTCCCCCCCCACACACTGGCCCCGCCTGCTCTCCAGATTCACACCCGTATGGAAAAGGGATTTTTGCGAGCTCTGCGTCACTCTTCCAAGCGGCTCTCCCACCATCGCGGCCCGAACTCTACACATGTTTACCCGGCCCCATGTCTACACCTGTGTCCCCAACCGCACCCCTAACCCCACAACACCCATATCATTCAGGTAACTGCCAGCTGTAAAGCGCTGAGTATGCCCTTAGCATGGTCTCATGGCGCTGCAGGGTGTCTAGGGGGTGCCTTTCCATGCGGTGAGCAGGGTTCCATCACACACCAGAGTATGAGGGGCCACCCCTAAGCAGGGTTTGATTGGGATCATAAATCGGCCCGGGCACACCCAAAAAAAGTGGCCCACATTTACGTATTGCCTTTTTATTTATGCATTTTTTTTATATAGGCCGGACTTTACCCGAAGGTGTCAGAGCGCTTCACAGAAGGAACAGAAATGAAACATAATGAGAAACATTACAAAAGAACAGATTGCAAACGCATACGTTACAGTACATAAGGTAATAGTGACATTTGTGAGCAAACAAAATACATGAGGTAGTAAAAAGTGCACAGGAGGAAAAAGTGACAAGTGTGCAGTTACAGTAGAAAACAAAGTATCATTTGGGGTATAATACTGCAAAAGGTGCTAGACACTCCGGCACAAGAACAAGTGTTATGTAGGCAGAGGTGGCACTTGTGTCAGTATCAAAGGTAAAAACATGTGAGAGGTCGCAAATCGTGTGTTACAAGGGCAAAGTGGTGTGTGCATGTTACAAAAGGGCACCAAACACAAGTACATGGAAAATACTCCAAAGAGGCAGACACTCCAACCCCAGGAATACACTGGGAAGGCACTTCCATGGTTGTGGAAATTATCAGTAGTGGGAAGTCTTCCTCCAAATAACAAGAGGACGTGAATTACTTTTGGAGGTGTCTCTGGAGGAGGAGAACTTTGAGGTCCGTTTTGAAGGCCTGGGAGGAGGCGGTGATCCGGAGCTGAGGCGGAAAGGAGTTCCAGATTCTCACTGCGTTGCCTGAAAAGGATTGGGCCATTGTTCTCTCCTTCTTGAAAGTGGGAGGTTCAAGTAGTAGATTCTCCGCATTGCGTGAAGGTCTAGAGCCTCCAGAGAGTTTCAGTTTATTCGCCAGGTAGCGAGGAGAGGAGGAGTGCAAGGCTTTGTGGGTGATACAAGCGGTCTTGTAGATAGATCTTGCCTCGATGAGAAGCCAGTGGAGGGTGGATAACATCGGTGTGATGTGATCGCTTCTTTTGGCCCCATAAATGAAGCGAGCTGCAGAATGGAAAACAGACTTAAGTGGGGACATGTGAGATTTGGGGAGGCCAGTAAGAAGAGAATTGCAGTAGTCGAGTCTGGAGAGGACCAGCGATTGCACCAGGGTGATGAGGTCCTGCTCCGGGAAGAAGCGTCGGATTCCCCAAAGAAGGCGCAGTTGGTAACGAGCAGATTTAGCAATAGAATTGATGTGGGGAGTTAGGTTGAGTTTTTTGTCTAGAATGACTCCAAGGGATTTAGCCCTGTCGACAATGCTGGGTTTATTGTTTAGTAGATTCATCTGATCCATCCATGAATGGACCGGGGGAGGAGAGAGTGAGGAGGAGAAGAGGAGGAATTCAGTTTTGGAGGGATTCAGAATCAGTTGATGAGTTGACATCCAGTTTTGAATGGAGTCGAGAGTGGAGCTTAGGACGGAGAGATCGTGAGTGGAGGCAACCTTGAGGTAGAGTTGAGTGTCGTCTGCATAGAGATGATAGTGGATCCCGGATTTGCTTAGGAGATTTCCCAGTGGTTCTAAGTAGAGATTGAACAATGTGGGTGCAAGTATAGAGCCTTGAGGAACACCCTGACCTACCACCAAAGGAGATGAAAGACTGTTCGCTATTTTGATCATTTGGGATCTGTCAGAGAGGAAGGATGCAAACCATTTAAGCACAGTGCCCTCCATGCCCATTCTCTGTTGAAGGATATTGAGGAGGGTGTTGTGATTGACAGTGTCAAAGGCTGCGGAAAGGTCAAGGAGAATTAGAAGACAAGACCCCCCCGAATCGAGTATCCTCAGCGCGTCATCAACCACTTGCAGTAGGGCTGTTTCAGTGCTGCAGTTTTGGATGAACCCGGATTGACAATTGTCAAGAAGATCATTGTCCTTGATATGACGAGAGAGTTGTTTTGCTACACATCTTTCTGTGATCTTCGCAAGGAAGGGAAGGTTAGTGATTGGGCGGAAGTTGTTGAGGTCCTTCGCATCAGCAGTGGGCTTTTTAAGCAGAGGGGTGACCTGCCCAGTTTTGAAGGAGGCAGGAAGGGAGCCTTGCCAGAGGGAGAGGTTGATCAGAGTGGTCCAATAGGAAAGGGAATGGGTATAGAAGTCCAAGGCAATGGCACTGGGGATAGGGTCAAGAGAATGGTTGGAGGGCTTTGTTTCGCGTATGCACTTGAGAAGGGCATCTTCAGATATGGGGTCAAAGCTCTGCCAAATGGCTAAGGATTTGCGCTCCTCTGGAGGTGTAGGATGAGCGACCTGATCCACAAGTGATTTCACTTTTTCATCGAAGAAAATAGCGAAGTCCGCTGCTCTCTTAGTAGAATCCTCCACCTCGGAGGATGGGGGAGAGCAGCTCGGAATCTTGATGAGATTGAATAGTTTTTTGGGTCTATTTTTGGCGGAGTCAAGGAGGGTTTTGAAGTGCGCCGCTTTCCCAAGGAAGATGTGCTTGTGGTACTTGGATCTTGCTGAGCGAAGCATGGCTAAATTGTCTGTGGAGGGCACTTGTCTCCATTGCTTCTCCAGAAATCTTAGCTGTTTCCTTTCCTCATAAAGGGATTTGTTGAACCAAGGTGCTGAGGGAGTGGGACTTATCCTTTTGCTTTTGAGTGGAGCGACGTCATTAATTTCAGCTGCAAGCACTGTGAGGCATTGGGAGGTGAGATCGTCAACAGCTATGTTTGGGTCTAGCCTTGGAAGTGATAGCAAAGCTGATTCACAGAGGGGACCGACATCAATATTTTTGGCATCACGGACCAGTAGATGGCCCTCTTGGGTTGGCCAAGAGTTATAGAGTGTGAAAGTTGAAGAGAAAATGGGATGAGGTGGTGGTCAGACCAATCTACATGAATTGGGGTAGTAGTAGAAAGCATGCCTGCTTTAGAAATGACAAGGTCCAGGATAGTGCCTTTGGAGTGTGTTGATTCAGTGCAGTGTTGGATAAGATCATTTGCAGAGAGGAAGGTGGCCAGTGAGTTCGCAGAGGAGTCTTGCGGTACGCCCCAGTGGAGATTGAAGTCACCCACAATGGTCTGATTGTCACTTTGAGAGTATTGGTCACTGATGAAGTCTTTGAGATCTTCTATAAACGAAGGGCCACTACGAGGCGGGCGGTAAATGATATGGAATCTGAGCGGTGGACGGTGTTTCAATTGAAGCTCAAGAGAAAGGCATTCAAAGGTGAGGGAGGAACTGATTGGAGAAGCCTTAAGTTGGAGGGTGTTTCTAAAGATGACTGCAACACCTCCCCCCGTGTTGTCAGTTCTGTCATTCCTAAATATGGAGTAACCTGTGGGTAATAGGAGATCAAACATAGAGTGAGAGGTATCTTTGAACCAGGTCTCTGTGAGGAAGAGCATGTCAAGTTTGTGATGGGTGATGGTATCGGAGATTTCAAGTTTGTGTTTTACTGCAGATCTGCAGTTGTGGAGCAGACAGCGCAGCTCTGTCAGGACTGTTTTGGTGACGGGGGCACTTGGGCTCTGAAGGGTGATCGGGATATTGTACTTATGTGGGGGTGCTCGGGAAGGTTTAGGTGGATGCTTTGTTCTGACAGAGGTGATGGTCGGAATAGTGTAGATAGTGGGGTTGCTAGGGTATGTCTGTTGAGGGAGGGTGGCGTTCGGGGGCTTGTGTGAGTTAACGACGTTTGCAGACGAGAGGTTGGGCTTGGCTGTATTGGAGTGAAGGGGCGAGGTGCATCTCATGGGAAGTTGGGAGGGAGTAGAGGTGCATGGAGGGGTGGAGATCTTAGAGCATAGAAGTGAAATGGCAGCTGTAAGCTGGGAGATGGAGGTGATCAGAGAGCCTAGCGTATTTTCCAGTGAGAATGAGGCAGAGCACGGAAGGTTGGGTGGCTCGATTGAGACAAGGGGTGGTGGTATTGGTGGTGGAAGGCAGGGAGAGGTGGGGGGACAGGAGGTAAGTTGGGGAGAGGTGGGGGGACAGGAGGTAAGTTGGGGTGAGGGGTTCACAGGAGGAGCAAGTGAATTGGGCGTTAAGGGAGAGTTGTCATTGTTGGTGTTGCAGGAGGGAGAGGAGTTAAGGACAAATTTAGAGGGAGAAAGGTGCGGAACACGGCGGTAGGGAAGTAGGAGGGGAGATGCCTGAGTGGCGTCATGGGAATGTAGGAGGTTTGGGAGGAAGCGAGGTGCAGTGGTTGTTGAGGTCCTGTCAGTTAGGAGAGGTGGAAGTGAGGGAACGGTCATCTGGCAGAGTGAGGGGGGTTGAGAGAGAGGGAAGTTGTGGAAGGGAAGTGGTCCTGCTGGGCCTGAGGGTTGGAGATGGGATGGGTTACTAGGAGGGGAAAGGGGGTAGTGCAGCAGTACTGGAGGAGTAGGAGGGAGGAGAGAGATGCAGTGGGAATGTGGCGAAAACGGGATGAATGGCGAGGGGATGAAGGGGTGGAGAGGACGGATGGAAGGAGGGATAAGGGGAGCATAGGGAACGTTAATCGGGGGAGAGGGTTGGAGGAGAGGTGGACTAAGAAGGGGGGTGAAAGGGAGAAGTATGGGGGAGGAGAAGAGATTTGAGTATCGCGATAGTACAGATGGGACGAGGAGCGTATTAGCTAGTGGTAAGGCGAAGTAATGTGGGAGGGGACATACTGTGAGGGGGGAGGAATAGGAGATGAGGTAAGTTGGGGCGGGGAGGGAAGAGGGCCGACCTGTGCTTCTCGAGAGTGCAGCCAATTGGAGTGGGGTGGGGTCGGCGGGGGAGAAAGGGAGTAATGGGTGGAGCTGGAAGGAGATACAGGGGGAAATCCGGTTGCAGAGGAGGGGAGTAGGGAGGGGAAGAGTTGGTCAAAAAGCGAGAGGCAGGTGTCTTTGCCTTGGATCATGACAGTACCGTTATTATAGAGTGAGATAGTGAGGTAGCCATTGAAGCACTGAGAGGGGGAGATTTTTAGTTGTTTCCCATAAGGGATAGAGGAGGAGGAGGTGACGTTGAGGGAATTGTAAAAACTGTTGGACCAAGAGGGGGTGTCGCGAGTGAAGAAAATGAAATCGTTTTTGAGCTTCCAAAGACAACCATTGTAAAATTGATCAACAAAAAGGGAGTCCAGGAAACGTTCAATAGTGTTATGCTTCAGTCGTTTTATTGTAGCCTTAGACTGATCGGGAGGATAAATGATTTTGTAGCAATTGGTGTGAGAAGTTGGCCCGATATGCAACGTTCGCTATTCTAGCGACCGCTATGTATCGTTCCAACGACCCTTATGGTGTTTGGTTGTAAGTCAACCTATAGACCAGCTATCCTAGTAGCGTGGATACGAGCAGTCTAAGGCTAAAGACTCGAGAGGGCGTGTTAAGCCAGCTGTTATACCACATATACCCCTTGAACACCAAGTGAAAGGACACCACACAAGTGTTATGAAAATAAACAGTATTTTTATTAAGAATCACAACAGCCCTGTACTCTTTATGAGGACAGGGTACTAAGCACAAACCAAATCTCTTAGGAAAATACTTCAAGTGCACAATTAAAACAAGTGTCCGAGGACACGGAAAGTTTAAGGTCTCGGGCGGACCCGATAAGGCAAGTCGGAAGCGAGGGACTCGGGACCCTAGAGTAAAGAGGCTATGCAGGCACCGAAATGCCGAGTTACCTAGCCACGAGGGCTGCGGCTGCACAAGTCTTACAGGCGTCGGGGTCTTCGCTGACGAGCCAGGAGCCGGAAGAAAAGGAGTTGCTGGCCGGCGACCAGTGATGAATAGTTCGTAGAGATCCAAGCCTGGATCAGAGATTGTTGATACCTGAAAGCAGAGGGGACCAAGTTCGTACTACTAGCCAGTAGTCAGAGGGTACCAGGAAGGCACCGGTTGGCCGTCACCTCGACTAGGTGAGTGGGCGACGCTAGGCTCGGCAGTCTCACGGACCAGGAGGCGTTGTCGGCGACCACGGCGGAGGTGCGAGCTGTCCCACGAAGGATGATGCTGTCGGCGTCGCTGGGCCCAGGATGGGGCAACAAGCCTTGGCAGATCTCAGGGCCACGTGGTGGGCCTAAGATGGCGTCTTGAGTGGACCAGGAGGGTCCGGGGTGCTTCTCGCAAAGATGGAAGCAAGGGCCAGTCTGGAGCAACCAGACCAGCAGTGTTGATTGTCGGAGGTCGTCACAGAAGGGCACAAGCCCGCGGCTAGTGACCAGACAACGTGCTGAGCAGCGAGCAGAAGGGCCCCACGCAGATCGTGGAGATGCTGGGAGACTGCACTTCGGTGCTGGAGCGGCTCAGGGTCGGGGCTTCTCGGACCCCAGAGCACTCACCAGGGAATCGCTTCGAAGGTCGTGCTGGTTTAAGAGCGTGCAGGTTCTGATGATGGCCGGTCCCTCGAGGTCTCGTCGCACCCACAGATCACAGCTGAGCTGATGACGTGGGTAGAGGTCAGAGGTGCCAGGGAAGCCGGTTCTCGTCGAGCTGGGCCGTCGGATCCTTGAGGAAGGACTTGCAGCAAACCGCAGAGTTCTTAGATGGTGCCCGCTGATGCAGGGTGACTACTCCTTAGTCACAAGGGAGAAATCTTGAGAAGAGTCTCGAATGTCCTTTCGTAGAAAGTAGTTCTTGATTCAAAGATGATCTAATTTGGAAGGGTCCCCGCTCCGGTCTTTATTCTAAAGAAAGGGGTGGGTACATGACTAGGTCCTGCCCTAAGGGTGGGACCAGGAAGGGGGGTAGTTACACCCCTCTCCCCTGCCGGACTTTCCCCAGGCCAGGGCTGGCGCCCCTGGAACTGGTTCTGACCGGCAGATGCGTAGTGAGCACCGGGGTGCCACTCCGCAGTCACCTTCTCGCAAAAGCCCTACCTACCCAGAATACACAAACCCTGTCTGGGACGGTGCGAACACCGCCCTCGACAGGAAACCCTTTGTCCAAGTGCTCCTCGCTGGAAGGACTCCCAGCAGCAGGAGGTCAGACTCGTGTCTGTGGTGGCAGCATCCATTTTGTGGAGCTGAGGCTTTAGTTAACTTTAACCGGGGTTCACAGTTACGTACATGTCGTGTCCCTCTAGAAGGGCGGAATGCTAACCTCGTCGCCAGAATTGGTGAGGGGGCAGCATCCCGATTCGTATGACACCTTACTCGACATGCCTTGATAACGCGACACCGAAGTTACCGATGTGGTACGCGTTATCATGGAACAGCCATTGGGTCTTGATTCCGCAAGCTGTAACCGGGCTCGGCTCGGGCCAGAACCTAGTTCACACGAGCCCACGCACTCTGCCTTCAGGATTGTCAAGGCCTGCCATAGGAGTGACTGATAGGAACTCGGGTGTCCATTGTATGGTTAGATATAGAGCTACTATACCTAAAGCAAAGGGTGATTACACGACTTTGCCCCAGCTGTCATGCAGCCAGTTGTGTCAAATTTAGGAGGCCAGCCAGGGGTGGCATAATACATGCTGCAGCCCCTGGCGGCCCTGGGTACACCTATGCCCTGCGTTACGGGGTCTGATAAGGTGGCCCAGTACCAATTGGTAGATGCACCTAGGGTACATATCGTAATTTAGAAAGAGAACAGCCAGGCTGTGGGTCTGATTGGCAGGCCCACAGCCAGAGAAAGTCGTAAACCAGTGAAACAAAAGCAAAAAATCTGGGTGATCATAGGATTGCAGACCCTACTCTCCTACATGACCCCCTCCCAAACGTCGGAACAATAAGCTAACCTTGACCAGGTGAGTCTTCTTGTTCTAAGTGGAAATATCTGGAGAGCCCATCGGCATTGCCATGATCAGTACCAGGTCTATGTTCCACTGTAAAGTCCATCCCCTGTAGGGAAATGGACCACCTTAGCAGTTTGGGGTTTTCACCCTTCATCTGATTTAGCCACAAGAGGGGCTTATGGTCGGTCTGAATCTTGAAGTGAGTGCCAAACAAGTATGGCCTCAGCTTCTTCAGGGCCCAAACCACAGCAAAGGCCTCCCTCTCAATAGCTGACCAATTCTTCTCTCTAGGGGTCAGCCTTCTGCTTATAAAAGCAATGGGCTGGTCTTGACCATCAAAATTCAGTTGAGAAAGAACAGCTCCCACACCCAACTCAGAAGCATCTGTTTGGACAATGAATGGTTTGGAGTAGTCCGGACTCTTGAGGATAGGCGCCGTGCACATGGCCTGCTTTAGGTCATCGAATGCTTTTTGACAGCTCGCTGTCCACTGAACCTTTTTTGGCATTTTCTTGCTTGTCAGTTCGTTTAATGGTGTCACGATGGAACCATAGTTCCTGACAAACTTCCGGTAGTATCCAGTCAGGCCCAAGAAAGCTCGAACCTGAGTCTGGGTGGTTGGAGGAGCCCAGTCCCTGATTGACTGTATCTTGCTCTCCAGTGGCTGAACCTGGCCTCCACCTACAAGGTGGCCCAGGTATACAACCTGTGTCTGCCCTATCTGGCACTTGGTGGCCTTGATAGTGAGGCCTGCTGCTTGCAGAGCCTCTAACGCTTTCCGCAGGTGGACCAGGTGATCCTCCCAGGTGGAGCTAAAGACAGCAATATCGTCAAGATACGCCGCACAGAAGTCATCCAGCCCAGTAAGGACTTGAGTCACCAACCTTTGGAAGGTGGCAGGTGCATTTTTCAGACCAAAGGGCATCACCACGAACTGATAATGCCCACCAGGGGTTGAAAATGCGGTTTTAGGCTTGGCGTCCTCAGCTAACCTGATTTGCCAATACCCAGCTGTCAGGTCAAACGTACTTAAGTAGTTGGCCGAAGCCAATCTATCGATAAGCTCGTCTGCCCTTGGTATTGGGTGGGCGTCAGTCTTAGTGACTGCATTGAGACCCCTGTAGTCTACGCAAAACCTCATCTCTCTCTTACCACCCTGGGTGTGAGGTTTCGGCACTAGAACTACGGGACTAGCCCAAGGGCTGTCCGAGGGTTCAATGACTCCCAGCTCCAACATTTTCTGCACTTCACTCTTGATGCAGTCTCTAACGTGATCAGGCTGCCGGTAGATTTTACTCTTAACGGGCAAGCTGTCACCAGTGTCAACCTCATGGGTGCACCAATCGGTCTGGCTGGGTGTTAGAGAAAACATATGTCTGAACGACTGAAGAACCTGTTTACAGTCGCTCTGTTGACGTTCGGAGAGGCTGCCACAAAAGACAACACCATCTACCGATCCATCGTCAGGATTCTGAGTGAGCAGGTCGGGGAGAGGGTCACTCTCCTCTTCCTGTCCCTCATCTAGGGCCATGAGCAAACTCATGTCCTTCCTGTCGACATATGCCTTGAGCCTGTTGACATGAAGCACCCTGTGGGGGATCCGGGGAGTTCCCAGGTCGACCAGGTAGGTGACCTCTCCCTTTTTCTCCAGGATGGTGTAGGGCCCGGACCATTTGTCCTTGAGTGCTGCTGGGGCCACCGGCTCCAACACCCACACCTTCTGTCCGGGCTGGTAAACAGTCAAGACAGCCTTTTGGTCATGCCAAGCTTTTTGGAGTTCTTGGCTGGCCTTAAGGTTTTCAGATGCCTTCTCCATGTATTCAGCCATCCGCGAGCGGAGGCCAAGCACATAGTCCACTATGTTGGCTGCAGGCTGTTTGAGAGGTCTCTCCCATCCTTCCTTCACCAAACACAGGGGTCCTCTTACAGGATGCCCGTACAAAAGTTCAAAAGGGCTGTAGCCAACCCCCTTCTGTGGGACTTCTCTGTAGGCGAACAAGAGGCAGGGGATCAGGACGTCCCATCTACGCCAAAGCTTTTCCGGTAGTCCATGAATCATCCCTTTTAGGGTCCTGTTGAATCTCTCAACAAGCCCATTGCATTGTGGGTGATAGGGTGTAGTGAACTTGTAGTTGACACCACATTCCTTGCACATAGCAGTTAAGTAGCTCGACATAAAGTTTGCACCTCTGTCGGAGACGACCTCCTTAGGGAAGCCCACTCTGGAGAATACTCCAACTAGGGCTCTTGCCACAACAGGTGCTGTAGTGGTCCTAAGGGGAATAGCTTCAGGATACCTGGTGGCATGATCCACTACCACCAGTATAAACTCGTGCCCTGATGCTGTTGGTGGTTCCATGGGACCGACGATGTCGATCCCCACCCGTTCAAAGGGCACCCCCACCACAGGCATTGGTATAAGGGGGGCCTTTGTCATGCCACCTGACTTACCACTGGCTTGGCAAGTGACACAGGAGCGGCAAAACTCCTTGGTATCTTCGTTCATATGAGGCCAGTGAAAGTGTGAGACAAGCCTGTCCCACGTTTTCGTCTGGCCTAAGTGACCTGCTAAGGGAATCTCGTGGGCCAAGGTAAGTAGGAAACCACGCTGAGACAAGGGTACAACCAGCCTCCTGGTCATGCCAGGCTTGGGGTCTCTTGACTCAGTGTACAGGAGTCCATCTTCCCAGTATACCTTGTGGGTACCTGTGGCGTTCCCAGCAGCCTCAGCAGCAGCCTGCTGTCTGAGGGGTTCAAGAGAAGGGCAGTCTAACTGGTCCTTCCCCAGGTCTTCCCTTGAGGGTCCCCCTGAACCCAAGAATTCAACTTGATCAAGTTCGAACTCCCTAGGCTCAGTTTCCCTCAATTCCTGTAGGTCAGCCTCCTCTGAGACTTGATCCACGACCTGGGGCAAGGGGGAAGGCGCAGCCTTAACCCTACTGCTCTTTTTCTTGGGAGGTGTCTGGTCCGTTGTTCCAGGATCCAGCACCTGTTCAGTGGGGCATTTCCTGACCTGTGACCTGGTCACAGCGAACACATGTGCTGGCAAACCTAACATTTCCATGTGAGTCCGGTGCTCCACTTCTGACCATTGTGATGACTCCAAATCATTGCCCAACAAACAATCCACTGGGAGGTCTGGACTAACTACAACCTTCTTTTGGCCAGTTACCCCTCCCCAGGAGAAAGCTACAATTGCCATACTGTGATTGGTAGTGACATTGCTTGCATTGGTCACCAGGAATTCTGTACCTGGCATGATCTGTCCAGGGTCCACAAAGTTAGGTGTCACCATGGTGACACTGGCACAAGTGTCCCTATAGGCCTGAGCCATCTTTCCATTTATGAAAGGCGTCTGTCTGTATTTGCCCAAGGTATTGGGACTTATGTCAGGGGACACATCCGCGTCCCCTGTACTGACAAGGACAGCCTGAGTGAGTGTGCCAACTAAGTTGTCACGCCCCTCAGAACCCAGGGTTAACCCTACTAAACCCTTGGGAGGCGCACTACCACTGCTGAATGTACTAGGGGGCACAGGTGCCTTAGGGGCTGCAGCGGCAGGAGTCTGCCCTCCTCCTTTCTTGGTGCACTCACTAAACCAGTGAGATTTACTTTTGCAGTACTGGCACCATCTTTTGGATTGGCCTTCTTTCTTCTTTTGGGGAGCCTGACCCCCTCCCTCTTTGGGTTGTTGGGGACCTGTCGAAGACTTCTGGTCATTTTGTTCCCCCTTAGAATCTTTACCCTTCTGGTCTGCTTTCTTCTGACCACCTTGATTCTGGCCCTGGTTCTGTTTAACTCTCGTACGAACCCATCTGTCTGCCTTCTTTCCCAACTCTTGGGGAGAGGTCAGATTGTTTAAAATTTGTTCTCTCATCATCAAATTATACAATCCTTTGTAATCAGTAACCTTACTGCCCAGCAACCAGCCCTCAAAAGCCTTAGTGGCACAATCGACAAAGTCAGACCAATCTTGAGACTGCGTTTTCTGGGTATCCCTGAACAGCACCCTGTACTGCTCAGTGGTTAGGCCGAACCCTTCAACGAGTGTATTTTTCAAGACTTGGTAATCGTTCGCATCCTCCACCCTTGTGGTGAGGAGCTTGTCTCTTCCTTTACCTTCAAAGGAGAGCCACAAGATAGCTGCCCACTGACTCTGGGGAACACCTTGCACAGTGCAGGCCCTCTCCAAAGCAGTAATCCATTTGTGGATGTCGTCCCCTTGTTTAAAGGGGGGCACTATCTTACCAAGGTGTTTCGTATCGAAACTCTTTTCCCTATTGCTAGGTACATTGCTGCCACCAGTGGGGACTACCCCACTTAACTGTTGCTCTCTCGCAAAGGCAAGCCTTTCTTTGGCCAGGGCAAGTTCTTCCCTTTCGATCCTCAGATTAGCTGCCCTTTCTTTAGCTTCGTACACTCTCCTCTGAGGGGACGTCATCCCTCTTTGAGAAGAGTTGTGAGAGCCATTGGTTTGAAGGGATCTGCCAGAGTCTCTTGACAGAGATCGGGCTCGTCCATTCCCAATGTTAAGCTGACCTGATAGCGGCCCCAGGGGTTCCCCAGTACCACTGTCATGTTTGCTTAAGTTGGACCTGCTTAGTCTAACGACTTCTACCTGTCCCTTATCTGCCTCATCCCCAGAGGGATCCTCATCCTCATCATCCTCCACATCTTCGTTCTCAGTTGCGAGGTGGATGAGGTCAGGATCGTCTCTGGTTCCCTCGAGGGGAGGCATGTCTCCTTCTGGATTAGAAGAGCTAAGACGGGTCTCAGCTTTCCTGGCATCATAAGTCTCCAAGAGACCAATCAGAAAGGACGTGGTGGGGTTAGACCCCTGCTTGATCTTCCGGGAGTGACACACCTGTCTTAACTCCTTGAAGCTCAGCACAGTATATCTTGAAGGGATGACCTGTGGAGGGTCAACTGACACAAGGGGAGACTCAGAGTTTCCTCCTTTGTCCGACATACTGTTTCTAGTGTGGTGTAAGTGATGCACCTACCTACACTACGTGTTTACCTACTGTTCCCTTGCTAAGAGTTGCAGCCAAGGTGTGCTAGGCCTTGAGGAGCTACAACAGCTGGTTCAGTAGAACTCAGAGTATTCTAAGCTTTAGTTATATGTGCTAACAGTACTTATGTGATCTTTCACAAGATATTCTTAGGATACGTGTGGTAAAACAACAGCAAGCTCAAATCCCAACCGCTGCTCACCAATGTGAGAAGTTGGCCCGATATGCAACGTTCGCTATTCTAGCGACCGCTATGTATCGTTCCAACGACCCTTATGGTGTTTGGTTGTAAGTCAACCTATAGACCAGCTATCCTAGTAGCGTGGATACGAGCAGTCTAAGGCTAAAGACTCGAGAGGGCGTGTTAAGCCAGCTGTTATACCACATATACCCCTTGAACACCAAGTGAAAGGACACCACACAAGTGTTATGAAAATAAACAGTATTTTTATTAAGAATCACAACAGCCCTGTACTCTTTATGAGGACAGGGTACTAAGCACAAACCAAATCTCTTAGGAAAATACTTCAAGTGCACAATTAAAACAAGTGTCCGAGGACACGGAAAGTTTAAGGTCTCGGGCGGACCCGATAAGGCAAGTCGGAAGCGAGGGACTCGGGACCCTAGAGTAAAGAGGCTATGCAGGCACCGAAATGCCGAGTTACCTAGCCACGAGGGCTGCGGCTGCACAAGTCTTACAGGCGTCGGGGTCTTCGCTGACGAGCCAGGAGCCGGAAGAAAAGGAGTTGCTGGCCGGCGACCAGTGATGAATAGTTCGTAGAGATCCAAGCCTGGATCAGAGATTGTTGATACCTGAAAGCAGAGGGGACCAAGTTCGTACTACTAGCCAGTAGTCAGAGGGTACCAGGAAGGCACCGGTTGGCCGTCACCTCGACTAGGTGAGTGGGCGACGCTAGGCTCGGCAGTCTCACGGACCAGGAGGCGTTGTCGGCGACCACGGCGGAGGTGCGAGCTGTCCCACGAAGGATGATGCTGTCGGCGTCGCTGGGCCCAGGATGGGGCAACAAGCCTTGGCAGATCTCAGGGCCACGTGGTGGGCCTAAGATGGCGTCTTGAGTGGACCAGGAGGGTCCGGGGTGCTTCTCGCAAAGATGGAAGCAAGGGCCAGTCTGGAGCAACCAGACCAGCAGTGTTGATTGTCGGATGTCGTCACAGAAGGGCACAAGCCCGCGGCTAGTGACCAGACAACGTGCTGAGCAGCGAGCAGAAGGGCCCCACGCAGATCGTGGAGATGCTGGGAGACTGCACTTCGGTGCTGGAGCGGCTCAGGGTCGGGGCTTCTCGGACCCCAGAGCACTCACCAGGGAATCGCTTCGAAGGTCGTGCTGGTTTAAGAGCGTGCAGGTTCTGATGATGGCCGGTCCCTCGAGGTCTCGTCGCACCCACAGATCACAGCTGAGCTGATGACGTGGGTAGAGGTCAGAGGTGCCAGGGAAGCCGGTTCTCGTCGAGCTGGGCCGTCGGATCCTTGAGGAAGGACTTGCAGCAAACCGCAGAGTTCTTAGATGGTGCCCGCTGATGCAGGGTGACTACTCCTTAGTCACAAGGGAGAAATCTTGAGAAGAGTCTCGAATGTCCTTTCGTAGAAAGTAGTTCTTGATTCAAAGATGATCTAATTTGGAAGGGTCCCCGCTCCGGCCTTTATTCTAAAGAAAGGGGTGGGTACATGACTAGGTCCTGCCCTAAGGGTGGGACCAGGAAGGGGGGTAGTTACACCCCTCTCCCCTGCCGGACTTTCCCCAGGCCAGGGCTGGCGCCCCTGGAACTGGTTCTGACCGGCAGATGCGTAGTGAGCACCGGGGTGCCACTCCGCAGTCACCTTCTCGCAAAAGCCCTACCTACCCAGAATACACAAACCCTGTCTGGGACGGTGCGAACACCGCCCTCGACAGGAAACCCTTTGTCCAAGTGCTCCTCGCTGGAAGGACTCCCAGCAGCAGGAGGTCAGACTCGTGTCTGTGGTGGCAGCATCCATTTTGTGGAGCTGAGGCTTTAGTTAACTTTAACCGGGGTTCACAGTTACGTACATGTCGTGTCCCTCTAGAAGGGCGGAATGCTAACCTCGTCGCCAGAATTGGTGAGGGGGCAGCATCCCGATTCGTATGACACCTTACTCGACATGCCTTGATAACGCGACACCGAAGTTACCGATGTGGTACGCGTTATCATGGAACAGCCATTGGGTCTTGATTCCGCAAGCTGTAACCGGGCTCGGCTCGGGCCAGAACCTAGTTCACACGAGCCCACGCACTCTGCCTTCAGGATTGTCAAGGCCTGCCATAGGAGTGACTGATAGGAACTCGGGTGTCCATTGTATGGTTAGATATAGAGCTACTATACCTAAAGCAAAGGGTGATTACACGACTTTGCCCCAGCTGTCATGCAGCCAGTTGTGTCAAATTTAGGAGGCCAGCCAGGGGTGGCATAATACATGCTGCAGCCCCTGGCGGCCCTGGGTACACCTATGCCCTGCGTTACGGGGTCTGATAAGGTGGCCCAGTACCAATTGGTAGATGCACCTAGGGTACATATCGTAATTTAGAAAGAGAACAGCCAGGCTGTGGGTCTGATTGGCAGGCCCACAGCCAGAGAAAGTCGTAAACCAGTGAAACAAAAGCAAAAAATCTGGGTGATCATAGGATTGCAGACCCTACTCTCCTACAATTGGCTCCAGACTTAACTCGAGAGGTGGCCATGTTGGGAGGATGAGGCGAGGAAGGGTGGGGGAGGGATGAGAGGGGTGTTATTGGGAAAGCGGTGGTCAGGAGAAATAAAAGGGCAAAAAGGGGGCGCATAATCCAGGCGTTTATGGTGAGATAACCAAATTAATGTGCCGTCAGGGAAGTGAGGTGGGAATTTGTTGGGCCCTTCATCTAGGAGTATGAGGTGCCACCTGGCACTAAATAAAAGTTACAGGGGAAATATTTGCAAATAGTAGGGACCCATCACAGAGCAGATACAGACAAAGTAGAACAGAATAAAAATGACCACCCAGTGACCATTAGAGAACACTGAACTTAGTGCCAGCCTGCTAATAGACCCAAATTCGGTACCAGCCGCCATGTATGCCCAAGTTCTCACCAGACTACTATATGACCTTAAGCTCCTGTGAGACACTAACGTTAGGGCAAAGAGCATAGGGTGGATCACAAATTGATTAGCAATGTCTAGAGAATGCACAGCAACCTCGTCATCTTCAGACCACCTCTGATGCCGCAGGAGTCATGACTCAATTTGAACTGACCCCACGGAGAAAGTTGCTTAATAGGTGCAGCAGGCACTACTAGATGTGCACCTGTGAAAAGGTCTAAACAATGCAGCTGGCATTACTTGCTGTACATCTGATTGATGGCCTAAACGGTGCAGCTGGCACTACTTGCTGCGCAGCTGTAAAAGGCCTAAACGGTGCAGCTGGCACTACTTGCTGCGCAGCTGTAAAAGGCCTAAACGGTGCAGCTGGCACTACTTGCTGCGCAGCTGTAAAAGGCCTAAACGGTGAAGCTGGCACTACTTGCTGCGCAGCTGTAAAAGGCCTAAACGGTGCAGCTGGCACTAATTGTTGCGCAGCTGTTCAAGTGTTAAACATAAATACCACACAGTTAAAGAGTTAAGCGGATGGCGATTATGATGGAGGAATGCATTTCTCGCAGAAACCCGCAGGGCTGACCGGTTGTTGCAGGAAGCACTGGCCGTGAAGAGGACACATCTGGAAGACAGGCTGTGATCTCACTTAATACAACTCAGTAATAGGGAAAAAGTAATCTGGAAGACACTGCAGGGTGAACTCCCTTAATACAGCCCAGTAATTTGGCGCGAAGGTGCGCACTGTGCGCGGCGACGAAGCGCTCACCTGCTCCTGGGTCTGCCCCCAGCTCTCCACCGTGTTGAAGGACAGGCTTGTGTCCAAGAAAGATCACATAGAGACAAAATGGTGTATCAGCAGAGGACTTGCTGCGCTGAAGAAGAAAGTGAGAGTCTTCCCGCCCTGTAGTGCTCAGCAGTAATCGGGCTCGATCACCGCACCCCTCTGTTCTCGCCTCTACTCTTGCTACGTGAACTGAGACCGGTGCCTCGATGCATCCAAAGCCAGCAATGGGGGGAGGGGACGGGGCGAGGCCCTTAGCACCCTGCAGAACTTAGTTTCACGTGTGAGTGCTCACCGGGGCATCGCTTGTCCGACCCCATTCGAAGGCCTCCCCCAGGGCACCCAATGACTCCAGCGCCGGTAGGGGAGAAGCAAGGAGAGGTCCTCAGGTCGCCACAGCGTTTCGCGGAGTCACCGCGGCCGCCTTTGCGCAAAACACTGCTTCCGCAAAGTTTTATGAAAAGAAAGGGGGTGGGGGCATGTTTTATTAACTTCACTTCGATAAAAAAAAAAGCACAGATGAGTTCACACTGCTGAGCCACACATGAATGCAAGTGAGACCACTTCTGCTCAGGCCCCGCCCCCGCTCAATCAGCATACAATTATGGGCTGGTCGAGCGAGAGAAGGGGAGGGACACCTCCACCCATCTGCCCCTACAAAGGCCACTCAGGCACCCAGTGGGCCGCTGGCAGCATCCTAACAGCACAGACAGCCCTTGGGCTGCCCAAAAAAAGCAGCGCACAGCCGGAACTCGGCTACCGGCCCTTCGGGCATTCTGGAGTGCCAACGTTACCAAGCCTACCCTGCCCCCCCCAAGGATGGACGGCCCTTGAACGGGTAGACGCCGGCTCTGGGAGTAGCTTCCAGTGATGGTGTAAGCGGTGTAGTGTTCATTCTCCTCAGAAGCCTGAAACTCTTCACCACTCCAGCTCCACTGTGTACATTGACACAGTGGAGAACCGAGGAGACCCTACATAGATCAATCAATCAATTAATCAATCAATTGTGTTTATTAAGCACGACTACTCACACGTTAGGGTCCCAAGGCGCTGGGGGAGGGGGCAGGTTCCAACCCATCAAGGAGGGGGTCTGTCGAAGAGCCAGGTTTTGAGGTTTCTTGCGAAGATGGGGAGCGATGTTGTCTGTCTGAGGAGGCTCTGGCCGCGAGGAAGGAGAAGGAGCGGGCTCCCGTCTGGTCTTTATGGCATGGGAGCAGGTGCTGGTGTCTGTGGATAGTGGGTGTTCTGAAGGTGAATTGGACGCATTGGTGGTCTGTCCATGGGAGTTTGGTGGTGTGGCTGAAGGTGATGGAATTTCCTGTTGTGAAGAGGGGGTCGAGGGTGTGTCCTGCTGAGTGCGTGGGTTCGGATCTGGCTGAGTCCAATGTTGTGGAGGTTGTCCAGAAGGGATGTGGTGTTGGGGTCTAGTGTGTGGTCGAGGTGGAAGTTGAAGTCTCCCTGCAGTGTGTAGTTGGTGGATGCAATGGCATGCGGGGAGATGATGTCCGTGATGGAGTTGGTGAAAGGTCTGCGGGGTCGGAAGTTGAGGGTTCTTCGGAGGGTGGAGGTAGGGCTGGCCAGTGTCTTGAAGTGAAAGTGTTCCATCAGGTCTGTGGGCTCGTTGGGGAGTGTGCTCAACGGAGGGTGGATTTGTGGACAATGGCGATTGCTCCTCCAGGGTTGGTGGGGCAGTCCTTCCGGGAAATCTTGTATCCTTGGGGAATTGCAACGGCGATGTCCAGTCCCGAGGTGGTATTGGTTCAGGTTTTGGTGAAGAATGCTACCTCCAGGGTGGTGCTGTTGAGCAGGTTTCAGATTTCGGTGGCGTGTTTGTGGAGTGATCGGATGTTGAGGAGGATGCATTGCAGGGTCTTTTGTTCTGTTGTGTTCTTGCGGGTGGGTTGTGCTGTGTCCGTGTTCCTGGAGGTGCTGCAGGTGACAGCTGAAGGTCCGTGGGTGTCGGCTGGTGATGCTAGCTTGCAGTTGTTGTGGCCTGGGTTGAGTGCGTGGAGTGCCGCTGGGTTGTAGTGTTGGAGGTGCGGAGATCCAGGGTTCCTGGCGCTGGTCGCGTTCGGGTCGCGTAAAGGCCCAGACTGGCTTGCGCACTGCCATTAAGTAGGGGTCGGGGAGGGCTGGACAGCAGGGAGGTGGGGAGGGGATCTGTCTTGGGCTGGTCACGCTGGGGGGGCACAAGGGAGCAGCAGTGGCAGGAAGAAAAACAGGTACAAAAGTGGGAAAAAGAAAAAGTGAAGGAAAGTGGAGAAAAGAGTGCAAGGGTGAAAATAAAAGAGAGTGAAAGGGTGAAGATGAAAATGAAGAGTGAAAAACTAGGAAAAATGGAGCAGAAAGGAGAGGATAGAGCAGAGCGAGAGAAGGAGTCAGAGGTCCACTGGACCACCAGGGATGAGGCGCAGATATAACCTGCGGGTGGAGGAGGGCCTCGAACACCAACACAGAGTGCAGGGGCAGGCCTCACTTAATGGAGGAGCTGCGAGGGAGGGAGAGCAATTTAACTGACAATGAGTCAGTGACACAGAGGGGAACCGAAGGGACCCTACATGGACACAGTGAGAAGCGAAGGGAACTTACATGGACACAGTGAGAACCGAAGGGACCCTACACAGACACAGTGAGAACCAAAAGGACCCTACATGGACGCAGTGGAGAACCGAAGGGACCCTACATAGACACACAGCAAACCAAAGGGACCCTACATGGACACAGGGAGAAGCGAAGGGACCTTACATGGACACACAGAGAACCAAAGGGACCCTACATGGACACAGTGAGAACTAAAGGGACCCTACATGGACACAGAGAGTATTGAAGGGACCCTACATGGACACAGTGAGAAGTGAAGGGACCCTACATTTACACAGTTGAGTACCGAAGGGGCCCTACATGGACACAGTGAGAAGTAAAGGGACCCTACATGGATGCAGTGGAGAACCGAAGGGACCCTACATAGGCACACAGAGAACCAAAGGGACCCTACATGGACACAGGGAGAAGCGAAGGGACCTTACATGGACACAGTGAGAACCGAAGGGACCCAACATGGACACAGTGAGAAGTGAAGGGACCCTACATTTACACAGTTGAGAACCGAAGGGACCCTACATGGACACAGTGAGAAGTAAAGGGACCCTACATGGACGCAGTGGAGAACCGAAGGGACCCTACAAAGACACACAGAGAACCAAAGGGACCCTACATGGACACAGGGAGAAGCGAAGGGACCTTACATGGACACAGTGAGAACCGAAGGGACCCAACATGGACACAGTGAGAAGTGAAGGGACCCTACATTTACACAGTTGAGAAGCGAAGGGACCCTACATGGACACAGTGAGAAGTAAAGGGACCCTACATGGACGCAGTGGAGAACCGAAGGGACCCTATATAGACACACAGAGAACCAAAGGGACCCTACATGGACACAGGGAGAAGCGAAGGGACCTTACATGGACGCAGTGGAGAACCGAAGGGACCCTACATGGACACAGTGAGAACCAAAGGGACCCTACATAGACACACAGAGAACCAAAGGGACCCTACATGGACACAGGGAGAAGCGAAGGGACCTTACATGGACACAGTGAGAACCGAAGGGACCCAACATAGACACACAGAGAACCAAAGGGACCCTACATGGACACAGGGAGAAGCGAAGGGACCTTACATGGACACACAGAGAACCAAAGGGACCCTACATGGACACAGGGAGAAGCGAAGGGACCTTACATGGACACACAGAGAACCAAAGGGACCCTACATGGACACAGTGAGAACCTAAGGGACCCCACATGGACACAGTGAGAACCGAAGGGACCCTACATAGACACACAGAGAACCAAAGGGACCCTACATGGACTCAGTGATAACCTAAGGGACCCTACATGGACACACAGAGAACCGAAGGGACCCCACATGGACACAGTGAGTACTGAAGGGACCCTACATAGACACAGTTGAGAACCGAAGGGACCCTACATGGACACAGTGAGAACCGAAGGGACCCTACATGGACACAGTGAGAACCAAAAGGACCCTACATAGAGACACCGAGAACCAAAGGGACCCTACATAGACACACAGAGAACCAAAGGGACCCTACATGGACACAGTGAGGACCGAAGGGACCCTACATGGACGCAGTGGAGAACCGAATGGACCCTACATGGACTGAGTGGAGAACTGAAGGGACCCTACATGGACACAGTGAGAACCGAAGGGACCCTACATGGACTCAGTGGAGAACCGAAGGGACCCTACATGGACACAGTGAGAACCGAAGGGACCCTACATAGACACACAGAGAACCAAAGGGACCCCACATGGACACAGGGAGAAGCGAAGGGACCTTACATGGACACACAGAGAACCAAAGGGACCCTACATGGACAAAGTGAGAACCTAAGGGACCCCACATGGACACAGTGAGAACCGAAGGGACCCTACATAGACACACAGAGAACCAAAGGGACCTGCATGGACTCAGTGATAACCTAAGTGACCCTACATAGACACAGTTGAGAACCGAAGGGACCCTACATGGACACACAGAGAACCGAAGGGACCCTGCATGGACACAGTGAGAAGCGAAGGGACCCTACATGGACACAGTGAGTACTGAAGGGACCCTACATAGACACAGTTGAGAACCGAAGGGACCCTGCATGGACACAGTGAGAAGCGTAGGGACCCTACATAGAGACACAGAGAACCAAAGGGACCCTACATAGACACACAGAGAACCAAAGGGACCCTACAAGGACACAGTGAGAACCGAAGGGACCCTACATTTACAGAGTGGAGAACCGAAGGGTCCCTGCATGGACACACAGAGAACCGAAGGGACCGTACATAGACACAGTGGAGAACCGAAGGGTCCCTGCATGGACACAGTGAGAAGCGAAGGGACCTTAGATGGACACAGAGGAGAACCAAAGGGACCCTACCTGGACACAGGGAGAAGCGAAGGGACCTTACATGGACACAGAGAGAACCAAAGGGACACTACCTGGACACAGGGAGAAGCGAAGGGACCTTACATGGACACAGTGAGAACCGAAGGGACCCTGCATGGGCCAGTGAGGACTGAAGGGACCCTACATGGACAGAGTGAGAACCGAAGGGCCCCGACATGGCACAGAGAGTATCGAAGGGACCCTACATGGACACACAGAGAACCGAAGGGACCCTACATGGACACAGGGAGAACCGAAGGAACCCTACATGGACACAGAGAGTATCATAGGGACCCTACATAGACACAGTGGAGAACAGAAGGGACCCTGCATGGACACAGTGAGAACCAAAGGGACCCTACATGGACACACAGAGAACCGAAGGGACCCTACATGGACACAGGGAGAACCGAAGGAACCCTACATGGACACAGAGAGTATCATAGGGACCCTACATAGACACAGTGGAGAACAGAAGGAACCTGCATGGACACAGTGAGAACCAAAGGGACCCTACATGGACACAGTGAGAACCAAAGGGACCCTACATAGACACACAGAGAACCAAAGGGACCCTACATGGACACAGGGAGAAGCGAAGGGACCTTACATGGACACAGTGAGAACCGAAGGGACCCAACATAGACACACAGAGAACCAAAGGGACCCTACATGGACACAGGGAGAAGCGAAGGGACCTTACATGGACACACAGAGAACCAAAGGGACCCTACATGGACACAGGGAGAAGCGAAGGGACCTTACATGGACACACAGAGAACCAAAGGGACCCTACATGGACACAGTGAGAACCTAAGGGACCCCACATGGACACAGTGAGAACCGAAGGGACCCTACATAGACACACAGAGAACCAAAGGGACCCTACATGGACTCAGTGATAACCTAAGGGACCCTACATGGACACACAGAGAACCGAAGGGACCCCACATGGACACAGTGAGTACTGAAGGGACCCTACATAGACACAGTTGAGAACCGAAGGGACCCTACATGGACACAGTGAGAACCGAAGGGACCCTACATGGACACAGTGAGAACCAAAAGGACCCTACATAGAGACACCGAGAACCAAAGGGACCCTACATAGACACACAGAGAACCAAAGGGACCCTACATGGACACAGTGAGGACCGAAGGGACCCTACATGGACGCAGTGGAGAACCGAATGGACCCTACATGGACTGAGTGGAGAACTGAAGGGACCCTACATGGACACAGTGAGAACCGAAGGGACCCTACATGGACTCAGTGGAGAACCGAAGGGACCCTACATGGACACAGTGAGAACCGAAGGGACCCTACATAGACACACAGAGAACCAAAGGGACCCTACATGGACACAGGGAGAAGCGAAGGGACCTTACATGGACACACAGAGAACCAAAGGGACCCTACATGGACAAAGTGAGAACCTAAGGGACCCCACATGGACACAGTGAGAACCGAAGGGACCCTACATAGACACACAGAGAACCAAAGGGACCTGCATGGACTCAGTGATAACCTAAGTGACCCTACATAGACACAGTTGAGAACCGAAGGGACCCTACATGGACACACAGAGAACCGAAGGGACCCTGCATGGACACAGTGAGAAGCGAAGGGACCCTACATGGACACAGTGAGTACTGAAGGGACCCTACATAGACACAGTTGAGAACCGAAGGGACCCTGCATGGACACAGTGAGAAGCGATGGGGCCCTACATAGAGACACAGAGAACCAAAGGGACCCTACATAGACACACAGAGAACCAAAGGGACCCTACAAGGACACAGTGAGAACCGAAGGGACCCTACATTTACAGAGTGGAGAACCGAAGGGTCCCTGCATGGACACACAGAGAACCGAAGGGACCGTACATAGACACAGTGGAGAACAGAAGGGTCCCTGCATGGACACAGTGAGAAGCGAAGGGACCTTAGATGGACACAGAGGAGAACCAAAGGGACCCTACCTGGACACAGGGAGAAGCGAAGGGACCTTACATGGACACAGAGAGAACCAAAGGGACACTACCTGGACACAGGGAGAAGCGAAGGGACCTTACATGGACACAGTGAGAACCGAAGGGACCCTGCATGGGCCAGTGAGGACTGAAGGGACCCTACATGGACAGAGTGAGAACCGAAGGGCCCCGACATGGCACAGAGAGTATCGAAGGGACCCTACATGGACACACAGAGAACCGAAGGGACCCTACATGGACACAGGGAGAACCGAAGGAACCCTACATGGACACAGAGAGTATCATAGGGACCCTACATAGACACAGTGGAGAACAGAAGGGACCCTGCATGGACACAGTGAGAACCAAAGGGACCCTACATGGACACACAGAGAACCAAAGGGACCCTACATGGACACAGGGAGAACCGAAGGAACCCTACATGGACACAGAGAGTATCATAGGGACCCTACATAGACACAGTGGAGAACAGAAGGAACCTGCATGGACACAGTGAGAACCAAAGGGACCCTACATGGACACACGGACAACCAACGGGACCCTACTTGGACACAGTGAGAACCGAAGGGACCCTACATGGACGCAGCGGAGAACCGAAGGGACCCTACATGGACACACAGAGAACCAAAGGGACCCTGCATGGACACAGTGAGAACCGAAGGGACCCTACATGGACACACAGAGAACCAAAGGGACCCTACATAGAAACAGTGGAGAACCGAAGGGACCTGCATGGACACAGTGAGGGCCGAAGGGATGTATGACGGTACAACGCGTACCATCACAACGCATCTCTTTACCACGCATCCCTTACAACGCAAGTCGTTACCACGACTTGCGTTGGGGGTGCGGATTTCGATTAGTTTAATTTACTATTCTAACACCAGTCCCCGTGGACCCTAGGGAAGGTGTTGGGATAGTAAATTAACTATTTCTAATCCTTTAGCGCCCTCCAGCGCAAGTCGTGGTAACGACTTGCGTTGTAAGGGATGCGTGCTAAAGGTACTTCGTTGTAAAAACATCGATGTAAACAATGTTTACCGGGCCGAAGGGACCCTACATGGACACACAGAGAACCGAAGGGACCCCACATGGACACAGTGAGAAGCGAAGGGACCTTACATGGACACAGAGGAGAACCGAAGGGACCCTACATGGACACAGTGAGAACTGAAGGGACCCGTCTTCCATTCTCCTGCGCAATCTCGCATTTCTATCTGAAAATGTCACCTACAGGGTAAGATACCCAAATGTGGCTTCTGGAACCTACACTTCAGTTTCAAATGCGCAGTCTGAGACCCTAGGTGGCCACTGGTCGACAGGTTTTACTTTGGCGGTTGTCCCGGGACCTAATCTACATCCTACTAGGGCTCTGGAAGCTGGTCCAAGTGCACCTTCCCAGCCGGACTCTCAGAGGGCAAGAGCTAAGAAATAAACATGCAACCAACAGACAACATGATTACTTTTTCCATCATCTTTAGTAAAAGTACTTTATTACTGCATCGAAAAGTAAAACGATCATATTAGAACCTTCCTAATTATTAAGAACAGGGGCAACCCAAAATCCACCTGGAACCAAGGGGCATATAGACACATCGAGAACAGAGGTTTGATCAACAACAATCAAACAATTCCGAGTTAATCAGCAATTGAATAAATGATATTCATCCATACTAATATAATAAAGAGAGAGCCCAAACCTTTGAGGCGGGTAATCTCAGGAACCACAGCACCAATCACAACACCCAATACAGCGTTGAAAAGGGCAGTTGCAGCAGAAGGACATAGGCTATGCAGACGCCCACCATATACATTTAAAAGGTAAAAGAACCGTGCCAGCAAAGTAGTCCCTTGTGGGTGTGTCTGCGTTGTGCTGTGGGCGTGTGCTGGGGGCGTGACAAACACTGGGGGCGTGTGGTACGTTCCGCCCTTCATGCCATGTCTTATATTGTGTGCTAATCCCACCCTTTAAATACCCCTGTACCCCATAATCATAACCCACCCTTACTCCTTAAAATACCCCAACACCCTTAAACACTAACCCATCTTAACCCTTTAAATATACCTTGTACCCCAAAACCCAAACCTATCCCTAAACCATAAAAATACCCCTGTACCCCAAAACCCAAACCTAGCCCGAACCCTATAAATACCCCTGTACCTCAAAACCCAAACCTACCCCTAAAACCTAAAAAAAACCCTGTACCCTAAAACCCAAACCTAGCCCTGAACCCTAAAAATACCACTGTACCCCAAAACCCAAACCTACCCCTGAACCCTAAAATACCCCTGTACCCCAAAACCCAAACCTAGCACTGAAACCTTAAAATACCTCTGTACCCCAAAACCCAAACCTAGCCCTGAACCCTAAAAATAACCCTGTACCTCACAACCCAAACCTACCCCATAACCCTAAAATACCCCTGCACCCCAAAACCCAAACCTAGCCCTGAACACTAAAAATACCCCTGTACCCCGAAACCCAAACCTAGCCCTGAACCCTTAAAATACCCCTGTACCCCAAAACCCAAACCTACCCCGGAACCCTAAAAATACTCCTACTCCCCAAAACCCAAACCTACCCCGGAACCCTAAAAATACCCCTACTCCCCAAAACCCAAACCTAGCCCTGAACCCTAAAAATACCCCTGTACCCCAAAACCCATACCTATCCCTAAACCCTTAAAATTACCCTGAAGAACCGGGTTTTCAAGTACCCAGCGGCATTAGGGACACGCCCGAAGTCCTCTAGGTTCCCTTGCCTTGGTATACAGAGACCCGTAATACTTCTAGGTGGCGTCAGAGATCAAATTTATTAGCTGCAGCTAGTAGCAGAAATCCCAGCAAATCAACACGGTGTACAACTCAAGAAATTGCTCAATTTTACTAAGGCGAGACATCCCTATTTATACACAAAAAGGTACATTTAAAATGCACGCCCCTGCACCAAAATTCAACCAATAGAAAATACATGACATCATACAGCATCATACAGTAAAGCTCATTTTACAGTGTCCCAACCCACAAGTTAATATTTAGGCATATCTAAATAATAATCTGGAAGGCCCGCACAAACCCTTAATTGAAAGTGTAACCCATGAAATGAAGAAATAGTCAAGAAAAGTAGTTTCAGATAATGTGCCAGATAACAGATACGTAAAAGAAACTTAAAAGTTAACAAATGTCTTGAATAGTGATTGGAAAAAGTAAATAACGATCTTGCAGGGAAATTGGCTTGGCAGGGCCAATTCCAGGTTAAAGGCCAGCTTCTGAAATTAACTCCAGCGCACAAAGAAATCCTTGGTTAATGTATATATATATGATTCACAACAGGTCAGACTGCTTTGCTCACAGACTAACTTCTGAGGCCTACATAAAAAGTAACACCAGATGGCAGTCACGACACATGGCAAAAACCCATGATTCAGAAAAGTTTTTAAGGAAAGAAACCATTTAGATATTGTTTAAGATAAGATATGCGCAAGAAAACTAAAGGTTAACAAGGTCCTGAACAGTGATTGAAAAACTTAGACTACGATCAGCTAGCGAAACAGGTTTTGCATAAGGTCAGTTTCAGGTGAAAAGGGTTACTCTCTCTGCAGTTCATTCAGAGTCAGAGAAACCCAAATTAATATATGCACGAACTCAGAAGGCAAGGCCACTTGTTCGTTGGGCCTACTTTACTGACCTACGTGAGGGCAAGACTAAAATGCAGTCAGGGTTGAGAATTACAGAACCACAGACCCTCCTTTTGCCATTATGTAGGCAATAACCTAAACTCATGTCAATCTGAATCTAGGTCTATATCTATTCTCATCAGGTCATCAAGGTGTTGCTGTAACATCATCTTATTATCCTTCACTTCTCTCGGGACTGGTCTTCTCACACAGATCATAGCACAAAGACTACAAATGGCGGGACTACACTGGATGCATAAACAACACGAGAAAAGGATAGCTAACGCCATACCAAGGAACGTCAGAATCTTCCATCCCCATTTGGACAACGACTCCCATAACCATCCCATCAATGACCAGTCTCCTTCTTCCACATGAATAGACTCAGAGATCTTATGTAGTCTAGAGATGGCTTGGTACACTGTCGGGGCATTATCTGGTATAAAAACGCAGCAACTAGATCTAATCAATTTGCATACCCCACCTCTATCTGCAAGTATAATATCCAAAACAAAATGGTTCTGTAATGTCATAAGGCGATCTGCTTGAAGCTCAGCTGTAATATTGATGTGTGAACACACACACTCTTACCAAGCTGAGCTCTCGGATTCTGACCATTACCTTGCAAACAAAGATGACCTCGGTGGGGTACAATCCAAATAGGAGGAGACCTTTGCTGCCTTTCTTTCTCCGTCAAGCTAGCACTATATGTCGTCTTATTCCAACCGACATATGCTCGTACCTCATCTCTAGGGATAGCGTTATACGCATCGATATCTCTAATCATATCAACTATTCCCTGTATTAGGCATTATTACTTGCATTGTTTTTGACGGAACGTACAGGAGAGGCTTCATTCGCATAGATAAACATTGATTGGAGTGCCCAATCAGACCCGTTAGGCGAAAAAGGCAAAACCAAATATGGCATTCCCTTATCTGTAGTATGTGGCATAAGACCACACACCCAACAATTCGTGGTATTTATGACTAGCTGATGCTGATGCACATCTGTATAAACGAATTGTTCACAAATTCTGATTTTTGTGTCTGTTCATGTTCAGGTAACGTATGAAACTCATGTGGAGAAACAGTAGAAAAAGAAAGAGTAGGTTGAGAAGTTGGTGCAGACGTCAATTGTGTAGAAGAAACAAACCAGAATATAGTAGCTAATAGAATACATAAAAGTATTAAAATAGATAAAGCTATACCACACTTAGAGAACAACATTCTATAATATTGGTTTTTCATCTCTTGCCTTTTATCGTCATTCCTCAATACAATCTCCATTTTCTAATGTCGCTCACGCAATCTTGACAGAGTACTTCAGCTGTGATTATTAGCAGGTCGTAGGGACACTGCAAGTCCTGCAGACCTACTGGCACTACTCAGGTCACAAACTGAACCGTTGGTACTCCTACGTGACCCTGCAACTGGCAAATGGTAACCAATCAAAAATTTAACAGAAGACCATAATACAATTTCAGAAAAAAGCAAGAGAAAAAGAAAAACAAAAGTCAAATGCAAAATACTCGAAGAAATTGTCTCTTTTTGATCTCAGTGTGGAAAAAATAATGTTCAAAGTCCCTTTATTTATTCTGAGATCGGAGGTTGTAACGTGATTTAGTCGGCACAGTTTGGTCCGTAAACAAAAGTTCAGGTTCGGTAGTGTCCAATCTCAAACGTGGAGGAACAGCTTCTTGCAGCACATTGTCATCCTCGCGTTCTGACCGTGTCCATGTCAAATGAGCATCACTAAATGGAACAAATCTAGGAGTTTTTTTCACATTCAGAATCGGCTATACCTCCCCTCACCCACTTGTCATATGGTAAGGGCAATAGAACGTTTTTGCAATGGGTGGCATGCACCCAGTTTTTCTTGCCAGCTACTCTAACAGCAGTTCGAGTCACTAACAAAAAGAAATGCGGTCCGTTCCACCTCGGCTCCAAATTCTTTGTTCGTTGAAAATTCTTCGTGAGAATATAATCGCCGGGTTGAATTGTGTGTCCTGGATCCACAGTTGCTGTCGGTAGACTGTCATAGACCTGTTGGTGGAGAACACGTAATTTAGCAGTCAAGTCATGTAAGTAATCCACCAACATAGGGTACTCAATACTGCTGTATTCTTTAGGATGAGGCACACCCCAAACATTGGCCGGACGACCAAACACAATTTCGTATGGACTGAGTCCCACTCGAGAATGCACAGTCGTCCTTGTTGACAAAAGAGCCAACGGCCAGGCATCCGGCCATGTAAGACCAGTGTTTGCTTGTACCTTAGCTAATTTCAGCTTCAAGGTACCATTGTAACATTCAACAAGTCCGCAGACTGGGGGTGATTCGCTGCATGGAACTTCTGATTTATTCCCAAACCAGAACACACTTTTTTCATGATTTGACCCACAAATTCACTCCCATTGTCCGACCATACAATTCTCGGCAAACCATACCTAGGGAAGTACTCTCTCAGCAAAACCTTGGCTGTAGACAAGGCATTATTATCCTTTAGGGGGTAGGCCTCTATCCACCTGGAAAAGGCACAAACAACCACAAGGACATACTTCAAATTGTTGCATCTCTCCATATGTATATAATCTAGCTGTATCACCTCAAACGGATACGTAGGAGGAGCAAAATGACCAGCTGGAGTTGGAGTTCCCTTACCAGGATTATACTTCAGACAAATCATACAATGTTTCACCACGTTCTCTGCACATTTCGGAATTCCAGCATTCTGCCAAACTGGAGCCAACAACTTGCATATTCCCTTTGAACTAATGTGAGCCATTTCATGAGCCATTGTAACTACTGGGAGCACATACGCATCTGGCAACAGCCATCGCTGGTGTTCTGACAACTCAAGCCAACAACCTGTCGAATCCAACATACCCGTAGTTTCTCTCCAAACACTCACTTCTTTCTCAGTCGCTTCAGCCTGAATCATTTTCACACTTTCTATTTTGTCTTCACACATTCCACCAGCCATAACCCAATTAGCTGGGCCTGCAACATACATACGGCTCATCATATATTTCGCCGTTTCCTTCGCAACTTCATCCGCAAATGCATTCCCTCGACCAACATCATCCACAACTTTCTTATCATTCAGAAGCTTAAAACACGAACCATCTACCCATAGGGTACCATCAACATTCACAAGAGTAGTATCCCTGAGGTCAACTCTAGCTTTCGTTTCTTCCTCTGTACGAAGAAAACAATCATGCTGTTCTTGAGGATCCGTCTCTGTAGAGATCGGAAACAACGTAGCTGGATTCAGCACATTACATCTTTTAATGTGCACATGACTAGCCAACAATGTCAACTCGTAACCTGACAGACGTGCACTAGTAAGGTGTTGTGTCTTAGTCCTGTTTAATAAGGTATCCACTGCATGTGGGACCCTCACAATCAACATATTGTCCAATACCAAACCAGCAGACTGTCGGATAGAAACATCTCATAAACAACTTAGGAGTGACTCAGTGAAACGTAAAATACGTGTGATAAGAAAAAAACACAAATAAAAGTGTCAGGTTATCCAGAGGCCCCTACCTAATTATGGCAACGCCTACGATTGAACAATTCCAATCTTGATAATCAGGAGGTAGTAACCCTGTGGACCGGAATGACTGCATCCAACAGGGAAGGACAAATAACCTCTTGTTTAAAAGGACCCTCACTCACCACTAGTTGGTGACATGCTTCATCATCGGGTCCCCGCTGGGGTGGCCGAATGCCGCCCCAGCGTGCTACAACGCCTGAGTTACAGCGGAGCGGGTTGGTGGTGAGTGTAATAGTGAATTAACTCAAAGAATGTGCAAAATATGTGAGTGCAGGATTAAAAAATACAAAGTTGAAGCCCAAACAAAATATTTAATGCGGGCCAACCTGTATTAGGGTTAAAAAACGTGAAAGGCGGACAATCCTGGGTTCTATATTAGGAGACCCGTGTCATTAGTTAAGATATCTGGTCAACATATATCTGCTGTAAAAAAGCGGGATCGCACAGCATTCTTCAGGACCAAAACTAAATTGCACTCCGGTGGTATGTACGCGCTAAGGTACACCCTCCCGTGAGGCACTTAATGTGAAAAATTGATGAAAAATAGTAAATGTGTAATTACTCACGGATATTACCCGTGCTGGCACGCTGTGGATCACAGCAGCCAAAGTTACCTGTAGAGGAAGGAAAAAAGAACACACTGACACTTAGAACACACAAATAGCAACACAAATAAACATATAATCCATCCGTGTCACAAGTAGTGAGGCAACATGCAAAGCCTCACATCGCCTCTATGTCCTTAACCCCATGGTCCAGTGGTAGGATTTTGGTACCTTTACAATAAGGAGTTAGAATGGAAAGGGTGCCTTATTTTCATTAACAAGACAGGACTATTCAAATTAGAAAGTGGGTTCCCAGGAATGCAGCAGATATAATTATACCAGCGTATCCGTGCCTAAATCGATTGAATGGCGGGGAACTCCCTACTGTTCCCAAACTTCTGATTCTAAGTTGAAATCAATGAAATATTGTGCTTAAGCAGTCTGGACTCAATATTGGGATATGTCAAAGGAGAAATAACCAATACCTTGCGTATCCAAGTTATATCCATGTATGTACCCTACCCCACATGAATGCTCATCTTTTTTGTACATAAATATATTTTTCTGCCTTGAAATCAAATAATAATTTTCAGACAACTCAAATTCCTGGTTTCTTGTATTTTATTGATCATTTATTGTATATATGATGTTAGTGTGGTAACATCTGTTGTTCTTATTTTGTGGAACTCCCTTTATAATTTAATAACATAGGACAGCCACTGATTAATCTCAGGTTCAGGTACTTTGATTGTTCCAAAACAGGTCCTAACAGCGCTGAGAAATTAGAAAACAATAAAACCCCTTGCTGGCCATTTTTCATTATAATAAACTTTGCCCGAGCCCGCAAGGGAATATTGGGTTGCTCACCTTCTTATCCAATATTTAGGTAGGGGCCTCTGGATAACCTGACACTTTTATTTGTGTTTTTTTCTTATCACACGTATCTTACGTTTCACTGAGTCACTCCTAAGTTGTTTATGATATACTTGTTGGGGTACAGGAGTGTTTACTCTCGCCCTATCTCTCTTGTTGATACTAATATATGTCGGATAGAAACAGCCGCTGCAGCTGTAGCTCTCAGACAACTTGGCAACGCCTTAGCAACTGGGTCTAACGTAGAGGAGAAATATGCACATGGACGCTGCTCTTCCCCAAATGGTTGTGTCAACACTGACAACGCACAACCTTCTCTCTCGAGCATGTACAACGTGAAAGGCTTACTATAGTCTGGAGTACCCAACACAGAAGCCGAACACAATGCATCGCGTAGTTCAGAAAAACTTTTCTGACATTCGTCAGACCAAGGAAGAGGATGCGGAGTATCTTTCAGAGTCAATGCTAACAGAGGTTTCACCAACAGTGAAAAATTGGGGATCCACTGTCTGCAATACGATGTAATACCTAAAAAGGCACGCACTTCTCTCTGTGTGGATGGTACATTCATTTGCGCAATTGCTTGAATTCGTTCTGGGGTCAATCTCCTTCCCTCCTTCGACAAGAGATGACCTAAGTAGGTCCCTTCTTGGCGACAATATTGCAACTTTGAAGGTGACACTTTATGATGAAGGTCAGACAAATACCGCAACAAAGAAAGAGTAGCCTCTTTACAAATCTTTTCATCATCAGCAGTAATCAACAAATCATCAACGTACTGAATAAGAGTAGCACCAACAGGTAACACAAAACCGTCAAGCTGAGTTTTCAACGCCTGACTGTAGATGGAGGGACTTTCACAATAACCTTGGGGAGCTCTCTTAAACCGGAAGCTTCGGCCTCCTAATGAGAAGCCAAAATACCCCTACTCTCCCCAGCAATAGGAATACTGAAGAAAGCATTCTTCAAATTGGTGACAGAAAACCAAGCTGCCGAAGCAGGAATCAAAGTCAACAAAGCAGTGATATCAGGTACCACAGGAAACTGTGGCACGACTATCTTATTTACCTCTCGAAGGTCAATCACAAACCGGTACACAGGTTGCTGAGAAGCATCAGTACATTTAAGGATAGGCAAAACAGGACTGTTACAAACATTACCTCTCGTTTCCTCAACTACACCCTTCTCAACCAGATCATAAAAAATCGCTAAAAGAGCTCTCTCGCCATCGCTCGAGATCTTGTATTGTGGAATACGAGGTAGCCTAGCATTCGACTTAAGCCTGACAACATAAGGTGGAATCTGCAAAAGACCAACATCATTTGGACCTGTAGCCAAAGTGTATCAGGAAGCGAACGCAATTCCAGTGGCAAACAATCCGTAGACAAATACATTGGGGAAATCACTTTCTTACCGAGGGTAAGTTGTACTCCTGAAGGAGAACAATGTAATGTCGCATATAATCTTTTCAGCATGTCCAAACCCAACAGATTCTCACCACAACCAGTCGTTAAAATAAGTGGAGCTTCCAATTCACAAGGGCCAATCGAAAGGGACAAAGGACTAGAAACCGGATTACTAACTGGGGCGCCTGAAAATCCTGCTGAAACATTGGTCAAGCCAGACAAAGGTGCGCCAGGAAGTTTAGAGTGCATAATAGAACTCTTCATCGCACCAGTATCCAAAAGAAAAGGTTCTACCACACCTGATGTATTCACTTCAACATAAGGTCCACTCTGGTCTACTGGAACTGAAACTACACCCTCACTTTGTCCTTGGCTGTCCTAGTTATCATTATAACCAGAACTCTCACCTTCGACATAGTAATCCTCAACATAATACTGGGCAGACTGTCCACTCGGAACATTCTGTCTGTCAAAATAATTCGCAGAATTCTGTAGGGAAGAGGACGCTCATTCCGGGGAAACACACCACGTCCCCTACCCCTAGGAGCTTGCTGAAAACTACCACAACCTCTCTGACCAGATACACCATTCGCACGCTGTAACAAAGTCGGGCAACTATTCTTGTAATGACCTTCCTCTCTGCAATAAGCACACTGATTAGGGCCAGGAAAGAATCGCTGAACATAAGGCTTGGGCTTCTGTAACAATCTCTGAAATTGTGTAGGTTGCTGAAACTGAGGCTGATTCTGATGAGGCGGATAAGCTTGCTGCAAAAGAACTTTTGTCGTTAACTCTTTAGTTTTCTTCTCCACTTTATTCTTCTCATCTTTATCCCTATTCTCGTAATATTGTGCAGTAGCCAATATCTGGGCCGACGAAGAGACAGCCCATGAACTCTCAGAGTCCTTTAACTTATTAGAAAGTTCGGGAAGCAAATTAAAGACAAATTTATCCACAAACAACCTTTGACCACCCTCCGTACTCATATCCTGACCACTATGATCAATAAACGTCTCTTCAAACCTAGTGAAGAAATCAGATGCACTCTCGTCTTTCTTCTGCTTGCATGCTGCTAACTTATCCCAATTCACTCGTAAAGCGGGCATCATCGTTTTCATCAGATTAATAATTCTACCTGGTAATTCTGAAACTAGAGGTTCAGGTTTAGCACCTCCCTCCTGTCTACCATCTGCAGCAACAATATTCGCCAAGGTATCACCTAATTCAGCAGCATGATTCTCATGACGAATCTTCGCCCACAAGGGTTGAGGGACTACATTACCCATCAACATATCGATGTCAGCTAAATTCATAATACACGCTTTAACTGTCTGGGACAACTCCTTGTAATAACCAGCAGGATTCTTACAAGGGTCAGGTAAGGTCTGCTTAAGAGCCAAGGCCTCTGCTCTCTTCCAAGGGACATGTACCCATACTCGCTGAAAATGAGCCGGAGCGGCCTGAATACCAAAATTTACATTAGCCTGAACTGCTTCTTTCCATACCGGAGGAACTTCTCTCATAGGGTACTGTTTCACTTTCCTCCTAACAGAGGAATCAGGTTTATACAATGTCTGAGGCGAAAGCCTAGATCTGAAGGCAAGTATCGTCTCTACGGCATCTGTAACATCAGATTCCACTATCATCCCTTTGGCAAAATCTGACTGAACATCGAGGACATCCTGCAGAATCGGACCCAACTCGTTATCTTCCCATTCCTGACGCAGAAAAGTACACATTACATCAAAAACATACCTTTGCTTAGGCGGTTCCCACTGAAAGAAAACATCCATAACTGCTGGCAAATTATACCTCGGAGCATTTAAAATCCACCTACGAGCCAACAAATCCAATACTGTCCGTTCTTCAGAACTAGGAAGTTGACTACGACTCTGTTTACGTTCCGAAACAGTGGTCATATTCAGTGACCCAAACAATGGTGACAACAGATTAGAAACAGTTTCTGTCATTCGTTTTCGAACTGAAGGAGAAGAAGCAGACATAAGAACAGGAGAATAAGTATTCTGGGGCAAGGAAGGTGTAGGAACAAGAACAGTAGAAATCGAAGATGCAGAAGCAGAAGGCAAAGGAGTTTGAGGCAAAGCTGATAGCAAGGCTGGCGACACTAGAATGGGTTGCGCAGGAGAAGGCAAAACCATCTGTGGAGCACCGGGTGGCTGAACAACAGCAGGAGGTTGAACAACAAAGGGTGGAACAACCGGGGGTAATGGAGGCGCAGTAGCACCCTGCACATAAGGAGGAGGCAATCTCAGTAAATGGGAGATCAAAGGATCTTTTTCAGGGTCTTCCATCACTTTCAGAGGAGAAGACGGCAAGGCCGGATAACATTTATCTATGGCCATGCAACGCTGTCTATCTAAGACTTCACTCGCACGCTCTTCTCCATCTTTCTTAAACTGTCTAGCAGCTTGTAGTACTGACATATTTTTATCTTTCCTATCTCTCTTTGCCTGCTCAACTTCTCTCTGTTTGGCTTCCTTACGCCAAAGGCGGAAAGAGTCAGACATTGCCGGCCGGGCTTTCTTCTTATATAGCTTAACTTCTAGATTGTCTAAAATCTCTGTTTCAAAACTACCATGTGGGGGCCATTGCAAAACACCATCTTTTTTAGTGTAGCGGACCCATACTTCATTATAAGTAATAGGGCCCACTCCGTGTTTTGAGTAAAGTTCATAAGTCGGAGTTCCAACCGGAGGTATCGGACATGAATCCTCCAATCGGGAATCCCTGTTACTACCACAAACAAACCAATTACCAAATTTACCAAGACCAGGCATCTTGCTCACTAGTCTGGTTTCAAACTTCAAAGGGAATCAAAAAATGATACACTCGTAAATATACAAGCCCTTCGGTTTTGGGTACTGCAGCAACCAAATCAAAACCAAGGAACTAGACAAAGTCGTGGGAGCGACCCACTTATACTTAACCAAATATCTGTCACGCCACCAGAAGACCGTCTATCGTCTTGCTTTACAAACATCAATCAGAGGGTCCAAGACAAGGCGACAGTCAGGGCAGCAGTCCTTCGCAGCCGTTGGAAAGTGGGAAGCCTCGCAGAAAAGTCCTTTGGTCCACGTCGACATGCAGGGGGCGATGAAGTGGGGGCCCTCCTCCTGAATTTCCTCACGTGGCTCCTCGCAATCTTCGGGCTTGGACCGGTACCACTGAAGTCGGCCCGCGTTGGCCGCGCCAATTGAAGAACTGGGTTTTCAAGTACCCAGCGGCGTCAGGGACACGCCCGAAGTCCTCTAGGTTCCCTTGCCTTGGTATACAGAGACACGGAATACTTCTGGTGGCGTCAGAGATCAAATTTATTAGCTGCAGCTAGTAGCAGAAATCCCAGCAATACAACACGGTGTACAACTCAAGAAACTGCTCAATTTTACTAAGGCGAGACATCCCTATTTATACACAAAAAGGTACATTTAAAATGCACGCCCCTGCACCAAAATTCAACAAATAGAAAATACATGACATCATACAGCATCATACAGTAAAGCTCATTTTACAGTGTCCCAACCCACAAGTTACTATTTAGGCATATCTAAATAATAATCTGGAAGGCCCGCACAAACCCTTAATTGAATGCGTAACCCATGAAATGAAGAAATAGTCAAGAAAAGTAGTTTCAGATAATGTGCCAGATAACAGATACGTAAAAGAAACTTAAAAGTTAACAAATGTCTTGAATAGTGATTGGAAAAAGTAAATAACGAACTTGCAGGGAAATTGGCTTGGCAGGGTCAATTCCAGGTTAAAGGCCAGCTTCTGAAATTAACTCCAGCGCACGAAGAAATCCTTGGTTAATGTATATATATATGATTCACAACAGGTCAGACTGCTTTGCTCCCAGACTATTCAATTCAATTCAATTCAAAGAAACTTTATTCGGTGATTAAAAAACACCATAAAAGCACACTCATGTATACATAGTAAAAAAACCATTAAGCATTTCAAAGTTCTTTGTACAGTGATTTTACAAACATAGATACAACAATATAGCCATATTTAGCACCTAAAAATTAGAATAAAAACATTTCAGTCTTCTCCTCTGGTAAGCCTTAAACGGAGTGCTACCTTAATAAAATTCAGAATGCTACACAGTGTTAAGGGTTCCGCAGCTTTCTGTAAGTATACTAGTGCCGCCCTAGCGTGGACCAAATTAGCTTTTTTCAAAAGGTTTACAAGGTATCTGCGTCTGGGCATTGAGTAAAAGGGGCAGAGTAAAACAAAGTGAAGGGAGTCCTGCGGAGACCTGTTGTCGCAGCCGCAGGGCCCCTTCGGTTGCATTGGTGTAGTAAAGCCAGCTGGTGATGCCAACATGAAAGGGAGTAGGTTCAATCTGAAACGGCACATCAAGAACCTATCCTGTGCATTATACATGAGGTACAAGTATGGCTCCATACCTTCCACGCTCTTCACTAGGTGATGGGCCCTCACCATCTTTTTGCACCCTTCAGCCTCATCTCTGCGTAGGGTTTTCCGCTCTAGAAAATTTCTCCCTACTTGCAGTTTGTTCTGGGCTACAATGGTTGCAGGATGAGTAAAGAGGTTCCCAAAACCTAGCTCCTCTAAGGTGTTCTTCACATAAAGGAGCCAGGGGATGCGCATACACTTGTCCCTTTTTAGACAGTCCGATAAGATTTCTCTACTAAGTGTCGCGTCAGGATTGACCCAGATTTTTAACCAAGCAATGATGGGCCTCAGTTTTATCAGATCTTCTATATATGGTCTCCCTAACTCCCTGTGGGCGATCAAACCAGCAGTACTTTGTGGTGCCCTCAAGAGTGATTTCAAATATTTATTTTCTTCTCGTTGGATACTAGTGGTATTGACAAAGCCCCATACTTCTGCCCCATAGATTACCTTGGAGCATGATACAGAGCTATACAAGTTTATCACTTGTTCCGGGGACCATCTTCCTAACCTCCTGCCATAGCTAGCAATTGCCCCGTTAGATGCAATCATTTTACCACAACGTTCCTCCACCAAGGTATCAAACCGCAAGGCACCATCAAATGTTACACCAAGATAGGGGAACGTTTTAACCTCTTCCACAATGTGGCTCCCTATTGTATATGTAAATTTAGAAGTAGTTTTTTTCCCCGACAAGAGCACATAAGATTTACTCAGATTAACAGAAAGGTCCAAGGCACCCATGCACTTAACAAATCCATCAATCAGGATTTGTAAGCTCCTTGGTGTACGTGCGATCAGTACCGCGTCATCTGCATAAAGCAGAACAGGAATATGACGCGACCCAACCCTTGGGCAATCTGCCTTCAGACCTAGCAGAAACTGCTCCAAATTATTAATATAAAGGGAAAACAAAAAGGGAGCAAGAATGCAGCCTTGTCGGACTCCACTCATACAAGGAAAAGAGCTAGTCAGCCCCCCCTCCCTATTAAAACGGACCTTAGCGGTGGTGTCACTATGCAGTTCCCTTAATATGTTTATTAGACCCCTCTCTATCCCCATACTAAACATCATGCCCCACAATTTATCCCTATTGACATGATCAAATGCCGCTGCCAGATCCATGAAGCCCATATAAACGGATTCATCACTAGCCATGGTGTACTTGGCAGTCAGCATATAAAGGTTCAGGCACTGGTCACTAGTGGACCTCCCTGCCCTAAATCCGTATTGAGTGTCCGAGAAGATGTTTTTTTCTTTGGACCACTCGGACAGTCTATTAAGAATTGCCCTCCCCAAGAGTTTTGCTGACACGTTAATCAGGGAGATCGGGCGGTAGCACTTTGGGTCGTCCCTGTTGCCCTTTTTAAAAATCGGCACAATTACTGCCGTGGACCAAGACGGGGGCAAGCCACAGGTGATAGCGGTATTAATAACCCTTGTCATTAGAGGAGCCCAGAGTTCGATGTTGCTCAGGAACAGATCTGGAGGGATTCCATCAGGCCCCGGAGCTTTATTTTTGGTCAGGCCCTCGATCCCTGCAGTGATCTCTTTAATAGAGAATTCTACCAATGGAGCCTCAGTTGGAGTAGCCGGTAGCTCTACAGTAGAACCGGGCTCATGATTATACAGGCTCCTGTAGTGGGTGACCCACTGCTCTGGGAGAATGTTGGCCCCTATATCCGGTGTATCTTTTTCCTGGAAAGTGGGATTATTAATTATTTTCCAAAAACCTGCTAGATCCTTTCTTTCCCCTGCTTCTCGTAAATCTGCCCATGCTTCCGCCTGCAAGGCAAGTTTCCTCCTCTTAATCTCTTTTTTGTAAATTTCTCTACATGCCTTAACTTTATGGGGGACCCTTGGTTTAGTTTTAAGGCAGCTTTTCAGCTCCCTCAAAGCTTTGGAGCAGTCTTTATCGAACCACCGGGGATTCCCGTGATTCTTGAGTGGCACACTCGTCTTTAGTAAACCATCGACCAGATTAGCTATCTGGTCGAAAGCTTCCATTATCCTTGTCCCGTGGACTTCTATGTCCAGACAATCATTGATGGCAAGTTAGCCTGCGTCCATCAGGCCCTTGTAAAACTTTTCCCCATCTATTTTAGTCCATTTTAATCTCCTGCCCTGGTCTGTTGCTCTCTCAGTGAAGGTGCGTTGGACTCTAATGCTTAGACCCACCCTGTACAACAGCTCCAAGACAAGAGGGTTATGGTCGCTAAAACCACTCCATTCAATCCCTGCACTAGTTGTCTTGTTTATTAGGGATCTTGAGACCAGGATGTAATCTATGAAGGAGGAGCATCCTCTACCCTTAAATGTAGGGGGGAGTGTGCCATCCTCCTGCGTCCCTACCATGTTAATGGTGTGTTCGAGGTCATACTTAAGCCGTAACGTTCTAAAAGCTGAACCTAACGGCGTGTGAGAGAAGTGCGGTCCCTTCTCCACGGGGCATCGCGACCAATCTGTGTTTATTTGGACCAGTACCGGGCACAAGTGGCAATTATAATCTCCAATAACCACCAACCCATAAGACTGCCCCTTTGTTGGGCCTGTTATGACCTGGCCCAACCTATTATCTAATTCAGTAACAAGGGAGGTGTTGAGCCCCGCTGTCTCATTATTGTAAAGATTTACTGCGACAAATCTAAGACCTTTCCCAGAAAACCTGACTGCCTGGATCCTACAGGAATTCCAATCAAGACAAGTGTAATTTCCCGGAAGGTCCAGATCTATGTAAATAGCTAAACCTCCCATGGCTCTCCCTGATCTTGATTTTTGTGCGGGTACAAAGAAACACTTGTACCCTTGCAAATGAAAGTTATTCTCCTGGGCCCAGGTCTCCTGCAGGCAAATTACATGGAATTTTCTGATATAGTCAAGCCACTCTTTGTTGTTAAATTTTCCGGCCAGGCCAGCTATATTCCATGAAATGATTTTTAGTGCCTATCCCCCCTCTACCCCTCCTCCCTGAGGTCCTCCTAGTGGTTCACACCTTTGTTGTTCCATTTCCGGTCCCTGTGCACCTCCTATGCATGCAATGTCTACAGCCCTAGGTTCATCCAACACATGCATCCGGGCACAACTCGATGACATTTGCTTTGCCTCAGGGCTGTGCTTCTCCCACTCATCATTTGGAGCCCCTATACCCCCTGTTCCCCGTATGTCATTATCTATTTGTCAATCTACCCCCTCAAGACAATCCAGGCAGTGGAACCGATTAAATGTGTGGAAAGGCGGCTCTGGGCGGCTGAATAATGAAAGGCGGCTCTGGGCGGCTGAATAATGGCCTGGGATTGAACTCATGATGAACACCCCTTCGACCCACCCTTTCCCATTTGTCATATGGACGGGTCACATGTACAGGTGCTGGGATGGGGGAAAGAAGAAGGACACATGAAGTGTTTGAATTGTTGACACCTGTGATCTATTCTTTCCCTGGCATATGTGAGCGACTGTTCCAGCATCCCTGAAGCTCACCAATATGCAATCCCCTATGATGGATTTACGTGTTCTCCCTACCCAAGGCACCCTTCTGACCATTATGATTTCATTGCTTAAGTGTACTGGTAAAGGTCTATTCAGGTTTAACCACTTAATCACCCTGCTTTTTAGGGCACAAAAGTCCTCAGCTTCACCTACCTCTAGCGGTGGGACACCCGCCATGACTACTGTAAAGTCATTCGCCTCTGGTGGTAAATTGGGTCTACGTGGCCTAGGGGGAAGCTTCATTAGTGGGGTTGGTGCAACACTATCTGTGGGCTGTGCTGTGGGAGCAGGGTTTGCAGGGGGGATAGGTCCTATGGGGTTAGATGGCTTGTTATTCCTTTGAATTTGTGGTGGGGTGGGCGCAGTTGCAACCTGTGAGGGGGCAAGATGCGTGACACTTTTTGGAGCTGCTGGGGTGGCAGTAGGCTTAGAAGCCCTTTCATGAGAATTGGCCGGGTTTTTCATGCTACTTAGTGTAGCCTCAAGAATGGTTAGTCTAATTTCCACTTTTTTGATACTTTCACTAATTGGTAACAGAAGTGACCTGAGCATAGGCATGGGCGGAAAATCCGTTCCGCTCGCGGATTTTGCGGATTTTCGGGAAATCCGCAATCCGCGAGATTTGCGAATTTCCTGAAAAATCCGCAAATCCGCGAGCAGCGGATTTTGCTCGCACTGCTCGCACTGTTCGCGTGAGTTCGCGCCCCGCGAATAAGTGCGAAATTGCAGAAATACGATTTTAGCAAAACTGAAAGTAACTACTTACCAGGTTCAAAAGTTCAGGCTCATCATTAGTAGCCATTTCCTGTAGTGCTTCCTGAGGGGCCCCTCCAGAGTTCAGTTGCCAGTTGCAACTATTATGTGACCCTGCTCTGAACCTCAGAATAGTTACACATATGCCACAAAGGTCCTGAATTACAGCTAAGGGAGACAAGCAGGAGCCAGGCTAGAAGTTAAAATCCATTAATCAGCCCCTAATTCATTATTGTCAGTTGGGGCAGGGCAGGTGTTGTAACTAATTTTGCAACAATGAAAGCACTTAGCAAGTGCAAAAGATCACTAATCAGGGCGCACTAAGGAAGCAGGTGCCAGCTAAAAAAATATTCTGTGACACATTAATCAGCCCCAAATTAATTCAGGTCACTTGAGGCAGGGAAGGTGTGCTTTGCTTTGCCAAAAATAATGTACACTGGACAACCAGAGGGTGTGGTGATGAAACAGAGGGTGGCATGGGTGGGCCAGAGGGTGGCATGAGTAGTCAGAGAGTGGCAGTGGTGACAGAGAGTGGCAGTGATGAAGAAGAGTGTCCCAAACAGGTTGGACATGTAGAAACAACAAGTTCGCAAAACTTGCGACCCGACAGGTAAGTTCGCAAATTGCGAAATTGTAAAAACCCTCGCGAACTGGCAGAAACACGGGCGAACACAAAAAAAAAAAAAAATCCGCAAATTCGCGGGAATTCGCGGATTTTGCGGATTGCGAGTTTGCAAATCCGCAAATTCGCGGATTGCCAATCCGCAAAATCCGCTCATGCCTACCTGAGCAGGAATTCCAAGTTACCCAACGGGGCAACGGAGAGGGGAGTAATAACAGTATTACTAGCGGGCTCTTTAGTCAGGGCGGGGGCAACACCATCCTGTGCAGCGGGGTTAGGATGCAAATCATCCACTGTTGTCACAGTCGGTATGGGGGGTTTAAGTGACTTCCCAAAGTCGGAATGGGGAATCTTGGGTTTGTTTTTTACCTGGGCACACCTCGACTTCCTCCTACGTTTATTTGGGGGGGCCCAAGTACCCCTTGTGCTGCAGCTAGTTTTGGTTTGGCTTTCCTAGGCTTCGATACTGGGGGAGGTTGAGAAGTTAAATCAATCATCCCCCTGCTTGCGCATGTGCTACTCACTGGGGTTGAGCTCATAGGTACCCCTGGGGGCGTTTTAGTAAAATCCCTGAGCAGGATCGGGACATCTTCAATTGATGTCAAGTCTTCGCTAGGTGTTGGGGGATAGTCTCCTAGAGGTCTACCTTTCAGGTTATCTATAGAGCGTCTTCGCTCAGCTCTGAGCCGGTTTAGTGTGTTCTCCTTGTCCACATCTCCCCCAGCCCGAGGAAAGTAATTCTCTAGGGTCATGTTTTTTGCTCCTCCCTGCCTTATGGGGGTACTTTCCTTTGCCGGGGACGGCATGGTGTATTAAAGGTGATAATAGATATGGGGCAGATTCTCAGCTTGTTGTATTAGGGACTTGATGGCAAAAGGCAGAACCAAGAGAGTAGGCCCAGCCACTCCGGCCTATGACGGCCTTAGACGGTCCCGCCTTGTCCCGGGCTTCTCCCGGCCCGCTCCCGCTCGCTCCCGCGAAGCGGTAGCCCTACAGACTATTACTCCCTATGCCACTCTGTGATAGGCTGATAGGCGGGGGCGTGGCCAGCGGGGAGAGCAGCCCAGGTGTTGCCTATTGGGCGCGCAGGGACTCCTGGACACTGGAGTCCCTGCTAGTAAGCTCGCAGCCCCGCCGACACACTTGCCTGCCCCGCGCTTCCCTCGATGAACTTGCAGCCACTCAGCAGTCCTGATGACAGTTTCCACTAGCGCTGCGGGACCCGCGAAGCGGGTCCGGCGAGGCGCTTTCCGGGTCCTTGGCAAAAACAACAGGCAGCAAACAGCAATCCCGTGGCAACCACTGGTCAGCTCCACGCACTTCCAGAGGATCCCAGTGACCTGTGGACCGAGTCCACTTTTGGTCCGTTGGCGGGGGCGTGGCAACCGGAGAGAGCAGCCCAGGTGTTGCCTATTGGGCGCGCAGGGACTCCTGGACACTGGAGTCCCTGCTAGTAAGCTTGCAGCCCCGCCGACACACTTGCCTGCCCCGCGCTTCCCTCGATGAACTTGCAGCCACTCAGCAGTCCTGATGACAGTTTCCACTAGCGCTGCGGGACCCGCGAAGCGGGTCCGGCGAGGCGCTTTCCGGGTCCTTGGCAAAAACAACAGGCAGCAAACAGCAATCCCGTGGCAACCACTGGTCAGCTCCACGCACTTCCAGAGGATCCCAGACTAACTTCTGAGGCCTACATAAAAAGTAACACCAGATGGCAGGTCACGACACATGGCAAAAACCCATGTTTCAGAAAAGAAAGTTTTTAAGGAAAGAAACCATTTAGATATTGTTTAAGATAAGTAATGCGCAAGGAAACTAAAGGTTAACAAGGTCCTGAACAGTGATTGAAAAACTCAGACAACGATCAGCTAGCGAAACAGGTTTTGCAAAAGGTCAGTTTCAGGTGAAAAGGGTTACTCTCTCTGCAGTTCATTCAGAGTCAGAGAAACCCAAATTAATATATGCACGAACTCAGGAGGTAAGGCCACTTGTTTGTTGGGCCTACTTTACTGACCTACGTGAGGGCAAGACTAAAATGCAGTCAGGGTTGAGAATTACAGAACCACAACCCCTGTACCCCATAACCCAAAACTATATCTAAACCCTTAAAATACCCAAACACCCCAAAACATATACCTCAGTACCCCAAAACATAAACCCCTATACCCATACTTACCTTATCCAAACATTAAAAAAAAACATGCTTTTACCATTCATGCATTTACAACGAATTTCGTTGTAAATGTATGAGTGGTCAAAGCATATAAAATGTAATGCCATGCGTTATAATGGCCTTGCGGAGTCATGGTACTTTCGTAATGAAAGTATGCAGAGTGATGGTATGCAGAAAGAAAGTTGCGGAATAATGGGGGTTTCCCCTCCCCCGGTAAGTACATTGGTGGCACAGCGGCCCACATATCCAGCAACATACTCATATTTTTTCACCACCCATTTGAAAAATACACAGGTCTCTCTCATTGATGGCCAGCACCGACATACACTTTTAGACACACCTCCCGCCACAAGTTCTAGAATTGCGAACTTTAGAGCTGGGGAGCTACATTCGAATCTCGGCATCAGCTCAACATCCTGTGATTCCAGGCAAATCTCTTTGTCTCCCCGAGCCTACCACAAATGAATGTGTTCTTCTGTAATTTAAATTGTGCTCATGCCATGTTGTCGAGTTCGCGCTATATAATATTGCAAGGAAAAATAAAGTAGGGAAACTCGAGTTCACACACTACTGAACGCGCACTCTTAAGTGCATCAGCAGTGCACTGTGAATCGGAGCGTTTCACAGGCCTGTCACAGATAAGAAATGCTATCAAAACGAAATCCTACAAAACAATATACTACTGACCGCCAGCAATTCATACCCGGACAATGTCAGGACGGCTGCTAGTGTAATAATAAAAAGAGAAAAAGCTGGACCCATTAATTCACTGTAAAGTATGTTGTTTATATTCGCAGTTTGTTTTGCAAAAAGGTCTGTGTGCTCATGTAATCACACAGTGAGATAAGAATGAAGGTGTATGTGCAAAATACAGAAGACAATGGATCGATATTGGGAGTTTCAGCGGTCTGAGCAATTTTAAGTCCAAGGGTTTCAGTGAGCAAATGATCAACAGCGTTTCAATCCGGTGTCATTTATGGGTCATCATCAGGATTAAAAACGTATGTATGATGCAAGAACAATTCACTTAAGAGTATGCAAGGACTCAATTCAACAGAAAAGGTAGATAGAATTATATGTTAGGAGTGCCATAATCAATATGACCAGGGTCCTGAGAGATTCGTGGATCACTGGGGTGCAGAAGGATCCGATCCTTTATGACTGTGTCTGGGACGGCAATTGCTGTGGACCAGCCCAAACGCCGCACTTCGAGGGGCCCTTATTCTACAGGGCCCCCGGACGCCCTTTGCCACCACCATCACCGATTTCATCGCACACCACGCCATCGCCTTAATGGACTACATACTCATTGGAAACCCGCACTTCCTCCTCGACAAGCCCAGCGACCACCACTCCATAACCCTCAGTGACAACCTCCCCGACATCCGACTCAAACAACTCATCGCCACACCAACACAGAGAGCAGGACACACCCTCACCCCCATCTTCGCTGCAGGAAATAGCGTTCACTTCAGCCACACAACGCAACCGCCATGCAACGACCCCCACTGCGTACACTTCACCATCGAAAAACCTGTTGAATAAGCAGATTTTCCCTAGTTATCCTCAAACACTGCTTGGCGTTTAGTCACCTCTAATTCACTCAGTAATTATCAAAATAAAGAGGCGGGCGCTGGGAACTGGAAAGCAAGAAACAAGTTTATTTCTCCAGAGGAAAACACGTCAGATCGGACACGCAGAATGTCTTCTCAAGGTGCTCTGAAATGAATGGTAGGTGGTATTGCACACGAAACTAAGAAATGAATGGTAGGTGGTATTGCACCGAAACTAAGAAATGAATGGTAGGTGGTATTGCACGCGAAACTAAGAAATGAATGGTAGGTGGTATTGCACCGAAACTAAGAAATGAATGGTAGGTGGTATTGCACACGAAACTAAGAAATGAATGGTAGGTGGTATTGCACACGAAACTAAGAAATGAATGGTAGGTGGTATTGCACTGAAACTAAGAAATGAATGGTAGGTGGTATTGCACCGAAACTAAGAAATGAATGGTAGGTGGTATTGCACCGAAACTAAGAAATGAATGGTAGGTGGTATTCAAGGTGCTCTAACTGCATCTCTGTGGCCTGGCCTTTAATACAGATTTGTAACGTTTTATTGCAGGGTAACACATTTCTGACATTTCTTTAATGCATTGCAAAACATCGTTGGAACCCCCGCTTCAGGCCTGTTCCCACACATACCCAGCAGTAAATGTACCCCAACCAGTCTCAGCAGGTGATTGCTATCGCGCAGCTGGGCATTCCGGTAGGAGCTGAAATATGCGCAATCAGTCAGATCTCATGGGGAAGTGGCATTGATTAATTCCGACCCTTTGATGGGAGGCGAGATCTTACTATACGGGGGCAATAAACTGTATCCGCAGGGGTTGGTTATGGCCTGGGATCGGATCAAACAGCCAGGTGCAGGGGAGGGGGTTATCGAAGGGGCTTGTTCGTGCGTGAGGGATGAAAGGGCACGTGGGTTTGGCACGGGAAGTGGCTCCGGGGGAGGGTCGCGCTGAGGATGCTTTATGACTCTAGCATGTGTGCTTGGGGACTGCCAGCGTGCGGGGGATTATAGCGAGGTCAGGGAGACGTGTAGGTGATCGTCAATGTACGAAATGGCCGCGGTATCTTAAAATGGCTGCTGCTTACGCGCTCGTAGAGGCCTAAGTTGGACAAGATGGCGCCGGTAATGTTCAAATCGTAATCTAATTTTTAGGTCTCGCAACCTATCGATGTGCGCAAGCGCATCGAGCGGAGCGAGAATTCAAGTGGCGAAAACATCTTCAAACCAAAGGGCTTTCAGCCCCGCAGTTTTCATGCTGTTCACGTGAACCACGTGATAACATGCACGCGCATTCAGGGCCAGCCAGCCCAGCACATCAAAGGGCTTCTCCTCCCCTAATTATTCATGGCCGGCCGCAGGCCGGCCGTACTTTCAGTTTCCCGAAACGGCTTCTCCTCAACTAATTAGGGGAGGAGAAGCCCTTTGATGTGCTTCACACCAATGCGCCTCACAGTCATTCCTCTTGTTTGTATTTGCTTCGGCTGCCATTCTCAGACTCCACGATCTGCTCATGTGACATGGTTGCTCCACAAGACGCTTTACACATTACACTCATCTGCCTGAAGTGGGAGAGCATATGTCATAAGTACATATGTCCTCTTCTTTTGCCTCTGAGTTTTAAACAAGCAAAGCTGGTCCTTCTGTACTTGCAGTTTCACTTCTAATGTGTGTTGTTATTTATCATGATTTTTAGCTGAGGTGTATCACGCTCGTTCATGAGTTTGATCTTTTCATACTGTGAAATGTTTTCTAAGTTGTTTTTGATTGTCTTACCGCTGGAGGTCTCCCTGTGCTACATTTAGCCTCTGACACATGCAACGCCACTCAACCACGCAACGCCACGCAACAACGCAACGCCACTCAACCATGCAACGCCACTCAACCATGCAACGCCACTCACACATGCAACGCCACTCACACATGCAACGCCACTCACACATGCAACACCACTCAACCACGCAACGCCACTCAACCACGCAACGCCACTCACACATGCAACGCCACTCACACATGCAACGCCACTCACACATGCAACGCCACTCACTCATGCAACGCCACTCACACATGCAACGCCACTCAACCACGCAACGCCACTCAACCACGCAACGCAACTCACACATGCAACTCCACTCAACCACGCAACGCCACTCACACATGCAACGCCACTCACACATGCAACACCACTCACACACACAACGCCACTCACACACACAACGCCACTCACACACGCAACGCCACTCACACACGCAACGCCACTCACACATGCAACGCCACTCACACACGCAACGCCACTCACACCCACGCAGTGCCACTTTTACCCACACAGCACCACTTTCAGACACACAACGCCACTCACACCCACGCAAGCCCACTCTCACACACGCAACGCCACACTCACCCATGCAATGCCAATCACACACGCAACGCAAATCACACACGCAACGCCACTCACACAAGCAACGCCACTCACACACGTAATGCCACTCACCCATGCAACAACACTCACACATGCAACGCCACTCACACACGCAACGCCACTCACCCATGCAACAACACTCATACATGCAACGCCACTCACCCACGCAACGACACTCACTCAAAGCCACTCACACCCACGCAGTGCCACTTTCACACACACTGTGCAGTGCACAATAGGTCTCGCAGTAGGAAAGTTGGAGATATTGGTTTTGTAAATGACAAAGCCCTTTATGTTTTTAACATGCAAAATAAAAATAAAAGGCATTGTTATTTGCAATTGTAATAGCTCCAACTTTCCTACTGCGAGACCTATTGGCAACGCCAGTGCTTGTTAACAGTGTGCCCTTGAACATATCCCAGCCAGCTTGTCAGTTCATGTCAATTTCCATAATATTCTGTATCTCTCGGTCATACAGTGCTTTCATATTTTCAAACTTAGTGTCCAAAGTCTTAGGGCAAATAGAGTTCATAAAAAGGGAGCATAAGGGCGGTATGCATTGTATTCCCAGGCAGCAACCACATATTACGAAAACTGGCACCAATATTATCATCAACAGTTTCCAGCCCCAGTCTTTCAAAATGTTTCAAAACCAGCTTCCAAGTGTCCAACCTTCTTGTTCTTGATGGATCTCTGATTCCAGTCTGTGAAGGTGCTCGATTGCCTTGTAAAAGGAAGGTGAGTTATATGGGATGAAGGTGCAACAGCTGGCACTGATGATGCGGCATGCTCCTCCACGATCTGCTAGTACCACGTCTAAAACAAGACGGTTCTGTAAAGCCACCAGGCTGCAGCTCAGCTGTGTTGTTGGTGAGGATGCCGGTTGTGATGTTCAAAGCTGTTTCTATTGCTTGGGCCAGATGTCGGATGGCTCGACTGTTCGCCATCGGACCCCACAGAGGGATGTGTCCTTTTGCTGCATCGAGGAACTGTGATGCAGTGGAGTCTGCTTGCTCTATGTCTATGGAGTGCCTTTCCCTGTGATGGCCTGCCGGTGCTATGTACGTTGGAGGAAGAACAAAGGTGATGTAGCAGGTGCCCCCCCAGCCTTTTGGGAGCCAGGTGTAGGCTTTCGTACCGAAGATGAAGTACATGTTTGGAGATGCAACAAATGATGGGGGATCAGCAGTGTTCAGAGTCCTTTTTATAGCGCAGGAGCTGTGGCCCACGATCTTCGTCCCATGGCCCTCGATGCAGACAAGGCCAGAGACATTTACCACCGATAGGGCCGCAGTCAGTGTTGCAGCAGTTCGCTTTCGTAGATATGAGATGGTGGGTCTGGCTGGGTTGTTGAACACCCGCATTTCAATTCGTTCTTTTTCAGGAATGTTCATTTGAAAGGTTGCATTTGAGGTCAGAGGGCAAAAGGGAGCAGACGTTTTTCCAGTTTTGTTCAGCCAGAACTCGTCGTAGAACTGTTTGCTCGTTCCATCAGAAGTAGTATTGTCTTTGAAGCTCTCTTGCAGGAGCATTAACCAGGCAAGGCAGGACCCATGAACAGAGAAGGGTGAAGGGATGACTGGAAAAGAATGTTCAGTTGCGTGTGGTAGCAGCCCACAGACCCAACAGTTCGTGGCATTGGCGGCAAGATTGTGCTGGTGCAGTAGTTGTACGAAAGAGTTGTTCCAGAATTCCTTGCATCGTTCTCTGAGATGTGACAGTGATACCAGATAATGTTCTTTCTTGTTGGTGGGCTGCATAGTGGGTGACATTGTCCTGTGAGCAGGGGCACTGTCTTCCATGATCCAGACTGTGACCATTAGCAAGAGGCAGATGAGGGATACAATAAAAAGTACTATTGTCTTTGAACTATGCAGTTTGGCAGTCCTGGAGTCCGTGCGGTGGGTCTTCGGTCGTCCGGGATCTTCCATCACCTTCAAGAGGCTCGGTGACTGGCAGGATCACATGCTTTTGTCTAGCGTTTCTCCTGGTAGCCTTTGTAGTGTTAGCTACCGCTCTGAGACTTTTGACTCAGTTAGTGGTCTGCTTCGTCGGAGCACTCTCCTTTCGTCGCAAGTTGTACCCTTTTCTGGATGGCACAGTGGGATCGTGAAATTCTGCCAGTTCAAGTGTCTCTGTTTCTAGGTAACAACTCAGGGTTGGTCGATCTTTGGTCAGGAGCTCTTCTTGGGTGTCCACGTCTTTGTTCGTTGCCAGTGTTGGGGATATTTTCTTGCAGTGATGTGGATGCAGCCAATTTGTCTTTCCTTCCACTCAAAGTGCGGTTCGTGTGGTGATCAAGACTTGCCAGGGGCCCGTCCACCTGGGTTCCAGACTCTTCGATCACTGAAAGTTACGGATCAAAACATATTCTCCAGGTTTGATGTCGTGTCCGGGGCCCCTGGAGGCATCTGGTATGGCTTGCTGCACCTGTTGGTGGATAACAGTTAGTTCATTTGTTAGTTTGTGCAAGTAATCAGACATTAGTATGTCTGGGACATCGTGAATGGAAGTTGGTTTTGGCGCAGCCCAAATGTTCATAGGCCGGCCAAAGACAACCTCGTACGGAGTCAATTGGTATCTGGTTGGGGTGGAGCGCATTGATAACAATGCTAGTGGGAGGGCATTGGGCCATTTCAGTCCAGTGGTGGCGACTATCTTTGCAAGTTTTAACTTTAGTGTCGCATTGTGTCTCTCTACCAAGTCAGCAGATTGGGGGTGAAAAACTGCGTGAAACTTTTGCTTTACCCCCAACCCTTTCAATATGTGTTGGATAACTTCGACTACGAAGTGGGGGCCATTGTCACTCCATAAAATTCTACAAAGGCCATAGCGGGGGAAAAACTCTTTCAACAACACTTTTGCAGTAGCGGTGGTGGTATTGTCACGAGTGGGGTATGCTTCCACCCATTTGCTGAATGCGCACACAATAACTAGGACGCATTTCAGACCATAGCACCTCTCTAACTGAATGTAATCCATTTGGAGGATCTCAAAGGGATGGTCAGGGACTCCAAACCCTCCCCGTGGTACTACTGTTCCTTTCCCTGGGTTGTGTTGCAAGCACACCATGCACTGTTGTACTAGGCGCTTTGCTGAGTCTGCTATCTTGTTGTTATGCCATACCCTATTATTATTCAATTTGGTCATGGGGGCGGATCCTATGTTTGCGGGTAAGTGTGCCATGGTCAATATGGGGATCAGATAGGCATTATGTAGCAGCCATTTGTCTCTGTCTTTTGTCCTCCAGCAGCCTTCCTCGTCTTTTAGTCCCACCCGAGCCCATTCAGTCAGTTCGTGCTGTGTACTCGTCAGTTGGATGTCTTTTATAGTGGTCCTAGCATCTGTCCATTCATCAGCTTGTGACCTGGTCACATACATTCGTGTTGTCGTTCTGTCTTCGGCTGTGGCTCGAGCAATAACATCAGCTAGTGCATTTCCCTGTCCAATAATGTCCGTCACTTTCTTATGTGCTTGGCATTTAATTACCGCTAGCTGCTTGGAGAGGAGGACTGCTTCAGTTAAGGTGGAAACTAGATCTCCGTGTAGGATGGGTGTGCCGTGTGAGGTCAGGAATCCTCGTTCCCTCCACAGGAGCCTGAAATGGTGAACCACCCCGAAAGCGTACTGGCTGTCCGTGTATATGTTTACTGTCTTTCCTGCTGCTAAGATGTATGCTCGTGTGAGGGCAATCAGTTCTGCCACCTGTGCGGATCATTGGGCAATTTGGGCTGTTTCAATAATGGTTCGGGCTGTGGTGACGGCATATGCAGCCGAGGTGGTGCCATCGGGGAGTTTGATGCATGAGCCATCTACCCATAGCTCCCCATCAGGTTCTGGGAAAGCAGTGTCTCGGAGGTCTACCCTACTCTTCGTCTGTTCATCAGTGAGGGTCACACAGTCATGCAGGGGAGTCACGCTAGGGTCGTTTTCAGGCAGTGGCAACAATGTAGCTGGGCTCAGAGTGGTGCATCGTTTCAGAGTTATGTGCGGTGCAAGTAGGGTCAGCTCGTATCCTGTCAGTCGTGCACTAGTCAGGTGTTGGGTTTTGGTCTGATACAAGAGGGTGTCAACGGCATGGGGTACTAACACTATAAGGGGGTTGGAGAGTACTATCCCTTCACTCTGACGTATTGAAACTGCTGCAGCAGCTACAGCGCGTAGGCACACGGGTAATACCCTGGCTACGGGGTCAAGGGTGGCTGAGAAATAAGCGCAGGGGCGCTGCTTGGGACCAATTGATTGTGTCAGAACGGACAATGCACATCCCTCTCTTTCGTGTGTGTAGAGGGAGAATGGTTTAGAGTAGTCTGGGGTTCCTTAAAACAGGTGCCGAACAAAGGGCACCTCGTAATTCTTTGAACGCGGTCTGGCATTCGGGAGTCCAAGGGAGTGGAAAGGGAACGTCTTTGGCTAGAAGGGAAAGTAGGGGTTTGACAATGAGACTAAAGTTCGGCAACCACTGTCGACAGAATGAGGTGAGGCCTACCAGAGAGCGGACTTGCTTCTGGTTCTTAAGAACGGGAGTGTCTAAAATGGTCTGGATTCTGTCAGGTGTGAGTTTCCTCTCTTCTTTTGATAAGAAGTGTCCTAGATATGTCACTTGGGGTTTACAAAACTGCAACTTCTTTCAGGAAACTTTGTGACCATTCTCTGCAAGAAAGTGTAGGAGCTGGATGGTGGCTGTTACTGCGAGCGGGGTGGTGTCTGCTGCTAGAAGGATATTGTCTATATACTGTATCAACACCACCCCGTCTGGTAACTGAACTGTGTCTAACTGTCTCTTGAGCGCCTGGCTTTAGATGCTCGGGCTTTCGGTGTACCCCTGGGGTGCTCGAGAAAATCTATACGAGCGGGATCTTCGGGTGAATCCGAAAAGATAGCGGCTGTCTTGGTGGATGGGTATGGAAAAGAAGGCGTTTTTGAGATCAATGACAGTGAACGTGGTGGCAGTGTACGGGATTAGGGTCAGGATGGTGGTGATGTCAGAGACTACAGGGTACTGTGGCACAACTATCTTGTTGATCTCTCGTAGGTCGATAATGAACCGGTATGCTTTCTCGTCTCCCTCTCCTTGTCTTTTGATGATCGGTAGAATTGGGCTGTTACAGACATTGCTTACTACTTCTTCTACCACTCATGCGTCTACTAGCGAATGTATTATGTCAATCAGTGCTTTCTCGCCTTCTGGTGATATCTTGTACTGGGGTACTCTCGGTAAGGTTGCATCTTGTCGTATTGTCACATGCACCGGGTCTATCATCATTCGTCCTACATCTGAGTCAGCTTTAGCCCATAAATGCGACGGCAAAGTATCTAGTAGGGACACGTCAGCTTCAGCAATGGGGTACATGTGTTGGGATGGGTGAGGTCTTAGCTGGTGGTGGTTGTCATATAAGATGACTCGGACTCCATCAGGTGAGCATCTTATAGTCGCTCGAAAATGTTTCAGTAAATCGAGGCCCATAATGGCGTCTGGGGTATTGGAGGAGAGGAGAAATGTCGTGTCAATAACATAGTCTTCAACATTAAAAGAGATCGGTTTGGACAAGGGGTTAGTGGAGGGCGTACCATCAAATCCTATTGATGTCACGTGTGAGCCAGACAAGGGTGCCCTTGGAATAAGTCATTTGGATAATGCACTACGTGTTGCTCCCGTGTCTACCAGAAATGGAGAGTTTGTGCCCAGAACCTTTGCGGTAACATAAGGGCCTTGCTGGTCAACATAGAGCTCGACTGGATCCCTCCCTTGCCCTTGGCAGTCCTATGCAAAGTCATACGCGTTGTCGCAGTCAGATTGTTGGTACTGATTCTGTCGGGGATGGTCAAATGTATTTGCCCTACCTGGCCTTTCTTCACTAGTGTCGTTTGTGTACCTTCTTCCGTGTCCTCTACCTCTTGGTCCGTTCGTTAATTCTCTCGCTCCTTTGTTCCTATTAATTTCTAACAGGACCGGGCATTGAGACTTCCAGTGTCCATATCCTTTACAAAATGCACACTGATCTTCCCCTAGGTCCCTACGTCCAGCGTAGGGTGCGGGTACATCGTTTCTGGGTGGTGGGGTTCAAGGGGTATTCTGTTGGTTACCTCCCTTGTATTGTTCCTTTCCTATATTCACCCCTTGTACTTGTGCTATCATCACTCGTTCTTTTAAATCTTTTTTTTCCCTTTCAGAAGCTCTATTGCTTTTGTTTCTCTGGTGTTCGTAATACTGGGCCATCTGAAGGACGGCCGCTGGTTTAAAGGCTGCCCAACTGCTCTCACTAGTCTGTAGTTTCTGTGATACCTCCGGCAACAGACCCTTGACATAATTTTGTACAAACAAGTGATTTCCGGTCACAGTGGTCATGTCTTGTCCACTATAATCGGACAACACCGTTTCGAACTGGGAGAAGTATTCTGAGACGTCTTCTTGGGATTTCTGGCGGCAAGCTGTTACTATGGACCAATCTATCTTTCTCTCAGGAATTAGGGTCTTTACTTTTTGTACAATTTTATCTGGGAGGTCTAGTATGGCTTTCAGGGGTTTCTACCCAGGGTTTCGTTGTTTGTCTAGTACATCGAGTTGCTCCCAGGTATGCCCAAACAGGTCAGTGTGGTTGATTTTCCGGATTTGTTTCCACACGTAAGCTGGCAGACATAGCCCAAAGAATAAGTCGATGTCGGCAAGGGTCATGATTGTTGATCCTAAAGCAGTACCTAACTCCGTGTAGAACGCGGTGGGATTCTTTCGTAAGTCCGGCAAGGATTTGCGGAACGTCAGGATGTCCTGTCTATCCCAGGGCTGATACACCCAGAAGTAAACTACTCTTTCTTTAGCGCCCTGGTGATTAATGTCATCGTGAGTTCCCTGGCCTCTAGGGGGAACCCAGTAGGGGGCAGCTTCCTTTATGGGCATCACGTTGTCTAATCTCTCTATCGGGGGTTCAGTTATTACAGGTGTGGCGCTTCTGACTATTCACCCTTGTTCTATGAGGTGGCGGAAGACTTCTAGGGTATAGGAGAAGAGTTCTGCTACATCACATTCACTCTCGTCTACCATATTCACCTTTCTATATAGGGTCATGAGTCGGTCAGGTCCTATATTCTTGTATTTGTCTTCATAAGCTGTTAGGGTGTGGTAACAAAAACGCACAACGAAGTGTCGCTTGTGATGCCAACGTAGGAGTTACACATATCTGTTATATACTCTTCCGTTTCTTTCCTGTCTACTAGGGTCTTAACTATTTTCTCTATGCCGGCTCGCTCATTCTTGCTCAAATGGGGGATTCTCGCTGGTTCCTTTTCTTTTGCTTCAATTCTTTCTGAGGTGTCCTTTGACAAGGTATTTAGCACGAGAGGTTCGGTCGGCGCAGAGGCCGTGGGTACCGAGGCCCTGGCGCTATCTTCAGTTATGTTCTGGGATTCTTGGTGTTGTACTAGAGGATGGGTAGGGGCATAAGGAGGGGGCATATAAATAATCGGTGGACCTAAGAGTAAATCATCGTTTATCTTTTTTTTCGATGGTAGCTCAGGGTAAAGCGCTGAGGGTGTTCTGACAGGGCATTGGCCTGAGATGTCTGATTCTCGTTCCTTTCTAGCTTTTTCTTTTTCCCTAATTTCTTCTTCTAACATTTTACCAGCTAGGTAAGCTGATTTTCGTTGTTCCTTATCTATTCTCGCTTCGTCTTTCTTCTTCCGTTGCATTGTTTCTTTTCGCCACATGCCAAGACTATCAAGCATGGTTGGCGTAGTTTTCTTTTTGCGAAGGGCTATTTCTAGCGTTTCGATTTTATCGAGGTCAAAAAGATCCCATCAGTGGCCACTGACTTTCTCGATCTTTCTTAGTGTGTTTATGCCATAGTTTACTATAAGCTACAGTGACTAGTCCATACTTTATATACATGTCCTTATTAGGGATGCCCTCCGGTGGAGCCGGATGACCGACCTCTAATAAACGGTCCGGGTTGAACCAATTACCAATCAGTGGGGAGAAGATAGGCATGACGTATAATCGAACAAGTGAATATCTCAAACAATGGTGGACAAAGGTCCGCACTACCTATCCTTCACTATACGCAAAGAGAGAGAGAATATTTCTATTTTTCGTTGTTTGCAAACAGAATATCTCAAAGAGAACCAATATATCGAGTAGCAAGCGAGGCTAAACGAACCAATCAATGCGAAATGCTAGTATTTTCCGAACCAAACAATTCCAATACAATCAAACAATCAAACAATCAATCAATTGCCATTCTTCACGACCTTACCCGAACCGTATTGACAGTTTCTCGTCTTCCACTTCCAGGGCCCGATCTTCCTCTATTCTCCGTTATTGCCGCGGCACTCCTGTGGGATCCCAGTCAGAACCGTAGATCACTCGAGAGAGGTCCGTTCGGAACCGGTGAAGTTCGGATGATCGGCTGCCAGACGAGGTTCTCTTTCAGGCAGGTGCACTTTCCCGATCGTTGCAGTCGTTCACTCTGTCGTTAGGACCTCTCTACCGGACCCATGTGTCGCTGATGGTCCCCGCGTTGGGACACCAATTGTTGAATAAGCAGATTTTCCCAAGTGATCCTCAAACACTGCTTGGCTTTTAGTCGCCTCTAATTCACTCGGTAATTATCAAAATAAAGAGGCGGGTGCTGGGAACTGGAAAGCAAGAAACAGGTTTATTTCTCCAGAGGAATACACGTCAGATCGGACACGCAGAATGTCTTCTCGAGGTGCTCTAACTGCATCTTTGTGGCCTGACCTTTTATAAAGATTTGTAACATTTTATTGCAGGGTAACACATTTCTGACATTTCTTTAATTCATTGCAAAACATTTTTGGAATCCCTGCTTCAGGCCAGTTCCCACACATACCCAGCAGTAAATGTCCCCACCCCAGTCTCAGCAGGTGATTGCTATTGCGCAGCTGGGCATTCCGGCAGGAGCTGAAATATGCGCAATCAGTCGGATCTCATGGGGTCGTGGCATTGATTAAATCCGGCCCCTTTGATGGGAGGCGATATCTTACTGTACAGGGACAATAAACTGTATCCGCAAGGGTTGGTTATGGCCTGGGATCGGATCGAACAGCCAGGTGCAGGGGAGTGGGTTATCGAAGGGGCTTGTTCGTGCGTGAGGAATGAAAGGGCATGTGAGTTTGGCACAGGAAGTGGCTCCGGGGCAGGGTCGCGCTGAGGATGCTTTATTACTCTAGCATGTGTGCTTGGGGACTGCCAGCATGCGGGAGATGATAGTGAGGTCAGGGAGACGTGTAGGTGATCGGCAAGGTACGAAATGGCCATGGTATCTTAAAATGGCTGCCGCTTACGCGCTCGTAGAGGCCTAAGTTGGACAAGATGGCGCCGGTAATGTTCATATCGTAATCTAATTTTTAACAAACCCAAGGCACCCAAACCTGCCCCACGCCCACCATGAAGGAATTGGAGCAAGGTTACCGATGAGCAACTCAACTCCACCCTCATCCGAGACAACCAAACCTGGGCATCCAACGCAAACAGCACAGCCAGAGGACTCCACACTTGGATCTCCAACTGCGCAGACAAGCTCACCCGCTACGCAACCCTGGTAAACAGTGCCCCAGAAAAGCCGCCTGGTTCACCACGATCTCCAAGAAGCCAGGCACACCTGCAGATGCCTGGAGAAGAACTGGAGAAACACCAAGACAACGGAAAACTACTCCACCTACAAGGACACCATGACGGACTACCACAACCAAATCACTACCACCAGGAGGAATTTTATCTACAACAAAATCCTCGCCAACTCCACCAACTCCAAAGAACTCTTAAGAATCATTTAGGAATTCACCAACCCACGCAGTGAAGCCACAGACATCACCTCATCCCAAGACCGCTGCAACAAACTTGGAACCTACTTCCACCTCAAGATCAAAAACATCTACAACAACTTTATCGCCCATCCACCAGTCGCCACCAACAGACCCCTGCCCACTAGAGACACCAGCAAGTCCATCATCTCCAACTTGACACCGATCACGGCCAAAGACCCAGCCTCAACCATGAAAGGCATACTCTCGGGGGTCCCCATCGACCCCTGCCCTCCTCACATCTACCACAGAGCCACGGCCGCCATCGCACCCGAACTACAATGCACCATCAACACCACCTTCAAAACAGGCACCTTCCCAGACAACTGGAAATGCGCAGAAGTCAGGCCCCTGCTCAAGAAGCCCACAGCGAACCCCACCGACCTCAAGAACTACCGGCCCATCTCGCTCTTCCCCTTCGCAGCCAAAGTTGAAGAGAAAACAGTCAACAGGGAATTGACACGATTCATCGAAGAGAACTCCGTCCTCGACCCGTCCTAATTCAGATTCCGAAGTAACCACAGCAACGAGACTGCCCTACTTGCCGCCACCGACGACATCTGCACCCTCCTGGACCAAGGCCACTCCACAGCCCTTATCCTACTTGAGCTATCAGCGTCCTTCAACACCGTCTCCAACCACACACTAGTCGCCAGACTACACGATGCCAGCATAGAAGGAAGAGCCCTGGACTGGATCCGATCATTCCTCACCGGAGGAAGCCAAAGGATCAGACTGCCACCCTTCCTCTCCGATCCCCCGAAAATCACCTGTGCAGTCCCACAGGGGTTGTCTCTGAGCCCGACCCTCTTCAACATCTACCAGGCCCCCCTCGCTGCCATCATCCGAAAACACGGCCTCAACATCGTATCCTACGCTGATGGCACCCAGCTCATCCTCTCCCTCATCAAACACCCTACCAATGCCAAACTCACCTTCCAGAAAGGAATGCAAAACGTTGCAGTCTGGATGACCAAAAGCTGCCTGAAGCTCAACGTCGAGAAGACACAAGTCCTCGTTCTTGGAACCAGCCCCTCGGCATGGGACAATACCTGGGGACCGACCACCCTCGGAAGCCCACCTACCCCCTCAGACCATGCCAAAAACTTCGGCATCGTACTCGACTCATCACTCACCATGAACCGACAAGTCAACGCTGTCAACTCCAGCTGCTTCAACACACTCCACAGCCTCCGCAAAACCTTCAAATGGATATCCCCTGAGTCAAGAAAGACAGTCACCCATGCACTCATCATCAGCAGACTGGACTATGGAAACACACTCTACGCCGGCATCAACAAGTCCCTACTTCGCAAACTCCAGACAATACAGAACTCCGCCGCCAGACTCGTCTTCGGCATCCCCCGACACAAACACATCAGCCAACACCTACAAAGACTCCACTGGCTGCCCTTGGAGAAAAGAGTCACTATCAAAATCCTCACCCACGCCTACAAATGCATACATAGCAACGGACCCAAATACCTCAACGACAGTACTCAAAAGAAACCTCTGATCTTCCTACCTCACACTGGCCGAAACCCCACGCATCCACAGACCCAGAGCAGGCGGAAGATCCTTCTCTCACATTGCAGCCAAGACCTGGAATGAGCTACTGACAGACATCAGACGCGCCCCCTCCCTGAACACCTTCTGGAAAACCCTCAACACCTGGCTCTTCGGCTAAGCATATATGCGCCCCCCCCGCTCAGTGCCTTGAGACCTTCACAGGTAAGTAGCGCGCTTACAATGCCCTGATTGATTGATATTCCTGTACAAGCCACAGAACTGCTGCACCCCAGTGACCCTCGAATCTTTTATAGCCCTGGTCATCTTAATTGGGGCAGTTTTGACACAAGACTCTATTTAGCAAGGTGCAGTTCACTAGATCTCCACTCACTTGGAGCAGCTTGAAGTTAAATGTGATGGTCCATTCTGACAATTAATGGGATCGCTTAAGCAACAGTCACTGTACCTGCTGCAGAAGTCCATCTGCGTGAGACTCTTGTGTGAGGCCTGACACCTGCTCATGTGGTTGTGGTGGTTGGCATTGGCGGTTCTTCTTGAACTGGCACTCAGAGTGTTGTCGCTGCTGACGCAGGATCACAATGTTGGTTGCTCTTGGGCCTGGAGCTGCAGGCAGGGAGCAGCGTGTCAGGACTGCTTGGTGGGTGCCCTATGGCAGATGTGACCTCCAGGGTTAGATCCAACAGGTGCACAATGCGCAGGCACAGCCCTTGGACCAGGTTCACACAGGGTGGACTTTAGGCAGGTGCAGTCTCCAGGCTGAGAGCCACAGGTGCTCCTTGCGCAGTTGCAGCCTCTGGAGCGGGTTCACGCGGGGTGGACTTCTTCGGGCAGGTGTGGCCTTCAGCCCCTGATCGGACCCTTCTTTGGTGGTGGCATCAGCTCCTGCTCAGGATTCGCTTGAGGGTCCACCAGCATCAGCACCAAGCCTTTGGGCTGCATGGTATGACTTACTGGCTTCCTCTTTGGGGGCGACCTGCTGCGGGAGCCACAATGGGAGACTGGGACACCCCTCATGATGCGGGTTGGTCCACGCTTCACTTTGTACTCAGGGTGGGTTACCTTTGCTACCAAGCGCAGTCAGCAACTTCTGGGTGCTCTTCACACCAGGAGCGTCGGTGGCTTCTCCTCATGGAGAATCACTCCTCCTGCTCCAGTGGTTCTCAAATATGCTGTTGATAATGAAATAATTTACAGACTGCAGTCTGTCCTGGGTGACCTCTGTCTACACTCCAAGCTCCAACCAAGATCCACTGCTGGATGGTGCACAAGTTTTTAAACAAAATCTACAGAATTGAAAATGCGTCGATCAAAATGTCCTTAATTTGGAACCCTGTCCTTCTGTCCCTCTAATGGGTCCAGTCAGGTAAATAGATGCCAAGCTCTACCTGGTCACCCAGGGCCAGATTCACAAACTGCACTTGGTAGTAAGGCTTGTAGTGCTCCAGCATTTCTACAAAATGTACTACAAAGTGATATTCACAAGCTGCACTTGTGTGGTAATTTACTTGTATAACAGACTTTTATAGTAAATTAGGGCCAAAGACCCGAAGGTAAACTTACACTACCCTGGACGTTTACTACTTTTCAGAATTCACAAAGGTAAATGTAGGTCAAGAGTCTAACTTTACTGGTAGTAACTTAGCTTTGTGAATACCGAAGCGTAGTAAAGTTAAACTTTTGGTCTAAGTTTATCTTTGTGAATACCGAAAAGTAGTAAACTTACACAAAAGTGTACGTTTACCTTTGTGAAACGGGCCCAAACACTTATGTAGTAAGTCCAGCACTACACATGACCAACCACTACTACAACACCCTCCCAAAGAAATGAATGGATCCGGGGACCTGAACTAAAGCACTATAGGAAGCAAGGGTAAATTAAATGACATTATTTAAACTGTTTGAAAATATAAATAAATACATTTTGAAGGTAAAAATGAATGTGAACATCACATTTTATTAAGAAGAGTTACATTCTTTTTATTTATTTGTCCTACAGTCATCGGTTTCTCAAGACTCCCTGCCCGCAGCGCTGGTACTAAGCAGTGGTACTGAAAGCGGCCTGACATCACCTCCAATATTTCCATCTCCAATCTTTCAAGCAAAAACAAAGGCACTAGAGAACTTTCCATCACCGTTCTTTAATCCCCACTTCACAAGACACTTTTCGGCAAGGCGGAAACTCTGAAAGGCTTTTTGTGTAGTGTGGAGTCAAACATTGTGAGTTGATGTTAGCGCCTTGATGATCCCTTGGATGGTCGTGTGTGTTGTAGGCACTTTAAACATTGCATAACATTCCCTACTTAGAGGCGTAGCGCAAAATGATGGGGCCTCCATGCAGAATGTGGTGAGAGGCCCCTAAGTCTCCCATATCTCATCAATATCCATTGATCTTGGGATGAATGAGGGCCACTGAAGGTCTGAGGGGCCCCCGGAAGGGATGCGAGACCCCACTGTGCTACAGGAGCAGCAGGGGTCTTTGTTACACCCCTGCTTCTTAGATATTTCCACTCTTAGGACTTACATGTAATGTGTCCCTCTCAGGTCAAAGATAAAGAGTGTGCCTGTCTCAGGCCAATGAGATGAAGGCTGGTCGTCATACAGTGAAGTAATACAGGTGCCCATGTGGGTTAATAGTGGGTACCTTTCTGAGGTGATGCTAGAGCGGGAGCCCCTCTAAGATTAATTAAAGTCACCATCCTGCAGGCCGCAGCACCCTCCCTTCCTACCCTTCTGAGATTGATGCTTGTGACAATACCTTCCTTAGGGCAGATGTAAGACAGAAAGTCACCACCCTGCAGGTGACAGCACCCTCCCATCTTATCCGTGCCAGGGTGGTGCTAGTGACGATACTCATCTTAGGGTCCTCTGTGTTCAATTTTTAATAAACCTGACATTTGAATCAGGGCAGGTGTATTATCATAAGATGGTCAGTACCAAACATACCACACTTCCATCATGGAGCTGGGGAACTCGTAATGACCAGTGTCCAGCCCATGTACTTACTATGGCTTCCCGGGTCACTTACAAGATCCAGGAACCGACATGGATATTGCAGGGGGCATTTCTGCACATGCAGATATGCCCTCACAGGAGATATAGTGCACCCTGCCTTAGGGCTGAGGCCTGCTAGAGGGTGTCTTACCTATATCCCATGCATTGTCTGTGGGCATCGCGCACAGGGATATATGCCATGCCAACTCTGCAACAAGGCACGTAGTCTGCAATGGCAGAGTTCACCGGCCTTGGTGAAGGGGCTTTAGGGTGGCACAATTTGTACCGCTATCCTTACGTCCCTCTTCAGTTACAATGCCCTAGGTTCCAGGGGTACCATTTACTAGGGACTTACAAGGGGTACTGAAGTGGTGTCAATTGGAAATAAAGGTACACTTTAGGGAAGGAGCTCTGGCACAGGGGACCTGATTGGCAGGGACCCTGTGCACTTCCATCCACATTACATCATTTTCCAGGCAAAAAGATGTGGCTACCCATGTCTAAAATAGGCCCTTTCCTACATGGGCCCTCACACACGAGCCCAAAGCAAACATGGGGGTGAAGTTCTGCAGCGGGAACAGTGACTGTCACCTGAACCAGCGGTTCTTAACCTTCTGACTTCTGTGCCCCCTCGTCTGAATAAGTACTGGAAGCCAGGGATCCCCTCCTAAGATATTTATAGGCCTGAACCTCAAAATATTATACAAAAATATACAGAAACAAGTATACATCAAACAAATACACAAATTGTGAGATATTTTATTTATTTCACAAATAAGACACATTTGAAAATAAATCAACATTTTAATTTTAAGAGAAAAGTTGTCTCTTTTCAAAATGTAGTTTTATTTTTAAAGGATGAAGCAATTTGGCAGACGCTAGCATATGACTTTGTCTTCACCCCCCCTGGTGAACGCTCCCTCCTGGCTGGTGCATGCCATTGCAGCTTCCATTTATGATACCAATTGTCCATACTGGATTCTGTTTGCTGTGCTCAAGCTGCCCCCAGAAAACACATCAAGGCGCCCAACATAACTTTGATTTCCCATTTAAAATTATTTCACGTTTACAGAGCATTTAAAAACTTACAATTGTTCATTTTGCCTTTTTATGTATATGCATTGTATTAGAGAAGAAACAAGGGGAGACTGAGGAGAAGAAAGGGTACGTCCTTATCCCCAAATGATATGACCAAACGACAAAAGGGACGGATCCGACAAGGGAATCCAATATAAGGTAACACAGGGGCTCGACCCTTTTGTTGTTCGTATGTATTGTATTAATCTGCAAACATTATTTACGTTTTTAAACAGTTGCAGACTCCCTCCGCAGATCACAAGTTTAGAAGCACTGGCCTAAACCATCTCTTGAATTTCGAAAGGGAGCCTTGCACTTAGCTTTAAGCCACTTAGCATGAGTTAACAGAGATTCTCTCTAACTTTGCATAAAAGGGAAACCTCTATATAGCATAGGGTAGTGGTTCTCAGCCTGGGGGTCCGTAACAGCTTAGAATGTTAAATTGTATTAACAGATTAATAAAAGTTTAAAAAAATAAAAAAAGAAGCAAATGTAGATTTTTTTTATACTTGTTTGTGAAATAAATAAAAATTTCTTCATTTGTGTCTCTTTTTGCCGAATGTTTGTTTCAGTATTTTTTTCTGGATTGTGTTGCATTCAAAATCATCAAAAATGCTTAGCCTTCTAGCAATGACTCAGTGGGGGTCCCTAATGCCAATAATGCTCCAGTTGGAGTGAAATGCCTGATGTGGAGGATGACAACAAATGCAACAAGGCAAACAAAAGCCCAAAAAAATCGTAGAAAGGCAAATTGAAAGACTGCATGTTGTGTGTTGTAATTTATTTCTTGTTATTCTACTATTGTAAAGAAGACACTGAAGTTCTGTAATATTGAGCTGCCTTTATTCAGCCCCAAGCGTTTAACTCAGTACAACGACTGCAAGAGCTGCCAGCTCTCGGTGCCATCGTCTTCTATCTCTCATCTAGCGTACCTTTCGAACTCTTTCACACTCTATATTTTATTGCTTTCGTCCTATCATAAACAGGGAAGATTTACCTTATTACCACATGTTCCCCTTTAAAAAAAACAAATAAATAAATAAATAAATAAATAAATAAATAAATAACAATAAATTACAGCACACAGCTTACATTACATTTCCCTTATTTAAACAACGACACAAGATCCACACACTATATGTAATTTACTAAATCCCCACCTTTATGTACAAATATAACCCTCAAACCTTTTGGGTTTGCAAATTGCTCTTCTATACCTTCCATATTGGTTATTCAGTTGTGCATTTTCTTGATGATTGTTCGAATTCACACCTTCATTCTCCTGGCTTTCTATCCTCTTTCCTTTATCATTTGAACTGTCATTTGTTTCACCGAATTCTTCAACTTGCCAACATCATCCATCCAAACATAATTATGTCTGTTGTTCTTACTCCCACTGCTTTTACCTCTTTCTTTGCCTCCATACTTACGTTTAGCTAATTGGCTCAAAAGCCAAACTTTCCCATCACTGAGTAATGCAAAGTTACTGAATTATGTGTCCACTCTAGAAGGTTCTGAAAATGTACTTTTCCCATTTTGTACGCATTTCTCCCGCTTCACTTTCACCCAATCTCCTATCTCAACTGGAATTCATTTCACACCCTGCTGTTTGTCATAATATTCCCTGCAAGCTTGTTTAGTTAACATTCTTTTTTTTTACATTTTCTGGAGACCATTCAGCCAATATGGCCATAAGCATCTATGCTATACCCTTTCTAATTGGTTCTCACCCTCTCATGAGAACTAAAGGACCTTTATCAGTACTTAGGTAGGAGTAATTGTGTAAGTGCATAACATTTTCAACACTTCAGTCTCACAATTCAGATTATTACTAATGGTTATTTGTAGGGAGCCCTTGATTACTCTATTAAAGCGCTCCACAAGGCAGTTTCCTTTGGGATGATACCCTGATGTGGTCTTGTATAAAATGCCACTTATTTCCCTAAAAAAAAAGTGAACGCATTTGTCAAAAATTGGGGACCATTGTCTGAAATTAAACATTTACGTAAACCTTCCTTTAAGAATTCCTTGTTTAAAAATGATATTATACACTCAGTATCTGCTTTCCTGACTATGTCAGTTTTCGGCCTTTTTGGAAAAATTATCCATAACCACAACAATGTATTTATTTTCTGCCATATCGTTCTTCATTGGGCCCATTCTATATCTCCCTATCTTTTCCCAAGGCGTATTGGGACAAGATATAGGTAACAACAGTGAACGAAAGGTCCTCAGTGTCTTATAAGAACTATTGTTTTCCATGCATTCCCTGACCAGTCTTTCGCTATCACTATACAAATCGGTACTCCAATAGATATTTTTAATTCTCTGTTTCGTGTTTGGAATACCTAGGTGTACCTCTTGAAAACTTCCTACAATTATTTTATGCAAGCCATAAGGTGGTACACATTTTCGACATCCTAGTATTACACCTTTCTCTTTGCTTAATGTATTCTGTACTTCCCAAAACATACACATATCATTGCTTATCTTCAGCCAACCATCATTAACATGCTCGAGAACATGTGCACACATTTTTCCATGCTCATTTGTTCCTTCCATTTGTCCATGGCGAAAACCACCATTCCTTCATCAAATACACCTGCTACACAACCATCAATCAAACATTGTGTGTAACTATCATTAGCAGAAAAATCTGCTACTCTATTTTTAACTCAAGGTATGCACTTTATGTCATAGTTAAAATCCAGCAACTAGATGTACATACATGCTAATCGGGGAGATGCTCTTTGCAAGTCTGTGGTAGTAAGAACCTTTGACAAAGATTTGTGATCCCTTTCTAATAAAACATTGTAACCCCATACATACTGTTGAAAATGAGTAAGACCCCATACACAAGCTAATGTCTCTCTTTCAATGACTGCATATTTTTTTCAGCAGGTGATAGGGCCCGTGAGGCAAAAGTCATAACCTACTCATTCTCATGTTCATCAAACTGAGAAAGTACAGCTCTAAACCCTTTTTGCTTGCATCTGTTTTAATACAAATTTTGTACTTGGGATCAAAACCTTTCAAAAAGGGTACAATGCAATTATTTTTCAGTTCAACAAACTCCCATTGGCATTCTGCAGACCTTCTGAAATTCCTGATGTAATATGTCTTTTTATCAAAATTACGGCCACATTTTCAGTAAAACTCCACTAAGCCTAGGAACGCTCTGACATTATCCTTGCTTAATGACAGGGGAGCATTACAAACTGCATCTACCAACAATTGCTTCTGTTTAATCCCCTTTCCACTGATGTTATGTCCTCAATAAGTTTCCTCCTCCTTGGCAAATTTACATTTACCAAATTCAGTTGTCAACCCCTTTATTCTAAAATTCCCATAACTAGCCTCAACTTACTGTCATGTTCCTCTGCCGATTCACCCATAATAATAATGTCATCCTGGAAAAGCATTCGTTTATCTAGTCCCTAAAAAAGATTGCTCGTAAGCTTCTGGAACATTGCAGCTGCTGATGCCAAACCAAAGGGAACTCTTGAAAATTGTCAACATCCAAAGGAAGTAATAAAAGTTGTCAATCTCATGCATTCTGGATCTAATTGCATCTGATGATCAGCCGACTTTAAATACAATGTTGAAAACCAGTGTGCCCCCTTAATATTTGCATACATCTCATTAATTCAGGGTAAAGGATAATGATCTGCTAGAATTATTTTGTTTAAATCCCTATGGTCAACATATAATCTGACCTTTCCATTAGACCTCTTGACTACTACCAATGGCGAAACCCATTCAGCGGATTCCACTTGTTCTATATTGCCATTCTTGACCAAACTTTTCAACTCCTGAGTAACCTCCTCTCTAAAGGAGAATGGAATATATCTCACTTGTGTGTGCATGGTTTAGCTGATGGTTTTAATTTCATGTTTTGACTGAAATCTTTCAGCAACCCCACAATTCCTGGAAAACACTCGGAAATTCATCTAAAATTGCTTTGCCAATATCCATATCCATCTGAACTGATAGTCCAGGTTCACATTATTGGGGTCCAGAATGATCCCTAATTCTTCTTGATCATACCATCCAAACACAAATGGACCTGTTTCAGACACGTATAACTTACATGTAGCTTTTCTTCTCTTACATACTAATTCTAAACTCTTGAACTCTTAAGTCACTGTTCCCACCCATGTACATTTTTTTCTTTAGCATCAGGCATTTCTAGTGTGCAACTTGGAACATCTTCAAACAATTCATAACATACATTTTTGTTGATAATGGCAAATGGTGACCCAAAATCTGCCACATCATTTACTAATACTCCATGCATAATCAATTCACACATAGGGGACTATTAGGATGGTGGGCGGACTTTCATCCACCCGCCACACTAGCGGTGCTGGGACCGGCCGCCAGTGGTGCGGCGGTCCCGCATCGGCAATTAAGATGCCATCGCCACAGTGGCAGTGGCATCCCCCATCCACAACATTGTGGTGGGTGGTGCTCACAGCACCGCCCACCACAATGCTGTGGATGCACCTTGTGCATTTGCATGTACAACGTGGCAGGCACCACGCGTTGCCTGCCATGTTGTGCATACAAATGCAGGGGGGCACCATAGGTATCCCCCATATGCACCCCCCAACACCCTGGGGGCCCGCAACGTTCCCCATATTCAGGAACTGCATGCCTTTCAATGGCGGCAACGCCACCATGGAAAGGCACATCTCTGCCTGAATTGTAATATGGATGGCGGTGTCTTGCAGTCACTGCCACCATATTCAGCCCCTTTTCCGCCCTGTCGACTAGTCAGCGGGCGGAAAACCGGCGGACGATCTTTCCGTCCGCCGGGGTCCCCCCCGCCATCGTAATATGGTGGGGGAAATGGGAGGCGGGCTGTAGATGATGGCAGGCGGATTGCCACCGCCATATGGGCGGTGGCGATCCGCCTGCTATTATAATAGACCCCATCGTTTTTTTCTAACAGTATGTTCAACTTTGAGCACATCCTACTCAATGCAAAACACTCTATCTTGCATCAGAATCCTCCTCCTGATGATCTGATTCTGAACTGTCTTCCTCTTGTATGAATTTCACTTTACTGTCCTTATTCTTTCACACTCTTGCGTAATGCCCCATTATATCACAGATAGAAATGTTTTGATTATTTGCCGGACATTTCTTGTAATAAGCCAAATGTTCTGCACTACCACACCTGTAACTCCTCCTACGATTTTCCTCACTCTTCTTCTTCATGTCACCTTAACTGGTATTTGTTGTGGCATCACATGTAGATTTAGTTGAGTAATAACTCCTACTTTTCGTCGCAGCCTTAAAGACATTAACCAGTTTACTTTCACTCTGAGATTCCTCTGCTACAGCCTTTGCACCGGTCAGTTCAGCTGTCTTCACTGGAGCTGTAATGTCTTTCAAGGGAGCCTCCCGGTTCACTCAGAATGTGTCCTATATGTTAGGATTACTAGCTTGCATTATGATTCGGTCACATATAAGTTCATCTTGTAAGATCCAACATCTGCATATAATAGCTAAATCTTTTCTATATTCTATTGTTTTCATCCTATCATAAACAGGGAACAGGGGCGGCCGTAGGCATGTGCAAGCTGTACACCTGCACAGGGCCACCAAACCCCAGGGGCCACCACGCCAATATATGTCCTTCATATAATAATCCTCAGAGGATTGATACATATTTGCGTGGCGGCCCCTGGCAGGGATTTGGAGGCCTCCGGCTCTGTTCCACTTCCAACCACCCTGAACCCCCCCCCCTCTTCACTGGCCTCCGCGCTCTGCCTGGCCCGGACCCCCTACCTACGCTCCCTGCCCAGGGCCGCCATGAGCCTAGAGCCGCCCCCGCAGGGAAGATTGACCTCATTACCTCTCTGCGTATTTTTTTAAAAATATGAAGTAACGAAACATGAGAAAGAAATGAAATGAATGATGGCTGGGTTTCAGTAGTCACTTTTCCATGTTTATCTCTACTCTAAAGATACAGGGAGCCAGGGTGGGGAACAGCAGAAAAAGGAAACCAGGTAAGAAAGAGAATAAATGTAGGGAACTGCTGATGCCACACCAAAGGGATCTCTTGCAAATTGGAAACATCCAATGGGAGTAATAAAAGCTGTCAATATCCTGCATTCTGGATGTAATTGAGGAGGGAGAAAGAAAGAAAAACACATAATTCAAATGCGAGTGGCCCGAATACTTACCATTAATCTTCATTATTCAAGTCCTTCTTGTCCTCATTCCAAGGATCACTTTTGAGGTTTGACCCACATCAGGACAGAAAACAAAACAGAAAGGCTATCTCTAGCCCCACCCTCCCTCAGCTGGGAGATGTACCAGGCCAGCATTCCCCAGCACTTCCTGTAATACCAGGCGAAAGGCAAAGGCCTGTTCCAGGGCGGGTGGGCGGGAGCATGATGACTGGACAGAGGATGAGTAGGGCTAGCAGTAATGAAGATTACCCGTAAGCAATCAGGGCATTACCTCTACTTTCTTTGCTCTCATCCCAATCATCACTTCTGAACCCAAGCCAAAAAAGCCTGTGACCTCAATATAATTCTAAACATTTACAGTTATAAAATTAAAAAGAAGAGAAGCAATATAATTTGGGCTCCTAGATTTTTGGTATTTATTTTTTTGACATTTCCGTCTGTATTTATCCATATTTATTTTTGTCAACTTTATCTGTATTTATCCATATTTATAATGGGTTTTGTGAAAAAAATAAAGCTGAAACTGGTATATTTCCACATTTATTTAACCAATAAATATGCAGTCATGCTTGAAATCCTGCCAGGTGTCAGTGCTGTGAACACCTGCATAAGATAAATGTATTCACTTATATGAAAAAATGCACTTTTCTGGATCAGCCTTGTGCACATCTACTGCTGTTTAAGCCTCTTTACTAAAAATCCTTTCTTTTTTAATCCCCCTTACCTATCAATCCACACAGTTATTGGCCTGTCAGTCATGGCAAAGTGTATTTACTATAACTCAAAAAGCACCCAATTTCCATTTTTATCCACATTTAAAAATAAATACAGGCAATAAATAAATGGTTTTCTGTCTGTATTTATCTGTAAAAATCTGTAAAAACGGAAGACAGGGAGCCTTAAATATAATGCAACACCTCGTGATTTATTTAATGCTTGAACTATATTTAGAAGCAAGAGTACCAATTATGTCATTTAATTTCTAATTGCAAAACTCCTACACTAAAACCTTTGCACTCAGGAAGAATGTTCTGTAATCAATGGTGTTTTACAAAGGTGTGTTTAGAGTCCCGGCTCTGCAAATCTCATGAAGTGGCACACCCTGTAACCCTGCCCACGAGGCTGCCATTCCTATGATAGAGAGACCTTGAACCTCTCCTGGACATTGTAAATATTGACTTGAGTAAGCAGACAGACTTGTCTCTTTAATCCAGTGACTCACAGTCTCCACAGTAACACGCCGGGGCAAAGCCAATAGGTCTCACCTACGTGAGTGCTATTGGCAATGTGTTTTAACCATTTTGTACACCAGTGTGGCTGCTGTTCAGCATGGCTAAAGGTTAGTGAGTGGCATGGGGTGGGGTGAGATGGGATAGATTGGAGTGGGGTAGATTGGGGTACAGTGGAATGGGGTAGATTGGGGTACAGTGGAGTGGGGGTAGAGGTGGGTAGAATGGGCTTCGGCTAGATTGGGATAGGTTTAAGTGGAGTGGAGTGGTATTGAGTGGAGTTGGATAGATTGGAGTGGAGTTGAGATAGACTTGGGTAGAGTGGAATGTGGTAGATTGGAGTGGAGTGTACCGGATTAGGATATGGGGGAATAGGGTAAACTGTGTGGATTAAAATAGGGTAGATTAGAATGAAGTGGGGTAGATTCGAGTGGGGCATATTGAAGAGGAATGATTGGAGTTTAGTGGGGTGGTTCGGGTCTGGTGACTCAATGGACTAATGCTTCCCCTGCAGGGGCCAGTGTTCGACCTCATGGTCACAGGTTTAAATCCCGGCGGGTCCACTCATCCTTTCATCCGTCTGAAGTCGATAAAATGAGTACCACTGAGTTGGGTAACAATAAATATCTGTTATTCAGCACGAAGATACCTGCGGGTGAACATGCGCTTTACAAATACACATGTTATATTATGTGAGTGGAGTGTGGTAGCCTGGAGTGATGTGGAGTGTGGTAGATGAAGGCATGTGGGGTAGATTAAGGTAGAGGGGAGTGAGGTAAAAGGGACTGGGGTAGAGGTGACGGGTAGAAAGGAGTGGGATAGATTGGTGGAGTGGGGTAAATTATGGTAGATTAAAGTGCGGTACAGTATGGTAGAGTGGAAGGGAGTAAATTGGGGTGGAGTGGAATAGATTGGTGTGAAGCGGGTGGAGTTGGATACATTGGGGTGGAGCGCATTAGATTGGAGTGGAGCGGGATAGATTGGAATGGGATAGATTGGAGGGGGTAGATCGTAGCAGGGTGGATAGGGTAGAGGGGAGTGGAATATATTGGAGTAGATTGGAGAGGAGAGGGGTAGATTAGGGATGAGTGGAGTGCAGTGGATTGGGGTAGATTGGAGTGAGAAAGATTGGATTGCGGTAGTTTGGAGTGGGGTAGATTGGAATGGAAAGAGGCAGATTGGGGTAAACTGAAGTGACATGGGGTAGATTGGAGTGGAGCAGGTGGGAGTGGAGTTGGATAGAGTGGTGTGGGGTAGAATGGGTTTAGGTGGGGTGGAGTAGAGTAGATTGGGGTAGATTGAAGTAGGGTAGATAAGAGTGGGGCAGATTAGATGGGGTAGATTGAAGTAGGGTAATATGGGGTTGAGTAGGGTGGGTATGGGGTGGAGTGGGTAAAGTTGGACTGGAGTTTGGTAGATTTGAGTGGCATGTGGCAGACTGAAGTGAAGTGGAGTGGAGTGGATTGGTTATAGTAGAATGGAGTGTGGTAGAATGGGGTTGATTGGGTGAAATGAAGTGGGTAGAAAAGTGGGATAAAGTGGATTTGGGGAGTGGAGTTGGATATACTGGAGTGGAACCAAGATTGGAGTGGAGTGAGATAGACTGGGGAAAAGTGGATTTGGGTAAATTGGAGTGCAGTGTAGTAGGGTAGATTAGGGTGCTGTGTAGTGGGGTAGATTGGGTGGATTCGAGTAGGGTAGATGGGAGTAGGATAGAATATAGTACAGTGGGGTAGATTGGAGTGCAGTGGGATGGATTGGAGAGGGGTAGAGTGGGGTGGGGTTGGTAGATTGTAGTGGGGTGTGAGGGGTGGGGTGAAGTGGGGTAGATTTGTGTAGAGATGTAGAGTGGAGTGGAGTAGATTGGAGTTGTAAATTGGGGTGGGACAGATTGGAGTGCGGTGGATTGGGCTGCAGTGGGTTAGATTGGAGTGAATAGGGTAGATTTGAATGGAGTGAGGTAGATTGCAGTGAGGTAGATTGGAGTGAAGTGGAGTGTGGTAGATTGCAGTGATGTAGATTGGAGTGAAGTGGAGTGTGGTAGATTTTGGTAGAGGTAAGTGTTGGACAGGCCACATGAAGGGCCGCTCTCCCCCGGCCCGACCAGGCCCGAGCCCGGTCACGCAGGTACCACACACCACCATTACACGTCCTCCGTCCCCTCAGGGACCCCTACCCTCGAACATATCGACCTCGTGGGCCCGATCCACTGCCGGCCTGCGCGCCCATCCTGGGCGCCATCTTGGACACTCCACCACGAGGCCGCCTGGCCCCCGATCGACCTCAACCCTGGGCCTGGCCAGGCCTCAGACATCCCGGCACCACCATCCACCCAGGAGGTGAGCGGGCTACTTGGCAAGTCAATGGGAGAAAGAGGTGTCGATGGCTCTCCCCCGCCAAGTGCCGCTCGCCCATCGCCTCCCCGAGCGCTGGCTCCACCCCCCTGCTGGGTGTCTGGACTCCCTCATCCCGGACCTCCCGACCTCCAAGTGCGAGGGTCCGGACATCAAAGAACACCAGCCCTATAACTGGGGCAGCTCCAGAGCAGGAAGGCAGTTGTATCTTGGAGTCGAGAGACGCAGAGAAGAACTCATCCTTGACGGACTACTGGCGCTGCCATAGCTCTGTCTCGTGCACCATCGTCTTGCCTGGTGGCGCTGCCGCAACCTTCGTAACCTTCATATCCTTCATCGTCGTCGGGACCTGCTGGCGTGGCCGCGGACCGTTTGTAACCATCATCTTCATCGGGACCTGCTGGCTCTGCCGCGGACCGTCGTTTCCTTCGTCCATCTCGGGACCTGCTGGCTCCGCCGCGGCCCGATCATCTAGAACGCCGAGCTCGAGGATTGAGAGCTATTTCCATCTTTTTGGTAACAAGACTGTCCCGCTACCCTTTTCCCAAACCAGAGACCAGAATCGAGGGGACCCCTGAGTCCAGACCTCCTTGTACCATTCCATCGTAAACTTAAAGAATTGCCTATAAAGTCTCGTTGAACTTTAACCTTGTGTGGTGTCCGTCTGTGGGGGGGAAGTTACTTGTCTGTACGATCGCTGGAGACGGCTCTCCCCGGAGACCTCTCCCCTTATCCTCGGCCGACCCTCCCGGTCCGTCTAACATTGGTGGCCAGCGGCGCGATCCGAATCACCGCATAACCGTACAGAGAGTAGCTCACCCCACAGCGAATCACGATGACAACTAAAGAAAGCGGATCAACCGAGAAATTCCAGATGGAGAAATTGCACGAGTACAGCCATCGTGAACTAAAGCAGTTCTGCATCGAACTAGGTATCGCTACCACCGGACTAAGTACCAAAGACGATTTTAAGCATGCCCTAGAATCTTGGGCAGAAACCGGGGCTGCCGGAACCCCCGATCAAAGCATCGCAGCACAAACCACCATGGCCCCTGAAGAGCGAAGAACGGGTCTCTCGCAAGACGAGATCCAGGAACGAGAAAAAACCCGACTACACGAGCTGGAAATGGCCCGGCTCAAAATGGACGTTGAACTTAAGTTGGCCGAACAAAAAATCAACTTAGAGCACCTGCGTCTCCGAGAAGAAAGAGAGGAGAAACAGAGACAAAGAGAGCTCGAGGAAAAGAAACTGGCATATGAACATGAGCGGAAACTAGCTGAGATCGACCTACGCAAGCAGAATAAAGAAGTAGGGGTGTCCGAGCAACCCCACACCCCAGGGGCAACAGAGAAAAAGGTACACATCCCCAAGGATGTCGTTCGAGAATACTTCCGAGAGGACGACATCCAGCAATGGTTTAAGGCCTATGAAATCGCTATGACTGCACACCGGATCGATAGAAGCGATTGGGGAGCCGGTCTATGGGGGAGATTCCTCAATGAGGGCCGCGACGCCCTGCTGCAACTCCCGGACCACCAGATGACCTCCTATGACCATATGAAAGCTGCACTCCTCACCCGCTATGGCCTCACACCCGAGATGTACCGTCAGAGGTTCCGAGACTGCACCCGCATCCCGGGTACAACTTGGGTGGACTATGTAAACTACTTTAGCCGAGCCTTCGAGGGCTGGATCAAAGGAAGCAAGGTCACAACCTACGAACAGCTGTTCAATCTGATGGTATGGGAGCATCTGTCGAACAATTGCTTCATTGAACTCCGCCAGCACCTCCTCGACAGCAAGTTAACGGATCCCCGGCAGCTCGCAGCCGAAGCTGACCGGTGGGAAATCACCAGAGTGGGCCGAAATGGGTCCTACGAACAGAACCGGAACAACAATGGTCAGCACAGTCCCCGAGGAGGAGGAGGAGGCCAAGGACGCGGAAGGGACAACGCTCCGGTCGCCCCCGCTACCAGCACCACCCCCCCGGCCAACCGGGGCAGCACCCCGGCGCGACCGGGATACCGAGCCAATGTTACGTGCCATCGATGCCAACGAGTCGGCCACTATGCAAACGACCCAAGCTGCCCCCAGTACCAGAGCCCAAGACCCCGCCAAGTAGCCGCTGCTGCTCTGGGGGAGGAACAGATCTCAGAGGAACAAGAGGAATATGAACAGGAACACCAAGAATGGGAGCCAGCCGCCATGGCTCTAGCCTGCTTAGGGGGGAGAGACATGGTCCCGCGGGTCCCCCTACCCGCTAACACCCAGAAGTACAGCCAATGGGTGAGCATCAATGGACGCCGGGCCGAAGCCCTTCGTGACACCGGGGCCAGTGTAACAGCCGTCCGCTGTCACCTGGTGACCCCAGAACAATATCTGCCAAACATTCTCTGCCCTGTACGTTCAGCCGATAACTCGGAAAGTCTGTGTCGGATGGCCTGCGTCCCCTTCGAATGGGGAGGGGTCTCCGGCATGTTGAAGGTAACGGTCCGAGACGATGCCCCCGTAGACTGCCTCCTGGGGAATGACCTTGAAAGCTCTCCGTGGGCAGCCGTAGAACGAAAAGAACACCTGGGCATGTTAGGCGTCCCGGACTGGGCGTGCGTCACCACCCGGTCCATGGCCGCCCGTGCCAACTCCCGCCCAGAGGAACCCGAATGGCCGGCGCCACCGCCTCCGGTCGCCCCAGCCGAAACCACCGACCAGGACGTCCCCCCAGAACCAGCCCAAACTCCAGACCTCGCTAACCTCGACCAGTGGCCTCAAGAGGGGGGGCCCACGCAAGAACAATTTCGCCAAGAACAGAAGACCTGTCCCTCCCTCGAGGGACTCCGCCAGCAAGCGCTCGCCCAAAGCGCAGGGGATACCTCCGGAACTCACTGGGTCTACTGGGACAATGATCTGCTGTACAGTGAGCAAAGAATAGCGGAGCTGGGGGCCAGCCGAGTACTAGTGGTGCCCCTCCGTTTCAGAGACTTTCTGCTAAACCTGGCCCACGATGTCCCCCTGGCGGGACACCTGGGTCAAGATAAAACCTACAGTCGTCTGGTGACCCACTTCTTCTGGCCCAAAATGAGGAACGATGTACACCAGCATTGCCGATCTTGCCCCACGTGCCAAGCCAGTGGAAAGAGCGGCCGCAAACTAAAAGCCCCCCTGCAACCTTTTCCAGTGGTCACCACCCCGTTCGAGAGGGTCGGGATAGACATCGTGGGACCCCTGGACCCGCGTACAAAGCAAGGCCATCGATTCATCCTGGTGCTAGTGGACCACGCCACCCGCTACCCCAAGGCTGTTCCCCTGCGAACTGTGACAGCCCCGGTAGTCGGCCGGGCTCTGATGGGGATCTTCTCCCGTGTGGGCTTCCCCCGAGAAGTCGTCAGCGACAGAGGCACGAACTTTATTTCTAAATATATGAAGTCCCTCTGGCAACAGTGCGGGGTTACCTACCGATTCACGACCCCCTATCACCCTCAAGGAAACGGACTCGTTGAGCGGTTCAACCGCAGGCTCAAAGGGATGATCGGGGGGTTGGAAGAGCCCCTCCGTCGCCAGTGGGACGTGCTGCTGCCGTGCCTCCTCTTCGCATATCGAGAGGTTCCCCAGAAGTCCCTGGGCTTCAGCCCGTTCGAACTGCTATATGGACCCCCAGTGCGGGGGCCGCTCAGCCTAGTCAAGGAAGGCTGGGAGATGCCCCCTCTAAAGAACCCACCAGATGTCTTCCGGTACCTCCTAACCCTCCGCAACCAGACCCGGCGGTTCAGAGAGCTGGCAAAAGCCAACCTAGAGGCCAGTCAAGAGGACATGAAAAAGTGGTATGACCGGAATGCCTCCTCCATCGAATTTGAACCTGGGCAGCAGGTATGGGTGATGTCCCCCACCGAACCCTGCGCCCTGCAAGACAAGTGGACAGGGCCCTTCAAAGTAGTCGAGCGCAAGGGTCCTGCCACCTATCTCATCGACATGGAATCTTCCCGGAACCCCCTCCGGGTCCTCCACGCTAACAGACTGAAACCCCACTTTGTGCGTTCAGAACTCAGCCTCCTGATGGCCACAGACAACGGGGCTGAAGAGGACTCCGAGCCCCTCCCTGACCTCCTACGGACTCGGGAGAAAGACGGCTCCGTAGATGGGGTCCGACTCTCGGAGGCCCTCACCCGAGAGCAACGCCAGGAGTGTCGAGTCCTCCTGTCACAGTTCGCCAGCCTGTTCTCCCTCGCCCCAGGAGTCACTTCCTGGTGTGTGCACGACGTGGACACGGGGGACAGCCCCCCTATCCGCCACCGGGCCTACCGCGTGCCAGATCGGGTACGGGCCTGCATCCAGGAAGAGGTAGCAAAAATGCTCACGCTCGGGGTCATCGAGCCCTCAGACAGCCCCTGGGCCAGTCCTGTAGTACTGGTCCCCAAAGCGGCCGCCCCTGGCACCGAGGCCAGCAAATGTCAGATTGGTCAAGGGTCTGTAACCTACCTCGGGCACCAGGTGGGAAGCGGCCTGGTGGCCCCTCTGCAGCTCAAAATTGCCGCCATCCAGTCCTGGCAGCCCCCCATCACCCAGACCGAGGTACGAGCCTTCCTGGGCCTCACGGGCTATTACCGAAGGTTCGTGAAAGACTATGGTACTATAGTGGGGCCCCTCACAGAACTCACGTCAAAAAATCAACCCAAGAAAGTCAACTGGACCCCAGAGTGTCAAACAGCATTCGAACAATTGAAAGCCGCCATGTGTTCCGCCCCTGTGCTCCAGGCCCCCGACTACAGCCGGGAGTTCGTCGTCCAGACGGATGCCTCCGACCATGGCATTGGGGCAGTCCTGTCTCAAATGAACACCGAAGGCCTTGATCAGCCAGTGGCCTTCATCAGCAGGCGACTCCTACCACGAGAACAACGCTGGAGCACCATCGAGAGGGAGGCCTTCGCCGTGGTATGGGCCCTCAAGAAACTCCGGCCCTACCTCTTTGGCACACACTTTCGGGTGCAGACCGACCACCGACCCCTGCAGTGGCTGATGCAGATGCGGGGGGAAAACCCGAAGTTACTACGTTGGTCCATCTCCCTTCAAGGGATGGACTTCACGGTTGAACACCGGCCTGGGCCAGATCACGCCAACGCGGATGGCCTGTCCCGGTTCTTCCGCCTCGACGAGGAGAGTCCCCAAGAGGATGGGTAACTCTCCCCGCCTTCAGCTGGGGGGGACGCATGTTGAACAGGCCACATGAAGGGCCGCTCTCCCCCGGCCCGACCAGGCCCGAGCCCGGTCACGCAGGTACCACACACCACCATTACACGTCCTCCGTCCCCTCAGGGACCCCTACCCTCGAACATATCGACCTCGTGGGCCCGATCCACTGCCGGCCTGCGCGCCCATCCTGGGCGCCATCTTGGACACTCCACCACGAGGCCGCCTGGCCCCCGATCGACCTCAACCCTGGGCCTGGCCAGGCCTCAGACATCCCGGCACCACCATCCACCCAGGAGGTGAGCGGGCTACTTGGCAAGTCAATGGGAGAAAGAGGTGTCGATGGCTCTCCCCCGCCAAGTGCCGCTCGCCCATCGCCTCCCCGAGCGCTGGCTCCACCCCCCTGCTGGGTGTCTGGACTCCCTCATCCCGGACCTCCCGACCTCCAAGTGCGAGGGTCCGGACATCAAAGAACACCAGCCCTATAACTGGGGCAGCTCCAGAGCAGGAAGGCAGTTGTATCTTGGAGTCGAGAGACGCAGAGAAGAACTCATCCTTGACGGACTACTGGCGCTGCCATAGCTCTGTCTCGTGCACCATCGTCTTGCCTGCTGGCGCTGCCGCAACCTTCGTAACCTTCATATCCTTCATCGTCGTCGGGACCTGCTGGCGTGGCCGCGGACCGTTTGTAACCATCATCTTCATCGGGACCTGCTGGCTCCGCCGCGGACCGTCGTTTCCTTCGTCCATCTCGGGACCTGCTGGCTCCGCCGCGGCCCGATCATCTAGAACGCCGAGCTCGAGGATTGAGAGCTATTTCCATCTTTTTGGTAACAAGACTGTCCCGCTACCCTTTTCCCAAACCAGAGACCAGAATCGAGGGGACCCCTGAGTCCAGACCTCCTTGTACCATTCCATCGTAAACTTAAAGAATTGCCTATAAAGTCTCGTTGAACTTTAACCTTGTGTGGTGTCCGTCTGTGGGGGGGAAGTTACTTGTCTGTACGATCGCTGGAGACGGCTCTCCCCGGAGACCTCTCCCCTTATCCTCGGCCGACCCTCCCGGTCCGTCTAACAGTAAGTGTGGTGGAGTGTGGTATATTGGATTGTAGAGGAGTGGGGTAGACTGGATGGACTAGAGTGTGGTTAATTGGAGTAGAGTGGAGTAGATTGTGATAGATTGGAGTGGGGTAGACTGTGGTGGGGTGGAGGAGATCGGAGTGGAGTGGGATAGATTGGAATGGAGTGGGGTAAATTGGGCAGGTGTAGATTGGAGTGTAGTAGAGTGGACTGTGGTAGATTGGAGTGGAGTGATGTAGATTGGAGTGTAGAGGAGCGGATTGGATTGCTGTACATTGGAGTGGGGTGGGGAATATTGGAGTGGTGTAGATTTTAGTGGGGTAGACTGGGGTAGGTTGGAAACGGAGTAGAGTGGGATAGATTTGAGTAAAGTGCTGTAGATTGGAGTGGAATGGTGTAGATAGGAGTGGGATTGATTGAGTTAGATTGAGTGGGTAGGGGTAGATTGGAGTGAGTACACTGGAGTGGGATAGATTGGAGTGGAGTGTGGTAGATCAGAGTGGAGCGGGATAGACTGATTCGTAGTGGAGTAGATTCAGGTACATTGGAGAGAAGTGGGGTAGACTGGGTCGGAATGGGGTAGATTGGAGCAGTGTGGGTGTGTTGTGGTGGGGTGGAGTGAGGTGGGTGCATTGGGGTGGGCTAGATTGGAGTGGGGTAGATTGGAGCAATGTAGACAGGTGTAGATTTTGCAAAGTGGAGTGGGGTGGGGTAATTGAGGTGCATCGGTGTGGAGGGGAGTGGTGTAGATAGGGGTGGGGTAGAGTGGAGTGCGAGTGTGGAGGGTTGTATAGTGGCATGTTGTTTTGTGGAGTGTGTAGTGTGGACTGAGGTGGCATGGAGTCAAGTATTGTGTTACAGAGTGGAGTGTCGTAGAATGAAGAGGCGTGGCATAGAGTTGAAGGGCATAGAGTGGAGTGGCATAGTGTGGAGTACGCATTGTGTGGTAGCACACTGGGTTTACAGGTAACACATTTTCAGTTGAAATGCCCTTTACAATTGTACCAAAATATTTTACTGCACAAAAACGATAATGTGTGCAAATGCCATCACATAGTTTATTAATGTGCTTTGATCTTAATCAAATATTTGGTTCTACCGTCCTTCAGAATTGCAAAAAAATGTGCTTCATTTGTACTAATTATGATGGATTCTGAAACATCAGCATAGTTCATTTTTTGTCCAACACCCTCTCCTCTTGCATGGGTACTCAGCAGGATTGTAACATAAATTCTCTCACTTTGAAGTCAGAGAAAGAAAAAAAACACCAAGCTAAAAGAGAGAGCCTGAAATTGGACCTCTGTCTTTGAATGCACAACAACTGTGACAAGATAAGAACAAGATTTAAAGGCCTGTTTACAGAAAGCTTGTTCACGGAAGAATACAGTAAACAAGGTTTGGGCAATGGGAGGGGCAAACTCAAGCTGGACAGCCTAAAGCAAATAAAGACAGAAAATAGAAAGACAGAAAATGTGTGTTACATACCACAAAGCCAATGGTAAGCAATCAACATAATGCATTCCTAGGTCAGTGTTCTGAATCTCCCCAAGATATCTTTAGCAAACCACAGTAGGCTATCACCTAAAACATCAAGTTGGGGCATTTACTACTAGGATGTATAAAAATATACAAATTAATAATGCACAGCACCCTGAATAAGAGTTCGAAAGGCCTACTTTAGGGTTGAATTATTGTTAGAAATGGGGGTCTCTCGTTGGCAATGTAGGTACCCTTTGTCCAAGTAGGTACCCTTCCTTAACATAACGTGTATTTGTAAAGCACCCGTTCACCAGGAAGTATCTTGGCGCTGAATAACCGATGTTTCTTGTTACCCAACTCAATGGTACTCATTTTATCGACCTCAGATGGATGAAAGGCTGAGTGGACCTGCCGAGATTTGAACCTGTGACCATGAGGTCGAACACAGGCCCCTGCTGTGAAAGCTTTAGTCCCCTGAGCCACCAGATCCGACATTCCTTCTAGTCAGGATAAAGGGGATACAATCCTAAAATAACTCCAGCTGACCCCCTTGGTAGCTTGGCACAAGCAGTTAGGCTTATCTCAGAGGCAGTGTGTAAAACATTTGCACATAACCAACAGTAATACAGTGAAAACACTACAAAAGGACACACACCAGTTTTAGAAAAATAACCTATATTTTAACTCTGCAAACAAGACCAAAAACAATAAAAAAAATCCACCATATAGTTCTTATAAATCTCAATAATCAAAAATAGACTTAAAATACAGTTGCTTGAAGTCGATAGCTCTGTCTGGGGCTATCACAGTGTCGTGAACAACAAATCCAAACAGTTCCAAACAGTTCTGGCTGATGGTGGTGCCACAGGCCAGATGCGGTGACGGAAAGACCCGCAACACAGTACCTTTTAAAAATGCAGGTTGTCGGTGACCTCTTGTTGAGCCCCAAAGAGCCAGCGTCCGCAGGCATCGGTTCCGGTAGTCAGTGCAAGAGTCATTGGGCATTTGAAGTCACACGCATTGCATGTCGAATTCCTCGCGTTTGAAGTCAGGAGTACTGGCTTCGACAGGCATCAGGGCTGTGATGCGAAGTGCAGCAGCTCAGCAGGAGGTGCCCTCAGGTTGCAGTGCAGGCAGCGGCTCGGTGACGGTCATCCAGCATGGTCGGTAAGACCAGGGCTGCGGTGCAAAGTGATAGGGTGCTCGTCGTGGTGCTGGCATATCATGGTGCAAGCAGCGGTGTCGTCGTTGTGGAAACGCTGTTGTCGGCTGACAAATTGGAGTCGATGGTGCTGGCATTGGTACGCCAAGGCAGCGATGCAGAATGCGGAGGTGGAGACAGCATTTACCAAGGCAGAGAGGGCCTATTCAGGTGCAACGGAAATCTCCTCCCCTCACTCTAAATGCAGACCAGGCCTATACTCTCACCATGATTCTAAACGCAGCCAGGTCTATTCACTCCAGCCCTGACTCATTCAGGAAAGACAGGACACACGTTAACCCCACAGTGGCTGTCTGAGAGAATGCACATCCCCAGTCCCTGTCACACCAAAGCCATACACTCAATCCACAAACCACCAGAGGCACACAGGGTGGCTAAGCAAGAAAATTCCCATTTTATAAAAGTGGTATTTTCAAACACACAATATCAAAATCTTCTTTACTAAAAGATGCATTTTTATATTCTGAGTTCAGGCATAATAAACTCCATCTTTCTATTGTGTCCTAGTGGGAAGGCATACTTGTAAAATGTTACAAAGCATTCCCACTCTGTCCTATGGGACAAATAGCCGTTCAATAGTGAAAAACAAAATGCACTGTATTTCACTATCAGGACATGTCACAAACACCAGTACATATCCTACCTTTAGCATGCACTGTACCCTGCCCACAGGGGTACCCTGGGCCTATCTAAGGGTTGTCTTACATCTAAGAAAAGGGTAGGTTAGGGCCTGACAAGTGGGTGCACTTGCCAAGCTGACATGACAGTCCCTTGATTTACAGGCTCTGGGAACACACAGTGCACTGTACTATGAACTTGAAGGTAAATCAAATAAGCCAAATATAGAAACACTAATCCATAAACTTAATTACAAGGAGAGCAAATGCACTTTAGAACTGAAAAGCAGTGGTTAAGTTCCCAGAGTCCTAAAACCAACAAAGACAGGGTCACAAACAGGAGGCCTAAAAGTAAAAAGTCTCGGGGTAAACCCACTGAAAAAGCCAAGTCTAACAATTATATATATCATTAAGGGAGGCTTGGGCTTTACATAAGTTTTAATGACAACGTTGAACCTACAGTTTTTAAACTGCTATTCCAGTCTGCAGTAGCAGGCTCAGAGGTATTTTGCCAAAATATCCGACATATAATATGGGGAAACATAAATACTGTGTCAATATTATTGGGATACCAAAAATATAGCCAACAAGAATATCAAAGGTAAAATGCTGTTTTTAGTGTTGTTTTTAATATTGTTGTAATAAATATCAATGAAGAAGATATTTTTGTATGCAATATCATTTGTAAGTGTTAATTAGTATGCACTTCATTGTAACATGTTTGATTGTATATGTTCATTATTTTTATTTGATTGTGTTTTTAGTAATATAATTTTTTAGCTATGATATTGTTGAAATGTGCATTTTTTAGATGTATTAATGTATATAAATAATTTAGGACCCGATTTTGAAAACTGGCTGTTTGTACTGTGGCTTTTGATGCAGCCCTTTTCCTGGGCCACAGCGTAAGCTGCAGTACAAAAAGGCACATTCCGACCACTGTGCAGGCGGTCCTATCCTAAATGAGCAGGTGGGATCGCTGACTCATTGTCTGACGGGCACCTGCCTGTGGCGATGGAGGTCAGACGCTTGTCTGACTGCCATCATAATGAGGGCCTTTAATATTTTACCAGGTAGCAGGATGTTAGGTTTTGAGAGGATAAGGGTGGGGAAATGTGAATTTATATTTTAATTTAAATGTAAATATAAATTACTCATTTTAAAGATAGGCAAATTTATAATTTTGATTTTTTGAAATTTATTCTGTTATATTAATATTTTAACACATTTTAATTTCATATTCAAGAAGATATATATTTATGATAATAAATAAATAAATAAATGAATAAAGTATAGAATGTAAAAACATATCACAAAACTTTTAATAAAATTAAATATTTAGAGTTATTTTAAATATTCTGTAACATTTTAATAAAACTGGGTAAATATTTTACATTTTTTGGTTTTAAAATTGAAATTTTGTTTTTAAAAATATTAATTTTTTTTTGCTATGATTGTTTATTTTTTCTTATGATTTTATTTTGTCATTTTATGGTTCAAACTTTATGAATGTTAGTAAATATTTCCCAAAAATATATTCATCATTAATGTTTTGTTTAGTGTGCTTTTAGATTAAATTGTAGTTAATGTTATAGTAATGAAAAATGTGTGTGAGTATGGAGTAATAATTGTATATTTAAAATTTTTAATTTGTATTACCTTGTGTAAAATGTATATTTGAAGTGAATATTGTAAAGTTCACCTCTTTGGCGTCCAGCACCTTTTTAACATAGCCTTATATTGGAGTGGGAATAGTAAAAGTCACCCCGTTAGTGTAGAACACCTTCCTCAAATTGGTTTGGATTATATTAGGAATAGAAAATGTCGACCCTTTAGTGTCGAACACCTACCCCACATTGGTTTAAATTGGAGAGGGGGTAGTAAATGTCCCCCCTTTAGTGTCCAGCACCTTCCTGAAATAGGATTTAATGGGAGTGGGAATAGGAAATGTCTCCCCCTGAGTGTACCACACCTTCCCCAAATTTGTTTTGATTAGAGTTGTTATAGCAAAATTTCACCCCTTAAGGGTCCAACACCTTCCCCAAACTGGTTTCGATGGGAGTGGGAATATTAAATGTTGACTTTTTAGTGTGCAACACCTTCCATACATTGGTTGAGAAGGGAGTGGGAACAGCAAATGCCACCCCTTTAGTGTCCAACACTTTCCCCCTATATGGTTAGTTTAGAGTGTGAATAGTAAATTTACCCCTTCAGTTCCCAATACCTTCCCTAAACAAGTTTACATTGAAGTAGGAATAGTAAATATTGCCCCTTTAGTGTCCCACACCTTCCTCAAATTGGTTTAGATTGGATTAGGGATAGTAACTGGGCCCTATTTTGCCATTGGTTGCCACCTGTTCTTAAAAGATTGGAACAAAGATACATCACAATGAGCAAACACATTAAGAATGAAGAGACATAAATTATTTACAGCAAGCTTGATAAAACAATTGGACAAAATATTCAAGAAAAGTGAACATTATTTTCCCTTCTGTTAGCAGCAATCTAAGAACCCTAGCTCATCTTCTTACAAAAGGGTCCTTTAGGCAGCCATCTAGAAGACAGAACTATGGAAAAAAACAATCCAAGTCTTCTGTTCAGATATATCCTAAGGGAGAAGGTCAGGGTGGGCATACTAGAGATCAGCCTTGCTAACTATGCCAGGAATTGATGGCCAGCCCTGGCAAGTGGTAGGAAGGATACATACTTTTCTGGAAAATTAGAAAAGGTTCACCAAAGATGTTGAGGTCTTAAAAATGGTAGAACGAAGTAATTGAATGGAATGGATCTCCCTCCCAGGGAATCTAGGGATCATTCCAAGTCATACACAATCTGCAGAGAAGGAATTGGCTCTGAGAGAAGGGATTTGCTCACTACTACAGAAGAAAGCAATTGTTCAGATAGATCTAAGGTTCCATATCCAGAACATCTACTGGCAATTTAGAGTCCTGCTGTTTGGGTTACGCTCAGACTCGATAGTGTTCACCAAAGTAGTGGCGCATTGCTTACTCTTCCACCTGTTCAGGGAATGGACAACTGGTTAATTTATGCAGCAACAGAAACAGAATTACTCCAGTTTTTACAAAAGACCATATTTACTGTAAACCAGTATGGATTTCTACTGAATTTTCTAAAGTATCAAATGATCCAGAAGGTGGTCCTGACATTCGTAGGTGCCAGGTTCAGAATGATTTCAACAGAGGTTTTCTGCCAGTGGAGAGGATGCTTCAATTACATGAATTGTCGGCTACTATTTCCCATCGGCAGAACCTCCAGCAAGGATGTGGATGAAAATTCAGGACCATAAGGCATCTTTCATCTTTACATACCTGTTGGACAGGCCACATGAAGGGCCGCTCTCCCCCGGCCCAACCAGGCCCGAGTCCAGGCCCACAAGTACCACACACCACCATTGCACGTCCTCTGTCCCCTCAGGGACCCCTGCCCTCGAGCATGTCAACCTCGTGGGTCCGATCCACTGCCGGCCCTCGCGCCCATCCTGGGGCGCCATCTTGGACACTCCACCACGAGGCCGCCTGGCCCCCGATCGACCTCAACCCTGGGCCTGGCCAGGCCTCAGACATCCCGGCACCACCATCCACCCAGGAGGTGAGCGGGCTACTTGGCAAATCAATGGGAGAAAGAGGTGTCGATGGCTCTCCCCCGCCAAGTGCCGCTCGCCCATCGCCTCCCCGGGCGCCGGCTCCACCCCCCTGCTGGGTGTCTGGACTCCCTCATCCCGGACCCCCCGACCTCCAAGTGCGAGGGTCCGGACATCAAAGCACACCAGCCCTATAACTGGGGCAGCTCCAGAGCAGGAAGGCAGTTGTATCTTGGAGTCGAGAGACGTAAAGAAGAACTCATCCTTGACGGACTACTGGCGCTGCCGTAGCTCTGTCTTGTGCACCATCGTCTGGCCTGCTGGTGCTGCCGCAACCTTCGTAACCTTCATATCCTTCATCGTCGTCGGGACCTGCTGGCGTGGCCGCGGACCGTTTGTAACCATCATCTTCATCGGGACCTGCTGGCTCCGCCGCGGACCGTTGTTTCCTTCGTCCATCTCGGGACCTGCTGGCTCCGCCGCAGCCCGATCATCTAGAACGCCGAGCTGGAGGATTGAGAGCTATTTCCATCTTTTTGGTAACAAGACTGTCCCGCTACCCTTTTCCCGAACCAGAGACCAGAATCGAGGGGACCCCTGAGTCCAGACCTCCTTGTACCATTCCATCGTAACTTAAAGAATTGCCTATAAAGTCTCGTTGAACTTTAACCTTGTGTGGTGTCCGTCTGTGGGGGGGAAGTTACTTGTCTGTACGATCGCTGGAGACGGCTCTCCCTGGAGACCTCTCCCCTTATCCTCGGCCGACCCTCCCGGTCCGTCTAACATTGGTGGCCAGCGGCGCGATCCGAATCCCCGCATAAACGTACAGAGAGTAGCTCACCCCACGACGAAATCACAATGACAACTAAAGAAAGCGGATCAACTGAGAAGTTCCAGATGGAAAAATTGGATGAGTACAGCCATCGTGAACTAAAACAATTCTGCATCGAACTAGGTATCGCTACCACCGGACTAAGTACAAAAGACGATTTTAAGCATGCCCTAGAATCTTGGGCAGAAACCGGGGCTGCCGGAACCCCCGATCAAAGCACCACAGCAAAAACCACCACGGCCTCGGAAGAGCAAAGAACGGGTCTCTCGCAAGACGAGATCCAGGAAAGAGAAAAAACCCGACTACACGAGCTGGAAATGGCCCGACTCAAAATGGACGTTGAACTTAAGTTGGCCGAACAAAAAATTAACTTAGAGCACCTGCGTCTCCGAGAAGAAAGAGAGGAGAAACAGAGACAAAGGGAGCTCGAGGAAAAGAAACTGGCGTACGAACACGAGCGGAACCTAGCGGAGATCAACCTACGCAAGCAGAATAAAGGAGTAGGGGTGCCCGAGCAAACCCACACCCCAGGGGCAACAGAGAAAAAGGTACACATCCCCAAAGATGTCGTTCGAGAATACTTCCGAGAGGACGACATCCAACAATGGTTTAAGGCTTATGAAATCGCTATGACTGCACACCGGATCGATAGAAGCGATTGGGGAGCCGGTCTATGGGGGAGATTCCTCAATGAGGGCCGCGATGCCCTACTACAGCTCCCGGATCACCAGATGACCTCCTATGACCATATGAAAGCTGCACTCCTCACCCGCTATGGCCTCACACCCGAGATGTACCGCCAGAGGTTCCGAGACTGCACCCGCATCCCGGGTACAACTTGGGTGGACTATGTAAACTACTTTAGCCGAGCCTTCGAGGGCTGGATCAAAGGAAGCAATGTCACAACCTACGAACAACTGTTCAATCTCATGGTATGGGAGCATCTGTCGAACAACTGCTTCATTGAACTCCGCCAGCACCTCCTCGACAGCAAGTTAACGGATCCCCGGCAGCTCGCAGCCGAAGCTGACCGGTGGGAGATCACCAGAGTAGGCCGAAATGGGTCCTACGAACAGAACCGGAACAACAATGGTCAGCACCGACCCCGAGGAGGAGGAGGGGGCCAAGGACGCGGAAGAGACAACGGCCCGGTCGCCCCCGTTACCAGCACCACCCCCCCGGCCAACCGGGGCAGCACCCCAGCGCGACCGGGGTACCGAGCCAATGTTACGTGCCATCGATGCCAACGAGTCGGCCACTATGCAAACGACCCAAACTGCCCGCAGTACCAGAGCCCAAGACCCCGCCAGGTGGCTGCTGCTGCCCTAGGGGAGGAACAGATCACAGAGGAACAAGAGGAATATGAACAAGAGCACCAAGAATGGGAGCCAGCCGCCATGGCTCTAGCATGCTTAGGGGGGAAAGACATGGTCCCGCGGGTCCCCCTACCCGCTAACACCCAGAAGTACAGCCAATGGGTGAACATCAATGGACACCGGGCCGAAGCCCTGCGTGACACCGGGGCCAGTGTAACAGCCGTCCGCTGTCACCTGGTGACCCCAGAACAGTATCTACCGAACATTCTCTGCCCTGTACGCTCAGCCGATAACTCAGAAAGTCTGTGTCGGATGGCCTGCGTCCCCTTCGAATGGGGAGCGGTCTCCGGCATGTTGAAAGTAACGGTCCGAGACGATGCCCCCGTAGACTGCCTCCTGGGGAATGACCTTGAAAGCTCCCCGTGGGCAGCCGTAGAACGAAGAGAACACCTGGGGATGCTAGGCGTCCCGGACTGGGCGTGCGTCACCACCCGGTCCATGGCCGCCCGTGCCAACCACCGCCCAGAGGAGCCCGAATGGCCGGCGCCACCGCCTCCGGTCGCCCCAGCCGAAACAACCGACCGTGACGTTCCCCCCGAACCAGCTCAACCTTCCGACCTCGCTAACCTCGACCAGTGGCCTCAAGAGGGGGGGCCCACGCAAGAACAATTTCGCCACGAACAGAAGACCTGTCCCTCCCTCGAGGGACTCCGCCAGCAAGCACTCGCCCAAAGCGCAGGGGATACCTCCGGAACTCACTGGGTCTACTGGGACAATGATCTGCTATACAGTGAGCAAAGAATCGCAGAACTGGGGGCCAGCCGAGTACTAGTGGTGCCACTCCGTTTTAGAGACTTTCTGCTGAACCTGGCCCACGATGTCCCCCTGGCAGGACACCTGGGACAAGATAAAACCTACAGTCGCCTAGTGACCCACTTCTTCTGGCCCAAAATGAGGAACGATGTACACCAGCATTGCCGGTCTTGCCCCACGTGCCAAGCCAGTGGAAAGAGCGGCCGCAAACTAAAGGCCCCCCTGCAACCTTTTCCCGTGGTCACCACCCCGTTCGAGAGGGTCGGGATAGACATCGTGGGGCCCCTGGACCCGCGCACAAAACAAGGCCATCGATTCATCTTGGTGCTAGTGGACCACGCCACCCGCTACCCTGAGGCTGTTCCCCTGCGGACCGTGACAGCCCCGGTAGTCGGCCGGGCTCTGATGGGGATCTTCTCCCAGGTGGGCTTCCCCCGAGAAGTCGTCAGCGACAGAGGCACGAACTTTATTTCTAAATATATGAAATCCCTCTGGCAACAGTGCGGGGTTACCTACCGATTCACGACCCCCTATCACCCTCAAGGGAACGGACTCGTTGAGCGGTTCAACCGCACGCTAAAAGGGATGATCGGGGGGTTGGAAGAACCCCTCCGTCGCCAGTGGGATGTGCTGCTGCCGTGCCTCCTCTTCGCCTATCGGGAGGTCCCTCAGAAATCCCTGGGCTTCAGCCCGTTTGAACTGCTATATGGACACCCAGTGCGGGGACCACTCAGCCTAGTCAAAGAAGGTTGGGAGATGCCCCCGCTAAAGAACCCTCCAGATGTCTTCTGGTACCTCCTAACCCTCCGCAACCAGACCCGGCGGTTCAGGGAGCTGGCGAAAGCTAACCTAGAGGCCAGCCAAGAGGACATGAAAAAGTGGTATGACCGGAATGCCTCTTCCATTGAATTTGAACCTGGCCAACAGGTATGGGTGATGTCCCCCACCGAGCCATGCGCCCTGCAAGACAAATGGACGGGGCCCTTCAAAGTAGTCGAGCGCAAGGGCCCTGCCACCTATCTCATCGACATGGAATCGCCCCGGAACCCCCTCCGGGTCCTCCACGCTAACAGACTGAAGCCCCACTTTGTGCGTACAGAACTCAGCCTCCTGATGGCCACAGACAATGGGGCTGAAGAAGACTCCGAGCCCCTCCCTGACCTCCTACGGACTCGGGAGCAAGACGGCTCCGTGGATGGGGTCCGACTCTCGGAGGCCCTCACCAGAGAGCAACACCAGGAGTGTCGAGTCCTCCTGTCACAGTTCGCCAGCCTGTTCTCCCTCACCCCAGGTGTCACTTCCTGGTGTGTGCACGATGTGGACACGGGGGACAGCCCCCCTATCCGCCACCGGGCCTACCGCGTGCCAGATCGGGTACGGGCCTGCATCCAGGAAGAAGTAGCCAAGATGCTCGCGCTCGGGGTCATCGAGCCCTCAGACAGCCCCTGGGCCAGCCCTATAGTACTGGTCCCCAAAGCAGCTGCCCCCGGCACCACACCAGAACTCCGGTTCTGCGTTGACTACCGGGGCTTGAATGCGGTCACCAGAACAGACGCACATCCCATCCCCCGGGCAGATGAACTAATCGACCGCATGGGAGCTGCCCGCTACCTCAGTATCTTCGACCTGACGGCGGGCTACTGGCAAATCGGCCTCACACCCCGGGCGCAAGAACGCTCTGCCTTTTCCACCCCCGATGGCCATTACCATTTCACAGTCATGCCCTTCGGCATGAAGAATGCCCCAGCAACATTCCAACGGCTCGTCAATCAGGTCCTGGCGGGGCTCGAAGAATTCAGCGCCGCCTACCTAGACGACATCGCTGTATACAGCCACCATTGGTCCGAACACCTCCACCACCTCCGAGCAGTGCTGCAAGCCCTTCAGCGAGCTGGCCTCACGATCAAGGCCAGCAAGTGTCAAATTGGGCAAGGGTCTGTAACCTACCTCGGGCACCAGGTGGGAAGCGGCCTGGTGGCCCCTCTGCAGCTAAAAATTGCCGCCATCCAATCCTGGCAGCCCCCCATCACCCAGACCGAAGTACGAGCCTTCCTGGGCCTCACGGGCTATTACCGAAGGTTCGTGAAAGACTATGGTACGATGGTGGGGCCCCTCACAGAACTCACGTCAAAGAATCAGCCCAAGAAAGTCAACTGGACCCCCGAGTGTCAAGCTGCATTTGAACAATTGAAAGCCGCCATGTGTTCCGCCCCTGTGCTCCAGGCCCCCGACTACAGCCGGGAGTTCGTCGTCCAGACGGATGCCTCCGACCATGGCATTGGGGCAGTCCTGTCTCAAGTGAACGCCGAAGGCCTTGATCAACCGGTGGCCTTCATCAGCCGGCGACTCCTACCACGGGAACAACGCTGGAGCACCATAGAGAGGGAGGCCTTCGCTGTAGTCTGGGCCCTCAAGAAACTCCGGCCCTACCTTTTTGGCACCCACTTCCGGGTGCAGACCGACCACCGACCCCTGCAGTGGCTGATGCAGATGCGGGGGGAAAACCCGAAGTTACTACGCTGGTCCATCTCCCTGCAGGGTATGGACTTCACAGTTGAACACCGGCCTGGGCCAGATCACGCCAACGCGGATGGCCTGTCCCGATTCTTCCGCCTCGACGAGGAGAGTCCCCAAGAGGATGGGTAACTCTCCCCGCCTTCAGCTGGGGGGGACGCATGTTGGACAGGCCACATGAAGGGCCGCTCTCCCCCGGCCCAACCAGGCCCGAGTCCAGGCCCACAAGTACCACACACCACCATTGCACGTCCTCTGTCCCCTCAGGGACCCCTGCCCTCGAGCATGTCAACCTCGTGGGTCCGATCCACTGCCGGCCCTCGCGCCCATCCTGGGGCGCCATCTTGGACACTCCACCACGAGGCCGCCTGGCCCCCGATCGACCTCAACCCTGGGCCTGGCCAGGCCTCAGACATCCCGGCACCACCATCCACCCAGGAGGTGAGCGGGCTACTTGGCAAATCAATGGGAGAAAGAGGTGTCGATGGCTCTCCCCCGCCAAGTGCCGCTCACCCATCGCCTCCCCGGGCGCCGGCTCCACCCCCCTGCTGGGTGTCTGGACTCCCTCATCCCGGACCCCCCGACCTCCAAGTGCGAGGGTCCGGACATCAAAGCACACCAGCCCTATAACTGGGGCAGCTCCAGAGCAGGAAGGCAGTTGTATCTTGGAGTCGAGAGACGTAAAGAAGAACTCATCCTTGACGGACTACTGGCGCTGCCGTAGCTCTGTCTTGTGCACCATCGTCTGGCCTGCTGGTGCTGCCGCAACCTTCGTAACCTTCATATCCTTCATCGTCGTCGGGACCTGCTGGCGTGGCCGCGGACCGTTTGTAACCATCATCTTCATCGGGACCTGCTGGCTCCGCCGCGGACCGTCGTTTCCTTCGTCCATCTCGGGACCTGCTGGCTCCGCCGCGGCCCGATCATCTAGAACGCCGAGCTCGAGGATTGAGAGCTATTTCCATCTTTTTGGTAACAAGACTGTCCCGCTACCCTTTTCCCGAACCAGAGACCAGAATCGAGGGGACCCCTGAGTCCAGACCTCCTTGTACCATTCCATCGTAACTTAAAGAATTGCCTATAAAGTCTCGTTGAACTTTAACCTTGTGTGGTGTCCGTCTGTGGGGGGGAAGTTACTTGTCTGTACGATCGCTGGAGACGGCTCTCCCTGGAGACCTCTCCCCTTATCCTCGGCCGACCCTCCCGGTCCGTCTAACAATACCAGTGGGCAAGACAGCATCTACAGCGTTTATTATGACGCCTGAACAGTTATCTTCCCCGAATATCTCAAAATCTGAAAAAGATTATCCTATTGACATAAGAGATCCAGTCCAGTCTGCAGTAATGGAGGAATCCATGAAATTAACTCAGTGAAGTTCCAATGCATCCAGGTACGTAGATGTGGAGTTACAAATAGTTATTCTATACTTACCTATTTGTTTTACCTCCTCAATATTTTGGTCCTATATATTTGTGACATGATGGTCTGTCCACACACAATATGGTTGGTTCCGATTTTCTGTCAGTGATCTGTGATGCACAATAGATTAGAGTGGTGTAGAGTGTAGTGGCATAGAGTGTAAAGACGTAGAGTATAGTGGCCAGAGTATAGGGGTGTAAAGAGCACTGGCGTAGAGTGGTCTGGAGTAGAGTACAGTGGCATAGACAGCAGTGGCATGGAGTGCAGTGGCGCAGAGTAGAGTGGTGTAGAGTTCAGAGGCAGAGAGTGCAGTGTTGCAGAGTAGAGTTCCGTAGAGTGCAATAATGTAGAGTAAAGCATTGCAGAGTAGAGTATAGTGGCATACAGTGAAGTGGTGCAGAGTAGAGTATAGCGGCGTACAACAGAGTGGTGCAGAGTAGATTGGCATAGAGTGCAATGCCATTGAGTGTGTTGGTTTTGAGTAAAAGGTGGTGTAGAGTGAATTGGCAGAGAAAGCAGCAGCATAGAGGAGTGTGGCATAGAGTGAAGCGGGTAGAGTGGTGTAGGGTAGATTGCAATGGCGTAGAGTAAAGTGACATAGAGTGGAATGGCACAGAGTGGAATAGAGTGGCGTAGAGAAGATTGTTTTGGAGTAGAGTGAGAAGATGTAGAGTGCAGGGGCACAGAGCAGTGTGTCATAGAATGCTGTGTTGTAGAGTGCAGTGGTGCAGAGTAGAGCAGTGTTGGGTAAAGTGCATTGCCATAGAATGGTGTAGGGTAGAGAGGCATCTAGTGAATTGACACAGAGTGGAATGGTGCAGAGTAGAGTGCAGTGACACAGTATGGAGTGGAGTGGTGCAGAGTTTTGTGCAGTGATGCAGTGTGGCGTGAAGTGGAGTGGCATAGTGTGGAGTGGTGCAGAGTAGAGTGCAGTGACACAGTGTGGAGTGGAATGGTGCAGAGTTTAGTGCAGTGATGCAGTGTGGAGTGGCGTGAAGTGGAGTGGCATAGTGTGGAGTGGTGCAGAGTAGAGTGCAGTGGCGTGTAGTGGTGCAGAATAGAGTGGAGTGGGGTAAAGTGGAGTCTGCATGATGTGGTCACGCACTGCCATTACAGATGACACATCTTCAAGTGAAATGACCATTACATTTGCACAGACATACAGTTTTAGTGATAATTGTACACAGCATACTAATAATAATATGTGGAAATGTCATCAGTAAAATACTTGTTTCTGCCCCACTTCGAAATTACCAACAAATGTGATTCCCTTGTGTTTTCCAAATTCTGCAATATCTGCACAGTTCATTTACAGACATTTAAAGTTTATTTCGTGCTAGAAAAAAGAAATAACAACATACAGCATATCCCAAGTAGCCAGCATGGTTATCATATAAATCCTCTCACTTTGACGTCAGAGAAAGTAAAGTAAACACCAAGCTCCCTGGAAGACAGAGCCTGACATTTGGCATCTGTATCTAAACGCTCAACAACTATGACAAGATAAGAATAAGAGTTAAAGGCCTGTTTACGGAAAATCAGTCCTGGTGAAAGAATACAGTAAATAAGGTTTGGGCAAGGGAAAGGAGCACAGCCTAAAGCAAATAGCTCCTGTGAATAGAAAGAAAGCATTTGTGAGCTACAAACCACATAGCCAGTAGTAAGCAAAGGGTGAAATGCAGTCCTAGGGAAGCTTTCCGAATGTCCCTATGATGTTGTTAGCAAACCAGACAGCTGCGCTCTGTGGTAGGCTTCGACCTAAAAAAGGAAGAGGAAGTGAAGAGGATAATGTAGAAGTGAGGGAGGGGTGTCTGCCCCTAACCTGTAGAGGAAGGAGAAATATGTAACGTATGGGAGAGAATAGTGCAGTTTGTCAGTGGGTATATTACATTTAAAGGAAAAGAAAGAAGGAATTGTGTGCTACTTTGAGAAACACTAAGCTACTAACTGCAGTTGCAAGGCAAAGTAGTTTAAAAAAAATGGCGATGTCACTGATCTTTGAAAGTGCTAAAAGCATGCTCACAGCATGGGCTCTCAAAACTTGTGATCATCGAGTTGGACTTGTCTCAAAAATCACACAATCCTTCCCAACTTGTTTACCTTCAGGTAAGACAAGAGCCACTGCTGGTGTTGTCGTCAGAGCCTATTCTGGAGCCAGAATGACGAGCAGGGTGTGAGGACTGATGGGGGCAAAGGCTGCAGAGGGCTAACGCTGCATAAGGAGGCAAGTGTCCCCAAGATCTGAATGATATAATCTTTTCCACATTTGTACAAACTGAGAACTGTCCCGATCTACCCTGTTACATTCTCCTTCATAAACGTCCTCTTTCCTCATCTTCTCTTCTATCTTCCTATATTATTTAACACATCACACCTTCATCAGCTTCTATTCAACGTGTCACGCCTTCATCAGCTTCTCTTCTATCGGCCCATATTATTCAACCTGTCATGCCTTCATCAGCTTCTCTTCTATCGTCCCATATTATTCAACGTGTCATGCCTTCATCAGCTTCTCTTCTATCTTTCCATATTATTTGTGTCACACTTCTATCCGCTTCTCTTCTATCGTCCCATATTATTCAACGTGTCACACCTTCATCAGCTTCTCTTCTATCGTCACATATTATTCAACGTGTCATGCCTTCATAAGCTTCTCTTCTATCGTTCCATATTATTCAACGTGTCATGCCTTCATCAGCTTCTCTTCTATCTTTCCATATTATTTGTGTCACACTTCTATCCGCTTCTCTTCTATCGTCTCATATTATTCAACGTGTCACACCTTCATCAGCTTCACTTCTATTGTTCCATATTATTCAACGTGTCACGCCTTCATCAGCTTCTCTTCTATCATTGCATATTATTCAATGGTGTCACACTTCCATCAGATTCTCTTCTATCATTCCATATTGTTCAAGATGTCACGCCTTCATCAGCTTCTCTTCTATTGTTCCATATTATTCAATGGGTCACATCTTCATCAACTTCTCTTCTACCTTTCCATATTATTTGTGTCACGCTTCCATCAGCTTATCTTCTATCATTCCATATTATTCAACGGGCAAACTTCCATCAGATTCTCTTCTATCTTTCCATATTGTTCAACATGTCACGCCTTGATCAGCTTCTCTTCTATTGTTCCATATTATTCAACGTGTCATGCCTTCATCAGCTTCTCTTCTATTGTTCCATATTATTCAACGTGCCATGCCTTCATCAGCTTCTCTTCTATCTTTCCATATTATTCATCATGTCATGCCTTCATCAGCTTCTCTTCTATTGTTCCATATTATTCATCGTGTCACACATTCACTAGCTTCTCTTCTATCATTCCATATTATTCATCATGTCAAGCCTTCATCAGCTTCTCTTCTATCGTCCCATATTATTCAACGTGTCATTTCTTCATCAGCTTCTCTTCTATCGTCCCATATTATTCAATGTGTCATGCCTTCATCAGCTTCTCTTCTATCTTTCCATATTATTCAATGTGTCACGCCTTCATCAGCTTCTCTTCTATCGTCCCATATTATTCAACGTGTCATGCCTTCATCAGCTTCTCTTCTATCGTCCCATATTATTCAACGTGTCATGCCTTCATCAGCTTCTCTTCTATCGTCCCATATTATTCAACGTGTCATGCCTTCATCAGCTTCTCTTCTATCGTTCCATAATATTTGTGTCACACTTCTATCTGCTTCTCTTCTACCATTGCATAATGTTCAACGTGTCATGCCTTCATCAGCTTCTCTTCTATCTTTCCATATTATTCAACGTGTCACGCCTTCATCAGCTTCTCTTCTATCGTTCCATATTATTCAACGTGTCACATCTTCATCAGCTTCTCTTCTATCGTTCCATATTATTCAACGTGTCATGCCTTCATCAGCTTCTCTTCTATCGTTCCATATTATTCAATGTGTCACGCCTTCATCAGCTTCTCTTCTATCGTTCCATATTATTCAACGTGTCACACCTTCATCAGCTTCTCTTCTATCGTTCCATATTATTCAACGTGTCATGCCTTCATCAGCTTCTCTTCTATCGTTCCATATTATTCAACGTGTCATGCCTTCATCAGCTTCTCTTCTATCGTTCCATATTATTCAATGTGTCACGCCTTCATCAGCTTCTCTTCTATCGTTCCATATTATTCAACGTGTCATGCCTTCATCAGCTTCTCTTCTATCGTTCCATATTATTCAACGTGTCATGCCTTCATCAGCTTCTCTTCTATTGTTCCATATTATTCAATGTGTCACGCCTTCATCAGCTTCTCTTCTATCGTTCCATATTATTCAACGTGTCACACCTTCATCAGCTTCTCTTCTATCGTTCCATATTATTCAACGTGTCATGCCTTCATCAGCTTCTCTTCTATCGTTCCATATTATTCAACGTGTCATGCCTTCATCAGCTTCTGTTCTATCGTTCCATATTATTCAATGTGTCACGCCTTCATCAGCTTCTCTTCTATCGTTCCATATTATTCAACGTGTCACACCTTCATCAGCTTCTCTTCTATCGTTCCATATTATTCAACGTGTCATGCCTTCATCAGCTTCTCAATGTGTCACCTCTGAGTCCTTCCTGATTCCTATAAATCTATAATTATTCCCCTCTGCTCAAAAAACCTTCACTTGATGCTGCTGAACTTTCTTATTTAAGTCCTATTGTTCTTTAATATCATCAAAGAATCGTGAAATGCATAACTTTTTCTGAACTAAACTATTTTCTTTAATGCCATCACCTCTTAGCCCCTGTACAATTTGGTTTTCATCCTATTTTTTTCTATTGAAATTGCTCTATAATATAAGTTTAACATTTTCTTACATGCACCACAGCCGGCTTTCCTCTTTTCTTTATCTCCTAGATGATTCCACAGCTTTTGAGATGGGGGACCACAATTCTCTGCAGAAGACTGTTTTTGCCCTATGTTTCACCACATCTCTTGGAAATAGTTTAATGTGTTTCCTTCGGTCTCACCTTCATAGTATCCTGAAAGAGGGCCATGTCTGTACCTTCTTTTGCTCACTGTGGTGTTGCCCATTGTACTGTCTCCTGCACTCCACTTTTGTCTCCTTTTTACCATTCTGCAATTTTCTATTATTTCCTCTTTTGGGATTGCGTGCAGTCTCCATGTAGATAACACTGACATTTTCTGTTCTTTTTCTTCCTTCTCCACTGAACTTCAAGATCAAATGTCTTCCTCTATCATTGCTGTGGAGGTTTGAATGGCAGACACTTCCTTAAATTGAACCCCCCCCGTCCTGCAGTAATCTTTACAACGTATTAACTGCACTTTTCGACATGAGCCTAAATCTAGGGTTTGAGTTTGACTCTTTGTTGAACTTTTTCATCAAACTGGCTTTGTTTCTAAAGTAATTCTCTTCCATCTACTAAATTGTCCGTAAACCTTTTCACTGCGTGCATTGTCTTATTTGAAACGTCTGTTTCAAACTCTCGCTCTGCAGAGCCTTAATTATTATTGCTATCTCTACATAATTTCCCTCCTTTTTTAGGTCGAGCCTGGGCAGCGCAGATGCGCTGTATGCAAGCCCTGCTGTAATCACTATGTAGAGTGTAATCCTGCCTGCTGGTTACCATTGGTTCACTCCTACATCGCTCTTCTTTGCTGGCTTTTCATTGGTTGGCGCTCCCGATACATCACTTCCATTTTTTGCTCAGGAGCACTGGCCACCTACAGTTTCCTTATGCTGTAGGTGCTTATATGTTCATTTGGGGACTACTTATTTTATTTCCTGCTCGTTATACATAGTTGATATGAGTGATTGCTGTGTTTAAGCAACTGTTGCAGTGTGCATGTTAAGTTCGTATTTTCACATGGAACTAGTCCTGTGTGACGCGCAAGGCACTGAACTGAGGCTGTAAGTGCAAAGCTGCTCCTCTTGCTGAGGTTCTCGCTCGACCTACATCTGCTGCAATTCTGTGATGCTTGTTTATTATATTATGGATGGGGGCTGCAGGGCTTGTTTATTTGAAATGTCGTTCTGCCATTGTGCATAATATTTTTTTTAAACCATTCAGAAACCTGAAACACACATTCCAGCCCCTCCCACTCACCCTCGTGCCTGTTTTTTTGTTTTTAAATATTTTTTATTGGTTTTCTTAATGTCTCACATTCTGCAAATAGAACTCCTGCTATAATCACATTTCTCTGTGTTTTGCTACAGATCCTTATACAAATGTTAATCTACTTTGGGTACAATGTAATGATTCCATTATCCGTTCCATGCTCGTGGCACCTGTTAATAAAAATAGAACAATGAAAACGAAACATTTCCCCCCTCCCTCCATGAACCCTTGGGCGGTTATGGGTACCGTGCATGCCACATACCACTCTCTTGTACATATTAAATCTACTATAATTACTGACCAACGACTAAAATCACATTGCATATGTTCTTTGTCAACACATCTTGGACGTTTAGTATATATAATTATATGGTATTATTACACAACTCTCCAGTTCCCTGTATGTCTATATAATGCCCCAGACAGTACCCTCGTGCCTGGTGCTGCCGCCCTCTACAGCAGGGGGACGCCGCAGCCACCATTCAGGGACGGGTGGGTAATGGCTGACTCTGTGCCCTGTTTCCTTTCACCTGGACGCCGTGCACGTCGTCTAACAGGTACGTGTATTTCCAACAGACGTAGGAACATTTTATCAAGAACGACGTTAAGATTATTGCCGCTTTAGCCGCAGGAAACTGCCACGAAAGCAGTGATAATGGGCTTGATAATATGCCCTTAAGAATTCCCATAGAAGCCCATGTTCACACCAGAACATGTTTTTTTTAACGGGAATTCTCAAGGGCATATTATTAAGCCCAATATCTCCGCTTTAGCGTCAGTTTCCTGCTGCTAAAGTGGCGATAATTTTAACCCCGTTCCTTGATAATTTGCCCCGGAGTGAGTCTCACACACATTAGCGCCACTTTACAGAGTTTGCCAGTGAAGAATTACTTTCATTTTCTCGTCTTTCTTTGAGCAACAGTGTTTTTCCCAGGTGGGGAAGTGCACCATTCCTGGAGGTACTGCAATTCCTGGTTGATGTGTACAGTGGAAAACGTTTAATGTGATCCATATCGGCTGTTTCTTTGCCTGAGTTCAAACGCCTGTTACAACATCCTGCTTGTGTCATGTTCCCTGCTCTGCTGCACATGCTTGAAGCCCTGAGTGCCCTCATGCTTTGTGGAAGCGGTAATCCCCTCGCTTTGAAACCCAACGATGAGTTTTAGGCGCTGCTTCAACAGTGCCGCAAAAATGAGGACGCGTGCCCTCTGCCACCCGAACCCCACCTCAGCTATAGTATTTTTTTTTAAGGCTGTGTCGTAGTAACAGATGAAACGGGTGCTGTAACTGATGTTTTTCCCCCTAAAATGTATCTGACTCTTTAACAGAAAAGAAAATGCAGAAACTTTTAAATCCACAAGCAAGAATGTATTATTTATTTGAATATGTAAGGTCACAATGCACGACTTTGGCCCACTCGCAATAAATCCAACTGATTGCATGGATTCATCTGCTTCCCCACAGTGTAGGGGTTCCCTTCTCAATGTAATGAAACCCACCCCTCACCCACTCACCACTCTTATCTCACACCGCCCACCTCCCTTCAGTGTTCACTGCTTCTGCTCTGCCGCTGGCCGCTGTCCCCCGCTCTCTTTTCTTTCTCTATTCCCTCTCTTTCTGTCTCGCTCGTCCTCACTTGCTGACAACCATGACTTCAAAATACAGCTCTTACCCTCTCCTTCCCTTTATTTATGACCCTGTGAGATGGATCCAAAAAATAAACACTTTTGTTGCAAATGTCGTCTCTTTCTGACATTTTTCTATTCCAAAGCGCAGCCTCGGACAGAGAGAAAAAAAGGTTAAAAATACAAAGAATAAATAAACAAGCATTTGCAATGCAATAGGTCTCGCATTAGGAAAGTTTGAGCTATTGGTATTGTAAATGACAAATATGTTATTTATGTTTTGGTTTTGAAAATAGCGAAATTAATAGCTTTGTCATTTACAATGCCAAAACTTGTGATCATTGAGTTTTAACTTTCGCAAACGTGACACCTATAGCATTTGTAATGCAATATGTGTTGCATTTACATGACTTAGATGTATTAATATTACAATTAACAATGGCTTTTAATTTTTAGGTCGAGCGACCTATCTCAATGCGCATGCGCATTGAGCGGGAGCTCGATATAAAGGGGCTTAAACAGAAGTTTAACTAGCTGGCGATTTGGTGCTGTGCCCGTGAAATGCTCGTGCACAGCATCAAATCGCCAGCCATCTGTTCCCCAGCAGCTCCGCCCCACAAGCTTCCCCCAGCGTGCGCTCTGGCTCAGCCGAGCCGCACTCCCCCCACACCTCTCACACAAAAGTGAAGCTTCACTTCAAAGCATGCCGTTATCACTCTCACACACAAGTGAAGCTTCACTTCAAAGCATGCCACTCATTTTCACTTCCTCACATACTGACACGCTGAGGCGCAGGCACTTAGCACAGCACGAGAACAACTCTTCTCACGGAGCATTGAGCAATGTACTGAAACACACTCCCCATGGTATTTCCTATCAAACAACGCAATTCCACAAAGTGACATGCAACAGGTCGCTTTGGCGCCTTTTCTGGGTATAAAGCACTATATGAATGTAAACCCATAACAATACCCGAGATGGTTGCCATTAAGGGTCAATGAACATTGAATTAAAAGATATCAGAGTTTGCACGTGTGGGAGGGTAGCATGTTACTGTGTAGCACAATGCATTCTTTTTTTCTCTATAAATCACAACACAGCACAATTAGCTGTGTGGCGAGCTGTAATTGGATATTTCATTACATTTGCAAAATACTTCTGTATTTTTGGGCCTATACGATGCGATACTTCGCTTCATAACGAATATGCATCACACAGGATGCATTGGAACACCGGAAGCTAATACCGCCTGGAGACCTCCGGTAGCCCTGCTGTGTGGTATTACCTCCTTTACGATCTCCGTGGGTCAGAATCGGAATAACTTGGTAATTGCTCATGTTCAACCCAGTATCACGCTGCAAAACGTAGAATACGGTGTGTTTTTCCCTTACATTTTAAATCTGGAAAAACTGTGGTAAATGTGTGTGGAGAAAAACAAGACTATTTTATGTGGTTGGGTAAGCTACCAGCCAGCCAACTGAAAGCTTCATGGCACCTTCTTCCAAACAAGCATTGAAAATGCAATAGGTCTCACCTTTGATTAAGTTACAGACATTTTCTTTGCTAATGGTATTGTATAGCAAAGTAATTGGCTTTAACTTAATCAAAGGCGAGACCTATCGCATCCACCACTGCATCCACCACCACATCCACCACACCCACCACCATCACTTCCACCACCACATCCACCACCACTTTCACCACATCCACAACCACCACATCCACCACCACCACATCCACCACATCACCACCACATCCACCACCTCCACATCCACCACCACATCCACCACCACCACCACATCCACCACCACATCCACCCCCTCATCCACCACCATCACCACCACATCCACCATCAACACCACTACCACATCCACCACCACATCCACCACCACCATATCCCCCAGATCCACCACTACCACATCTATATGTGTGTGTGGCTCTGTGTGTGTGTAGGTGCACCCACCACCACCACATCCACCACCACTACATCCACCACCACAACCACCACCCCATCCACCACCACCACCGCATCCACCACCACCACCACCGCATCCACCATCACAACATCCACCATCACATACACCACCACCACATCCACCATCACATCCACCATCACCTCCACATCCACCACCACATCCACCATCACCTCCACATCCACCACCACATCTACCACCACCGCATCCACCACCACCGCATCCACCACCACCACACTCACCACCACCACATCCACCACCACATCCACCACCACATCCACCACAACCACCACCCCATCCACCACCGCATCCACCGCCACCACCGCATCCACTACCACCGCATCCAGCACCACACCCACCACCCCATCCACCATCACCACCACATCCACCACCACCACCACATCCACCATCACCTCCACATGCACTATGACATCCACCGCCACATCCACCACCACATCCACCACCACCACATCCACCACCGCATCCACCACCACCGCATCCACCACCGCATCCACCACCACCACCGCATCCACCACCACCACCACCACCACCACACCCACCACCACTACATCCACCACCACATCCACTACAACCACCACCGCATCCACCACCACCACCGCATCCACCATCACCACATCCACCATCACCACATCCACCATCACCACATCCACCGCATCCACCACCACCACATCCACCGCATCCACCACCACAACCACCACCGCATCCACCACCCCCACATCCACCACCACCGCATCCACCACCACATCCACCATCACCACCACAGCCACCATCACATCCACCACCACCACCACCACATCCACCATGACATCCACCACATCCACCACCACATCCACCACCACATCCACCACACCCACCACCATCACTTCCACCACAACATCCACCACCACTTTCACCACATCCACAACCACCACATCCACCACCACCACATCCACCACATCACCACCACATCCACCACCTCCACATCCACCACCACATCCACCACCACATCCACCCCCTCATCCACCACCATCACCACCACATCCACCATCAACACCACTACCACATCCACCACCACATCCACCACCACCATATCCCCCAGATCCACCACTACCACATCTATATGTGTGTGTGGCTCTGTGTGTGTGTAGGTGCACCCACCACCACCACATCCACCACACCCACCTCCACCCCATCCACCACCACCACCCCATCCACCACCACCACCGCATCCACCACCACCACCGCATCCACCATCACCACATCCACCATCACCACCACATCCACCATCACATCCACCACCACCACATCCACCATCACATCCACCATCACCTCCACATCCACCACCACATCCACCATCACCTCCACATCCACCACCACATCCACCACCACAACCACCACCCCATCCACCACCACCACCCCATCCACCTCCACCACCGCATCCACCGCCACCACCGCATCCACCACCACCGCATCCAGCACCACATCCACCACCACATCCACCATCACCACCACATCCACCACCACCACCACATCCACCATTACCTCCACACCCACCATCACCTCCACATCCACCATGACATCCACCGCCACATCCACCACCACATCCACCACCACCACATCCACCACATCCACCACCACCGCATCCACCACCACTGCATCCACCACCGCATCCAACACCACCACCGCATCCACCACCACCACACCCACCACCACTACATCCACCACCACATCCACTACAACCACCACTACCACCACCACCGCATCCACCATCACCACATCCACCATCACCACATCCACGGCATCCACCAACATCACATCCTCCGCATCCGCCACCACCACATCCACCGCATCCGCCACCACAACCACCACCGCATCCACCACCACCACATCCACCGCATCCACCACCACCGCATCCACCGCATCCACCACCACATCCACCATCACCACCACAGCCACCATCACATCCACCACCACATCCACCATGACATCCACCGCCACATCCACCACCACATCCACCACCACCACATCCACCACCACCACCACATCCACCACCGCATCCACCACCACCACATCCACCACCACATCCACCACACCCACCACCATCACTTCCACCACCACATCCACCACCGCTTTCACCACATCCACAACCACCACATCCACCACATCACCACCACATCCACCACCTCCACCACCACCACCACATCCACCACCACATCCACCCCCTCATCCACCACCATCACCACCACATCCACCATCACCACCACCACCACATCCTCCACCACCATATCCCCCAGATCCACTACTACCACATCTATATGTGTGTGTGTGTGGCTCTGTGTGTGTGTAGGTGCAAATGCAATGTTCTTGGATTTTCGTCACAATAAAATACACTGAACATAATCTTCACAAAAGTTATTTACAAACGTTTAAGCTATTGCCATTATAAATTGCAATAACTTTTATTTAAGTATTAATTATTTACAAAATTAAAAGCCATTGTTATTTGTAATATCAAGACATCTAAGTCACGTAAATACAACACACATTGCATTACAAATGCTATAGGTGTCACATTTGCAAAAGTTAACACTATTGACATTGTAACTGACAAAGCTATTAATTTTGCTACTTTCAAAACCAACACATAAATAAAAAAAGTGTCATTTACAATACCAATAGCTCAAACTTTCCTAATGCGAGACCTATTGCATTTCCAATGCTTGTTTAATAATTAATACTTAATTAAAAGTTATTGTAATTTATAATGGCAATAGCTTAAACTTTTGTAAATAACTTTTGGGAAGATTATGTTCATTGTATTTTATTGTGATGAAAATCCAAGAACAGCAGTGAAATTTTAACACCTTTTTGTGAGATTTGTAATAAAGCTTGAAACATTGAGAGAACATATTAGAACCAGTTGTTGTTGAATGGTTGCACAGAGTGATGCTGTGGCGTTCAGTGGTGCTGAGTGATGCTGTGGCCTTCAGTGGTGCTGAGTGATGCTGTGGCCTTCAGTGGTGCTGAGTGATGCTGTGGCCTTCAGTGGTGCTGAGTGATGCTGTGGCGTTCAGTGGTGCTGAGTGATGCTGTGGCGTTCAGTGGTGCTGAGTGATGCTGTGGCATTCAGTGGTGTTGTGTGATGCTGTGGCATTCAGTGGTGCTATGGCAGGCATTGAGTGGTGCTGTAACGTTGAGTGGTGCCCTGGCGTTGAGTGGTGCTGTAGTGTTGAGTGGTGCTGTGGTGTTGAGTGGTGCTGTGGTGTTGAGTGGTGCTGTGGCGTTGAGTGGTGCTGTGGCATTGAGTGGTGCTGAGTGATGCTGTGGCATTGAGTGATGCTGTGGCATTGAGTGAGGCTGTGGCATTGAGTAATGCTGTGGTGTTGAGTGATGCTGTCGCGTTGAGGGATGCTGTGGTGTTGAGGGATGTTGTGGTGTTGAGGGATTCTGTGGTGTTGAGGGATGCTGTGGCGTTGAGGGATGCTGTGGTGTTGAGGGATGCTGTGCGCTGAGTGGTGCTGTGGCGTTGAGTGGTGTTGTGGCATTGAGTGATGCTGTGGCATTGAGTGGTGTGTGGTGTTGAGGGGTGCTGTGGCATTCATGGGTTCTGAGTGGTGCTGTGGCATTGAGTGGTGCTGTGGTGTTGAGTGGTGCTGTGGCATTGAGTGGTGCTGTGGCATTGAGTGGTGCTGTGGCGTTGAGTGGTGCTGTGGCATTGAGTGGTGCTGTGGCATTGAGGGGGGCTGTGGCGTTGAGTGGTGCTGTGGCATTGAGTGGTGCTGTGGCATTGAGTGGTGCTGTGGTGTTGAGTGGTGCTATGGTGTTGTGGTGCTATGGTGTTGAGTGATGCTGTTGCGTTGAGTAATGCTGTGTCGTTGAGTGGTGTGGTGGCGTTGAGTGGTGCTGTGGTGTTGAGTGGCTCTGTGGTGTTGAGTTGTGCTGTGGCGTTGAGTGATGCTGTGGCGTTGAGTGGTGCTGTGGCTTTGAGTGGTGCTGAGGCATTGAGTGATGCTGTGGTGTTGAGGGGTGCTGTGGCATTCAGTGGTGCTGAGTGATTCTGTGGCACTGAGTGATGCTGTGGCGTTGAGTGGTGCTGTGGGTTGAGTGGTCCTGTGGTGTTGAGTTGTGCTGTGGTGTTGAGTGGTGCTGTGGCGTTGAATGGTGATGTGGCATTGAGTGGTGCTGAGTGATGAATGATCACTGTCTGCATATGTGCTTTTAACGCAGGATGGCCCTATGCATGCCTTGGAACCTAGAAAGAAATCCCTGGGTGTCCTCGGGAGTTAATTTATATTCAAGGCACCGGTTGCCTAGTGAATAAATACCCTTTCGTACAATAACCGAAAACATCTGTGCCGCCCAGATGTGGGGCTGCAGGTAATCTAAGCAAGTGAAAAGTGGAGCTGCAGATGTATCGGAGGGAAGTGCTGATGTAGTGGCAATTGGCTCGGATTAGAGGGAGAAATGCACAAAGCAGGACGTGAAAACCACATCTGTTTATCTCGTTTTATCTCGGGCCGCGTTCCCGTCCGCGAGCGCTTTGGTTTTCTCACAGAAGCTGCTGTGAGCGCTTGTAATAGGTGGGTCAGTCAGCAGGGAGCGCTCGTCATAAAAGTGGCCGCACGTAGCGTGGGAAACGCTGAGAAAATGTGTTTATCATGAGCCGGTTGTATGTTTTCAACTCAAACTGAGAGTTTTCGCTACTGACCTTCTGCACAACCAGCCCCTCCTCTGCCTCCCGCCCTTCCACATCGGGTGTCACTTCCAAGTTTAAAAAAAAGGAACGTGGAGGATTTTTTGGGGGGAGGGTGGCAGTTTTATATAGCGCAAACTCGACCCGAAGGTATTGAAGCGCTTTACATAAGCACCAGTTATCTTACACTGTCATTTTTGGGAGGCTTGGGGAGATAAGTGATTTGCCAATTTTCACAAGATGTTGAGCCAATCCTGAGACTCAAACCTGGTCCCACAGCTGCAATGTCGGCCGCTCTGGCCCTTACGCCACATCCAGTCAAGCCACTATCTACAGCCCGTACACGACCTGAGGCATAAAAATCTCTGGCATGCATGTAAGTCGTGCAACAAACGCCATTTAAACATATGCTAAAGTCTCTTCAAAAATAAAAAACAAGTATTCCGTTGAGGAAGCATATCACAAACTCTGAGAAGCATTAATTAAAAATTTTACATTTAAAACATGAAGTTCGAAACACTCATGATCTCCGACTAGACGATAATGACATTAGTGAACTAAGAAGTCAGTTGTTATGCTGACTATATGGCCTAGATTTTTTTTTCAGTTGGCATTTCAAATATAAACAGTATATGTTCATCACACAAATATCATCATACAAAAAAGATGAACAAAAAAATCAAATGGTACATTTTAAGATGAAGCGAACAGGAAAAGGAGAGAACAAAGAACATTAAAATATAGCAATCACACCTATAGGCAAGCTGCAAAGTCGGCCGCTCTGGCCCTTACGCCACATCCAGTCACGCCACTATCTACAGCCCGTACACGACCTGAGGCATAAAAATCTCTGGCATGTAAGTCGTGCAACAAACACCATTTAAACATATGCTAAAGTCTCTTCAAAAATAAAAAAACAAGTATTCCGTTGAGGAAGCATATCACAAACTCTGAGAAGCATTAATTAAAAATTTTACATTTAAAACATGAAGTTCGAAACACTCATAATCTCCGACTAGACGATAATGACATTAGTGAACTAAGAAGTCAGTTGTTATGCTGACTATATGGCCGAGATTTTTTTTTCAGTTGGCATTTCAAATATAAACAGTATATGTTCATCACACAAATATCATCATACAAAAAAGATGAACAAAAAAATCAAATGGTACATTTTAAGATGAAGCGAACAGGAAAAGGAGAGAAAAAAGAACATTAAAATATAGCAATCACACCTATAGGCAAAACTATAATAAATTAAACCAAGCAGGAGAGGTTTTTGAACAGCACACTTCCAGAATGCACGTCTTTGAAGGGGCTTTCGTTCAATAATGAAGAAAAACAAGTTGGATGGGGGTTGGGTAGAAGGGGAGCACTCGCGAGGAAGGAGGGGCTGTTCTGCTGAAGACGGCTGTAGAGTAGACGGAGGGAGAAGGCTGCTGGAGGTGCCGTGAGTATGGGTGCCTGAAAGGGAAAGAGAACACGAAAAACAAGTCGGATGGGGGTGGGTGGTGGGGGAGAAGGGGAGTGAGCGAGTGGGAGTGAAGCGCTGGTGAAGCGTCGCGCTGCAAGAGCCTGGTTGGGGTGGGCGGGGGTGCCAGAGAGTGGGAGGGAGGAAAGGAGCATGTGGATATGGGGTGTGAGTGAGGGGGAGCAGAAGCCTTTGATGGTGGTGTGCGAGGCCAAGCACGCACCTAGGGAAGCTTCATGCTCCACTGCACAACATGCATTGTAGAGAATCCGTCTGGTTCAAGAGACTTTGGTTCAGATGTAATAGGCTTTGAGTAATTAAAATTACTCAACCGGATTTCTCCACACACCCAGGTGGACACACAGGCGCACACACACACACACAGGTGTGCGCATGCACACACACACACACAGGCGCACGCACACACACACGCACACAGACAGGTGCCCGTGCGCACACACAGGCACAAACGCGCACACACAGATGCCTGCAACACACAAAAACACAGGCGCTCACACACACACACAAACACACACGTGCTCACACACACATAGGTGCTCACACACACACACACAGGTGCTCACACACATAGGCGCTCACACACATAGGCGCTCACACACACAGGCACACACCATCACACAGGCATACACCATCACACCATTCCCACTTAGTCCACCAGAACAAGAAACTCATGAATCCAACACCGCATACAACAAGGCCTTCAACAAGTATCAAGCTAAAATGCCTGGACGGGTGTGAGATCTGACTATTTTAGTTATTATGTTATGTTATGTTACGCCATACTTTTAGAGCGCACGGCTACCCCAGGGGGTGTCCCAGCGCTTTGACAAAGAGGCCTGAAAACCAAAGAAGCACAAAGGCAGCAAATCGCTACGATCTCAGAGTTTATGCAGAAAAGAGCATGGTCCTTCCTGAAGGCAAGAAGACTGTTGGCTTTACGAAGAGTGAGAGGGAGCTCATTCCAACGGCAAGCCGCCACATATTGGAAAGACCGTCCTCCCATCCGGGCCCGTCTAATAGACGGTGCATCCACTTTAGCCAACTCAGCTGACCGCAGCGCATAAAAAGCAATGCGCGTTCTGATGTATTTAGGACCCACCGAGTAAAGGGCTTTGAAAGCCAGCGTGAGGATTTTAAACATAATTCTTCTAGAAATAGGTAGCCAGTGCAACCTATTTAGAAGCTCTGAGGCTCTAGCTCTCCTTGGCAGACCAAATATGGCTCTAGCCGCAGAGTTTTGTACAATTTGCAGTCTAGCCAATAGATACATGGGCAATCCTGAATATAGCGCATTAGCATAGTCTAATCTAGACCCTACTAACGCCTGAACGACAGTTTTTCTATATTGCAGGGAGAGCAGTGGAATCTTCAGGATGCCGAAACATTTCCCTGATAACCCCATAATATGGGGACGAAAAGAAAGGTCGTCGTCCGCACACTACCCCGAGATTTTTAACTTGGGAGGACGCCTTCTCCGAAGGGAACATGTCCTGAGGCCACCACGACTTCCAGCCGGGGTCAGGGGCACAGCCAAAGAAAAGCAGCTCAGACTTATCCGAGTTGCATTTCAGGCTGTGCCGCTGAAACCACGCAAAGACCGCACTCAGACAGTCTTTGATCCTGTTGCCGTCAAAAACCTCTCCTTTCCTGCAAGTGAACAGGAGCTGGGTGTCATCAGCGTAAGATATGATCTGGGCCCCAAAAGCCTCCGCTACCACCGCCAGAGGGGCCATATAGATATTAAAAAGGGTGGGGCTCAGAATGGACCCTTGAGGAACCCCCACCTCTAGCGATGGCATTTCGGCGGAGAACGGTGGAGCCCAGATCACCTGAAGACGGTCCGATAAAAAGGATTGAAACCAATCCAACACCGTCCCACGCAGTCCGATCTCCCAGAGTCTTAATAGGAGACCGGCATGCGGGACGGTGTCGAAAGCCGCCGAAAGGTCGAGCATGACTAACATAGCCTTCCCCCCGCGATCGAGCGTCTCCCTGATGGCTTCGGTCACCTCCAAGAGGGCTGTCTCCGTGCTATAATTAGCACGGAAACCAGATTGAGAATCATGGAGAATGTTGTTACTCTCAATAAAGTTGGTAAGTGTGTGCTGTACATGTTTCTCAACCACCTTGGCCAGAGCAGGAAGCAGGGAGATAGGTCTTTAGTTAGCCTGCAACAAGGGATCTAAAAGAGGTTTTTTGAGCAACGGCAGAATCAATGCGTGTTTCCATTCCTGTGGCACCACTCCGGAACTCAGGGACAGATTGAGCAGGGGGTTCAGCAAGCTATTTACTGCCGAAGCCACTCTACCCAAGCATTTTGCTGGACATACATCCAGAGGTGAGCCAGATTGAAATCGGGACATCAACTCAAGAGATGTTGCACAGGACATCCATGGAAAGACCGATAGTGTAGGCCCAGGCTCTGCCCCTGATGATGGTACAGGCCTCCGCTTACATGCCAACGCATCAGCGTCCATGGAGGGGAAGGATTCCTGAATAGCTTTGATTTTTGATACAAAAAAGTCAGCGAGCTGCCAAATCCACCCTTCAGTGTGGGAGTGAGAAAGGGCACATGCAGCAGGATCAGCAAACTCCTTGATAATTCTAAATAGTTCCCTACTCATATTGTCCGCTTGATCTATTCTGCGCTCAAGATATTCTTTTTTGGCTTCGGAGATGTATTTGTGGTACTGTTTTATGGCATGACGGTATTTTATTTTCTCCTCTGGGTCGTATTTGCGTCGCCACAGTCTTTCCGCCTTTTTACACTCTTGGCGCATTTTTCGTAATGCAGAAGTAAACCAAGGAGCGGACTCGTGGCTGGGGGCTGTTCTAGCTGACTTCACTGGGGCTAACTCCTCAAATCTAGTTTGCAGCCATTTCTGAACCAAAACCAGGTCAGCGTCTAGATCACCTGTAAGTTTACAAGGATGCCGAAAGAGGGCATCCGACAGCATATCAGCTGTAACTAGATGAAACGCTCTAGACTGTCGAGTCGCACCCTTCTGTACTCTCTGGCTGGTCCTCATCTCATATGGGATACCAACATTTATTAAAAAATGATCCGACCATAAGACGGGAAACGGCGGGGACACCTCAATCTGCGTCGTAGAAAAAATTAGGTCAAGAGTATGGCCTTTAACATGGGTGGGTCTATCTCTATTATGGACAAAGCATTGTCTGGGCCAACTATTTAAATAAAATAATGCTTACAGACTAAAAAAAACTCACTGTGTAAACACCACAGTAAAAGGTTGAGGCGGGAGACCACCCCGCGTTTCTTCGCCGCAGCCCGAGCTGTTCTGGAAGCTTTCTCCGGGCTGCTCTCAGCGCGACCAGGAAGTCAGGCAACCTTGTCCGGGACATGGGTAGGGCATGAAGCCCGCGGCCGGAAGTGGCTAGGGCTCCCATGAGCTGAGGGAGCCCTGCGTGTTGCAGCCAGCGTGGACAAGCAAGGCGGGAGCCCACCCCGCACTGGCAAGCAGTAGAGGAAGTCCGGCGGTAGCCCATCCCGCCTTCGTGAATGAAGCATGGTACGGGCGGACAGGCCGGGCAGGATTTCAGGTGGGGCGCCTGTGAGCAAGACCGAGCCCGGCGTGTTGCTGCAGTGACCGGGTGAAGAGGCGAGGCCAGCCGGGGAGCAGCGTACTGTCCCCACAAGAGCCGGTGAGTGGGGTGAGGCATGCTGTACATGGTAAGCGCGCCACGCCCGGACAGGAGATGTGCACGCATATAGATCTCGCTAGTGAAAGGAGGAGGCGCGTAAGTGTGGCGCCAGCTATACATGTGCACATCCCCTGTCCTGCAAGTTAATCTAACGCTGTGGTGCGCATTCAGGGGCGCGTTCATAGTTGCAGTCCTTCCTGCGCGTGCACATGTCCTGTTGTAGGAGAGTAGAATCTGTTTCCTATGGTTACCCCCACTTTTTGCTGTGTTTCACTGTTTTTTTTACTTTAGTCTGGCTGTGGCCCTGCTCATCAGGACCACAGCCTAGCTGTTCTCTCTCTCTAAATTGATACCATGTACTTTAGGTACATACCAGATTGGCAACTGGGCTACCCTTGCGAGTCCCTGTATATGGTACCTTAGGTACCCAGGGCATAGGTACCCCAGAGGCGTACCAGGGGCTGAAGCATGTATTATGCCACCCATGGGAAGCCTTCCAAAATGGCACCACAGGTCTGCACATTCAGCCTGGGTAAGGTGGTGCAAGCTCCCCTTACTTAGATACAGTATACCTATATCTACCTACATATATCGACACATAGTAACCTATAAGTCACTCCTATGGCAGGCCTTAACAATCCTGAAGGCAGAGTGCTTGGTTTTGTGTGAGAGGGTGCCCTAGCATGAGCTGAGCCCCTCTGCAGCTTTCGGAAATATCTCTTTATAGCTATTCTATGATATAGCCATACCATATATTCTTAAGTGCATTATAATCCTCGTTGTTAATGCTAACTTTGGTTTGGCTTTATCAAAACATGTCGTGTTTGGTGTCAAACACTTTGGAATACTACGCCCCCCCCCGCCAGTTCTGGCTGCCGGGGTAGCATTCCACGCTTCTAGAGGCAGAAGACATGTACACACTGGTATACCCGGTTAAAGTTTAAAAGAGCCTCAGCATCACAAAATGGATGCTGCTGCCACAATCACGAGTCTGACCTCCTGCTGCTGGATGAAACTTCGGCAGGGGAGGCCTGGACAATAGGTTTCCTGTCCAGGGAGGTGCTAGCACCACCCCAGACAAGCTGTAGTGTATTGGGGCAGGGTGGGTTGCATTCAGTAAATGCTTTTCAGACACTGTCTGGGGCACACAAGGTGTTTCATGCATTTCCCAGTTCAAACCGGCTGCTGGGGCACTCAGCCCCAGCTCTGGCATGAAACTGGACAATGGGGAAGGGGTGTAACCACCCCTCACCAGGTCCTCCCATAGGTGGGACCCTAGAGTTAGTCCGACCCCTAAACTTAGTACAAGTATAGGAACCTAGTCCTTAGGACTTTAGATTACCCTGGATGAAACTCTGCAACATATATCTTGGACCTTCGGCATTCCATTTCAACTGGAAGATGGAAGAAATCTCCCTTGAGGTCAAGGAGTGACCTCCCTGTTCAAACAGGCACCAAGAAGCATCTTTGCCGGTCTGCATTTTCGAGGCTCCCGCCGGATCCCGAGGCATCTGCAACACAGGACACAGAATTTCAGACATCTCTGAGGCTGACACGAGTCCCCAGCAAAGCTGAGACCTGTAGCTGACAAGAGAGAAGTGGGACCAAAACTCCTAGATATCCTGCATTTTTGCAACTGCACCTACTTCCCAAAGTTTCCCGAAGTTGTGCATTGGGGTATTTGAAGACCTTGCCCTGAGCACTTTTGCACCAAAGCTCAGAGGCCTACACTCCATGATTGTTCTGTGGGCCTGCTTCTTGCATTTTCACTCGAGGCTCCTTCGTGATCACTAGTCAGTTGGCTAGTGGGTCCCCACGAAGGGCAACCCTTTGTTTCTTGAGCTTTCCTGGTTGCTCAAGACATGTTATGACTCCTCTCTAAAGAGTGAGTCCCTCAGACCTTGTTGGTCTGCACCAAAGCTAATCTTGTCATCTTGCGTGGGTTGCTGTTGCCAAGGCATTTTGGGTCCGATCCAGATTCTGATGCTGTAGCACTCGACATCCTTTGTGGGACAGCTCGAATCCAGCTCCTGGTTGTTGTCGACGCATCTTGGTCCTCCTGGTGCAGACCTTGCTGGTCTGCACCAAAGCCAATCTCGACATCCTGCGTGGATTGCAATTGCCAAGGCTTTTTGGGTCCAATCCGGATTCCGACACCGCAGTCAACTCCATCTCCTGGTTGTCGTCAATGCCTCCTGGACCTCGTGGCTGAAGAGTCAAGCTTCACCTCCTTCACCTGAAATCACCCGACATTGGCTGGGTTCCTCCTGTCGCCCTCCTGGTCAGTGGCTAGTGACCCAGATTCTGTCCCCTCTGCTTTCAGGTTCTTCACCCTTGGATCCACCTGGACACTTTTCCTCTAGTCGCCTGCAGCACTTCTTCGCAGCTCTCCATTGGAATCGACGATGAAACCCGACACCAAAAGACACCTATGCACCCGGCTTCCCTGGGTGAGGTATCATGAGTACTCCATTGCTCCTGTGGGTCTTGACTCTCGAAGTGTCTAAGTCTAAAAGGGTTCCATCGTATTTCACCGCTAAGTGTCCTTATTCTTTAAAATTGTAACTTGTATTTCTTCAATAGAAGTCAATGCTGATTCGCAGCTGTATTTAGACACTGCACGCGTCCCCCGTGGGTCACCTGCGTCCCTACCTTGGGTGGTTCCTGGTTGCCCCAGTGGTTCTACAGGCCCTAGGCCTCACTTCTATCCCTCATGGGGTTCTCATACTACTATTTTAGTATATGGTTTGTGAGGCCCCTAGGGCAAAACGTATACTGTGCAACTTATCGTATGGTAATTAAGAGGCATATTATCAAGACAGGCGATAAAATTATTGCCGCTTTAGCGGGAGAAAACTGCCACTAAAGCGGTGATAATGGGCTTGGTAATATGCTCTATGGAATTCCAATGGAAGCCCATGTTAGATGTGAAGATTTCGATTGGAATTCCATAGAGCATATTATCAAGCCCAATATCGTCGCTTTAGCTGCAGTTTTCTGCTGCTAAAGCGGCGATAATTTTATCGCCTGACTTGATAGTATGCCCCTAAGTTCCTTGTATTGTACTTTTACCTGAAGCCTCATAAAGAGACCAGAGGGGTTGTGTTTAGAATAAATACATATAGATTTGATATATACCTTGTGTGGTGTACTTTCAAGAGATTATAGACTAGTAAAACAAGCTGATTTACATTCCTTTGAAGACTTAGCATGAAGGCTGCTCTCCACAGCTATCACTAGAATAGCTTTCTATAAGGTTGACTTTAAACCTACCATCAATAAGGGTCGTTTGGACTGGTGCAAAGTGCCCACTAGCATAGTGGGCATCATATGCCAGATCAACTTCTCACAACTGTCTCCCTTCCAAAGCAGGTCCATAACAATAGATCTCGCTAGCAACAGCGCTTTCACACTGCGTCGCTATGCGAGACCTAAAAACTATACAGCCCGGGTTACAAGTGCACAAAACACTGTTTACAAAGTCATTAAGAACAGAGATAATTGCCTTTACAAAACTTTTTACATAGTACCTTTAGCAAAGCATCAACCAACACAAGATTTGACGTTTCGACCACAGCTTTAAAACATGTGATGGGCCATGAACAGGACATTAGCAAATGTCACCCCAACCTTCTAGTAGAAAATCTGAGGCAGTATTTAGGTATGTGCACTATTAAACCAAAATTAAGTACAAAATTCTCATCGATTTATTTTAATTTTATTTTAGACATTTATAAAGCGCCTGACTCACCCCGAATGGGGTATCTCCACGCTGAGGATAAAAAGCGGTACAACGCAAGAGGGAAATTGGAGCTAAAAAAGATGAGTCTTAAGCTTTTTCCTGAATGCCAAATAGTTGGGGTCTAAAGATGAATTAGTCCCACAGACCCAGGGAGTTGAATCAAGCAACCAGGTCTTGTACTTCAGTTTCAATAGAACTGGGGGTGAAAACATCTACATCCATTTGGGGTCACCAGGACTTTATTGCTACATTACTGGTTAAGGGATGGCTCGACTCACATGTTCTCATGAGTTGTTAACACTTAGGAAACAATCCGAGAAGTCATCCCTAGGATATCTGTGGACTCTCAAGCACAGAAAAGGTGGTCGCGATACCTGATCATCAAGTTCGGACAAGAGTTCCTGGTTGGTGAAGGGGTACTTGGTCCCTGCTCCAGGGAAGAAACAAAGACCCGGAGACAAGCTGAAAACCGACATGCGCTCACCAATGAAAGCATGTCACTCGCATTGCATCCATCGTGTCACACTCTGAGTGGGCAGGTTTGTGTCTCTGCGGGATGTTTCTGCTTTTCATCCTAGGTTCTCTGTTTCGTGACACAGACGGGCACAACATGACGAAAGACAAGAGATGACCAACATTGCTGTGGGTGGTTGCTGGGCCAGGGGTTTGCCCACATGCCTGGTATGCTATGAGAAGGCATGTTAATAAATTAAATACGATTTTTCTCCTTTGCAATATAAACCTAAATCAGCAAATACATGAAATCATATATCTGTCTTTTACAGAAGCTCAAACCACTCCTAAATGACCCTTAGACCAAATAGGATCTAAATTGATGTAAAAAAGTACAGAGAAAGGGCCTCACATTCTTGTTTAAGTGCCAAATGATGGCGGTTACAGGGCCTGAAAACAGAACTAATGGCTAATAATAGTGCCTTTAAAAGGTGGCAGCTGTAATACAGATACATATATATTTACATTTATTGTGGTTCTTTTATTGAATCCTTGAGCAATGGACACGCGGGCTGTGGATGCTTTTAGTGCAGAGGAAGCAGAGGCCTGGGCTTCTTTCTGACTTGAATTTGAGCAATGGGGGTCCTTGTGTTAGCCATTAATGGAAGGTTTGTGCCCCTGCTGGTACGTCCTTACAAATGAAGGAGGTCATTGGGGTACTGGGCAGTGGCCACGCCCCTTCCCCCCTCCAGAGATGGACCCATAGGTCAGCAGTGCTGCCAGTCAATCAGCAGGCAGTCCGTCTTCAGTTGCCACTGCTCCGGGCACGTTCACCTTCTCTTTTCTAAGACTTGAGATTGACTTTTGCGCGCTGCCCCCGCGTGCATCTCTCCTGCTGGTTTCCACATTGTCCCTATAATTTTCCCAAAATAGATGCTGTGTTCTTTTTTTTCTGTTTTCCACCTCTTCCCTTGTCATGATTCTGACACGTGAGCGGGGGCGAGTCCTGAAAGGAGAGCCTTAGTGCGCGCGCAGCCCCCCTCCCCTCCTGCCCTGAGGCCTGGTTCTAGCCTCAAGCCGCACTCACAGGAAGGCTGGCGCTGTCAGCAGTCTCAGATTAATTCTGAGGCACTTGGGGCAGATTTACAATAAGTGGCGCATCCCTGCATATCCCCAGCAACGCGGCACGCCAGTAATTGTGCGCCGCAGCTCCGCACCTGTGGATGCGCCGCATTTACAATGCGGCGCACCATGGGGCAAAAACGAACAGATGCGTGACGTATCTGTTCCGTAAAGGCGGCGCATTGCTGGACTTGCGTCGCAAGCACGACACAGCTCCAGCAAGGCTCTGGGGTGCCCTATCTTTACAATGCTGCGTCAACCCTTACGCCTGCTTCAAGCAGACGCAGGGTTTTGACGCAGCATGGGCTCAAAAATGACTGAGCAAAATCTTGTACCGGAACCCCCCCCCCCCGCGCAGGAACGCTTCCTCTGGCGCAGGGCTTTACAACGTGACGCATCTCCCAGATGCGTCACGTTGTAAATACCCCTCAGCATGGCGCTGGTTTGGCGCCGCTGGTGCGTCACAAAAGTGACAAAACGGCAGTGTAAAAGAGGCGCAAGGGGCTTATAAATCTGCCACTCGGTCTGAGAGACAGTCTCATGAGGGTAAAGACAGAGCAGAGACCAGCACACACAGCCTGACACACACTTGTGTGCCAGACAGGCGCGCAACACCCATTGAACTCACCGGGCTTCAGCCCCCCCCCCCCCCGTCGTGTGTGGCAGCCCGGGATGAGACAGATCCCGGGCACACACACAGCCGCACCGAACGTTTTACAGGTCGTTTAAAGACCATTTGAATGTTAATTAGGCATTGTTATTGTTTCAGCCCTTGTAAGAGCCCCTGCAGCTCGACTCTGCGCTCCACTCTGCCTACTGATTAAAGTTCAGCCCCCCCCGAAATTTTTTCTTAGCCCCCCCCCGAAATGTGGCTCTAGTTGCGATGGGTGTTCCAGGTCCTGGCGCTTGTAGGACGATTGTTGCTGCAAACCCTACAGAAGTATTTTGATGCACGCTCCAAATACACATATAAATGACCAGTATTTTGTTTTTAAGTCCCAAATCACAAACCTGTGGGAATGTTGTTCTAGATGACTGAAACCTGAACTATCAACTCATCATTTGTGCTCGTCTAGATTCACTGGTTAGGGTGCACCTATTTCACCTAGCAATATGTGTCTCTATTGTCTTGAGAAAACAGTGCCACTTGATTGCAGTTCTAGCAAATATATTTTATTTTAACTTTTCTGGCACTTCTAGTTATAAATGCTTCCAATGTGTGTCTTTGTCGTGGCGCATGCACTGTACAGTGTCTAGCCTGGGCCTACCCCCCCCTTCCTTAGCTGGTCACCGGTCCTGGGGACCTCAACCAATTTGGAAGTTGTGGGAGCCCCGGATGGGCACTGGTGCACCCATTTTTAGAAACAGTTCTGGCTCCTGCCTGTCCCCAGTATGGGTGTTAATGGTGATCTGACAGGGACTGTGGGGTCATGGGCTCCCCTTTTAGCCACCAACAATTGGGCCAGATGTGGGTGCCCAGGTGTGCACCCACTTCTAAATAGAAACTGTGGAATGGAATGGAATGGAATGGAATGAGGATTTGTATAGCGCGTTGGCTACCCAGGGGCGTCCCAGCGCTGCAAAGAGATTGGGTTGAGCCGGAGAGGCTGGAATGAGTGAAGCTGAATGAAGATTTAAACCGAAGTCAGCTGGTTTGGGAGCTGGCTGGGGAGTGGGCAGGGGCTGCAAGGGCTTTGGGGTTCCCCTATACCCTCCAACCATTTCAGAAGTTGTGGGTGCCCCAGATGGGCACTGGGTCAACCACTTTTAAAATAAAAATGTAGACTCCTGCTGACACTTGGTATGGGTGCTGGTGGGGAACCAGCTGGGTCTGTAGGGGCTTTGTCTCCCCCTGAGGTCCCCAACATTTTGGCCGGACATGGGTGCCTGAGGTGGGTACCCCTTTTAAAAAAAAATGTTGTAAAAAACAATCACCAGAACCCCTTCTGGCACCCAGAAGGGGTTCTGGTGATTTTCGGCAGGGGCTGCAAGGTCTTGAGCTCCCCATGTGGCCACCAACAATTAGGCCAGGTGTGGGTTCTCCAGGTGGGCACACACACTTAAATTAAGACTGTCAGGTTCCGCTGGCACCTGGTAAGGGTGCTGGCTGGGGAGTTGGCAGGGGACATGGGAGCATTGGGGCTTCCCCTTGTATCCCTAACCATTTCAGATATTGTGGGTGCTCCAGATGGGCACTGGGTCACCCACTTTGAAATTAAAAGTGCCGGCTCTTGCTGGTATCCAGTATCGGTGCTGGTGGGGAGCGAGCTGGGTCTGCAGGGGCCTTGGGTTCCCCCTGCGGGCCCCAACAATTTGTCTAGCTGTTGGTGTCCCAAGTGGACACCCACTTTGAAATAAAAACTGGCTGCTGCCGGCACCCAGTGTGGGTGCTGGTGCAGGAGCCGGCAGGGGTTGTGGGGACTTTAGAGCTCCCCTTATGCCCCCCAATCATTTGGCCAAATGTAGGTGCCTCAGGTGGGCACCCATTTTTTAAAAAAGGCCGGCTCCTGCTGGCACGCTGGCTGGGGAGCTGGTAGGGACAGTGAGGGGCTCATCCTGTGGTCCCCATCTTATAGCAATGGAAAAGTGTGGGTTCCACAGGTTGGCTCATTTATTATTTACTGCTCTAGCAAGGATTGCTCTATAATGCGATAAGGCTTTTTAAAAAGAAAAGTATTTTTTCCTGGTGGTGCCCCTGGAAGAGGCACAGCAGCCATGTTTTTTTTAAGTTGCGTGGGCTGCAGGGAGTGCAGTAGCTACCCATCAAAATGAAAAACAAACAACATTAAGTCTCCTGATTCATTGATTCCATGACCCCTGGGGGCTAACCGTATTTTTCGGAAAAAAATGAGCTGGAGCTGTATGCTCATCAGCTGGAGTGCAGGGTCCTCTTGTGATTGGTCCAATTGCTGCACTTTGAGGCTTAAAAGATGGTAAAAAAAGACTCAAAGACATGTGTAATGTTTTTTTCCAAAAATTATTATTAAACCTAACTTGATAGTTTGTATCATTAAACATTGTAGTGTGTGAATTTATGAAATTTACATTATTGGTCACTTTTTGACAAAGCCAAGAGGTCTACTTTATATATGTTGATGTGCTGATCCCTTGATAAAGCCAATATTCCCAGCCAGTAAGTTGAACCTTTGACAAAGCCAGTGTGTCTGCCTTCCTTAAAATCTCACCTTTTATATTGTTGCATGAAATAGCCAGGCATAAGCAGAGGGTTGGGTGCCCTTGGGGGGATTGGGTGCCCTGGGGGGGGGAGGGTTGGGAAACCACGGGATTGGGGCCGCAGGCCCTCGCTGCAGGCCAGGCCATGCGCCCAGCTCCACACCACGCATGCCGAGGGACATCTTACTTTACTTTTTTTTTTAAACCATAGAAATTCCCTGAATACGTTATAGTTAGGAATTGGTGAGGGGTGTAGAACATGCCATGTATGTTGTGTAGATTAATGTCAGTGCCGTGCAAGGTGGACAGAAACCCCCTCAAATAGAATCAGACACAGATCATGTTCTCTGCAAAGTAAGGTATCAGAAGGATTTTTGGAGCAATTAATTGGCCTGCAAAACTCGGTCTGTTCTCAGTCCTTGAGTTATAACTTCCGCAGCTCATTAGAACAGTCTTACGATTCTTTGTGAATACATTCAAATTAAAAATAATTGCTTAAATGTAAGAATAAATGTATGGTGTGGATTTCCAAACTCTCAAGGAAGGACCTTGCGTATTAAGTTCATTGCATCATCTTTTGTTTTACGAACTACTTTCCTGCAAAATTAGTCTCTACATCTTTGACCCGATTCTTGGTTAAAATTTGCTTCTTTAGGTATATTCCTACATTTGGAGCTAAGTCAGGAAGGTAGACTGCGGGGGTGTTTGGGATATGGCACCTTCCCCTAAATAAATATATGATTGGCTTGGTAGCTGGGTCTGGTGGACCTGAGCCGGGCCTGCTATGGCTGTGTCCGTCTTTCTTGTCAGCCTGATTTCACAAAGAGGTTTTAACTTTTTAATTTTTTTAATCTGGAATGAAAATATATTTAGGTCCACATTCACAAAAATTTAGCATTGGGGTTGTATACTTTTTTGAAGCAGCGTCTACGCAAAATTCTTTTTGGTATTTACAAAGTCACACAAATGTCAACTTGCGTGGCTTTGTAAGAAAAAGCAATGCATTAGCGCAATGCATTGCTTTCCGTTAATTTGCTTCAGGTAGACATTCGATGTGTGGAGCACGGGTGTTTATGTGCATCCACCAGTGGATTTTGACTCAAATCCATATTTGGAAAGAGTTGTATTTATGAGTTTGCGCCAAAATGGTGCAATTGCCTTAGACCGGTGTAACAAGGAGAAATATCCTTATTTCATCGTGTTATTTCCTCTTTCCATGTGTTCGGGATTCTGCAGCACACATACAGAGAGGAAAAATGCCTCTGAGGCTAGCTTTTGTGCAGGAATGCATCCATTCCTGCACAAATCAATCCTGCCTACATTGCAGACACCCTTGCACTATGGTGCAAGTGTGCCCGTGTTGGCTCTAGGCACCCCAAAGTGCACCAGCGCATGGAGAGAGCAGAGCTGCAGAAGATATGGAGCAGTCGGCTCTCGTCAGGTGATTCGACGTATCGCAGCAACTTTGCTCGATGTGCTTCGTTGCACCACTTCTTTCTAAATACGCCCACTAGCGACCAGTTTAGAACAAAAGTAGCAAATCAGCATATAGAAGAGCTCCTTGAATGGATGCAATTTCACTACTTTTTAGAATTCACAAGCATCGGCAGCAGTAGGCTTCAAAGGCTACGCCAGCCAGACCGACTACTGACAACAAAGCACCCGAAGGCGATGGGACGCATGCCTGCAAATAGTCTAACCACTGACAATCCCTCGGGGTAGCCTTCTAAACCGTTGTCTTTCACCCACTGCACCAGTCTAGACAGAGGCCTTGGCAGGCAGAGCAAAGGCAGACAGGGAGGCTGAGGTCTTTACTGCCCTTACGAGTGGCGGCTCCTACACTATGGCGGAGGAGCGTCGCCCCACTGCTTTTGAGCAGTGCAAAGCACGGAACATAACATGATAATAACGTTGAGTTATTCTCATTTCATTCTTCGTGCTGCTTTGCAGGCGGGTGGGCGGGTGTGTGGTTGGGGCTGCTCTGCTCTCGAAGCAGGGCAGGGTTGGAGTGGTTTGCCCACTCCTAAGTGCGCAGTGACTGTTTGGTTGGCCCTCTCGGGCCACCCATACTAGTCATCTGCACTTTCTCTGTTATCCATATGCCCGCCCAGCCAGCCCCTGGCTGAGCGCCCTGTCACGATGCTCAGACCAATCACAATGCTCCATCGCAGCATTGTGATTAGTCAGGGAAGCCAGGGTGCTTACCAATCGCAATGCTGCATTGCAGCATTGGGATTGGTCACTGAGCCTGACTGAGCTTCCTGTCCGAAGACAAGAAGAGCAGGAGCAGAGATGCGGGACCGGCGGCAAGGTACCTTAAATATATATATATATATTGCACACTCAATCAGGCAACTCCCCTTCGTGCCTCCCCCTCAATGACCCCCCCCGCCCCGCCACCCGTGAGCCATGCCAGCCGCCACTGGCCTTTACTCTCTAATGTAGGAAAAGTTTAACAGGGGACTCCATCTAACATGATGGCTGCCCAGCACACTTTTCCAAGGTTCTTTCATTTTTAAAACCAAACACTCAAAGCGGGAGTTTGCTTTTGAAAGATGGAAAAAAATAATGATCCTTCCACCCGTTTTCTCCCATGGCGCGGGGGCGGGGGTCATTCTATTTTACTGCGTATGAAGCTGGTGGCGACGGACAGTAGAAAGAGCATCTGACCGTCCATCCTACAGAGTGTGGACGGTCGGACGGCTGACTTCTGATGACTCTTGCTCTGTCGGGCAGTCGAAGGAAGCTTTACTCCGACAGAGCATATTTCACTCTGTTGGTGTGAAACCTGTGACCCGCCTGACTCAACGTCGGGTGAGCGGCCTTGAGTCTTGCAGACCGCGCACTCCGTTGCAACAGAGTAAATATCTGCAGCCACTATCTCAGCCCAATCTGTACCAACCCTGCTCCTGATGGGAACAGTCCATCCCGAACCTTGGCCACCTCACACATTCACCCTGCAGCCTACGGCTTTAATATTTTATTTATTTATTTATTTAAAAGGTTTTATATAGCGCTAGCTGGACCCAAGAGTATCAGAGCGCTTCGCAGGATTTGGTTAAACAGAAAGAAGGGAAATTTAAGATTATCCCCCCCCCCCCCCATTCACCGCGAATAAAACTGACTAAGCTACGTCCCAGAGCTGAGGTCCTACTTTTAATGATTCCCACTGAGTTTTATTTCAACATTAGAAGTTAGAACTCACATGTGAATTTATTTCTGTATCAAGAACTGTGACAGGTTTTCATTTCTAGGTGCAGAAAATGTGTTTTGCGAAATTGCTACGGTGAGTAAAAACATTTTTTCCTTTTTATCAGAGGGAATTTTTTTTCCTCCCCAAAGAGAAACTCCTTCGAATGTACTGAATTCTGGGGGGTTTCTCTTATCATTCACAAACAAAAAACAGATTCCCTCTTGGCCTTGATACATTGAGAATCTTTTTTCGTGGTGGGAAATTTCCTGCAAATTGCCGGTGAACCAGCCCGGAGCACCTGAAAAGCAACTCTTATGACTAGCTTTGCAAACACTGAAATTCTGCCAGATTGGTCCATTTGAGGGGATTAAATCCAGGCAGACCTAATTCTAAGAATCTATGTATGTGCGGAGAGATATATGAAACACATGCCCTATAGTATCCATATGGAAATTGTGCCCCAGGCATGTTAAGTGTAATTAATAAAACATGTTAGCATGCATTAATTCGTTAGAATGAGACTTTCGGTAAATCGCAAAGCATTGAACAGTAAGTATATTGGAGGTGGTCATTTTTTATTTAAGTTTTTTTAACATTGAGGTAATGGGGATTCTATATGCTTCTAATGTATAATGGGGCAGATTTACAAGCCACTTGCGCCACTTTTGCGTCACTTTTATCATAAGAAAAGTGATGCAAAAGTGGCGCAAGGGGCTTGTAAATCTGCCCCAATATTTCTTAAGCTTCCTAGCCGTGATGTCACAGGTTTGTGCATTGTGTGTGCTCTTGTGAGACGGAGGGAGCCTCATACCTGGCCAGCCTCACTCTCCTTATAAACACGAAGGGCCTGATTCACAAAGGGCCTCCGCACTTGTGGTGGTGGCCGCGCATGCCTGACTTTGGGGCCTGCCCTCGTGGCTGGGCCCTGCAGTGGGTAACTGTAGTATTGAGGTCCACCCACGACTGGGGCCCTTCGCCCTGAATGCAGAGCCCCTCTGTGAATCGGGCCCTGATAGTCTCACACCTTTAGGGTCTGGTGGCTCAGTGGACTATTGCGTCCCCTGAAGGGACCTGTGTTTGACCTCATGGTCACAAGTTCAAATCTTGGCGGGTCTACTCAGCCTTTCATCCTCCTGAGGTCGATAAAAAGGTTTTGGGGCCTGAATAGTCTGAATTGTCACACTTGTAGGAGTGTGATGGTTAGCAGTTGTGTTGGTTGTGTCATTGGCAGCTCTGGCAGGGGCAATGGGTGATGCAAGCTGCAGTGGTCTCCTGAAGAGGGCACTGAAACTTATGTGTTTTTTTATTTAGAAATTAAGCACTAGCCTGAATGACAAGGACGGCCCCAGTAATAGTGAAGCGAAGTGCAGCCTGGCTCTGTCGTGTCAGTGCAGCACTTGCACAAAGCTGGTGCTGCTGCTCTGTTCGTCATCAAGGCGCTACAGCACTATGGCCCGCTTCCGAGGGCCAATAACATCACGTCATTTGAAGGTCTGGAGCTCTCGAGCGCAAGCCTGTGTGACGCGCCGAGTTAGGAACCCTGTGTTAGGAACAGATTTGTTGACACAAAGAAGGCAAGAGCAGGCAACAAATGTACACCGAGTCCAAGCCCTGGGAATGTGACAGATCTCTCCTCCCTCGGCACTGCGTGTGCTCCATCCTTCCATATCTGCAGCTCATGTTTTTCCCCTCCCCGCCTGGCCTCGACCGCAGGGCGATGCCATCCGGCCCGGGCGGGGCCGATAATGCACCCGCGTCCACCGGTCCATCCGGAGGGACTTCCAGGAATAGCGCGGCCTCCCAACGCGCAGCCAATGGGAGCGAAGCAGAGTCCGCACCCTTTCCGGAACCTTCTCTGCCACCAGGCCACATTGTTGTGCAGTCCCTGATAAGTTGGGAAAGAATGTCTGGTGTGTCTCAGGTGCCAGCTCTCGCCTCCTTGTTGTGCCCTCACTGCCAGGACAGGCGTGCGTCTCACAGATGGACAACTCTGGGGGGCTCTGATGGGGGCATGCCAGGGACATGTACCGCCAGTGTGTCCGTGTGAGTGTGCGTCTGTGTGTGTAGACCAATATTCATGTGTCTATTTTGGTGTGAGTCTGTGTGATTGTGAATCTGTGTGTGTGTCTTCATGTGTGAGTGTCTGTGAGTGTGGAGCGTCGCCCCACTTCAATCACTCCCTGAGCCCCTGCTGTCTTGGCCTGTGAGTGGTAGTTGGAGATACAAGGGTAGGCTAACTGAGGCACAGGCAGCTTGTAATGACTCTTAGAATGGTGGTGTGTGAGTGTGCATGTGTGTGTGTGAGTTTGGTTGCGTGTGCATGTGTGTGTGTGAGTGTGCATGTGTGTGTATGTGAGTGTGCATGTGTGTGTGTGTGTGTGAGTGTGCGTGGGTGTGCATGTGTGTGTGTGAGTGTGCATGTGTGTGTATGTGCGTGTGCATGTGTGTGTGTGAGTGTGGGTGCGTGTGCATGTGTGTGTGTGAGTGTGCATGTGTGTGTATGTGCGTGTGGATGTGTGTGCATGTGCGTGTGTGTGTGTGTGTGCATGTGAGTGTGTGTGTGTTTGAACACGAGAAGGGAAGAGTTTGGTGGAGTGGTGGTGCTAGAATTTAGCCTTAGAGTCTGCCGTAGAGGGCTCTACCAGCCATTAAAGGCCCGCTCCAGCATTAAAGGCCCAAGTCGAAGGCTCAGCCATTTAACAAGGGAGGAGGCCATTAATGGCCGGTAAGGCCCACTATGGAGGGCTCTAAGGCTAATAGAACATTCCACCCCTAGAGGGCAGAATGTTCTAGTTTATAAAACAGAGGACTCACGGAGCCCGAGGGGTTGAAATCCCCTCGGGCTCTGTGAGGCCTTTGTTAAACATTGGAATGTTGATGCTCAGGGCTTCTACCAGTCATTAGCAGCCTGGAACTCTCCGTTGTCTTCAATGGTGCGCTCACCCTTCCAATGCTCTAAGGAGGGGTAATGCTTGAGCCATAACTCACGCCGACTGTGTTGGACATAAGCCTTCGCACAAGTCTACCATCATGCATAAAGTAATTAAACTTACAAAAGTATTCAAAATTACAGTTGGAAACGCAAAAACATATCTTTCCCTATAGGGCAGAATGTTCTAATTTGTAAAAACAAAGGCCTCCTGGAGGGGGTTTAATTTCCTGGGCTCCGAGAGGCCTTTGTTCACAGCAACAGCTGTCAAAATAAAAAAAACATTGGAATGCTGCTCTCTGGGCTTCTACCAGCCAGTCGAAGCCCAGGGCGCTCCGTTGTCTTCGAAGGTGCGCTCAACATTGCAATGTTCTAATAAATCCTAAAATGGCTTCCAGAGTGCTAATCTTCTGTCCCTATGTTTTGTCTGAGGGGGTCACGAACACCACAACCCTTGTCTACTCTGCTCAGCGAGAGTCTGTGTAACAAATAACTTGCCGCAGGCTTTAGCGCAGTGAAATCACAAACCACCATTAAAAGCACATTTCCTTAAACGCTTACTTTTCGCAGTAAGTAAATATGCCCAGAGCCTTTGTCATACTTATTCATGATAAACAGAGCAGCCTTACGGCAACTGGCACAACCTCTCCCAACGTACTAATGAGACCGACGGTTGTTATGACTGGCTAGTCGCCATAAACAACTCTGGTTGCCTTGTGGGAAAGCGTATTGGGGTAGGCATTCCCGCAAGCCAAGCATCAGACACTCAGTCATAACATTACAAACGTATACAAAAGCAAAATACTATCGCTCCTACTAGGGCCTAACATGGATACGCACAGTGCAAACTCACAGTTTGTCAGAGCGATCACCTGCACGAAACCCTCGCCTACGATGGCGATTTGTGAGGCTCCATGGATCAAGACACCTCTCTCTAGGCTTAAATACAGAGTAAGAACAATCTATTCTTAACCCCTTCGCCGCTGCACAAATTTCGCTGAGGCGCTGGGGTGGCCTAGGTGGTGAGCACGGCGCTGGGGTGCTCATGACAGAACCAAGTCCAGTCAAGTCAAGTCAGGTAATTTATATAGCGCACTACATACCCAGAGGGTCTCAAGGCGCTTAGGAAGGGGAGGAGGATTACTTGTCAAATATCCACGTTTTAAGTTGCTTTCTGAATGCTAGGTGGTTCTGGGTAAGGCGAAGGTAAGTGGGGAGTGAGTTCCAAGTTTTAGCGGCCAGGTATGAGAAGGATCTGCCTCCCATGGTGGTCTTGTTGATGCGAGGTACAGTGGCGAGGGCTTGGCCGGAAGAACGTAGTTGGCGGGAGGGGGTGTAGAAGGACAGTCGTGAGTTGAGGCATTCTGGTCCGATGTCGTAGAGTGATTTGTGTGCGTGGGTTAGCAGTCGGAAGGTGATTCTCTTATTGACGGGTAGCCAGTGGAGGTCTTTCAGGTGACCAGAGATGTGTTCGTTGCGCGGGATGTCCAATATGATCCTGGCTGAGGCGTTTTGGATTCGTTGGAGCTTCTTCTGGAGTTTTGTGGAAAAAGGTAAGGCTAGGACCTTTCTCAGGATTTGCTCGGCGCTAACCGCCCTTGTACCATTCAAGTTTACCAAGCAATGAGGCAGGCGCCGGAGACCAGAAGGCAGGAAACAGAAGTTTATTCCGACGGAGCAGAACACATCAGATCAGACAACAAGGTATCGTCTCGAGGTGCTCTCACAGCCTCTCGGAGGCCTGGCCTCTTATACACCGGTTTATGGCATGTGACCTTTCTTTATTACAATCAGAACATTGTGGTATAAAGGAAAAGACATCCCCGTAATCCTCGTGTCAATCCCACCCCCATATACCTTTACAATAGAGGTCCTCAACCTGCTGATAAGAGGAGGGGGTCATCACGCAGCTAAGTGTTCCGTCGAGTCTTAGGATGTGTGCGCCTGATCATATCACAGGGGGTGGGGAGGCCTGGATCAATAGAGGGTCCTTTGAAGGAGAGCGACCTCATACAATAAGGGGCAGTGAATGATATCTCCCGGCTTAGGCGATGGCCTCAGACCTGTGTGGACAGCTGGACACGGGGGAAGGGGTCATCAAAGGAGTGGTATTCATGCCGCGTGGACAATCGAGCTGAGGGAAGGTTTATCAACAGAGGGGCATTCATAGGGAGAGAGGAGGTGCTGGTCAGGCGCTGGTGTGACTCCCAAGGACAGGGTCATGCAGAAGGGTTATGCTCATGAGGGGGAGGGAGGGGGAGCCAGGGTGCGCGGAGGATGCTTGCTGGGTCAGAGGGGCGCGCTGGCGATCGATCGTGGACAGGGAGACCATGATATCTAAAATGGCTGCTGTGCATGTCGTACGTGGATGACAAGCTGGCGCAGATGATGTTTAGCTCGCAAACTAAAATTCCACAGTCCTCCCTTTTAACATGTCTCGCCAACTTGTCAGTTTGGATTTATCCCCATAAGGCCACGTATTTCTACTTCATAGAGGGGACTCATGTGCTCATTTCGGAAGTCCAAAGTCTTTGGGCACATACAATTGGAAACAAGGCCGCACAAGGGTGGCAGACATTGGATACCTAAGCAACACCCACATATTATCACAACAGGTATCAGCACGAAGGAAAACAACCTCCAACCCCAGTTCTTCAAAGCGTCCCAAAACCAGCTCCCAAGCGACCATCCTTCCTGTTCTTGGTGAACCTCTGAGGAAAGTCTGTGGAGGTGTTCAATGGCTTTGTAGACTGAAGGCGAGTTGTCTGGCACGTAGGTGCAGCAGCTGGATCCGATGATGCGGCATGCTCCTCCTCGGTCGGCTAGGACCACGTCTAGGACAAGACGATTTTGAAGGGTCACAAGGCGGACCGCCTGAAGCTCCGCAGTGTTGTTGGCGAGGATGCCAGCCGTGATGTTGATCGTTGTTTCTACTGCCTGGGTCAGGTGTCGGATAGCACGGCTGTTTGCCATTGGGCCCCACAGGGGAACAAGTCCCTTTGCTGCATCCAGGAACTGTGCTCCGGTGGAGTCGGCTTGTCCAATGTCATCTGCACGCCTCTGCCGGTGGTGGTTGGCAGGGGCTACATATGTGGGTGGAAGAACGAAGGCAATGTAACAGGCGCCTTTCCAACCTCTCGGGAGCCAGGTGTAAGCTTTGGTGCCACACACAAAGTACATGTTCGGAGAAGCAACAAAGGAAGGGGGGTCAACTGAGTCCAATGTTCTGGTGATTCGGCAGGCGCTGTGACCCACCAGCTGCGTTCCATGGCCTTCGAGACACACGAGACCTGTGACATTGATAACAGACAGGGCCACAGTTAGAGTGGCGGTAGTTTGTTTTTGCAGATGAGTGAAGGTGGTTCTGGCTGGATTGTGGAGCACCTGTACTTCGACTCGTTCTTTGGCTGGAATGTCTTTGATGAAGGTGGCGCCTGCGAGCGCAGGACACAGGGCAGCAGGGGTCTTTCCTGTTTTGTTCAGCCAGAACCCAGAGTAGAAGTGTGACACTGTCCGGCTGGAGGTGGCGTTGTCCTTGTGGCTCTCTTGCATGAGGATCAACCAGGCGAGGCAAGAGCCGTGAACTGAGAAGGGTGAAGGGATGAAGGGGATGGAGTGTCCAGTGGCATGCGGGAGCAACCCGCAGATCCAACAGTTCGTAGCATTCGCAGCAAGGTTGTGTTGGTGCAACAGTTGCACGAAGGAATTGTTCCAGAATTCCCTGCGCCTTTCTCGGAGCTGAGGCGACAGAGAGATTAGGTGATGCTCTTTCAGGGGGGTCGGCTGTGCAGTAGGTAGCAATGTCTCATGGGCCGGTGTGCTTTCCTCCAGAATCCAGAAGGAGGTCATGAGGAGGAGGCAGAAGAGGAAGACAATGAAGAGTGCAATTGTCTTTGATTTGTGCAAGTTGTCAGTCTTTGGATTTCTATACTGAGTATTTCCTGTTGCTTCCATCATCTTCATATCTGGCGCTTCCATCATCTTCTTATCTGGCGCTTCCATCACCTTCAAGGGGCTCGGTAGTGGGCAGAACCACAGACTTCGTTTAGCTTCTCTCCCGGCAACCCTTGATTGTGTTTAGGTCACCGTTCTGAGATTTAACTTAGTCCGTGGCCTACTTAGCCGAAACTCCCTCCTTTCGATGCAGGAAATACCCTTCTCTGGATGGCACAGTGGGATCAGAGAATTTTGCAAGTTCGAGTGCCTCAGTATCGGGATAACAGTCCAATATCGGTCGGTCTTTGCTCAGGAGCTCTTCTTGGGTGCTGACGTTTTCTGTCGTGGCCAGGTTTGCAGAGACCTTCCGGCAATGATGCGCGTGCAGCCAGTGCTTCTTCCCCTCCACTCGGAGTGCCGTTCGGGTGGTGATCAGCACTTGCCAGGGGCCCGTCCACCGAGGTTCCAGACTCTTGGTTCGCTGGAAATTTCGTATCAATACGAAATCTCCCGGTTGGATGTCATGGCCGGGGCCCCTGGAAGCATCGGGGATGGCCTGCTGCACCTGTTGATGAATGACAGACAACGTTTTAGTTAACTTGCACAAATAATCAGACAGTAGGACGTCCGGGACGTCATGAATGGAGGTCGGTTTGGGAGCAGTCCAGAGATTCATCGGTCGCCCAAACACGACCTCGTAGGGGGTCAAATGGTGCTTGGTGGGAGTGGAGCGCATCGATAACAAAGCCAGTGGGAGGGCATCCGGCCAGTTAAGTCCAGTAGTGGCCACTATTTTTGCCAGTTTCAGCTTCAGTGTGGCATTATGGCGTTCCACTAGACCGGCGGATTGGGGGTGGAAGACCGCATGAAATCGTTGCTTCACCCCCAACCCCTTTAGGATTAATTGGATAACCTCAGCTATGAAGTGGGGGCCATTGTCGCTCCATAAAATTCGACAAAGGCCATAGCGAGGGAAGAATTCCTTCAGTAGTACTTTGGCAGTAGTCATGGCAGTGTTGTCACGGGTTGGATAGGCTTCTACCCATTTGCTGAAGGCACACACAATGACTAGTACATACTTCAGGCTTTGGCATCTCTCTAGTTGGATGAAGTCCATCTGAAGGACCTCGAAGGGGTGATTGGGGGTCCCAAACCCTCCCCGGGGTACTACAGTTCCTTTCCCGGGGTTGTGTTGCAGACAGATAAGGCACTGCTGAACTAGGCGTCTGGCTGAGTCAGGGATTTTGTCGTTATGCCAGACTTTGGAAATGAGTTCGATCATGGGTGCAGATCCTATGTGTGCGGGGGAGTGAGCCATTGTCAGTATGGGAATCAGATATGAGTCGGGCAGCAACCATTTGCTTGCATCCTTCGTTCGCCAACAGCCCTCCTCATCCTTCAAACCCACCCTTGCCCACTTAGTCAGCTCGTGAGGGGTGCTGGCCGACTGTATGTCTCTGATCATTATCCTTGTGTCACTCCATGTTTCTGCTTGTGACCTGGTCATGTACATGCGTGTCACCGTCCTATTCTCAGCTGTGGTTCGTGCAGTGATGTCGGCCAATGCATTCCCTTGTCCGACCAAGGCTGTCACCCTTTTGTGTGCCTGACATTTTATCACCGCTAATCGTTTGGGGAGGAGAACTGCTTCAATCAGAGCGGAGACTAGATCTCCGTGGAGGATCGGGGTGCCGTGGGACGTCAGGAATCCCCTCTCCCTCCACAGGAGCCCAAAATGGTGGACCACTCCGAAGGCATACTGGCTGTCCGTATATACGTTCGTGGTGGTCCCTGCGGCTATGACGCATGCTCGGGTGAGGGCTATCAGCTCTGCTGCCTGGGCAGATCGTTGTGTGATGCAGGCTGTCTCAACTACTGTTCGGGCTGTCGTTACTGCATAGGCAGCTGAAGTGGTGCCATCTGGGAGTTTGATGCATGAGCCGTCTACCCATAGCTCTCCATCGGGGTCAGGAAAAGCAGTGTCTCGGAGGTCAACCCTACTCCTAGTTTGTTCGTCCGTGAGGGTCACACAGTCGTGGATGGGAGGAATGTCGGGGTCATTTTCAGGCAGGGGTAACAATGTGGCAGGATTCAAAGTCGTGCATCTCTTTAGTGTGATGTGGGGTGCAAGCAGAGTCAACTCGTACCCTGTCAGTCGTGCGCTAGTCAGGTGTTGGGTCTTGGTCTGGTTCAAGAGGGTGTCGACTGCATGGGGTACTAGCACTGTGAGGGAGTTGGAAAGTACAATTCCCTCGCTCTGACGGATAGAGACAGCAGCGGCGGCTACTGCTCGAAGGCAGGCAGGCAAAGCTCTGGCTACAGGATCAAGAGTGGCGGAGAAGTAGGCACAAGGGCGCTGCTTAGGACCAATTGATTGAGTTAGGACAGACAATGCGCATCCCTCCCTTTCGTGGGTGAAGAGGGAGAAGGGTTTGGAGTAATCCGGGGTTCCTAGGACAGGCGCTGAGCAGAGTGCATCCCGTAATTCCTTAAAGGAGGCTTGACACTCAGCGGTCCAAGGAAGCGGGGAGGGGACATCTTTGGTCAGCAGGGCAAGTAATGGTTTCACAATGAGGCTGTAATTAGGCAACCACTGTCTGCAAAAAGAGGTTAGGCCAACCAAAGAGCGGACCTGCTTTTGTGTTTTTGGGATGGGGGTGTCTAGGATGGTTTGGATTCGGTCGGGTGTAAGTTTCCTCCCTTCTTTGGACAGAAGATGGCCTAGGTAAGTCACCTGTGGCTGACAGAACTGTAACTTCTTTTTGGAGACTTTATGGCCATTTTCTGCAAGAAAGTGTAGGAGTTGGACGGTGGCTGTCGTTGCAAGCGGGGTGGTGTCGGCCGCCAAAAGGATATCATCGACATATTGGATCAACACCACTCCCTCTGGTAGCTGGAAGGCATCCAGCTGTCTTTTGAGGGCCTGGCTGTAAATGCTGGGACTTTCAGTGTACCCCTGGGGAGCTCTACAGAATCGGTACGAGCGGGATTTTAAAGTGAAGCCGAAGAGATAACGGCTGTCTGGATGAATGGGGATAGAGAAAAACGCGTTTTTAAGGTCGAAAACAGAGAAGGTGGTGGCAGTGGACGGGATGAGGGTCAGAATGGTGGTGATATCAGAGACTACAGGATATTGGGGTACAACCACTTTGTTAATCTCTCGTAAGTCGATGATGAAGCGGTACGCTTTCTCATCTCCTTCACCTTGCTTCTTAACAATAGGTAGGATTGGGCTGTTGCAGACGTTGCTAACCACCTCTTCAACCACTCCTGCATCTACCAGAGACTGAATGATCGCTACCAGTGCCTTCTCACCCTCTGGCGATATCCGATATTGCGGGAGTTTCGGGAGCATAGCGTCCTGTCGTACAGTTATGTGAATAGGATCAATCATCATTCGCCCCACATCAGAGTCATTTTCGGCCCACAGGTACGGAGGCAGGGTGTCAAGCAGGGACAGGTCAGCGTCAGTTATGGAGCACATATGTCGTGGGGGACGGGATCTGGGCATGTCTGGGTTGTCGTACAGGATGACTCGTATTCCATCTGGGGAACACCTAATGGTAGCTCGAAAATGTTTCAGTAAGTCAATGCCCATAATGGCGTCAGGGGAGTTGGAGGAGAGTAGAAATGTCGCGTCAGTGGTGTTGTTTTCTAGGTCAAAGGTAATAGGTACGGACAGGGGGTTAGTGGAGGGCGTTCCATCGAAACCTATCGACGTTATGTGTGAGCCAGACAAGGGTGCCCTTGGAATCAGTCGTTTTGATAACACACTACGTGTCGCCCCAGTGTCTACCAAGAATGGAGACTCTGTACCCAGGACCTTAGCGGTGACATAAGGACCTTGCTGGTCAACACAGAGCTCGACTGGATCCCTCCCTTGCCCCTGGCAGTCCTATGCAAAGTCGGGGGCATTTTCACCTTCGGACAGCTGATATTGGTTCTGTCGGGGACGGTCAAAGGTGTTCAGTCTCCCTGATCTGTCATTGCTGGTGTCGTTGGTGCTCCCTCGTCCTTGTACTCTATTTCTCGGACCACCTGCCACATCCCTGGAGTCTCTATTTCTATTCACTTCTAGCAAGACCGGACACTGGGATTTCCAATGGCCGAACCCTTTGCAGAAGGCGCATTGGTCATTGCTAATGTCTCTCCGTCCAGTGTGGGATGTTGGGGTGTGATCTTTAGGAGGTAGGTCTCTGGGGGTGGTTGATTGGTAGTTCCCCCTTTGGTGTTCCCGTCCTACCGCTATACCCTGTATCTGGGCTATCATTACCCTTTCCTTTAAATCTTTCTTCTTTTTCTCGGACGCCCTATCATTCTCATTCTTTTGGTGCTCGTAATACTGAGCCATCTGAAGGATAGCTGCGGGTTTGGAGGCCCCCCAACTACTCTCACTCGTCTGCAGTTTTTGGGAGACTTCTTGTGTTAGTCCCTTTACATAATTTTGCACAAACAGGTGCTGTCCGGTTGCGGTGGTCATGTCTTGGCCACTGTAGTCGGAGAACACTGTCTCGAATCGGGAGAAGTATTCTGACACATCTACCTGGGGTTTCTGTCGACAGGCCGTGACTATCGACCAGTCTACTTTTCTTTCCGGGACCAGTGTTTTTAACTTCTGAACCAGTTTGTCTGGGAGTTCCAGTATGTCTTTCACTGGTTTACTCCCCGGCTCTCGCTGTCTATCTAGTTTACCGAGTTGGTCCCAGGTATGTCCAAACAGATCCGTGTGGTCAGCCTTCCGGATTTGCTTCCACACGTCAGCTGGCAGGCATAACCCAAAGAACAAGTCAATGTCCGCTAAAGTCATTATTGTCGAACCCAAGGCTGTGCCTAATTCGGTATAAAATGCCGTTGGGTTCTTTCTTAAATCGGGCAGGGTTTGTTTGAAGGTTAGGATATCCTGTCGGTCCCATGGTTGGTAAACCCAATTGTACACAACCCTCCCCTTTGCATTTTCATTATTAATATCATCGCTCGTTCCCTGGCCCCGTGGCAGGATCCAGTAAGGAGCCGCTTCTCTGATAGGCATCATAGTATTGGCTACTTCTGCCGAGGTTGTTTCAGGGACCGTAACCTTGGCTTCTGGTTTCTGTTCCGCGAGGTGGCGGAAGACCTCAAGCATTTGCATGAAGAGCTCCGTCGCCTCACGTTCAGTCCCATCTCCAACATCAATCTTCCTATACAGTGTTGTTAGTTTAGCGGGACCCTTACTCTGATACCTATCTTCATACGCGTTCAGGGTGTGGTAGCTGAATCGCAAGATGAAATGCCGTCTGTGGCTGTCGGCATGTGAATTATATATGCTCATTGTGTATTCTTCGCTCTCCCTTCGGTCTACCAACGTCTTTGCTATTTTGTTGATCCCATCCCGCTCATCTTTGCTTAACCTACTTAGCCTGGCTGATGATTGTTTGCTAGCCTCGGGGTCGCCTAATGAAGTTGTTAACGTGGCTGGTGCGGAGGCCGTGAGGGCCGGTGCACTAGCACTAGGGTCACTTTCACTCACACTCGGGGCTTGCAGGTTTTGTTGGCTGGGAGCATATGGAGGGGGCATGTAGATGATTGGGGGACCTAGCAGTAACTCATCGTTTGCCCGTTGTTTGGAGGGCAATTCAGGGTAGAGCGCAGAGGGGGTCCTAACAGGACATTGGCCTGTCGACCCTGATTCTTGGTTTTGTGTAGCTTCCTTTCTTTCTTTTATTTCCTCTTCTAGTTGCTTCGCGGCTAGGTGGGCTGCCTTTCGTAATTCTTTCCCTATTTTTGCTTCTTCTCTTTTCTTTCGTTGTTCCGTTTCTTTGCGCCACATGCCGATACTGTCGAGCATAGTGGGCGTGGTCTTATTCTTCTGGAGCGCTATTTCTAATGTTTTTATTTTATTTTCATTAAAGGAACCTATCAGTGGCCACTGACTTTCAGGGTTCTTTTTCGTATATTTATGCCATAGTTTAGTGTAAGCTATAGCGACTAGTCCATACTTAGTGAACATGTCCTTATTAGGGGTGCCCTCCAGTGGAGCTGGATGGTTCATCTCTAATAAGCGGTCCGGGCTAAACAGGCTACCAACCAGTGGGGAGAAGATAGGCATGACGGATTACAACGGGGACAAAAGTCTGCACTACCTATCTTATCACGGCGGGCAAAGACTAGACAGAATATTTCTATTCTCCGTTGTTTGCCGGCGGTGAATACCTCAAACGAACCAATACCGAACAATCGGTCAATCAAAACAATTCAGTGGGGAGAATAAGTGGGCACGAAAAGTTATCGTTACCCACTCTTTCTCTCCCTGCAAAGAGAGACCTTGTTCTTCCCTGTTTGCAGAAAAAGAATCTCCAGACAATAATCCACGAACAACAGTTCGGGAAACAGTGGGGGAGGAAGATAGGCACGACGGATTACAACGGGGACAAAAGTCTGCGTTACCTATCCTTCACTGTTTGCAAAGAGAGAGCCTGTTGTTTTTCTCCGTTTGCAGACAGCGAATCTCCAGAGGTTTCAACAAAGCGTAATACTAGTATTATCCAAACAAAAACAATTTTCCTCAATTCGTCGTGTTTACACGACCTTACCCGGACCGCATGGACGGTTTCCTGTCCTCTGGATCCAGCGCCCGATCGTCCTCTCTCCTTCGTGATGTTCGCGGCACTCCTGATGGTTCCCAGTCAGGACCGTAGATCACTCGAGAGAGGTCTGTTCAGAACTAGTGAAGGTCGGATGATCGGCTGTCAGACGAGGGTCTATCGGACACGAGCTCTTCCCGATCGTTGCAGTCGTTCACTCTGTCATCGGGACCTCTCCCACTGGATCCACGTGTCGCTGATGGGCCCCACGCTTTGGGACGCCAATTGTGGAAAAAGGTAAGGCTAGGACCTTTCTCAGGATTTGCCCGGCGCTAACCGCCCTTGTACCATTCAAGTTTACCAAGCAATGAGGCAGGCGCCGGAGACCAGAAGGCAGGAAACAGAAGTTTATTCCGACGGAGCAGAACACATCAGATCAGACAACAAGGTATCGTCTCGAGGTGCTCTCACAGCCTCTCGGAGGCCTGGCCTCTTATACACCGGTTTATGGCATGTGACCTTTCTTTATTACAATCAGAACATTGTGGTATAAAGGAAAAGACATCCCCGTAATCCTCGTGTCAATCCCACCCCCATATACCTTTACAATAGAGGTCCTCAACCTGCTGATAAGAGGAGGGGGTCATCACGCAGCTAAGTGTTCCGTCGAGTCTTAGGATGTGTGCCCCTGATCATATCACAGGGGGTGGGGAGGCCTGGATCAATAGAGGGTCCTTTGAAGGAGAGCGACCTCATACAATAAGGGGCAGTGAATGATATCTCCCGGCTTAGGCGATGGCCTCAGACCTGTGTGGACAGCTGGACACGGGGGAAGGGGTCATCAAAGGAGTGGTATTCATGCCGCGTGGACAATCGAGCTGAGGGAAGGTTTATCAACAGAGGGGCATTCATAGGGAGAGAGGAGGTGCTGGTCAGGCGCTGGTGTGACTCCCAAGGACAGGGTCATGCAGAAGGGTTATGCTCATGAGGGGGAGGGAGGGGGAGCCAGGGTGCGCGGAGGATGCTTGCTGGGTCAGAGGGGCGCGCTGGCGATCGATCGTGGACAGGGAGACCATGATATCTAAAATGGCTGCTGTGCATGTCGTACGTGGATGACAAGCTGGCGCAGATGATGTTTAGCTCGCAAACTAAAATTCCACAGTTTGGCGGTAGTACCTGCGTAGAGGGTGTTTCCGTAGTCCAGACGGCTCGTGACCAGAGCATGGGTGACTGTTTTCCTGGTTTCGGTGGGGATCCAGCGAAATGTTTTTTTGAGCATGCGAAGAACGTTGAAGCAGGATGAAGAGACGGCGTTGACTTGTCTGTTCATTGAGAGTGAAGAATCCAGGATGATGCCTAGGTTCCGTGCGTGGTCTGTCGGGATGGGTGCTTTTCCAAGGGCTTCCGGCCACCAAGAGTCGTCCCATGCAGAGGGGGATGTACCTAAGATGAGGACTTCTGTTTTATCTGAGTTCAGTTTCAGACGGCTGTGTTTCATCCATTCGGCAACTTCTTTCATTCCTTCGTGTAGGTTAGTTTTGGCGGTGCCGGGGTCATTGGTGAGAGAAAGGATCAGTTGAGTGTCATCCGCGTAAGAGATGATGTTGAGGTTGTGTTGGCGGGCGATGGCCGCGAGGGGGCTCATGTATACGTTGAAGAGGGTGGGGCTGAGTGAGGATCCTTGTGGTACGCCACAGATGACTTCAGAGGCCTCGGACTTGAATGGTGGAAGGCGGACTCTCTGGGTTCTTCCGGTGAGGAACGAGGTGATCCATTCAAGTGCTTTTCCTTGTATTCCGATGTTTCTGAGGCGTTGTAAAAGGGTGCTGTGGCAGACTGTGTCGAATGCTGCAGAGAGGTCGAGGAGGATGAGGGCGACTGTGTCTCCATTGTCCAGTAGAGTTCGAATGTCGTCTGTTGCTGCGATGAGGGCGGTCTCAGTGCTGTGTTTTGCTCGGAAGCCAGATTGTGAGGAGTCGAGGGATTTGTTGGCTTCGAGAAAAGCGGCGAGCTGGTTGTTGACAGCTTTCTCGATTACTTTGGCCGGGAATGGAAGGAGCGAAATGGGGCGGTAATTTTTGAGTTCGGTGGGGTCCGCCGTGGGTTTTTTCAGAAGGGCGGTGAGTTCAGCGTGTTTCCAGTTTTCCAGGAAGGTGGCGGAGTTGAAGGAGCAGTTGATGACGTCTCGGAGGTGCGGTGCTATGACGGAGTCTGCTTTGTTGAAGATGTGGTGAGGACATGGGTCTGTGGGTGATCCTGAGTGGATGGAGTTCATCAGGCGGATGGTGTCCTCAGTGGAGATTGGGTTCCAGTCGTTAAGGGTGTTCACGGGGGGAGAATGTGCAGCATATGGTTGGGTGGGTTGGTCTCCAGTTTGGTTGTCGAAGCTGTTGTGGATATCTGCAATCTTGTTGTGGAGGAATGAGGCTAGGGAGTCGCAGAGGGCTTGAGAGGGTGTGATGTCGTTGGAGTTGGCTGAGGGATTGGAAAATTCCTTGACGATGTTGAAAAGTTCCTTGCTGTTGTGGGCGTTGTTGTCAAGTCGATCCTTGAAAGCTGTTTTCTTGGCCTTGCGGATTAGTTGGTGGTGAGTGCGGGTGGCGTTTTTAAAGGCGTCCTTGGTGCTAGTGGTTGGGTCTTTTTTCCAGGCCTTTTCAAGGGAGCGGCAGAGTTTCTTGGACTTGTTAAGATCATCGTTGAACCATGAGGCCTTCTTGTTGCCAGGTTTGCTTTGACGTTTTTTCAGTGGTGCTAAGGTGTCGGCGGTGTTGGATAACCATAGGGTGAAGTTAGCGGCGGCTTGGTCTGGGTTGGAAGAGTGGGCTGGGGTGTTTAGAAGGAGCGATGAGGAGATCTGGTCGGTGGTGATTTTGTTCCAGTTTCTTTGCAGAGTTGGTTGGAGGTGGTTGGTGGGTTTTGGCTTGTTGTAGGTGAAGTGAACGCAGCTGTGGTCAGTCCAGAGGAGATCCGTAGTGTGGCTGAAGGAGACATGATTGCTGGAGGTGAAGATGGGGTCGAGTGTGTGACCTGCGATGTGGGTGGGGGAAGTGACCAGTTGTTTAAGTCTGAGGTTGGCGAGGTTGTCCAAGAGGGTGGTGGTGTTGCGGTCGTTGATCTTTTCAAGGTGAAAGTTGAGGTCTCCCAGAAGGATGTAGTCTTTGGAGGGGAGCGCGTGTGGAGTGATGAAGTCCGTGATGTCCTCACTGAATTTTGCACGGGGTCCTGGTGGTCTGTAGAGGAGGGTGCCTCTGAGTGTGGTCTTGGGGTCGATGTGGATCTGGAAGTGAAGGTGTTCGGAGTTGGCGAGGTTGGCGTCAGAGCTGGTTGAGATGCGGATTGATTTCTTATGGACGATAGCGATTCCTCCTCCTGTGTGGCCGGTACGGTCTTTGCGAGTGATCTTATAGTCTTCAGGGATGGCAATGGTGATGTCTGGGGCGGAGGAAGTGTTCATCCATGTTTCCGTTAGGAAGGCGATGTCTGGAGAGATGGTGTCTAGTAGATTCCATAGGTCAATGGCGTGTCTGTGGACCGAGCGGGTGTTGAGAAGGATGCATTGTAGGTGGTTGGAGTCGGGAATCTGTGGTGTGGTCGTAGCGAAGATGTTATCGGTGCCGCTGAATTTGCAGGAGTAGCAGGAGAAAGGTCCATGGGTGTGTCCGGGAGCGGCTTGGACGCAGTTGGGGGCGCGACCGGGGTTAAGGGCTAGGAGGGTGGCGGCATCGTAGGTAATGCGAGAGGGCTGGGCAGCGCGAGGGGCAGGGGCTCTGGCGCTGGGCACGGTCCAGGCGCGGACGGGCGTAGACGGGCTTACCTTTGGCGCACCTTCGGCGCGGATTGGGCGCGGTCGCTGCGCGTGTACGCTGCGCGCGGGAGTAACTGTCATAAATGGATGGTGGAGGGGGAGGGGCGAGGGCTTCTCAGCTGGGAGGCGGGGCGGGCTGCGCACGACAACAACAAACAAAATGGAGGAGGGGGGAGCACAACAGAGCGCTTGGGGAGAATGCGCTAAAGCAGCATAAAAGTACAATCACGATCAGGTTAAAGCGCCTACAGAGCAGAGCGGCAGTCAGGCACAGCTGAAGGCTGAAATCACGAAGCAAATTCGGCAAGAGCGCTAATGCAGCATAAAAGTACAATCACAATCAGGTTAAAGCGCCTACAGAGCAAAGCGGCAGCCAGGCACAGCTGAAGGCTTAAATCACGAAGCAAATTCGGCAAGAGCGCTGTTAACGATACCAGTGAGGCGCTAGGGGCACTGGGAGCGACCACTCCGGCCAAAGCGTAGAGCGAGTCACAGCGCTTCCAGGTCGGGAAGCGTCGTTTGTAGTCTGTGGGAGGGCGGCTCAGCTGGGAGGCGGGGCGGGCTGCGCACGACAACAACAAACAAAATGGAGGAGGGGGGAGCACAACAGAGCGCTTGGGGAGAACGCGCTAAAGCAGCATAAAAGTACAATCACGATCAGGTTAAAGCGCCTACAGAGCAGAGCGGCAGTCAGGCACAGCTGAAGGCTGAAATCACGAAGCAAATTCGGCAAGAGCGCTAATGCAGCATAAAAGTACAATCACAATCAGGTTAAAGTGCCTACAGAGCAAAGCGGCAGCCAGGCACAGCTGAAGGCTTAAATCACGAAGCAAATTCGGCAAGAGCGCTGTTAACGATACCAGTGAGGCGCTAGGGGCACTGGGAGCGACCACTCCGGCCAAAGCGTAGAGCGAGTCACAGCGCTTCCAGGTCGGGAAGCGTCGTTTGTAGTCTGTGGGAGGGCGGCTCAGCTGGGAGGCGGGGCGGGCTGCGCACGACAACAACAAACAAAATGGAGGAGGGGGGAGCACAACAGAGCGCTTGGGGAGAACGCGCTAAAGCAGCATAAAAGTACAATCACGATCAGGTTAAAGCGCCTACAGAGCAGAGCGGCAGTCAGGCACAGCTGAAGGCTGAAATCACGAAGCAAATTCGGCAAGAGCGCTAATGCAGCATAAAAGTACAATTACAATCAGGTTAAAGTGCCTACAGAGCAAAGCGGCAGCCAGGCACAGCTGAAGGCTTAAATCACGAAGCAAATTCGGCAAGAGCGCTGTTAACGATACCAGTGAGGCGCTAGGGGCACTGGGAGCGACCACTCCGGCCAAAGCGTAGAGCGAGTCACAGCGCTTCCAGGTCGGGAAGCGTCGTTTGTAGTCTGTGGGAGGGCGGCTCAGCTGGGAGGCGGGGCGGGCTGCGCACGACAACAACAAACAAAATGGAGGAGGGGGGAGCACAACAGAGCGCTTGGGGAGAACGCGCTAAAGCAGCATAAAAGTACAATCACGATCAGGTTAAAGCGCCTACAGAGCAGAGCGGCAGTCAGGCACAGCTGAAGGCTGAAATCACGAAGCAAATTCGGCAAGAGCGCTATTGCAGCATAAAAGTACAATCACAATCAGGTTAAAGCGCCTACAGAGCAAAGCGGCAGCCAGGCACAGCTGAAGGCTTAAATCACGAAGCAAATTCGGCAAGAGCGCTGTTAACGATACCAGTGAGGCGCTAGGGGCACTGGGAGCGACCACTCCGGCCACACACCGCCCGTGACTCATGATGGCATGGTTCCGTCATAAGCACACAACGGGTTAAATACCTAATGATGTTAGCATGTGCTTTTCACAATAAATACGTCAAGCCTAGTGCTTTTAACATAACTGTTCATATATAATAATCAATAATGCCTACAACCTTTACCATTTGCTTGTCACCATAAACAGCTAAGACTTTCTAACTTTCCCACAAGACAACCATCAGGTATACTGTATTCAATTTACAAATATGTAACCATTTACAGTATCAAAACAATATATAATCCCTCCTAAGAGCGCTTTAAAGGATCATCGCAATACACATCGTCTATTCCAACCGTTTATTCAGGTCTGTCACCAACACCACAAGCCGTGCCTGCTGCGGTAATCTGAGAGAGTCCATGGCGTAGCTTGTCCTGAGGGATTCTGGGGGTTTGAATATCAAAGTTCCCAATTAAAAAAGCAGTGGGCCACAGCGTGGATGGTGAGACGGCTGACGTTTAGGATGGGTGGTTCCCATTAGGAGCGGGGTCAGTACTGATTTGCATTCGGTTCTGCCTCTGGGTAGAATTAGAGTTTGTCGGACAGGTGCTCTGTTGCAACAGTAACAGACTACCCTGTTAACAAAACTCAAGGCCTGCCCACTCAGTAAGTATGTAAGTTTATTGCTTGATTAATTAAAATCTTAGCAGTACACGCATCAATATACAATTTATAAAAGGATACATATATGTGACATAATTTCATATTGTCTTAAAAACAACGTGATGGATATGCATTAAAATCGAACGATTTTCTGGTTAAAATTACATACAGTTTGTTTGCAATTAAGGTATAAAATTTAAGGGAGAAATAGGAGTGAGTCCCCATCTGGGGGTGACTCCCGTGTCCGTAAATCTAATAGTCTACTGTGTGGTCGTGGGCGACTGCCTCAGGGTCGGAGCGTAGTGGGAGTCAAAGAGAGTTGCCGGATAAAAAGAGCTTGGGTGTGCACAACTGTGCTCAGGCTGCGGCGAGAAGCTTTATTTGGGCAATTTTAATGTAGCAGACGAAGCTGCAGGTTTATTTAACGTTGGCCCCGCTGAAGCACGCCTTCACTACCTGTCTGCATGTTCGGATATGCATTTCATTTATATGTGGTTTTAACAGTTCTCTCCTCTCCCGGTCTAGGAGCTTACATATGCATAAGAGATGCAGCATATCTTCTTTAGTTTCGCCGCATAGTCTGCATTGTATAGATGTAAATGTACGTTTCCGGGGGGCAAATGTGGTTTGACTGGAAGGATCCCCATCCTCAGTGCCAAGAAGCCTTCCTTAATGGCCCGGAAAAGCTGGTACTGAAGTACGGTTGTGGTGAGCATTTCGGATAGCTTTGTATCACGAACCAGCCATGGGCCCTCTTATTTAGACATTCTTTATCATTTGCGTTGGAGACAAGCTTTCTTGACTTATTCACCAGGTCTTTTACGTTCTTGAATGGGAGTCCTGACTCCCAAATATTCTCCAGGGCTAGCAAGCTGATCCCTGATTGGAGGTAGTCTTTGGCCAATGAGGCATGTTTCCTTGATATTTCCTTCCATAGGAATGAGTTCGGCGAGCCCGCCAATGCACTCTTTATTTTATACCAGCTTTTTACATACGCGGCCATCCTGCTTATTCTCTGGTTTACTATCCCAAATTCGAGACGCAGTTGGGCTGGGGAGGTGTATTTAGGGAGCTTGAAGATTATTCTTATAGCTTTAGCAACCGTTTTGTTGAGGGTTTCTTCGTCCGACCCTCGCAAGGCCTCGCTGCCGTATGTGAGCGTGGGCAGCAGATATGCGCGAAGCACCTCAAGCAGCGGGAGCAGGTTTGGTCCTGCTATTTTGCTTTTAAGATTTTTCAGGGTGATTGCTAAGATGGTTCCTCGTCTCTGAATCACCTCTTTTTGTTGGTCGTATGTCCCATTCTTATCAAAGATAATTCCTAGATATTTATAGTCGTGGACCACTTCAAGTTCTCTCTCGCCCAGCTGCCATTTCAGTCGCTTTTTTGGGTTGGCTGGTTTAGTACCATTATTTTTGACTTTTCTAAGTTGATTTCTAACCCGTTTTTTGAGGCGTGGTTGTTCGTAGTATGGAGCAGGTGTTGTAAGCCGACTGGGGTTTGGCTGAATAAGATTAGGTCGTCGGCGTACAGTAAATTTGAGAGAGGGAGGCCTCCCAGGTTTGGTGCATGATGGTTACAATTATCTAGGTCAGTTGAAAGATCAGCCACGACGAGGTTAAATAGAGTAGGAGCCAAAACGCAGCCCTGCTTTAAGTCTCTGGAGGTTGGGATCCGCCTGGAGACGATTGTACCACTCCCCAGTTTTATTTGGGCCCATGTATCGGAATGTAGTAGGATGAGTTGATTCAGAAGGGCGGGAGGTATTTCCCATCGTACTAGCTTTGACCATAGCTTTCCTCGATCTATGCTGTCAAAGGCAGCTTTGTAATCGATGAAACAGACAAATAATGGTTTTCCTGCTGCTTTTGTGGAATCGAAAGGGAAAGAGCCAGGATGTTTGTGGTGGTTCCCAGGTTTTCCTGGAAGCCTTTTTGTTTAATTGGAATTAGGGCCTTTTCCCTTGCCCATTCCCAGAGGTCGGCTAGAATAAGTCCCGCATAGTACTTGGCCTCGATGTCAATGAGGGCGATGAGCCTGTAGTTTTTTGGATCACTTTTACAACCTTTTTTATAGATAGGCGAGAGGATTGAGCCTTTCCAGGATTCTGGGATTGTTCCTGTTGTAGTAATGTTGCCAAAGAGCTTTAGTAATGTGCCAGACCAAAACTTTCGATCTTGTTTGTATAACAATGGAGGCAAGCCTTTTGACCCGGGGGCACCCTCTTGGTGGCTGTGCTGTATTCTGGCCTCGATCGTTTTTAGGGAGGAACTAGGTGGTAGATTATTCCTATAAAGGGGGGGCCGAGATAGATCAGCATAGAACTCAGCTGGGTTTTGCAAGTTGCTTTGGGGGCCGGCGTTAAAGTAGTGTTGCAAATAGGTTGTCCAAACATTCTCCGTTATGTATGAGTTGATACTGGGTGCCGATGGATTTTCGATGCTCTTGACCGTTTGCTAGAATCTGGCGCTGTTGTTCATTTTGGCGTCATGAAGTAATGTAGCCCAGAGTGAATCTTTATATTCCTTTTGTGCGCGCCAGATGATTTTTTTTTCCTTGTTCGAAGTTTTCTTAGTGCATCTATGGTGCCGGCAGTTGCGCTGTTTTGGCGAATAGAGCGAATTGCTCTGTTTATGTCGCCCCTTAGTTGTCTTAATTCGGCATGCTCGCTTGTTGACAAGTGGGTGCACTGGCTTGTTCCTGCCCAGATGCCTTGTTCTGGCTGAGGCACTTTTTGTACTGGTCGGGTGACAACAGGTGGGGCGGGTTGGCCCAAAGCTTTGGTAAAAATTTCCCATGCATGGACGGTGCTTCCTTCGATGAGTTTGATTTCTTCCCACATTGTTTTTGCAGCAGCTGATAGCTTTTCTGGGTCGCGTATTTTACAACGGATTCTCCTTTGTTGGTATCTCATGGTCTGACAGGGTTCGGAAGTTGCGTATGTTCTGGTAGTGCCCTGGATACCTAGAGTGAGTTCTTGGGGCTGATGGTCACTGTAATCGGACACCCCAATCCTGGAATCGTTTACTAAGCCAAGAAGTGGGAGGGCAACGAATGTATAGTCGATTGCGGTGTTGACCGCGTTTCTGTGGAAAGTTGGGGCTTGAGGTCTGTCCCCTGGCATGCGGCCATTTAGTGCTACCATTGAGAGAGACTTTCCAGTTCTCTGTGCAGATCTTTCGAGATTTTTGTTGGTTTGCTTCACTTGTAGTTGTCCTGAGAGACGATCCCCCATGCTCGATGTTTATCGTCGTCTAGGTTGCAGTCTCCTGTTACCTCCCCTAGGAACATGTTGAAGTCTCCTGTTAGGATATAGTTCGAGCTTTCGTCCTCCGTTATTAACCGGGTAAGTTCAAAGTATCAACTGCTTTACACCAGTCCTCTTGCCCTGGGGGTGGATATAAGTGTTTACCAGAGTTATGTGTTGTTGGTTACTTTGGCCCCGCATTTCGAATTGGATTGCCATTATTTCAAGGGATGTAATGTTTTTAGTCGTGTATTCCTTCCCTGCGGTTATGGCTGCAATTGAGGCGTAGACAGTTAGTCCTCCTTTGCGGTGGCCATAGTTCCATTGTCGAGCTGCAGGGAGGTGGTAGGTTTTGTAGCCTTGGAGATGTGAGGGGTCCTCCAGCCAGGTTTCCTGTAGAAGATCTAGATCAACATTTTGAAAGTATAACAGTAGTAAGGGGTCGTTGATTTTCATCCCAAGGCCGTTGATGTTCCATGAGCAGAGTTTTAGGTTTCTTGTCTTGTTTCTCTGTTTAAGGTTCGGTCATGGATTATCGGTTCTGAAATGTATTGTTTTGGATATCCAAGACCAGTCGGTTGGGGGATGGGTTTCCTCTAGCCTCCTACCCCTCCTAGCTGTAAGGCTGGGACCATCGGGTCTGTGACCGAGGTGCTGCATGCCCCCTTGAGAAATGTGGTGCTTTGATTTCGTTCGGTCGGACTACTTAATGGTCTCTTATTGGAGGCAAGTTGGTATTGGAGCAGCGGGGTCGGGTACCCGACTGGTCTATGCTGATACACTCGGATCCCCCATGCTTCTAGTTGTGTGTCTTCACTGAGAATTCTTTCTACTAGCTCCGAACTTGCCCATTCGGTCTTGGTAGCCTCTTGGTCCGAGAGATGCTTGAAAGTTTCAAATTCTACGGACAGCAGGGTGTGGGTTTTAATACCGGCCAAGCTTCTGATTGCTTTTAGAATTTGGAGGATGTTACCACGATTTAAGATGTCCCTTCTGCCTTTGGACTTGTATTCTGGGACAAACAGAATTATTTGTGAGGTTGCTTGTGGACCTTGGTTAGCTAGGTTGCTGCTGCCTAGGAGCTTATAGCCTAGTTCTTCAGTCTGGACATTCGTTTGGGTTTTTTCTGTTTTGTTTTCGATTCCGTAAGTTCGCTCCCTGTGATGAAGTTGACCATCTGTATCTGTGATGGTGGTTTGGTTTGCTTCAGTTATTGCTACTGAATTTAGTTGTGCAGTTGTGTATTAATGTTAAGTAGTTTCACTTACTGGTGGGGGTCTATTCCTTTTTGTGGCGTCACTTCCGTTTGTGCTAGACATTTTGCTGCAAGTCGCTTTATCCTGAGGATTTATTAGGTTTTGATTGAGGTCCTTGGGGGAATCGACTCCAACTCGTGCTTGGCTTCCTGATGTCTGGGTGGTAGTTGGGCCTGGGTCCGGCTGTTGGTTTTTTGGCGTGCTGGATTCTTTTGTCTCCTGCGGAAGGGCATTCTGGGTGTTTGTTACAATGTGAAAGTATGATTTGATAGGTGAGTTCTTGTACCTCCCTTTCCTCAATTGTTTCCTTCGCTGCTTGGAGGATTGTCCTTTGTTCTGCTCAGCTTTGCCTTCTAAAGTTGTAGCTTCATGTGTAGTTGGGTGGCTGATGGTTGCTGCAGCTGATTCCGGATGCTTGACCTCAACATTCCTTGGGGGTTTTAAAGGGAACGAGTTGGATGCTGTATGGGAAGATTTCGTTCCGGTTTCCGGATATTGGCCAGCCTCATAGGGAGTTTGGACCGTCGGGTGTGATGCCGCTTCCTTTGGACTTTCCCCATGACCTTTACTGAGGCTAAGAGAGTTGCAGGTGGTAGGTGGATTGAGATCTTGAGTGACTGAATCTTGCGCCCCTTTATGTATCTTTGTTTCGGAGACGGTTTGGCTATTGGCTCCTAGTCCTCTAATGCTGATGTTCGCGCTATCGAACTCGGGCTTCATACTAGAGCCGATGGTTTTCAGGTCGGTGAGGAGGTCACTCATCACTGTGGGTAACGTGGCAATTTTTTACTCGATTAGATGGCAGGTGCAGCTTGGTGGAAGAATAGTTGTGTCCCGTTGGGCCCTTTCAATAAAGTTATTCATGTCTGAAAGCTTGCTGTCAATGCTGGTAACGTGTAGCGCAAGGCAGTTGAGAATGTCAAGCTGGATATCCATTTTGTCTGAGAGATATTCCAGAGCTTTGGTGGAAAGTTGCATGGTGTTTAGAAGTGAAGCCCATATTCCTGATTCGCTTGGCGGAGTGTTTGCATCGGCCTTTTTTTAGGGAGTTTCCAATCCTTGTGGGGCCACTTCCTTCTTTTCCTCGGATGTGTAGGTGGTAACAAGATTTTCCCATTCTTCCTTTGTGAGGGAAGCAAGATGTGTGCTTCCTGCAATTATGTCGTCCAGGTTGCCCTCCATGTTGGTCGTTGTAGGGAGGTGCTTAAGTAGGTATGCTTCGGGGTGAGGTTCCTCCGTAGTGGACATTGGGAGTTTATAATTTGAACTGTTTCGAATGGGTAAGTGATTCTCTGTCAACTGTGTAAAGGCAGTGGCTTTCTGGTGGTCTTTACGCTCCTGTTAGTAATTATGTTTATTGGATTTTTTGGGTTCTTGGTTGCAATCAGTAGGGTTGGAGATATAGGATTTCAATGGTTGTAGAGAGATTGACTCTCTGGCTTCCGTTGTGTTAGTTTTGTTTTCAGATGGGGGGGTCGGGGGACCTGTAAAATGAAACACATCTGACACTGCAGGAGAAGAAACAGGAAATCCCATAACTCGGGGGGGGGGGGCTTTTATGCTGGCGATGAAGTACTATGATTTTAGGCTGTAATGGCGGCCCAGATGGATCTGCTGGTTATTCCATTTCATTTACTTGGTTAGACTGGGGAGCTGGTAGAGCGGGTAGAGCTAGTAGAGCTGATGAATGCGTAATTTTGTCGCCTGGCAGGGCCTCTTCTGAGGCGCCCTCTGTAGTTTTTTCAAAGTTAGTTATGGGGGGTGTAGTGAATGTCAATGGTTCCATTGCACCTTTTAAGGACTTTATGTTTGATTTGGCCGGTGTTTTTGAGTAGTTGTTCTTTCTCTCCCCTAGTTCAGTTAATAGGGTGGACTTGCCGGTATCTGTATCGAGTGTCGCCGATGATGCTGAGAGGTAACCGGATGCCCCTTCTGGTAGCTGAGGATGCAGCGGGGAGGGGAGATTCAGTTGGTTGCGGGTGTTGAGATGGAGTAGCGCACCTGTGTCTTTAATAAAGAAAAAATTCGAATACATTTTAGGTTGAAGTAATTTTTCCCCCTGGGGCGCAGATTTCTTCCAGATGGTCTCTTTTCCTACCTCTCTTGAATTTTGAACTAAGTCTACTAGCAGGATATCTGGCGTTCCTGAGGTAGCGGTGATGGCCACGCGGGATGCGTTCTCCCGTCCAGTCGAGGTGGTCGGGGTGGCCGGAGTGGTCAGGATTTGGAGGTTATTTTCCAACGGCTCGTTTGGAACCTAGAGTTCCTTGTTTTCCCTTTTCTGGTGTTGCTAGTGGAAGTTGTGACTCGCCTCACCCTACCATACCTCATTATCGGCTTGGCACCCTGTGCGGTGGGATAGGTGGGTCAGGTTAGGAGAATTGGCGGGTCTCGGGTGATTCGTCCTTTGCGTCCTTTACTTCCTTTGATGGATTTCCCCTGATGGCTTCCTGGGTGTTAAAGTGTATTCCAATTTTGCGCCTCCTCCCAGTTGGCAATGGGTTGGGGATTTTTAACAGTGATACTGGTTGCAATTCCGTCAATTTTGGGTTGATTGCTGGAGACTGTTGGGGGCTGCTGGACGAATTTTAAGCAGAATTTTAAGCAGTTTAGGCAAAGTTGGAATAACTATTGGGTCCTCTCTATTGCCTTCGGTGGGCCGCCTTTGACTTTCTTTCTCTCTTTGGGTTTTAAAAGATCTTTAATTTGTTGAGTAGATCACAAAAAGATAGTTGATGGTTGAGGTTTGATGGGGACTGCCCGCCTCTCTGGTTGATGGTTGCCTGGTCTCTTGGGCAGCCCTCCTTGCCTTGTGAGTGGGGGGGGGGGGGGGTGAGGGGGAACAGGGAGATCCAAGAACAGGGAGCAGTGACCAGGGTGCAGGGGTGGGAGCCCCTCACCGCCCTACTTCTCCCTCTCTTACCCTGATTTAGCCTGATTCAGCCTGTTACAGCCTGGGCGGTTCTGGCGGCGCCTTGATGCTTCTCTCGTTGCCGCGACTCCCCCTCAGTGCTTCCCGCCTTGCCACGGAGCTGCTCGGTACGGGGCTGTGATTGCGCGTGAAATGTTCGTGATCGCCGGTCACATCGCGCAGCTCATGGCTCTCCCCCCGCGGTCTTCCCGTGCTCCCGCGCTACGTCTCCGTCACCCTCGCGGAAGAGGGGCAGAAGGGAAGGAAGGGGGGGGAGACTTCGCGTGGTTAATAGTGCGGAGAGAGCTGTGTGCGTGGATCCTCCGCGGCGCCGTTCTGTCTGAGTCACAAACTCGGTCTGGCTCTGCTCTGCTCAACAACTCAGAGGATAAGGTGTGCAGTACTGGGGAATATGGGGAACTACTGCAGTGGGTGTGCTCATCTGGAGATTTGAGCTCTCAATCTTAAAAGTTGTGACAGTTATGTTGGTCGAGCAGGAAGGGAGTAGGAGTAAGAGAGGGAGGAGAAGAAGAAAGTTTCTGGCTCACCTCTCAATTCCGTAGCCTCCCCTCTTTTGTGTCCGTGAGACTTTGTAGTTTGTAATTTTGTCGTTTTTGTAGCTTGATGGCCCCTTGTGGCTCCTTGTGCCCCTTTGCCCCTGTGCCCCTGGTGTTGAACGGCACGGAAACTGAGAGGAAGTAAAATGCAGGTGGGAGCTATAATCCTAAAGTCCGATCCTGGCGCTTGCTTGTCCTTGCTTGTCTTGCAGCCCTAGGGTGCCCCGCTCCTTCTTTGTGGGGACTTGCTGCTTGCTGCTCGTGCTGCTGCTGCAGCTACTGCATCTCTGTTTCTCTGGTGTTTCTCTACCCACTGCCCACTGTCTCTGCTCCCTGCAGTGGATTTGCCACAGGGCTACCGACCACTTCCGCAGAAGCAGCAGAGCAGGTCAACAGCAACAGCAACAGGTAGTCAGGGAGCACTGCCACTGTGTGCGGTAGGTGACTGTAAGGAGGCTGTATGAGGCTGGGAGGGGGGGCCCAAGGGACTTGAAATTGCTGAATTATCCCAGGCCCCCAGACCCTACTGGTTCCACCTGCTCTGCCGGCCTCGCCTCAGTTTTTCTGCCGGTTTTCGCAGCTCCGATTTTCACTCCCGTTTTCGTGGCTCCCACTGCTTCCCGCGCCTCCGACGATTTCCCAGGTGGAGTGGGAGGGAGGGGGCAGGAGTGAGGCTACAGGATCACGTGCTCACTGTTAGAAGGGGTAGTCTCGGGGAAGGACAGAATTTGTACCTGACCACCCTGCGACCCACCTGTCCTAGGAAATGCAGCCGAGCACTGGCAAGAGACCCTTCTGGGCAGGGTCTCGTATCTAGGATCGTATGCGCTGAACTAGCACCATTCAACAAAGAGACTCCACACCGTAGATTCGGAAGACGTATTCTTTATCTAGCAATATCAGGACCTCTATGATCCGCAAGATTTGTATGTACAAGTAGAGCAAGGGCTCAAAGAGTCTCGGTAGGGGTAGGGGTAGCGGGACAGTCTTAGGATCGGGGTCAATGAAGGTGCGTATCCGGCGCACAGCTCTCAATCCTCGAGCACGGGGATACAATATGATCTTTTTGGGGTCCAGCCGGAGCAGAATAGTCTCTGAGCCACGACCAAGTCTGCAGGGCTCAGGCAAGGATGTCGGAGGTCTTACGATCGTCAAGGAGCCGCGATTCGATCAGCAGGGCTCAGAGTTCTCAAGGTTACAAGGGGAGCCGCGACCACTTCAGCAGGGTTCAGATGATTCAGGGCAGAAGTCCGTCTTTGCCAGGTGGAGCCGCGACGATGTCTGCAGGGCTCACCATGGTTCCAAGGTTCCAGCCGTTTCTTCGATGATGTTCGTTCAGCCGCGACCACATCAGCAGGGCTCTCTTTGTTCCAGGATTCAATCTGCTGATAGTCCCAGAGCACCCCTTGTTATAGGTCGACTCCTCTTTGATGTCCGGAGCCCTCGCAGGCAGGGGTCTTAGCACCTGGGGGTCGCTTGTTGGGGTTTCCTGCCACCCGGCCCTATGATCCTGTCAAGTCGGGGTCTGGAGGGATCCCAGACACACAGCAGGCGGGGAGCCAGCCCTCAGGGAGGCCGGAGGGGCGATCGAAACCCATCTCTCGAGAGGAGGCCAGAGGTGTGACATAAACTACTCCTCCCTCTCTTGCTCGCAGGGAGCTCTCCAACCCCCAGCCGGGCATGGCGCGACTAGGCCTGGGTCGCGCTGGGGCCGAGGGCGGCCATCTTAGGTGCAGGGCATGGTCACCGATTGCCATGTGGCTGATGGAGTTTGGAAGGGCGGCCGGTGTCGGGAAGATGGAGGGAAGGACGGGGGCAACTCAGTGTTCTGTGTGGGATCATGTGTGGAGGGGGTCGGGTATGTGAGAAGTTGGCTGGGTATATAATGCTCACTAATTCTAGTGATCACTTTGTACCATGCCAAGCAACCCTTATGATGATTGGTTGTAATTCAACCTTGTAGACCAGTTATCCTAGTGGTAACGTGGAAAAAGCAGTCTTAGGCTAAACTCTGAAAGGCATGTGAAGCCAGCTGTAATACCATACACAACCCCCTTGAATACCAGATGAAAGGGACACCACACAGATATATATTGAAAATATATATTGATTTATTAACTATAAAATCCGCTGGACTCTTTATGAGCACAGAAGCACAAGCGTTAAATCACAAGACAGTTTAAAATACACAAAAGTTGCACAATATGGATGAGCCCTAGTGGCCACCTAAACCATATACTAAGAAAGTGGTATAAGAGAAACCAATAGGAAAGGGAACAGGCCTAGGGCCTTGGGAATCGCTGGAGCTATTCGAGACTAGCAGTGACTAAGTCGGGAAAGGCCCGCGGGACTCGGGTGCAGTGTTCAAAGTGCACGCACTTTCCAATGCAAAGTCTATGGTGCGTAAAAAGTACAAAGTTAAAGAGTTAGGAACCTTCCGAGTGACCTATGGAGCTGAAACTTAAGACACAGGCCCTTGAGATGTGTACCAGTGTAGGAACACCGGCGGAGCTGAGTTACCTCACCCACAGGAAGCGGGTGCACCGGGTCGAAGTAGTGTCGGGTTTCGTCACGCTGGTCGATGGTGCTTGGAGCTGAAGATGCTGCAGGCGGCTCGATGTGAAGAAATCCGGTGGATCCAAGGGTGGATCTGAAGTTTTGAAGACTTGAAAGCAGAGGGGACAATGTTCAAAGTCACTAGCCAGTGACTACCGTGGAACCAGATTGGAACCAGGCGATGTCGGGTGCAAACAGGCGTTGTTGGGTAGCTTCTTTCTGCAGCCACGTGGATACCCGGGGTCGAGGACGTCCAGGAGTCGGTCATGAGCTGTCCCACGCAGGCTTCTCACTGTTGGCGGTGTCGGCGACCTGATCGGAGCAAACAGGCCTTGGCTAATGCAAGCCATGCAGGAATCAAAAGATGCTTAACACTCGGACCAGCAAGGTCAGAGCGAGTGCTCGTTTTCACAGGAGCTTGGGTAGATATGGAGCAACCAGACCTGCTGTGTAGTTTGTCAGTTTCGTCGCCAAGATGGCCGCTGACCACGTGGCTAGTGGCCGGGATGGCGCGTCGAGTGGCACAATGCAAAAGGGCCCCACGCAGATCGTGGAGATGCTGGGGGGCTGATCTTCGGTGCAAGGGCTACTCAGTGGTGGGGGTTCTTAGTCCCCAAAGCACAACGTCGAGGATACCTCAGAAGCTGCGCAGTCAGCTTTTCGAGTGTCTTCCAAGAGGTCCGGTCCCACGTCACTCGGTGCCTCTACGGGTCCCTTCTTTGCAGGGACTGTGGATCGGGCTGTGAGAGGTCTGGGAGTCTGGTTCTTGTCGGGCTCTGGGCTCCGGCTCCGGCAGGAGGTGGCAGCAAAGCAGACGTCGAGTTGCTGGTTGGTGCCTGTGTTCACAGGGTGGCCACTCCTAGGCCACAAGGGAGATTCTCTTCAGTCTTCTGAGCAGCAGAATGTCGAAGTCCAGTCATTGTTGGACAGGCCACGTGAAGGGCTTGCTCCCTCCCTGCACGACAGGGCCCGAGCCCCGGCCCTCCAGGTGTTACCCACAGAAGCGACCCGCACCCCGTCTCCTACGGGACTCCTGACCCCGGACATCTCCGTATCATGGGGCCGGGCCACCACCAGCTCCATTGCCCGACCCTGCCGCCATCTTGGACACTGCACCACGAGGCCGCGTGGCCTCAGCTCGACCCTAACCCTGGGCCTGGCCAGGCCCCGACATCCCGGCACCACCCTCCACCCAGGAGGTGAACGGACCACTTGGCAGGTCCATGGGAGAAAGAAGTGTCGATGGCTCTCCCCCGCCAGGTGCTGATCGCCCCCAGCTCCCCCGGGTACTGGCTCCACCCCCCTGCTGGGTATCTGGACTCCCTCATCCCGGACCTCCCGACCTCCAAGTGCGAGGGTCCGGACATCAAAGGAAGCCAGACCTATAACTGGGGCAGCTCCAGAGCAGGAAGGCAGTTGTATCCTGGAGTCGAGAGACACCGTGACGAACTCATCCTTGACGGACTACTGGCGCTGCCGTAGCCCTGCCTTGTGAACTATTGTCCTGCCTGCTGGCGCTGCCGCAACCTTCTGCATCCTTCATCCTCGTCGGGACCTGCTGGCGCTGCCGCGGACCGTTGTCCTTACCACCTTCACCGGGACCTGCTGGCGCCGCCGCGGACCGTCGCTACCTACGATCATCTCGGGACCTGCCGGCACTGCCGCGGCCCGTCCACCTAGAACGCCGAGCTCGAGGATTGTGAGCTATCCATCATATCATCGCAACTACCAGATTGGTAACAAGACTGTCCCGCTACCCCCTTTCCCATCCAAGAGACTAGAATCGAGGGGACCCCTGAGTCCAGACCTCCTTGTACCATCCTATCATACCTAAAGATTGCTTATAAAGAACGTTAAACCTTATCTTTGTGTGGTGTACATCTGTGGGGGGGAAGTTACTCGTCTGTACGATCACTGGAGACGGCTCTCCCTGGAGACCTCTCCCCTTGTCCTCGGCCGACCCTCCCGGTCCGTCTAACATTGGTGGCCAGCGGCGCGATCCGAATCACCGCGTAATCGTACAGAGAGTAGCTCACCCCACAACTAAACCACAATGACAACCAAAGAGAGCCGATCCACCGAGAAATTCCAGATGGAGAAATTGGAGGAGTACAACCATCGTGAGTTGAAACAATTCTGCATTGAACTAGGCATTGCTACCACCGGCCTGAGCACTAAAGACGATTTCAAGCACGCTATTGAGTTTTGGGCCAAAACCGGGACCGCCAGACCCCCGGACCAAAACATTGCAGCATCAGAGAAGAACACCACGGCTCCCGAGGAGCGAAGAACAGGTATCTCACAGGAGGAGGTCCAAGAGAGAGAAAGAAGCAGACTACATGAGTTAGAAATGGCACGGCTCAAAATGGACGGTGAACTAAAGTTAGCCGAACAAAAACTGAACCTAGAACATCTGCGGCTCCGAGAAGAACGGGAAGAAAAACAGAGGCAAAGAGAGCTCGAAGAAAAGAGATTAGCGTACGAACACGAGCGCAAACTGGCAGAATTAGACCTACGGAAGCAAAACAAAGAACTGGGGGTGCCTGAGCAACTGCACACCCCAGGAGCAACAGAAAAAAAGGTCCACATCCCCAAGGATGTGGTCCGAGAGTATTTCCGAGATGACGACATACAACAGTGGTTCAAGGCCTACGAGATCGCCATGACCTCCCACAGGATAGACCGAAGTGACTGGGGAGCCGGTCTATGGGGGAGATTCGTCAATGAAGGCCGCGATGCCCTGTTACAGCTTCCAGACCATCTGATGACATCCTATGACCACATGAAGGCTGCCCTCCTCACCCGATATGGGCTCACACCCGAAATGTACCGCCAGAGGTTCCGAGACTGCACTCGGATCCCGGGTACAACTTGGGTGGAATATGTAAACTATTTCAGCCGAGCCTTCGAGGGGTGGATCAAGGGGAGCCACGTAACAACCTACGAGCAACTTTTTAATCTCATGGTGTGGGAGCACCTTTCCAACAACTGCTTCGTCGAGCTCAGGCAGCACCTCCTCGACAGTAAATTGACTGACCCACGACAGCTCGCCGCCGAGGCTGACCGATGGGAGAGCACCCGAGTAGGCCGGAATGGGCCGCATGAACAGAACAGGAACAACCAAGGTCAGCACCGTCCCCGAGGAGGAGGAGGAGGCCAGGGACGAGGAAGAGACACCGTCCCGGCCGCTCCCACCGCCAGCACCCAGCCCCCGGCCAGCCGGGGCAACCCCCCGATGCGCCCGGGCTTCCGAGCCAATGTCACGTGTCACCGATGCCAGCGAGTCGGTCACTACGCCAATGACCCGAGCTGTCCACAGAACCAGACTCCGAGGCCCCGCCAGGTAGCTGCCGCCGCCCTGGGGGGAGAGCAAATCTCCGAAGAACAGGAAGAATGCGAACAAGAACAACAAGAGTGGGAACCGGCCGCCATGGTTCTAGCGTGCCTAGGGGGAAGAGACATGATCCCGCGGGCTCCCCTACCCGCCAACACCAGAAAATATAGTCAGTGGGTGAACATTAATGGGCGCAGGGCCGAAGCACTACGTGACACGGGGGCCAGTGTGACGGCTGTCCGCTGTCACCTGGTGACCCCAGAACAGATCCTGCCGAACATCCTCTGCCCCGTCCGTTCAGCCGACAATTCCGAGAGTCTGTGTCGGATGGCCTGCGTCCCCTTCGAATGGGGAGGAGTCTCCGGCATGCTGAAGGTTACGGTCCGAGATGATGCCCCCGTGGACTGTCTCCTGGGGAACGATCTTGAGAGTTCCCGGTGGGCCGCCGTGGAAAGAAGAGAGCACCTGGGGATGTTGGGCCTCCCGGACTGGGCGTGCGTAACCACCCGGTCCATGGCCGCCCGTGCCATCCCCCGACCTGAAGAACCCGAATGCCAGCCCCTCCTCCTCCGATCGCTCCAGTGGAGGACACCGACCATACCGATCCCCCGGAGCAGACCCCCGGAGGGCCCGCTCAGCTCCAGGACCTTCCCGATCTGGCTCAGTGGCGGCAAGAAGGGGGGCCCACCCAGGAGCAGTTCCGTCAAGAGCAGAAGACCTGTCCCTCCCTCGAGGGACTCCGCCAGCAAGCCCTCGCCCAGAGTGCAGGGGACACCACCGGAGCCCATTGGATCTATTGGGACAACGACCTGTTGTATAGTGAACAGAGAATCGCGGAGTTAGGGGCCAGTCGAGTGTTGGTGGTGCCCCTCCGTTTTAGAGACTTTTTGTTAAAATTGGCCCACGATGTCCCTCTGGCTGGACACCTGGGACAGAACAAAACCTACAGTCGCCTGGTGACCCACTTTTTCTGGCCAAAGATGAGAAACGACGTCCTCAACCACTGCCGATCCTGCCCCACATGCCAGGCCAGCGGAAAGAGCGGCCGCAAACTCAAAGCACCTCTGCAACCCTTCCCAGTTGTCACCACCCCATTCGAGAGGGTGGGAATAGACATTGTGGGGCCCCTGGACCCCCGAACAGCACAAGGACATCGGTTCATCCTGGTACTGGTGGACCACGCCACCCGCTACCCCGAGGCTGTTCCCCTACGAACTGTAACAGTTCCGGTGGTCGGCCGGGCCTTAATGGGGATCTTCTCCCGGGTGGGCTTCCCCCGAGAAGTCGTCAGCGACAGAGGCACAAACTTTATTTCAAAATATATGAAATCCCTCTGGCAACAGTGCGGGGTCACCTACCGATTCACGACCCCCTATCACCCTCAAGGAAACGGACTAGTTGAGCGGTTCAACCGCACGCTCAAGGGAATGATCGGGGGGTTGGAAGAGCCCCTCCGTCGCCAGTGGGATGTGCTGCTTCCGTGCCTCCTCTTTGCCTATCGAGAAGTCCCCCAGAAGTCCCTCGGCTTCAGCCCTTTCGAACTCTTGTACGGACACCCTGTTCGAGGGCCCCTCAGCCTAGTCAAAGAAGGTTGGGAGATGGCCCCCTTAAGTCCCCTCCAGACGTCTTCAAGTACCTCCTGACCCTACGCAATCAGACCCGACGGATCAGAGAGATAGCAAAAGCGAATCTTGAGGCCAGTCAGGAGGACATGAAGAAATGGTACGATCAAAATGCCTCCTCCATCGAATTCGAACCTGGCCAACAAGTATGGGTGATGTCCCCCACCGAACCATGTGCCTTGCAGGACAAGTGGACGGGCCCTTCAAAGTGGTCGAGCGCAAGAGCCCCGTCACCTATCTCATCGATATGGAATCTCCCCGAAACCCCCTCCGGGTCCTCCACGCCAACAGACTCAAACCCCACTTTGTGCGCTCGGAGCTCAGCCTCCTGATGGCTACAGACAGTGGAGCGGAAGAAGACTCCGAACCTCTCCCTGATCTCCTAAAGACCAGTGAGAAAGATGGTTCCGTAGACGGGGTCCGACTCTCCGAGGCCCTCACCCCGGAACAGCACCAAGACTGTCGGGCTCTCCTGCTGCAATTTGCGACCCTGTTTTCCCTCCCCCCAGGGGTCACCCCCTGGTGCTTGCACGACGTGGACACTGGGGACAGTCCCCCTATCAGACATCGGGCGTACCGCGTACCAGATCGGGTACGGGCCTGCATCCAAGAGGAGGTGTCAAAGATGCTCACGCTCGGGGTCATCGAGCCCTCGGACAGCCCCTGGGCCAGCCCAGTCGTGCTGGTCCCCAAAGCTGCCGCCCCCGGCACCACTCCTGAGCTCCGATTCTGCGTCGACTATCGGGGCCTGAACGCTGTCACCAGAACCGACGCTCATCCCATCCCCCGAGCCGATGAACTGATCGACCGCATGGGGGCTGCCCGCTACCTCAGCATCTTTGACCTGACAGCGGGCTACTGGCAGATCGGTCTCACACCCCGGGCTCAGGAACGATCCGCCTTTTCCACCCCCGATGGCCACTACCACTTCAAGGTCATGCCATTCGGCATGAAGAACGCTCCAGCTACTTTTCAGCGGCTGGTGAACGAGGTATTGGCGGGACTCGAGGAATTCAGCGCCGCCTACCTGGACGATATCGCTGTGTACAGCCGCCACTGGACCGACCACCTCCACCACCTCCGAGAGGTCCTGCAGGCCCTCCAACGGGCCAGCCTCACCATCAAGGCCAGCAAGTGCCAAATTGGTCAGGGGTCCGTGACCTATCTCGGACACCAAGTGGGAAGCGGTCTGGTGGCCCCCCTTCAACTCAAGGTCGCTGCCATCCAGTCCTGGCAGCCTCCAGTCACGCAAACAGAGGTCCGAGCCTTCTTGGGGCTCACCGGCTACTACCGGCGAGTTGTGAGGGACTATGGCAGCATTGTGGGGCCCCTCACAGAACTCACATCCAAAAACCACCCGAAGATGGTCAACTGGACCCCCGACTGTCAAGCGGCCTTCGAGAAACTGAAGGCCGCCATGTGCACTGCCCCGGTGCTCCAAGCCCCCGACTACAGCCGGGAATTCATCGTACAAACGGATGCCTCCGACCATGGCATCGGGGCGGTCCTCTCCCAGTTAAACCCCGAAGGACTTGACCAACCGGTGGCCTTCATCAGCAGACGCCTCCTGGCCCGAGAACAGCGCTGGAGCACCATCGAGAGGGAGGCCTTCGCCGTAGTGTGGGCCCTCAAGAAGCTCCGGCCCTATCTCTTCGGTACCCACTTCCGGGTGCAAACAGATCATCGGCCCCTGCAGTGGCTAATGCAGATGCGGGGGGAAAATCCCAAGCTATTGCGATGGTCCATCTCCCTGCAGGGGATGGACTTCACTGTGGAACACCGACCTGGCCAGGACCACGCCAACGCGGATGGCCTGTCCCGCTTTTTCCGCCTCGACGAGGAGAGTCCCCAAGAGGATGGGTGACTCTCCCCGCCTTCAGCTGGGGGGGACGCGTGTTGGACAGGCCACGTGAAGGGCTTGCTCCCTCCCCGCACGACAGGGCCCGAGCCCCGGCCCTCCAGGTGTTACCCACAGAAGCGACCCGCACCCCGTCTCCTACGGGACTCCTGACCCCGGACATCTCCGTATCATGGGGCCGGGCCACGACCAGCTCCATTGCCCGACCCTGCCGCCATCTTGGACACTGCACCACGAGGCCGCGTGGCCTCAGCTCGACCCTAACCCTGGGCCTGGCCAGGCCCCGACATCCCGGCACCACCCTCCACCCAGGAGGTGAACGGACCACTTGGCAGGTCCATGGGAGAAAGAAGTGTCGATGGCTCTCCCCCCCCAGGTGCCGATCGCCCCCAGCTCCCCCGGGCACTGGCTCCACCCCCCTGCTGGGTGTCTGGACTCCCTCATCCCGGACCTCCCGACCTCCAAGTGCGAGGGTCCGGACATCAAAGGAAGCCAGACCTATAACTGGGGCAGCTCCAGAGCAGGAAGGCAGTTGTATACTGGAGTCGAGAGACACCGTGACGAACTCATCCTTGACGGACTACTGGCGCTGCCGTAGCCCTGCCTTGTGAACTATTGTCCTGCCTGCTGGCGCTGCCGCAACCTTCTGCATCCTTCATCCTCGTCGGGACCTGCTGGCGCTGCCGCGGACCGTTGTCCTTACCACCTTCACCGGGACCTGCTGGCGCCGCCGCGGACCGTCGCTACCTACGATCATCTCGGGACCTGCCGGCACTGCCGCGGCCCGTCCACCTAGAACGCCGAGCTCGAGGATTGTGAGCTATCCATCATATCATCGCAACTACCAGATTGGTAACAAGACTGTCCCGCTACCCCCTTTCCCATCCAAGAGACTAGAATCGAGGGGACCCCTGAGTCCAGACCTCCTTGTACCATCCTATCGTACCTAAAGATTGCTTATAAAGAACGTTAAACCTTATCTTTGTGTGGTGTACATCTGTGGGGGGGAAGTTACTCGTCTGTACGATCACTGGAGACGGCTCTCCCCGGAGACCTCTCCCCTTGTCCTCGGCCGACCCTCCCGGTCCGTCTAACAGTCGTCTTCTTAGTTTCAAGTTGATTCAGGATGATCTGCTGTGCAATGGCACTGCTCCCACTCTTATTCCCAATCTGAGGGGTGGATCACCTACTAGGTCCCTCCTCTGGGAGGAACCAGGAAGGGGGGCGGTTACACCCCCTTTCCTTTGTCCAGCTCCTCGCCAGGCCTGGGTCTGGAAAGTCCCAGGACTGGTTTGGACTGGCTTATGCACGGGGACACCGTGTGTGCCCCGGGCATGTCTCAATCTATTCAGCCCTGTCCTACCCAATACACAAAACCCTGTCTGGGGAGGTGCTCGCACCTCCCAAGGCAGGAAACCCTTTGTCCAGGCTTCCCTCGCTGGAAGGACTCCCAGCAGCAGGGGGCCAGACTTGTGTCTGTGGTGGCAGCATCCATTTTGTGATGCTGAGGCTCTGGTTAACTTTAACCGGGGTTAAGGCTACACACATGTCGTGTCCCTCTAGAAGGGTGGAATGCTATCCCCGTCGACAGAACTGTTGAGGGGATAGTATTCCAATTCGTGTGACACCTTACTCGACATGTTTTGATAAAGCCAAACCAAAGATAGCATATAACCGCGAGGATTATAATGCACTTAAGAGTATATGGTATGGCAATATCCCGGAACAGCTTAGGGAGTGGTTCCCGACAGCTGCAGACAGGCTCAGCTCATGCTAGAGCACCATCTCACATATTTCCAAGCACTCTGCCTCCAGGATTGATGAGGCCTTCCATAGGAGTGGCTGATAGGAACATATGTGTCCAGTTTAGGGTTAGATATAGGGATACTATATCTTAGTAAGAGGTGATTACACCAACTTACCCCAGCTGAGTGATCATCCAGTTGTGTCAAATATGGAGGCCAGGCCAGGGGTGGCACAATACATGCTGCAGCCCCTGGTAGGCCTTGGAAACACCTATGCCCTGGGTACCTAGGGTACACTGTTACAGGGGCCAATAAGGTGAACCAGTTCCAATTCGTAATGCACCTAAAGTGCATTGGCAGTAATTTAGAAAGAGAACAACAGGCTGTGGGTCTGATTAGCAGGCCCACAGCCACATTAAGTCATAAACCAGTGAAGCAAAAAGCAAAAATTTGGGGTGACCATAGGATAGCAGACCCTACTCTCCTACACAACCCCCCCCCAAACGCAGGGACATTAGACTAACCTTGACCAGTTGTGTCTTCATGTTCTAAGTGGAAGTACCTGGAGAGACCATCTGCGTTGCCATGGTCAGTCCCTGGGCGGTGCTCCACTGTAAAGTCCATCCCCTGTAGGGAAATGGACCACCTGAGTAGTTTGGGGTTTTCACCCTTCATCTGATTAAGCCATAAGAGGGGCTTATGGTCGGTCTGAATCTTGAAGTGAGTGCCAAATAAGTATGGTCTCAACTTCTTCAGGGCCCACACCACAGCATAGGCCTCCCTCTCTATAGCTGACCAACGTTTCTCTCTGGGGGTCAGCCTTCTGCTAATAAAAGCAATGGGCTGGTCCTGGCCATCTACATTAAGCTGTGAAAGCACTGCTCCCACTCCCAACTCAGAAGCATCTGTTTGGACAATGAACTCTCTTGAGTAGTCAGGACTCTTCAGGATAGGTGCAGAGCACATGGCCTTCTTCAGGTCATCAAATGCCTTTTGACAGATTTCTGTCTGCTGAACCTTTTTGGGCATCTTCTTAGATGTCAGATCATTAAGAGGAGTCACAATGGACCCATAGTTCTTAACAAACTTCCTGTAGTACCCAGTCAGGCCCAAGAAAGCTCTGACCTGAGTCTGGGTAGTTGGAGGGGACCAGTCCTTGATGGTCTGGATCTTACTCTCCAGTGGTTGAACTTGGCCTCCACCTACAAGGTGGCCCAGGTATACAACCTTGCTCTGCCCTATCTGGCACTTTGTTGCCTTGATAGTGAGACCTGCCTTCTGCAGAGCCTCAAGCACTTCCTTCAGGTGGACCAGGTGATCCTCCCAGGTGGAGCTAAAGACAGCAATATCGTCCAGATAAGCTGCACAAAAGTCATCCAACCCAGTAAGGACTTGATTCACCAACCTTTGGAAGGTGGCAGGTGCATTTTTCAAACCAAAGGGCATCACCACAAATTGATAATGCCCACTAGGGGTAGAAAATGCTGTCTTGGCTTTAGACTCCTCAGCTAACCTGATTTGCCAGTAGCCAGCTGTCAAGTCAAATGTGCTCAAATATTTGGCAGAAGCCAACTTGTCAATGAGCTCATCTGCCCTTGGAATAGGGTGTGCATCTGTCCTGGTGACAGCATTGAGTCCTCTGTAATCCACACAGAACCTCATCTCTCTCTTGCCATCTTTGGTGTGAGGTTTGGGGACCAGAACCACTGGGCTAGCCCAGGGGCTCTCTGAAGGCTCAATAACACCTAATTCCAGCATCTTTTGCACCTCAGTCTTTATACAGTCCCTGACGTGGTCAGGTTGCCTGTAAATCTTGCTCTTTACAGGAAGACTGTCACCAGTGTCCACCACATGTGTGCACCAGTTAGTCTGACTGGGTGTCAATGAGAACATATGTCTGTATGCCTGTAGAACTTGTCTGCAGTCATATTGCTGATGCTCAGTGAGGCTGCCACCTAAGGCCACACCATCAACTGAACCATCCTCAGGGTTCTGAGTGAGCAGGTCTGGGAGAGGGTCACTCTCTTCCTCCTGTCCCTCATCTGTAGCCATGAGCAAGCCCATGTCTTCCCTGCTGACATATGCCTTCAATCTGTTGACATGGAGCACCCTGTGGGGGCTCCTGGGAGTTCCTAGGTCCACCAGGTAGGTAACCTCTCCCTTCTTCTCCAGAATTGTATGGGGTCCAGACCATTTGTCTTGGAGTGCTGCTGGGGCCACTGGCTCCAACACCCATACCTTCTGTCCAGGCTGAAACTCAACAAGGACAGCCTTTTGGTCATGCCAAGCTTTCTGTAATTCTTGGCTAGCCTCAAGGTTTTTGGATGCCTTTTCCATGTACTCTGCCATCCTGGAGCGGAGACCAAGTACATAGTCCACTATGTCTTGCTTAGGCTTTTTGAGAGGTAACTCCCATCCTTCCTTCACCAGACACAGGGGTCCTCTTACAGGGTGCCCAAACAACAATTCAAAGGGGCTGAAGCCAACCCCCTTTTGAGGGACCTCTCTGTAAGCAAACAAAAGGCAGGGCAGTAGGATGTCCCATCTTCGCCTGAGCTTTTCAGGTAATCCTTTAATCATGCCCTTTAGGGTCTTGTTAAATCTCTCAACAAACCCATTACATTGTGGATGATAAGGAGTGGTGAACTTGTAGTTGACACCACATTCCTTCCACATAGCTGTCAAATATCCTGACATGAAGTTGGCACCTCTGTCATATATTACCTCCTTAGGAAACCCCACTCTGGAGAAAACTCCAAGTAAGGCCCTGGCCACAACAGGAGCTGTTGTGGTCCTAAGTGGAATTGCCTCTGGGTACCTGGTGGCATGATCCACTACCACCAGTATGAATCTGTGCCCAGATGCTGTAGGGGGATCCATTGGACCTACAATATCAATCCCCACTCTTTCAAAGGGAACCCCCACCACAGGTAGTGATATCAGGGGGGCCTTTGTTGTTCCACCTGCTTTACCACTGGCTTGGCAGGTTTCACAGGAGCGACAAAACTCCTTGGTGTCTTCAGACATGTGAGGCCAGTGAAAGTGAGGGACAAGCCTGTCCCAGGTCTTATTCTGGCCTAAGTGTCCTGCTAAAGGAATATCATGGGCCAAGGTGAGAAGGAACCCCCTAAATTGCAGAGGTATAACCAACCTCCTGGTTGCACCAGGCTTGGGGTCTCTACCCTCTGTGTAAAGGAGTCCTTCATCCCAATAAACTTTATGGGCACCTTGAGCATTCCCAGCAGCCTCAGCAGCAGCCTGCTGTCTGAGGGGTTCAAGAGAAGGACAGGTCAACTGAGCCTGCCCCAAGTCTGCCCTAGAAGGTCCCCCTGTCCCCAGAAACTCAACCTGATCAGGTTCAAGTTCTTCAGAGACAGTTCCTTCAGGGGTCTCAAGACCAGCTTCCTGTGAAGCCTGATCCTCACTTGCAGGCAGTTGGGAAGGCACAGCCTTAACCCTCCTGTTCTTCTTCTTGGAAGGTGCTTGGTCCATTGTTCCAGGATCCAAGACCTGAGGTTCAGAGAGGCACTTTTTGGCCTGTGACCTGGTCACAGCAAGGACATGTGATGATATCCCTAACATCTCTGCATGAGTCCTGTACTCAACTTCTGACCATAGAGAGTTCTCCAGGTCATTGCCCAACAAACATTCAACTGGGAGATCAGCACTAACCACAACTCTTTTTAGGCCAGTTACCCCTCCCCCGGAAAAGTTAACAAGTGCCACACTATGTGTAGTAGTGACATTGCTGGCATTGGTCACCAGGTAATTATCACCTGGCATGTATTGTCCAGGGTCCACAAAGTTAGGTGTCACCATAGTGACACTGGCACATGTGTCCCTGTAAGCTTGATCCACTTTGTTGTTAATCAAAGGCGTCTGTCTGTATTTGCCCAGGTTACTGGGGCTTATGTCAGGGGTCAAATCTATGTCCCCTTCACAAATCAGAACAGCCTGTGTAAGGGTTCTGACTAGGTCAGAATCTCCTTCAGTTCCCAAGGTGATACCCACTACCCCCTTGGTTTGTGGGCCAGCACTGCTAGCTGTACTAGTGGGTGCAGTTGCCTTAGGGGCTGCAGTGCTGGGGGCTCCACCCTTTTTACACTCACTTGTCCAGTGAGAGGTGTTTTTACAAGTTTTACACCAGGGTTTCTTCTGACCTTCTTTCTTCTTCTTCTTGGAAGTTTGGGACCCACCCTCTGTATCATTTTGGGGCCCTGTTGAAGACTTCTGGTCTTTAGCTTTCTGCTCCCCACCCTTCTGGTCTGTTTTCTTCTGGTCACCACCCTGGTTCTGGTTCTGGTTCTTTTGCTTAACTCTGGCTCTTTCCCATTTATCTGCCCTCTTTCCCAATTCTTGGGGAGAGGTCAAATCTGAGTCAACCAAATGTTGATGCAACTGCTGGTTCTGACAATTATTTAAAATGTGTTCTCTCATCAGCAAATTATACAATCCTTCATAGTCTGTAACCTTGCTTCCCAGCAACCATCCCTCCAGAGCCTTAGTGGCACACTCAACAAATTCAGACCAGTCCTGAGTCTGTGTCTTCTGGGTATCTCTGAACATTAACCTGTACTGTTCAGTGGTTAAGCCTAACCCATCAATCAGAGCACTCTTCAGGACCAGGTAGTTTCTAGAATCCCCATCACTAACTGTGAGGAGTCTGTCTCGGCCTCTACCTTCAAAGGAGAGCCACAAGATTGCTGCCCACTGCTCCTGAGGGATCTGCTGTACTCTGCAGGCTCTCTCCATTGCAGTTATCCATTTATGGATATCATCCCCAGCTTTGTAGGGGGGCACAATCTTACTCAGGTTTCTGTTATCAAAAGACCTGTCTTTATCCTTGTGGATATTGCTGCCACCAGTGGGTTCTATTACCCCACTCTCTCTAGGCTGTCTTGCTCTAGCAAGTCTCTCTTGGACCAGGGCAACCTCTAATTCTCGCTTCTGGATCCTAAGCTCAGCCTCTCTCATTTTGGCCTCATGTTCCCTTCTCTGAGGGCTAGTCAACTCCCTTCTGGAGTGACCATGAGAGCCTCTAGAAGCATGGGATTTGTCAGAGTCACCTGAGTGAGTCCTTCTCCTCCTAAGCTTCTGGTTAAGTCCACCTGGGGGTCTGAATGGGTTGTTACCAGATTCAGTCCCAAGTAGGCTTAAGTTAGCCTGGTTCAGTCTACTGACCAGCACCTGACTATTTCTGTCATCATCTAACTCACTGCTTCCCCCCTCCTCCTCTTCTTCTTCCTCTTCCTCTTCCTCCTCATCTACCTGAGGAGCTCCAGTGATGGGGGCTTCCTCATCTACCAGGATGATAGGACCAGGGATATCTACAGTGTCATCCTCTGAAGGATGGCCTCCTTCAGCATTCCCTGTGGGGTCTGCCTTAGAGGTCCTTAGAGTCTCAGACTGATCCAAGAGCTCTCTTAGGTGGTCTGTGGTAGGGGAAGGCCCTGTCCTCAGACCCCTTAAGACACAAAGCTGTCTTAATTCCTTAAAGGAAAAAATAGCAAATTTGGATGGTGCCCTTGGAGGGTCACTCTCACCAGAGACATTCCCAGTGGAACCCTCTGCTCCAGACATTGCTCTAGTGTGGGTGGATATGTTGCAAACTACCTACACTGGTGTTTACCTACTAAACCTATCTAGTAGTTGTAGCTAGGGTGTGCTACTCCCTTTGCTCTACAACAACTAAGTTCAGTAGAACTTAAGTATACTAGTCTTGTTTTATATGTACCTAGCAGGTACCTGTATGATCTTTCAAATGATAATCTCAAAGATTGTAATGGTAAAACAACAGCAAGCTCAGATCCCAATCCGCTGCTCACCAATGTGAGAAGTTGGCCTGGTATATAATGCTCACTAATTCTAGTGATCACTTTGTACCATGCCAAGCAACCCTTATGATGATTGGTTGTAATTCAACCTTGTAGACCAGTTATCCTAGTGGTAACGTGGAAAAAGCAGTCTTAGGCTAAACTCTGAAAGGCATGTGAAGCCAGCTGTAATACCATACACAACCCCCTTGAATACCAGATGAAAGGGACACCACACAGATATATATTGAAAATATATATTGATTTATTAACTATAAAATCCCCTGGACTCTTTATGAGCACAGAAGCACAAGCGTTAAATCACAAGACAGTTTAAAATACACAAAAGTTGCACAATATGGATGAGCCCTAGGGGCCACCTAAACCATATACTAAGAAAGTGGTATAAGAGATACCAATAGGAAAGGTAACAGGCCTAGGGCCTTGGGAATCGCTGGAGCTATTCGAGACTAGCAGTGACTAAGTTGGGAAAGGCCCGCGGGACTCGGGTGCAGTGTTCAAAGTGCACGCACTTTCCAATGCAAAGTCTATGGTGCGTAAAAAGTACAAAGTTAAAGAGTTAGGAACCTTCCGAGTGACCTATGGAGCTGAAACTTAAGACACAGGCCCTTGAGATGTGTACCAGTGTAGGAACACCGGCGGAGCTGAGTTACCTCACCCACAGGAAGCGGGTGCACAGGGTCAAAGTAGTGTCGGGTTTCGTCACGCTGGTCGATGGTGCTTGGAGCTGAAGATGCTGCAGGCGGCTCGATGTGAAGAGTTCCGGTGGATCCAAGGGTGGATCTGAAGTTGTGAAGACCTGAAAGCAGAGGGGACAATGTTCAAAGTCACTAGCCAGTGACTACCGTGGAACCAGATTGGAACCAGGCGATGTCGGGTGCAAACAGGCGTTGTTGAGTAGCTTCTTTCTGCAGCCACGTGGATACCAGGAGTCAAGGACGTCCAGGAGTCGGTCACGAGCTGTCCCACGCAGGCTTCTCGCTGTTGGCGGTGTCGGCGACCTGATCGGAGCAAACAGGCCTTGGCTAATGCAAGCCACGCAGGAATCAAAAGATGCTTAACACTCGGACCAGCAAGGTCAGAGCGAGTGCTCCTTTTCACAGGAGCTTGGGTAGGTCTGGAGCAACCAGACCTGCTGTGTAGTTCATCGGTTTCGTCGCCAAGATGGCCGCTGACCACGTGGCTAGTGGCCGGGATGGCGCGTCGAGTGGCACAATGCAAAAGGGCCCCACGCAGATCGTGGAGATGCTGGTGGGCTGATCTTCGGTGCAAGGGCTACTCTGTAGTGGGGGTTCTCAGTCTCCAAAGCACAACGTCGAGGATACCTCAGAAGCTGCGCAGTCAGCTTTTCGAGTGTCTTCCAAGAGGTCCGGTCCCACGTCACTCGGTGCCTCGACGGGTCCCTTCTTTGCAGGGACTGTGGATCGGGCTGTGAGAGGTCTGGGAGTCTGGTTCTTGTCGGGCTCTGGGCTCCGGCTCCGGCAGGAGGTGGCAGCAAAGCAGACGTCGAGTTGCTGGTTGGTGCCTGTGTTCACAGGGTGGCCACTCCTAGGCCACAAGGGAGATTCTCTTCAGTCTTCTGAGCAGCAGAATGTCGAAGTCCAGTCGTCTTCTTAGTTTCAAGTTGATTCAGGATGATCTGCTGTGCAATGGCACTGCTCCCACTCTTATTCCCAATCTGAGGGGTGGATCACCTACTAGGTCCCTCCTCTGGGAGGAACCAGGAAGGGGGTCGGTTACACCCCCTTTCCTTTGTCCAGCTCCTCGCCAGGCCTGGGTCTGGAAAGTCCCAGGACTGGTTTGGACTGGCTTATGCACGGGGACACCTTGTGTGCCCCGGGCATGTCTCAATCTATTCAGCCCTGTCCTACCCAATACACAAAACCCTGTCTGGGGAGGTGCTCGCACCTCCCAAGGCAGGAAACCCTTTGTCCAGGCTTCCCTCGCTGGAAGGACTCCCAGCAGCAGGGGGCCAGACTTGTGTCTGTGGTGGCAGCATCCATTTTGTGATGCTGAGGCTCTGGTTAACTTTAACCGGGGTTGAGGCTACACACATGTCGTGTCCAGTGCTTAATTTGTAAAATTTGAAGTGCAGGTGCTCAAATTTTTTGGGTAGGCCACACCCACTTCCCTCGGCTCCACCCACTTCCACCTGTGACTCTACCCACTTACTCTAGTTGCTCCAACCACATCCCCAACTGGCACTGCTGACTACTTGGGCAGTAATTTTCTTCTCTGGATTAGGGTCTGGGAGGCCCAGGCTATTCACTGTACTTTTACTCTCCATCTTGTCTTCACCCTTTTTTCTTCAGATTATTATAACACTACATGAGCATCAGTTACGTTACACTGGGCCGCATTCATTTGTTTGTTAGGCAAGCGTGGACACGATGGTCGAAGCTGGACCTGGTTCCTCCGTTTCAAAGTGGGCAGCTCTAACCAATATGCCACATCCTCTGCCCTTGACATGAAATCAGCAATGCTCCTTTCTGACCCCAGCACTACCACAGTAGTCCAAAAAAAAGTGCCACATCAGCTGCTGCATCTAGTTGTGTGTGTTCATTGGAGGACAATGCAAAATAAAGAAAAATGTTAATCAGTGTAGCAAAACTGGTTAATGTATTAATATCTGAAACTATGTAGGTCAACGCTGTGCAGCAAGTGTATTTCTATAAAATCAGTCTGAGGGAGGGTCTAGCTACTTTTAAGAGTAAAAATAAATAAATAAAAAATAAGATATACCCTGGCCGGATTATGTAGTCATCCTTCCCAAGATAATCAGTCACAGAAATGCGCTGGAATGTCTCAGTGGAATGAGAAATGCATTTTGCTGTTGTCTGCTTCAAAAATGGCTAAACATCTTGATCTCACAGATAATTTGGGAAAATGTAGAATCGGTTTGACAAACCCATCGCTCCTGCTTCATAGTGCAGGCATGCTCTGCTCTCTGTCACCTCGCCGTGTGCCCTCCCTGCCCTGAAACCTCAGGACACTCTGTAGTACAAAAAATAATGCGCCTAAAATCAACAGGTTTAAAAGTCAACACTCCCTGACACAAGCTTTGCTAGGAAAATATAAATCGCCCTTGTCCCTGAGCTCTTACTGGCTGCCTCCCAGCAGGCATTCAAACAGAGCTTACATAGCTGATGTTTAGTTCACTTGACACCTTCCCATCAGAGCGCAAACTGCACTATTTGAACCTTACTACTACTCTCTACTACTTTTGAATGTCATAGGCCCTATATCCAAGCTGAAACTACTCTGGTAGGCTTTCACTTCCAATCTCCCTTTCTTCCTTAAGCTTTTCCCCTCCACCCTCACAGTTACTGCCCAGGATCACCTTTACAACAATGTGCTGGATATAAAAATGTTATTCCTTACTTGCTGTTACCCCTCAATGGCCTCCAGCGAGAAAGTAGGGAACCTGTACCTTGGGAATGTTCCGCTTGGGGTCCCACCAGTGCCGGGAAGAGCAGCGGCCAGCAATGTGGAGTGCTGGGTGACGGGGCCATGCTGCTCTCAGTGACGGAGACAGTAACACACAGAGCCCAAGAGCCCCTCGGCCACCCAGAGAAGCAGCCAACTGCTCAGCCTCAAACCCACTATCCTCGGGTCACAAGAGCCCTCAGCCCTGTGCGATGGAAGGAGCGCCGCAGCCGAGCCTTGCACACCTCACCCCTCTTCTTACAGTGATTGCTCCCGGCGGGGCTTGTAAGGTCAGTGCGGTGGCACCGTGGCAGACAGGGTTCAGGACTGGAGGAGGATGCCGGGAGCCACGGTAATATTTCTTTTCAAATGCTCCCTCTCTAGAAAGGAAAATGCCCGCCTTTTTCCGATATCAGAATGCAGCGTCAGGATCACTGTAGGGGCAGGAAGCAGAAGCGGAGAGGCGGGGGCGGGCGGGCGGAAGTTAGAGGGTGGGTGTCTTTTAAAGAAGGCTGACCTCGGCTGCGCAGCTTTTCAAGCATGAGGACAGGGACGTGATAACAGCCGGGGAAAACAATTTATTTTCGATCATTAGCCTTAGGCAGGAGTATTGGCAGGCACTGCTCAGCTGTTTTCTCCCAGAGTAGCGGAGTGTGCCTGTTGCGCCCACGCAGCATTGAATGGGAAGACCCGTGTGACCTTAAGAAAGGCAATATGGAGTGTAGACCCGGCCCTAAGAAATAAGTGCCGGTGCTAAGCACCAGAAAGCACCGGCACAAATTAAGCACTGGTCGTGTCTCTCTAGAAGGGTGGAATGCTATCCCCGTCGACAGAACTGTTGAGGGGATAGTATTCCAATTCGTATGACACCTTACTCGACATGTTTTGATAAAGCCAAACCAAAGATAGCATATAACCGCAAGGATTATAATGCATTTAAGAGTATATGGTATGGCAATATCCCGGAACAGCTTAGGGAGTGGTTCCCGACAGCTGCAGACAGGCTCAGCTCATGCTAGAGCACCATCTCACATATTTCCAAGCACTCTGCCTCCAGGATTGATGAGGCCTTCCATAGGAGTGGCTGATAGGAACATATGTGTCCAGTTTAGGGTTAGATATAGGGATACTATATCTAAGTAAGAGGTGATTACACCAACTTACCCCAGCTGAGTGATCATCCAGTTGTGTCAAAATATGGAAGCCAGGCCAGGGGTGGCACAATACATGCTGCAGCCCCTGGTAGGCCTTGGAAACACCTATGCCCTGGGTACCTAGGGTACACTGTTACAGGGGCCAATAAGGTGAACCAGTTCCAATTCGTAATGCACCTAAAGTGCATTGGCAGTAATTTAGAGAGAGAACAGCAGGCTGGGGGTCTGATTAGCAGGCCCACAGCCACATTAAGTCATAAACCAGTGAAGCAAAAAGCAAAAATTTGGGGTGACCATAGGATAGCAGACCCTACTCTCCTACAGGGTAGACCACGCTAATCAGGGGCCTGGTGCGGGGAACGGGTCAGGGAGGACCACGCCACGAGGCCGGGTCTAACACTCACCATGTTGCCTTTCTCGGCTTTCACAGCGTCTCTTGGCGCGGTAGCTGGCTAGCTGGCTCCGCAGGCAGGCTCCACTCCTCTCCACTCCTCTCTGCTGTCTGGCACTGCTCTGATCTGCAGCAAGATTGCAAGTCCAGACTGGATCACCAATGTGATTTTGCTGTCAGAAATCCCACTTGGTTTTGAGTCGGGTGGCCTACATGATTTTTACGCAGATGGAGTAAAATATACTGCATCATCGGAAAACTTTCTCCAGCAGCCGTACAGAGTAGGCGCCATTGGAGGTATGCTGTCTGCACAACTGCCCTATTTTGAGTGGATATTCGAATGGCTTTTCTTACCGTCCCTCTTCACGAAGTATATCATGGCAGCGAGGGACAGAAAAATTAAAATAACAGCGCCCACATCCTGGGAGAGAACTCCCATGGTTTAGGGGGTCATTTATTTTTTATTTGTAAAAGCAAACCCCCACTTTATTGCCCATCCATCCAACCTTTCCTACATTGACAGAAACCGCAATGACAATGGTCCCTGACTATGTATAGAGAAGTCCCCAAGCTGGCAGACATCTTTAAATTTCACCTACAGAGCAAAGGCAGTGCCGGACGTTATTTACCATGTACCTATGTATCTAAGACATTTACCTTGTATAGCACTCTGATACCCACAAGGGTCTTGTTTGCACTATATAAAACTTTCAAATAAATAAATAAAGTCGTTCCCCACCCTGTCTTCTTTTACTCCCACTGCCAAACCCTAAATATGGCCCTCTGTCGGGTCAAGAGTCTCACAGAGGACAAAAAACAATGGCCTGGAATGCTGTCGGAGCGATTGCCCGTGGACCTCCTGTTCCTTACAGAGACTTGGCTGGGGACTAATTCAGATCCTGACATCATAGAGGCACTTCCCCCTGGCTACACGATAGCCAGAATTGACAGAGCAGTGGGTAGGGGTGGAGGGATCCCAGTGATCACGAGGGCTCCTTTTGAATGTACCTTGGATCCCATCTCGGTGAGTGACAGCGAGGCTGGTGGTTTTGCATTAAAGCTAAGCCCGAATTCCTCAGTGACAGGTATCTTGATCTATAGACCTCCAGGACCCCCAGGCAATTTTTGGCTGAGTCTGCTTTAGGGCATTGCCCACCTTGCTGTAAGACGTGACAAACTTTTGGTCTTGGGCGACCTAAATTTCCATTTTGAGGACCCCACGCATAAGGAGGCTGCTAAGTTACGCCAGGACTTGCAGTCAGTGCATCTGGATTTGAAATCTTGCTCCCCCACACACCAGCAAGGACACCTGCTTGATCCGGTGTTTGCAAGCTGGGAGAATGTGGAGGTACTGACTCCGCTACCAGTTCCTTGGTCGGACCACTTTTTGGTGCCTTTCGTTATAAATACATCCATGAGAGTCATGAGGGGGCAACGAGTCGCTATTCATGTAGGAAGTGGAAAAACTTTGCACAGGATAATTTTAATAGAGAGCTGCGTGTAAGTGGCCCTCCAGGAGGCTCTGACAGTGAGACTGCGAGTGAGAATCTGGAGAGACGTATTCTTAATGCCCTTAACAAGGTGGCACCGTTGCTCACGAGTAATACTAGGAACAGAGAGCATAAATCCGCTTCCTGGTTTACCCCCACCCTACAGCAGGCCAAGGCAGGATGTAAGCGATTGGAGAGGCAATGGAGAAAGGGATTTCGGACCCAGGACAGACTGTTATATAGGGAGGGACAGAGGAAATATCAAAGCCTACTCAGAGGGGCTAAAGCCACTCATTATGAGGCCAGAATTGGGAACGCTGAGAATTCCACAAAAGAACTCTTTAAAATTTACAAGGAAATATCAACCCTTGCTAGTATGACAGCATCTAGCAATGATTCGGTGGAAGAATGTAATAGGGTGGCAAAATACTTCTCACAGAAGGTGAGGAACATTTACTCATCTTGTTCTGGAAACCTAACGAGTGGGGCTGATTTCGAGATACAGGTGGAAGATAGCAAGACGGGGTTGAGACTGAATTACTTCACAGTCCCCCCTTCTGAGAACCTAAGGAGTTTCTGTCTCAGTGTAAAATCTGTCTCTCCCAGGTGATGGGGAAAGCTTGGAGATTCTTGAGCCTTATATCAGACATGTCCTAGATATCTCATTCTCCTCACATACGCTGCCAGATAATTGGAAACGAGCTGTTGTTCTGCCAATTAGGAAGAAACCGAATGTCAGTCAGGATATCCTAGAAAATCTGCGACCCATCTCGCTTCTGCCATATCTGGCTAAGGTAGCAGAGAAGGTGGCCAATCAACAACTTATGATGCATCTGGAAGACGCTAGTCTCTTACACCCCTCTCAATCGGGATTCCGGGCAGGCTATTCCGTGGAAACTGCCCTACTAAGGGCCACAGAAACCATCAGACAGGGATCCGATGCGGGACACACCATGGCACTGATAATGTCAGATCTCAGTGCAGCGTTCAGCACTGTGGCGCATTACAACTTGCTGCAGTGTCTGAACAGAGGTGGTATTTCAGGCCCAGCCCTGAGGTGGCTAAAATCTTTTCTAGTAGGGCTTAGTTTCCAGGTCAGACAAGGTGCTCACTACTCCGAGGACATTAAACTGGAGCAAGGGGTACCTCAGGGCTCGGCCCTAAGCCCCACCCTGTTTAATCTATACATGTCTCGGTTGGCAGAGATAGTACAGGTCTTTGGGGTAGATGTAGTTTCCTATGCTGACGACACCCAGCTGCTGATCTCCCTATCCCAGGCACCTACGGTTGCGGCATCCAATTTTAGAGCATGTATGCAGGAGCTTGCCTCCTGGATGGATGAGAACTGCCTAAAGCTGAATGGTAGCAAGACCGAGGTGCTGGTGGTAGGAGGTGATAAGTCTAGCTGGACTTCGGAATGGTTGCCTCCGAGTCTGGGTCCTACACCTACACCCCTACACCCTGTATCGAGGAAAAAAATATGGAGATCTGGGTGGACTCCACACTTTCATATGACGGACACATCCGTTGCGTAGTGGGGAAATGTTTTGGAGTCTTTAAAACATTGTGGAAAACACTGGATCTTCTCCCATTCGGTGCCAGAGAGACAATGATACATGCTCTTATTACATCTCGTCTTGACTATGGTAATTTACTTTACCTGGGAGCCTCAGCTAAGGGCCTGAGGAGGTTACAGGGTCTTCAGAACGCGGCCCCACGGCTGGCTCTGATGCTGCCCAGAAGAGCAGCTTCAAAACAAGCCCTTGAGTCTCCGCATTGGCTCCCAGTCAAGAAAAGAGTTATGTTTAAAACACTACTTACATGTCATCATATCTCTCAGAATGCGGCCCCGTCATATCTGAGAAATTTGGTCACCAGGTATGTGCCAAGAAGGTCCCTTAGATCTTGTGGGACCGGCCAGTTGGTAATCCCTAAGGTAAAGAAGGCAAAAATGGGTGGTCGTTCGTTCCGCTTTCTGGCAGCACAAAATTGGAATAAACTTCCTCTATCACTCAGGATAGAAAGTTCGGAACCTAAATTTAGGAAACTGCTTAAAACCTATCTGTTCACTGCCTAGTCTTGGTCTGCCGGCTATTCGCTCTTCTGCTCTCCCTCTCACTCAGCGCGGGGACACGCCGAGATGGCGTAACCAGGCACTCTATAAAATTTCCTTTATTATTATTATTATTATTATTATTAGAGTTTTGCATTCACCCCATCACCCTTTGGGAGTTTGATTGCCAGTGGTAAGCCTCGAAACCTAAGACTAGGGCAGGTTTCCAAGCCTGATATTGAAATTTTTGTGAATTCTAAAAAGTTGTAAATTTATATCCTTTCAAGGCGTACTTTTACTGATGCAAATTAGCTACTTTAAGGTAGACTGGTCACTATATACATTTAAGTTACCAATCCCCTCAATAAAGCTAAGTTTAAACCTCTTATAGAAATCAGGATGACGAGAAAAACCAACACAGATATAGCAGATCCGACTCAGGGCACCCAGACCCAAAAAACAAGCAAATAATGCATATATTTGGGGGGGTGTCACCTCCCAAACGCCCTCCCTGAAGCTACGCCGATGCCTACAGGCTTCCGCACAGTGTAATAATAACAGTCCAGCCTTATCAGCATATTGCCTTTAACACATGCTTATCACTATAAGCTAGCCAGGCCTACTGGCTTTATCATAACATTTCATAATAGATCAAAGATGCGCAATCAGGCATAACATTTTGCAATGAACCGATAAGGCCTACAGTTTATACCTTCACACGAAACCAATCAAGGCCTTTTCAAGTGCCCAAAAACTGGCAACCATCAAGCATACGCATATAAAATTACAAGTATGTAATACAGTACGCAAAACAAAATACAAGGCAACCCATGAAGTCCTAACAAGAATCATTACAGTGTAAACCCCCGGGGTTTGTAAGAGTCGGTAACCAACGCCAAAACCCTTGCCCACTCCAAAATCCTTCTATGCAGACTTTCATACAAAGTAATATAAATCCATCCTTAAGTGGATTCAGGTTTACATATGCTTTTCACAATAAATGAGCCAGGCCTACTGCCTTTATCATAACATTTCATCATTAACAGATCAGGCCTATGCCTTTGGTCATTGTCTTGCCACCATAACTAACATTTCCCTGCTGCATTCAGTATAAGCTTTGCCACCATGTAAAAAGTGCAGTAGAAGCATTTTTTTCAGTGGAAGCCCGCAACTTTGGCCCAATCAAATCCGGTGATCAGGATCACCAACATGTGATTGGGACCTAATCAGCTCTATCGGTTGTTTTCTGAAAGCTCCTTTTGTTGTTCACATAAGGGCATGTTACAGCTGCTCTGTCAAGCCAGACCTAACCACAACTATTTTTTCCCTGCACGAGTCATTGATTTTTTTCTATGACAGACGTTTAGGATTAACTTTGTTTATTTGTTTACAGAAAGCGCCCAGTAAACAAAGCACATGAAGCACAGTTGTCAAGAGTAGTGTGATAGACTTTTACAGCTTTTACAATCCTCTGCTGCCACCAACTGGCCTCATAAGGGACTATCAGGCAGACTCCTGCATAGCTGAACACTTCCAGACTGATCTGGTCCATGACGCTCACCCCATCAGACGCAACCCACCGGTGCCCTGCACTAATGCCACATAGTCTTAGTTAAATGCGATGGTGACTACTAGGTTTGGCACCTAGGTTTATTTTACCAGCATGTCTGTATTGTTAATTTCAGGCCAGTAAAAATATTAAGAAAACCAGTGAAATCTGGTATTTTCTCTTCTGAAACATAAACCTGAAAGAAGACACACATACAGATAACAGGTAAAAAGTATTTGAGAGCTGTATGTATTAGTTCAGAATGATTATTAGAGAAAACAGAGGAATCACTGCCATGTTACAAAAGAATCCTGACTATTTTACACAAATTGTTTTTCACCTACCTGCCCTTGACTGTTCCAGATTTAAATCATAAAATGCAAACAAATGGCTGCTCTCTTTGTTTCTAAGCAGGTGTCAACCCTAAGGGTCGAGGGCTGAGACCTCTGATATCCTTCCCTGTAGACTATGCCCTACGTCACTCACTTTGCTAATGCATCCTCACTTTTAGAGCACAGGAATGCAACATATCTACAATGATATGTCGCATTCCCGTGCTCTCCCCAGCGCTGGCGCAGAAACAGCTGCCATCCGCCGGCGCAGGCACCCTTGCACCATGGTGCAAGGACGCCTGCGCCGTGGGGAGATTACTTTTGTGCAGGAAGGGGCCCCTTCCTGCACAAAAGCAATCACTGAAGGCATTTTCCTCTTTCAATGCGTGCTGTAGAACGCAGCATGCATTGAAAGAGGAAAAAACAAGGAGAAATGAAAACATTTCTCCTCGTTTCGCTTGGCTACGCCACCCCTATGCTGTCGCAGCAAACTGACGCATTAGGTTTACAATTTCTCGTAAATCTGGAAATGCCTCAGTGAACATGGGTGTTGTGTGGGAACGCCCACAGCAACACCCATGCCCCGCCGCTAACACGCAAAGTGCTGCGTGAACAGGGGCGATATTTACAAGCACAGGTTAAGTCACGCAGGGTGACTTTACCTGTGCTTGTAAATATCCCTTAGCAGGCTGCGCCACCGGTGCGTCACGCAGTGTGATACACCGACGGCGCATCGGGCTTGTAAATCTACCCCACAATGTTGGTAAAGGGTTGGTGGATAGCCGTCAAAAGTGACAGCCGCCGTCCAAACTTTTTGTTCCTTGACAGGAACAGCTGTGGTGACAGCTTCTTTCAACATACAGAGGTGACCGCTGGGCCAGCGGTGAGCTCTACAGGTGGCAGACGGTGCTCCGTGAGCGCGGCTGACGTAAGGTCCTCCACCCCCTGATGGACAAAGTACCACCGGCTAAACTTTAAACTGGCCCCAACTGTCCTTCCTGAAGTTTCATTCTCCCCATAGACTTTGGTGGTGGCTTTCAGCTTTGGAGGCAGTCTCCCTCCAGGCCAGCCTCAATAACCCGACTGTCACGCAGGGAAAGCCCATCGCAGTCCACCCCTGCATCTGCAGAGGCTTTATTTGATCCTCAGACCCGTGCAGGGGATGGGCCCTCAATACCCCAGGGGCCTCATTTATGAAAAGTGACGCATCGCTGCGTGAAAAAGCGATGCGTCACTTCTCAGTGCGCACTCCTTGCAACACCAATGATGCGTCATATTTAATGTATGACGCATCATGTCGCAAGGACTTACAGATACATCAGTATTTCTGACGCATCTGTAAGCGCAAAAGTGACGCATTGCTGGAGTGTGTCACAAAAGTGATGTAACTCCAGCAATGCGTCCTTTCACATGGGGAAAGCCCCATGTTAAAAGGCTTGTGTCAGTCTTACGCCTGCTGTGAGGCAGGAACAAGATTTTGACGCAACAGCATCCTAAAAGTGATGCAGTGAAATCTCATAGATTTCACTGCGTCACTATTACGAGGCTTTTTGCGGAGGAGCGCCCCCTCTGCATACATTATACCTGACGCAGGTATAATGTGGCGCAGGGGTTTAAAAAGTGACGCATCTACCTAGATGCGTCACTTTTTAAATATGGCGCACAAGGCGCATTTTGTGCGCCGCTGGTGCGTCACAAAAAGTGACGCACCGGCGGCGCAAAACTGACACAAGGCCTCATAAATAAGGGCCCATGCACTTTAATGGAGTCTGACCCCTTGAGAGGCAGCCTTCGTATCCTAACACATACCGACAGCGCATCTTAGCATACGATTGATGTCACGATATTGTGACCGGAAAATAGAGGGACAAAATCTCAAAAAGGTGACTGCACAGAGAGAGGTATGGGTTCACTATTCTTAACTCCACATTTATGCGCCTTGCAGGTGCATACACCTCTACGGTATGCAGGCGCGCAGTGCCCATTGGGCTCAAAGGGCTTCAGCCCCTCCGTTGCGTGTCAGCCCGGGCTGAGACAGCTTCCCAGGCACACACAGCCGCACCTGAGTACTTCACAGGTCTTTAAAAGACCATTTACTTGTTAATGAGGCTTTGTTGTTTTTTCACCCCTTCTTAGAGCCCCTGCATCTCCACTCTGCCTATTCCTGGAAGAATCAGCTCCCCCTTCCCTGACATCTTTTTTAAGCCCCCCTACCCAGAAAATTTGGCTCTAGTCGCGCCTCTGACGGTATGTATATTTGGAATTAGGTACAGAAAGTCTACACAAATGTATGTTTCGTCCATTGACATTCTGGTCATAATATTGTGACCGTACAATAATGTGTCTTCGATATTCCTGACCGACACCTTGACCTCCATCTGCCCTCACCCTCCTTGGAGGGCATCGGCCTCTTTGGTCTCATCTTTATCCTCCCAATAACTGTAAAGCTTTCACTGACTTGAACGAAACATCCGCCCTGAAAGCCTTGGTCACCCTCCCAAAAAAACCTTAGCTCGTTTGACATCAGTGGACTCGGGCTCCAAGACCCTTGTCCTGGCGGTCCAGCGTTGGAAGGCCTCGCCGAGAGCCTTCCTTCTCAATCCTCTCTCTTGATTCACCGAAGTCTCACATCTCACCCCTGTGTTCGGCTGTGCCTCCCACAGTTGTAGCATTAATTGTCTCAGCGCCTAGAGGTGCTTACTTAGTGCTCTGTGCAAGGGTACCAGTCAATTAATCGGACCGTCATTTTGCAAAGACTCTGGCAGGATGCAAACAAACACCTTTTATCTCTGAGGAGCAGTGCTTAATTAGAGCCAGTGGTTTCCGGTGCTCTGCACCTGCAGTTAATTGTCAGCACTGGCACTTATGCCACATGGTGGCGCTGTTTGTCTGATGCGAGGAGCACAACAGGGTTTAATAATTCATTATACATTAAAAATGACTAATACTTGTCATCCAAATCTATAAGAATAGCTCGGGTGACAGGTATTAGCCATTTGTAACGTGAATTAAAAGTCTGAATTGTCACAGAGTGCAATGGTTAGCAGTTGTGTTGTTACTACCATTGGCAGCACTGGGAGGGGCAATGGCGGGTACAGTCTGCAATGGCCCCCTGACAGTGGCTCTGGCCCTGTTGTTTTTGTGAACTAAGCCCTGCTGATGTGTGATGCCTGGCATTCACAACATGGGCTGTAAATGAGCAGAACTTACGGAGTTTTTTCTTGTTTTATTGCTTTCGTTGGTGTTAAAATGACCCGTTCTCTGCCAGCATCCTCATCGTTTTGTGTGTCAAAGCCCACAGGAGCACGTTGAGATGCACTTATGTAATAGAGGGATTCCGGGTCTGACAGTTACTCCTAAGATGCATGTGGGCTACACCATTAAAGTATACATTTAGTACAGTATGTACAGTTAGTGACGCTGGCACTGTGTGTGCTTCACCCTCATAGCGGCAACCTGCAGGCGGTTAGGGAGGCCTCTGATTTTAGGTACCCCATGGACTCAACATAAAGCCTCACTTAAAGGACCATCACCCCTCCTTTTATTCGAGGTGCAGCCTAGCTGGAAATTGTATATCTTGATGTCAAAAGCATCAAGGAGACAAAGGCACTCACCTTCTCACTTCCCAAGTCATCACAAAAGCTGGGATTTGGAAGCGTTTTTTTTTTTTTTAACTTTTCCAAGCTTTGTTCAAAGGGGATATAAGAATGTCTGATCTGATGCATCAGTCCATGCGCATAATTACTAATAAAATGTGTTTATTATAACCCAAATGAATACTTTGAGCAGCCTAAGCATAATGAATGATAACCAGGGAGGTCATAGTCAAGTCAAGTCAAGTCAAGTTATTTATATAGCGCACTACATACCCAGAGGGTCTCAAGGCGCTTGAGAAAGGGTGGAGAATTACTTGTCGAATATTCAGGTTTTAAGCTGTTTTCTGAAGGCTAGGTGGTTTTGAGTAAGGCGGAGGTGAATGGGAAGGGAGTTCCAGGTTTTAGCCGCTAAGTAGGAGAAGGATCTTCCCCTCATGGTGGTTTTGTTGATGCGAGGAACAGCAGCGAGGGCTTGGTTGGAAGAACGTAGCTGGCGGGAGGGGGTGTAGAAGGATAGTCGCGTGTTGAGGCATTCGGGTCCAAGTTCGTAGAGGGCTTTGAGTGCGTGGGTGAGGAGGCGGAACGTTATCCTCTTATTAACGGGGAGCCAGTGGAGGTTTTTCAGGTGACCGGAAATGTGAGCTTGAAGGGGGATGTCTAGTATGAGTCTGGCTGAAGCGTTTTGGATGCGTTGGAGTTTTTTCTGAAGTTTTGCGGTGGTACCGGCGTACAGAGTGTTTCCGTAGTCCATTCGGCTTGTGATCAGTACGTGTGTGACCGTTTTTCTAGTTTCGGTTGGGACCCAGCAAAATGTTTTTTTTAGCATCCGAAGGATGTTGAAGCATGATGGTGAAACGGCGTTGACTTGTCTGGTCATCGAGAGTGAGGAGTCCAGGATGACGCCCAGGTTCTGTGCGTGGTCCGTCGGAATGGGTGCTTTTCCTAGGGCCGCTGGCCACCAAGAGTCGTCCCAGGCGGAAGGGGAAGTACCTAAGATGAGGACTTCTGTCTTGTCCGAGTTCAGTTTTAGACGGTGTGCTTCATCCATTCGGCTACTTCTTGCATCCCTTTGTGTAGGTTGGTTTTGGCGGTATTTGGGTCTTTGGTGAGAGAGAGGATCAGTTGAGTGTCATCAGCATAGGAGATGATGTTGAGGTTGTGTTGACGTGCGATGGTTGCGAGGGGGCTCATGTATACGTTGAAGAGGGTAGGGCTGAGAGAGGATCCTTGTGGCACGTCGCAGATGACTTCGGTGGCCTCTGACTTAAACGGTGGCAGGCGGACTCTCTGAGTTCTTCCGGCAAGGAACGAAATGATCCAGTCCAGTGCTTTTCCTTGAATTCCGATGTTGTTGAGGCGTTGTATAAGGGTGCTATGACAGACTGTGTCGAAGGCTGCGGAGAGGTCAAGGAGGATGAGGGCGACTGTGTCTCCGTTGTCCAGTAGTGTTCGAATGTCGTCTGTTGCTGCGATGAGGGCGGTTTCGGTGCTGTGTTTGGCTCGGAAGCCGGACGGTGAGGAGTCGAGGGATTTGTTGGTTTCGAGGAAGGCGGCAAGCTGGTTGTTGACGGCTTTCTCAATGACTTTGGCCGGGAATGGTAGGAGCGAGATGGGGCGGTAGTTTTTGAGTTAGGTGGGGTCTGCTGTGGGTTTTTTCAGAAGGGCGCTGAGTTCTGCGTGTTTCCAGCTTTCCGGAAAGGTGGCGGAGTTGAGGGAGCAGTTGATGACGTCTCGGAGGTGGGGTGCGATGATGGAGTCTGCTTTGTTGAAGACATGGGTCTGTGGGGATCCTGAGTGGATGGAGTTCATCAGGCGAATGGTGTCCTCAGTGGTGATTGGGTTCCAGTCATAAAGGATGTTCAAGGGGGGTTTAGGTTCGGAGGTAGGTTGGGTGGGTTGGTCTCCGGGTTGGTTGTCGAAGCTGTTATGGATGTCGGCAATTTTGTCGTGGAAGAATGAAGCTAGGGACTCGCAAAGGATTTGAGAGGGAGTGATGTCGTTGGAGTTGGCAGTGGGTTGGCAGTGGGGTTGGTAAACTTTTTGACGATGTTGAATAGTTCCTTGCTGTTGTGGGCGTTGTTGTCTAGTCGGTCTTTGAATGCGGATTTCTTGGCTGTCCGGATCAGTTGGTGGTGTTTACGGGTGGCGTTTTTGAAGGCGTCTCTGGTGCTAGTGTTTGGGTCTTTTTTCCAGGCTTTCTCAAGGGAACGACAGAGTTTCTTGGATTTCTTAAGGTCATCGTTGAACCAGGGGGCGTTTTTGCTTTGCAGTCTGCTGCTCTTGCCAGCTCATGACGCACGCAGCTCACTGAGCCATATTACAAACTACTGCAACAGGTAACAGAAGTATGTTTGCAACAAAAGCAGAAGCCACTGAGCTATCTACATAAAACACAAATCTTGGCCCTGCAGGTTACGTCACTGCCAGCACTGTAAGGGAACAACAGGAAACTGCCAACTCCCTGGAGCTGCAGAGCAATCTAGGGCCACCAAAATATCATGAAGGGAAGTGTAGGAAACTCTTTCTTTTGGCAGTAGTCCCCACAAGGTTTGCCTGGTAGGTGATGCAACTTTGACTGCAGTGCACTGGGTTCCTGCTAACCAGGTCCCTGGTGGCAGTTTTCTTTCCCAAAAGCAAGACAACTGGTCACTTGATCCCCAAGTGGCTAGGCCTTTACCACCTTTGTATGTCCCTAGGAAGTGGTACCCTGGGTACCTAGGGCATAGGTACTAAAGAGCGTCCCTGAGAGCTGCATCATATATTGTGCCACTGTAAGGGACCCAAATGCAAAAACAACAGTTGATGGACAGAATGCAGAACATCCGTCCATCATCCACTTTGGTATTGCTTTGTTCGCCCTAAGTTGGCAGGGTATGCTCAGACGTGAGTCCCTTGCTCACTTTGCCACTGGATTCAAGATATCCTGGCTGATGACGGCTGATTACGGGAGGTTACAGCAGGTTACGTCACTGCAGGCACACTATCCCTTGTTGCGTCACACCTGTGGCTAGGCTGCAGAGAGATCTCTGCAGCAGGTGCATTAACCACCAGAGTCATCTTATTGCTACTACACCCTTTCAATTCCTGGGCACACAAAGCCCCCTGTGGCTAGTGCCTTAACCTCGTAAAATATTTTAAAATGCAGGTGGAACTCCTTTACAATTTCTTTGGGACAGTTTTTAAAAAACAAAGGTGTGAGTTGACGTTCATACTCCGCTCCCCTTTCATGACACCACCCCCTTTCTCAAAACATCATTTTACCCCTAATTTGAGGAATCATGGAGTTAACACTATCCGTTTCCAGCGGTTAATGTACTGGAAATGGACACATTCTGTGCATTGAAAGCGGCCCTCGTGCCGTACAGGAAGTGCTACAGCTGCAGCGTGTTACGCCCGGATAGCCCCTACCCTTCGAAAATCTCACTAGTTAGGGACTAGGAGGTGGGCGTGGCGCTCCCTGGGCGTGGCGCTCCCGTACTCATGACGGCTCGATGCTATAATGAGTCACGGGCGGCTTATGCTCATGACGGCGTTGAGCCGTCTTGATCCCGTCCACTCACTCATTCGCCCGCACAGGCGGAGTATTAGTGCCACGCAGGTGGAACGTGGGCGGAGCGGCAGTTGCATGACGGCTCCACGCCGTCATGAGCAAGCACATGCCGCCAGTGGCTCATGACGCATGGAAAGGGTTAACTCAACATACACATCATAAACATCACTCGAGAGGAGCAAGACTGCCATCTAGTGGCAAAACACGGTTTGAATCAAGTCATCAACCACTGCAATTAGTTCTTGAAAACGTTCTCCTCCACAACTTGTACATAAAGAAAGGAACAAGTTAGAGTTCCTTTCAATGGCCTTTTTTGAGCTGCACATGAAATGATGGGGATTTTGCAGCTGTGTGAGTGTGTGATGAACGATTTTACAGTAAGTAGTCCCTCTTGACTAGTAACAGGAGTTTTCAACAGAGGGCGGAATGATACAGGCAAAAACCCGTAGCATCTTGTGAGAAAACTTTCCTTCCTGTGAGCAGTGCTTTAAATGGGCTGGTACTGTCCGTTACTGAGTACTGGCACTTTTCTTTTATGATGGAGAGTACCGGCACTTCTCAAGAGAAATGGAATACTTCTAATTGGAGAGTACGGGCACTTCTCAGAAACAATCAGTTACTCTGGTACAAAGTACCTGCACTTCTATTTTATCATTTTAAGCACTGCCTGTGAGTGCCACTAAAAGTCCTGAATGTAAGTTTTTAAGAAACAGATCCAACATCTTGTATAAACAGCTAAGTGCATGCACTTAGGACTAACCCTGGGCGAAGCACTACGTTACGCTTGCGTAGTTTGCGCCACTTCGCACTACGCGAGCTGCACGTAGCACAGTGCGAACACGCGTAGTGCAGCGGTAATTTTGTGCTTGTTCGCGGTCCTCAACCATCATGTTCACGACCACGAGTAAGCAAAATGATATCCTGGCGAGATTCTCAACGCGGGGAGGTCAGGTTTCTCATTGTGAGTGGTTGCGCATGCTCGCGACCGCTCTCAATGAGAAACTACCAGTTTGCGTTGAGAAAGCTGCAGCTCGAGTAAAAATCTACTCGAGCAGCAGAAAACTACAGCTCGCACTGTGCAAGATGCCGTTTTCAATGATTGCACAGTGCCGGATGCTTGTCCTTACTGTGCAATCATTGAAAACGCATCTTGCACAGGGCGAACATGCTACTACGCAGCTCGCGTAGTGCTACGTGAAGTTCACGTAGTGCGAAGTGCACTTCGCGTAGCTTCGCGTAGCGCTACTTCGCGAACTACGCCCACCCTTACTTAGGACACTCAGGGACATATTTACAATGAAGTGATGGAGTGCAGCATTAGCCTTCTTGACTTAACGCCGCTCTCCGCCACTTCAGAAATGCAGGGCTGCACCATATTTACAAAATATGGTGCAGCCCTGGGTTTCCCCCTGCTGCGGCGCTAAACTTAGCAGTATAGCGCCAATGCAGGCACGCTTGCACCATAGTGCAAGGGCGTCTACGTTGAGGGGAAGATTGTTTATGTGCAGGAAGGCCTACCTTCCTGCACATAAACATTCTTTAAATGACGTTTTGTAACTTGCAGCACACATAGAAGTTGCAAAACGTCATTTTATTTATTGCTGATATGCAGGAAGGGGGACTTTCCTGCATATAAATAAGCAATCAATGGCAAGTTGCTGTTTGTATGCGTGCTGCACAACACAGCACCCATGGAAACAGCATAAACGAGGAGAAATAAAGCATTACTTCTCGTTTCACCTGTTGAAGACCAGGTTCTCCTTGGTCTTAATTTAGGTGCTGCCTCGTATTTACGCCGCCCTTGTAAATAGGGGACAACATCAAAATCCATGGGTGTTGCGATAGAACGCCCACCACAACACCCACTGCCCACCCCTTTCACACTAAGTACAGCGTGAAAGGGGGCCTTATTAAAAAGGCAATGTTGAGCCATGTTAAGTGGCTTAGCGCTGCCTTGTAAATAAGGCGAAGCTCCTATCGCGATCCCGACATGTAGTAAATATCTCCTGTCTCTACTGCTCATCATATTTATGGTGGGCGGGGCATAAGCCATCCAGGGGGTTTCCACCTCCTTTCTCAAGTGACGAAGCCACCCGAACCATCGAGCCCCTAGTGGACACGCTTCTGCTGCAGCCAGCACTGTAAGGGAACAACAGGAAACTGCCAACTCCCTGGAGCTGCAGAGAAATCCAGGGCCACCAAAATATCATGAAGGGAAGTGTAAGAAACTCTTTCTTTTGGCAGTAGTCCCCATAATGTTTGCCTGGTGTTTGATGCAACTTTGACTGCAGTGCACTGGGTTCCAGCTAACCAGGTCCCTGGTGACAGTTTTATTTCCCAAAAGCAAGACAACTGGTCACTTGATCCCCAAGTGGCTAAGCCTTTCCCACCTTTGTATGTCCCTAGGAAGTGGTACCCCGGGCACTTAGGGCATAGGTACTAAAGTGCATCCCTGAGAGCTGCATCATACATTGTGCCACTGTAAGGGACCCAAATGCAAAAACAAGCATTAGAAATGCAATAGGTCTCGCAGCATTAGAGTTAGTGCTTTTAGAATTGTTTATGGGTTTTTTTGTAAATCTTTAGCATGAGGTTGAGGGTGAGTGAGGGTGAGTGAGGGTGAGGGGTTGAGGGTGAGTGAGGGTGAGGCTGAGGGGTTGAGGGTGAGGGTGAGTGAGGGTGAGTGAGGGGTTGAGGGTGAGTGAGGGGTTGAGGGTGAGTGAGGGTGAGTGAGGGGTTGAGGGTGAGTGAGGGTGAGTGAGGGGTTGAGGGTGAGTGAGGGTGAGGGGTTGAGGGTGGGTGAGGGTGAGTGAGGGTGAGTGAGGGTGAGTGAGGGTGAGTGAGGGGTTGAGGGTGAGGGTGAGTGAGGGTGAGGGTGAGTGAGGGTGAGTGAGGGTGAGTGAGGGTGAGTGAGGGTGAGTGAGGGGTTGAGGGTGAGTGAGGGTGAGTGAGGGGTTGAGGGTGAGTGAGGGTGAGTGAGGGGTTGAGGGTGAGTGAGGGTGAGTGAGGGGTTGAGGGTGAGTGAGGGTGAGGGGTTGAGGGTGGGTGAGGGGTTGAGGGTGGGTGAGGGTGAGGGGTTGAGGGTGAGTGAGGGTGAGGGTGAGTGAGGGGTTGAGGGTGAGGGTGAGTGAGGGTGAGTGAGGGTGAGTGAGGGTGAGTGAGGGTGAGTGAGGGTGGGTGAGTGTGAGTGAGGGTGAGTGGGGGTGAGTGTGGGTGAGTGTGGGTGAGGGATTGAGGGTGAGGGGTTGAGGGTGAGGGGTTGAGGGTGAGGGGTTGAGGGTGAGTGAGGGTGAGGGGTTGAGGGTGAGTGAGGGTGAGGGAGGGTGAGGGGTTGAGGGTGAGGGGGGGTGAGTGAGGGTGAGGGGTTGAGGGTGAAGGTGAGTGAGGGTGAGGGTGAGTGAGGGTGGGTGAGTGTGAGTGTGGGTGAGTGTGGGTGAGTGAGGGTGAGGGATTGAGGGTGAGGGGTTGAGGGTGGGTGAGGGGTTGAGGGTGAGTGAGGGTGAGGGGTTGAGGGTGAGTGGGGGTGAGTGAGGGTGAGGGGTTGAGGGTGAGTGAGGGTGAGGGGTTGAGGGTGAGTGAGGATGAGGGGTTGAGGGTGGGTGAGGGTGAGTGAGGGTGAGGGTGAGTGAAGGTGGGTGAGGGGTTGAGGGTGATTGAGGGTGAGGCGTTGAGGGTGAGTGAGGGTGAGGGGTTGAGGGTGAGTGAAGAATTACAATACAATACAATACAATATACCAAGCCAGCTTCTCACACTAACTTTGAGGAATGTTTACAGTCTATAAAATACACAGAGTGAAGATAATGTATTCCAAATACTCTAAATCTGCTGTTCTGTAAACTATTAATGTATGATTTTGCCAGCATAACCAGTTAGAAGCCAGCAATGGCATTACAAGCAGGCAACGCACACATGCAGTACAGAGGCAAAACTCAGCCATTGCACAACCTGCACTAGCTAGAATCCAGCCAGCAGTTAACCAACCAACAACCTACGTGCAGCGCGGGCCCGCGTGCACACAAACACACCCACATAACACATAGAGTCAACCAACACACAAACAGACATCCAGCAAAGACTAAACACACAAGCCAACACACCCGGCACAGAACCGGCAACAGACCAGTAGTTTTAAATACAGTCGGCGTTTGGTGAGTGATTGGGGCACCATTTGGAAATGGTAATCTAAAATGGGGTACCAGCGTTTAATAATTAACGGCGCACTGCGTATGTGGGTGTGGAGGGGTGCTACCACGGAAAGTGGGCACATTCAGTTGCTTTCTCTCATAACGACATATTCGAAGGGGTGGTGAGCTTTTAGAATTTCACATGAAACATTTTTTTCCTGCAGCTCTCAATTAATTGGAGGAGCAAGGGAGAATCCCTGCAGCTTTCCAGTCCAAAATCAATACTAATAATTCACTCAGATCAAAGAGAGATGGGAGCGATGGCTGAGAGGGGAGAGGTGCGACACGGCAGGATGTGACCGTTGCAGGTTTAAGACAGATTTGCATATAGCTGGGTCCAAACTGGAATGGCACGGTGAGCAAAAAAACGATGGATTTAGGTCCAGATGTAGGACATTGTTCTGCATTTTGTCCATCAATTGTTCTTTTTGCATAGTGCCATTATAAGGCAAGCTAATCTCAGAAGAATCTCTAGTGATGAACCCCTTTTAATCTTAAGTCAAAGAATTGGAGGTGCCAATTCTTGAGAAGGCTGCTGCCGGCAGATTTTCCAGAAAGAGCTGAATGCAACTCTCTCCAATACTCAGGCATTCAGGGTTCAGTACTTCAAGCTGGAATCTTCTCTTTTGCTTTAACACCTTCTCTCCTTTGAGTTATAGGTTGCAACCTTCTAGCTTACAAGTGTATACCAATGTTATGTAAGTCTTTCCTAGGGCATGTACAACAAAACTATCCAAGTTACATGTACCCATAAATCAAAATTACTGCCCGTGTCAACTGCACAAAGTTCTTGTTTCTCCTAGCTACTGCCACTCTCAAAACTGTGACCTTCTGGTTTGTGCTCATTTGAGAACCTGAGTGCCACACCAACAGCTTATTCCATACTCACGAGTCAGATATAGGGGCATCAACAAGCATCATGGACAACACATGTACAAAGATTCCACTGCTAATGTCCGTATTGCTAGTGGAAGCTGGGTAGCATCAGCGCAGGGAAAGCATGAGGTACAGCTAACCAACACGCAGGGCGAACTACAACTCCCAGCTCGTCCCACTTCCTGCAGCTATTTGTAGCTCATCAGAAACTAACAGATGTATTCTATTAGTGAGCTCACAGTGCAGACATCAGATACCTACTCAACAAGAGATTTGTTACAAAGAGACCCTACCAGTATACAACTTGATGAATTTTGGTGTACAATTTAAAATATACTGCTGCCAGAGAATCCTGTGCATTTCTTTAAGAGACCCCATTAATAGTTTCACTCAGATCAAAGAGAGATGGGAGCGATGGCTGAGGGAGGAGGGGGAGGGCGAGGGGAAAACGAGAAGAGGTGGGGTGAGCCGCGGGGGAGGGGAGGGGAGGGGAAGGCACACGTCAGAGGACATGGTGGGGAAGCAAAGCAAATGAGAGGAGCAAGGGAGAGAGTGGGGTGACAAGGGAAGAGTGAGGCGAGTGATGGAATGGGGTTACAAGTAGAAAGACATTGGCGAGGAGAGACAGGAGAGAAAGAAAACAAGACGGACGTTCTAGCTTACAAGTGTATACCAATGTTATGTAAGTCTTTCCTAGGGCATGTACAACAAAACTATCCAAGTTACATGTACCCATAAATCAAAATTACTGCCCGTGTCAACTGCACAAAGTTCTTGTTTCTCCTAGCTACTGCCACTCTCAAAACTGTGACCTTCTGGTTTGTGCTCATTTGAGAACCTGAGTGCCACACCAACAGCTTATTCCATACTCACGAGTCAGATATAGGGGCATCAACAAGCATCATGGACAACACATGTACAAAGATTCCACTGCTAATGTCCGTATTGCTAGTGGAAGCTGGGTAGCATCAGCGCAGGGAAAGCATGAGGTACAGCTAACCAACACGCAGGGCGAACTACAACTCCCAGCTCGTCCCACTTCCTGCAGCTATTTGTAGCTCATCAGAAACTAACAGATGTATTCTATTAGTGAGCTCACAGTGCAGACATCAGATACCTACTCAACAAGAGATTTGTTACAAAGAGACCCTACCAGTATACAACTTGATGAATTTTGGTGTACAATTTAAAATATACTGCTGCCAGAGAATCCTGTGCATTTCTTTAAGAGACCCCATTAATAGTTTCACTCAGATCAAAGAGAGATGGGAGCGATGGCTGAGGGACGAGGGGGAGGGCGAGGGGAAAACGAGAAGAGGTGGGGTGAGCCGCGGGGGAGGGGAGGAGAGGGGAAGGCACACGTCAGAGGACATGGTGGGGAAGCAAAGCAAATGAGAGGAGCAAGGGAGAGAGTGGGGTGACAAGGGAAGAGTGAGGCGAGTGATGGAATGGGGTTACAAGTAGAAAGACATTGGCGAGGAGAGGCAGGAGAGAAAGAAAACAAGACGGACGGACGGAAGAGAGGGGAGGGGGGAGGAGAAATGCGACACGGAGGGAAGGGGAGGGGGCGGAGCGGGTTAAAATATACAAACCAAAAACAAGCCTTTCACCGTAACACGGCGGGCAGGGGAGGGGGCGGGCAGGGGAGGGGGCGGAGAGGGGAGAGGTGCGACACGGCAGGATGTGACCGTTGCGGCGGTGTTACGCGGAAGGAAGTTAGACGGCGTTAGACGGAAGGAAGAGAGGGGAGGGGGAGGAGAAATGCGACACGGCGGGAGGGGGCGGAGCGGGTAAACAAAGACGGACGTGCACGCGCACGCGCTTTTAAGGTCAATGCGCATGCGCATAAGCTCAATGCGCATGCGCATTGACCTTAAAAGTCACGGGCACTGCAAGGAATTGCCACGATTCCTTGCAGTGTAGATAAAGAGTGGATAAGTCGCAATACTCTCGCTTGCTCGATGCGCATGCGCATCGACAGGCGAGACCTAATAACAGTTGATGGACAGAATCCAGAACATCCGTCCATCATCCCCTTTGGTATCGCTTTGTTCACCCTAAGTTGGCACGGTATGCCCAGACGTGGGTCCCTTGCTCACTTTGCCACTGGATTCAAGCTAGGCTGGCTGAAGACGGCTGATTAGCCAGAAACCGACCCAGGATGCTAGTTTCCGGTACAGGGAAGACATGGCTTCGAAGTTCTGGCTGGACGTTCCCATGAGGCACAGGGTCAGACTGCTTTGCATATGGGCATGTCTGAACTCGGGTGGTGGAGTGAGGTAAAGAATGATTGTGGATTAAACCCAGATCAGTTGACTGGGGGTGAGTGTTTCATTTGCTCAAACGCTCCGTCCATCATCCCCTTTGGTATCGCTTTGTGTGCCCTAAGTTGGCAGGATATGCCCAGACGTGGGTCCCTTGCTCACTTTGCCACTGGATTCAAGCTACCCTGGCTGATGACGGCTGATTAGCCAGAAACCAGTCACAGGATGCTTGTTTCCGGTCCAGGGAAGGCATGGCTTGGCAGTTAGGGCTGGACTGTTCCCATGAGGCACAGGGCCAGAATGATTTGCACATGGCCATGTCTGAACTGGGGTGGTGGAGTGAGCTAAAGAATGATGATAGATTAAACCCAGATCAGTTGACTGGGGGTGAGTGTTTGATTTGCTCAAACACTCCGTCCATCATCCTCTTTGGTATCACACTGTAAGGGACCCAGCACCAAACTCATACAGACTGCCACTGCCGGCTGTTTGACAAGGTGCTCTAAAAAGTGAAAAGACGACATGGTAGACACTTGTGTGCCATGTCCCTCCACACTGTATGTAATATTTATAATTCACCCCTACAGCAAGCCCTACAATCCTAAAACAGGGTGCATTATATTACATGTGTGGGAGGGTATACTGGTGCAGAGCAGGAGGTGTGTCAGACCATTCCAACTCCAATGTTAGCAAAAGTAAGGAAAGTGTTCGACTGCAGAGGGGTTAGATTTACCACTCCATCTAGAACCAATGCAAAAGTAGAGGAAGTGTTGGTCTTTGAAGGGGTTGGATTACAATTCCCAGTTCAGCGTTAGCAAAAGTAGGTAGAGTTTTGGACTTCTGATGGGTTACATTTATTATTACCACTCCAACCTAAGCAAAGGTAGGGAAAGTGTTGAACTGTGAAGGGGTTAGATTTAACATTCCCAGTCCACCAGTAGCAGAAGTAGGGAACGTCTTGGATTTTGGAGGAGTTACATTTACTATTCCCACTCAAATCTAAACAAAAATAAGGAAATGATTGGGCTGTGGAGGGGTTTGATTTACTATTCCCAGTCCAACGTTAGCCAAAGTAGTGAAAGTCTTAGATTTCAGAGGGGTTACATGTATTATTCCCACTCCAATCTAAGGATCAATAGAAAAAGTGTTGGATTTTGGAGTGACCAAATGTACTATTCCTACTCCAACATTAGCAAAAGTAGGCACAGTATTGGATTTTTACCAGTTAGATTTACTATTCCCACTTCAATGTAGATAAAAGTAGGTAAAGTGTTGGACTTAGGTTTACTGTTCAAAACACAGAATTGGCGTGACACCCTCTTTGCGTGCATAGGAAATTGTCTCCCTAGCCCTGGTTTGTATGTTCCTATCTGCCTACTGCTAGTACCTCTACAGAAAGGTGGGTAATTACAAGAATTGGACAATGTAGGCTCACTCTCGTAACGTGACAGAGTTTGTCATTTTCCACCTCATCCCTCCCTGGTGAGGTGATACTACCAGGGCGTCCTCGGGGGGGTGGGGAGGAAACTTGAATGAGTTCTTAGAAATTGATTCTTCTTCTGGATAATAGACTTGGCTCCAGCTCTATATCTAAAAAAACCTTAGGATACACCACAAAGTATCCTTTATTCAGGTGGAATCCCAGGCTTGATTAAAAAGTACCACAAGGTAAACTCAGAGGACGTACGTGGTTACTATGACCCTTACGTAACGCTGAGTTGTTATGCCAACATGTTTTACCCTTCTATTGGAGTTTAGAGGAGGCCTTGGGCATTCATCAGGCCTAAAGATATGTATCCCTAAACTTATTTAAATGATAGTGAAGGGTACCGTAAAAGAGGTTGTGAGGTCCTGCCTCCCTTAAGACAATCACCAGGAACTTATACGTGGCCTAAGGGGACCAAATGCCTCATGGTCAGTTCTGGGTGGGTGCCTCCTATGGTCGCACTTATGTCAGGGTAGGGTGTCCACAACAATCCTATCCTGCCCAAAGGAACAGCCCCCTGGAAGCAGTGATTGACTTAAGAGGGGCAGGTCCCCTCAGCCTCTTTCATTGTTATTTATCTTAAATACGTTTAGCGACAGTGTTGTATTTTGATGGGGTCAGATTTACTATTCATAATACAAAATGTTTTAAATAGGGCAGATAAATATAGACATGTAATTAATGGGAGCAGGCATTTACCACACTCAAAGTGCAGAGGATATTTCTAAATTGCCAAGTACTCAGATAGTTTCATGAGGTTTATTCCATAAGTCTTTTCAAAGAGTTGTGAACTTGAAGCAGATTCTTCAGTGCAAGATGTACTTTGTACGTGCCATACATTGGTTTCTATTGCACGTTGCAGACTCTGCCAACACGCGTTTCACGGAAGACTGGAGCTTTTTCAAGGCTGGAATATTTAGAGTGAGCAGCACCAGTGCAATAATAAACAACATACGAGAAACAAAAGAGAGAGACACAAAGACAAAGAAGAAGAAACAATACATTAAAAACAATAACCAGCAAATTCAAATTTAGAACTGCTTCTCACAAGGTGATGCAAATAGCACGCGCTAATATCGATCACATTGGTTGTAAACACAGGTGCTAGCGAGGCAATCAGCCCATTATTATAGGGGGAGAAAAGATCAGATGTGGCAATCCCTTTACAAAGGATATGGGAGATTGTTTTTTGGAAGCAGTCAAACCGGTGACCATGTTGTCATGCAGCTAATTACCCCCGGGGGTTCCATATTGAAATAAGGCGTAGGCCTCAAGAACATTATTTGAGACTAATAATAGTATTGTGTAAATGAAATAAAGTAAAAAGAAGTAAAAATGAAATGGTTAAATATCGTAATTATCTCTCACAGAATTAAATATTACCCCGTGGGAGTGATATAAAGGAGTATTTAATAGAGAAAGCATTCTCGAATGCCTTCGAAGAAATCATAGGGGAGTGGAAAGTCCAAGTATCTATCGAGTATTTAAACGGTCTTTAATAAAGAAGGTCACAGAGCTGTGTTCACATATTTCACATAAATCTATAAAGCAAGCGTAAAAAGGAAATATATGAGGCAGTGTGTGCGGCATTGAGAGAACCGTGACATATTGACTGCAAGCCCACCTAAAACCACGCATTCCATTCAATAGTCCATCCTTTTTGAGTTTGTTTATGTTAATGAGCTCAAAAAGTAAAACAGAGGCCATAATGATAGAGTCACCAGGCGAGGGTCCCCTGCTTGATGGGCCAGAGGATCCAAGCTCCCCCTCAATGGCCAGGCCTAAAAAGGCCAGAGGAGGTCTGGGGGGTTGCTTGTGTTCCCATCTGGAGGGGGCCTCGCCAGGCAGTTCGAAAGAATCACTACTAATTTGCATAAGGCAGGCCTCTGTCTAGAGTATGTTAAAGTAAAAATTCCTTCAAGGGATTTTGCTCAACAAAGTTTTTTTTAATTATTTAGATTTGTTAGACCCAAAGTCAATGATAGTCTTGTTACATCAATAGGCAACTTTGTTAATCTTCTGCGTCACAAAAGTTACGCAACAGCGGCGTAAATGAGGCGCAAGGGGCTTGTAAATCTGCCACTTGGTACTGATGTAGGTGATGAAAGAAAGGATGCGGCCACATGAACAGGGTTTCTCTGCACCACAAACAGTCTTTTTAAGGAACTGAAAGGCCCAGGACTCCTGCTTCTGGTGAACAGATATTGTATTCTCGCCCTCAAAGCACTGAAGGAAAACTGGAGCCCGTGCTTTACCAACTCAGACAAAATCACATTACAAAACAAGATATTTATCAGGCAGGCAGGAAGAGTGGGCAGATTTCAGAGGCATCGCGGGCGTCTGCGACAAACAAGCATTGCTTCAAAGTGGCCCCGTCTCCTGTGTGGCATATTCAGCCAGACCCGTCCTATTCAGCAGTCAGGTGGCCCAATGCCACTCCTTTGGCTTCTTTGGCCATTTCTGAAGATGTCTGACCTCATAAAGGAACTTGTTCTGCAGACTCAGCTCTCTATGGTCAGAGATCTCCTTGGTGACTTAGTGCCCTTGGAACCTAATAATAACTTAATAATAATGTATTAATATATTAATATGAAACACAGGAATTTATTTCAAACTGTTATTGACCAGCTCTTTTTGGGGTAAGAGAAGATGAGAATCAAAGAAAGCCATCCCAGATGAATTGAAGAAACGGGTGTGGTTTGAAACACGGTTTTTACTTTATGTGCATTTGGGTTTTGGGTTGTATACTGATTGAACATGTGATGGAATCTGTATAAGATGTTTTATTGTTATTTTAACAGCCCTGAGGAAGCCCGTTGTGGGCGAAACGCGTTGGCTGTGTTTATCGAGATATAAGAATAAAGAAAATTTCTCCACACTCAAGCCTCCGAAAATATCGTTGTCATTTGATTGCATATAATACGCTGTTTAATGTGTGCCTCTCTTTGCTTGTTGTTCATTTAATCCTTATGCTTGATAACCAGGCCTGAAGTAGGACGCATTGCTGGAGTTGAGTCAGTTTTGTGACACACTCCAGCAATGCATCACTTTGGCGCTTACAGATACGTCAGAAATACTGACGTATCTGTAACTCTTTGCGACATGATGCATCATACATTAAATATGACGCATCAGGAATGTCGCAAGGAGTGCGCACAGAGAAGTGACGCATCCCTGCTTTCATGCAGTGATGCGTCATTTCTCATAAATGAGGCCCATAATGTCTTGTATTGACATGCTGAGCAGAACCACAGAGGCAGTGCTTACTGTGAGCTGATGGTTTCTGGTGCTTGGAACCAGCACTTATTTGTTGACACCGGCAATTATTACCGTCTGCCACATGATGGCGATGTTTAACTAATCTGAAGATATGCACAAAATCAGGTATTTATTAATTAAATATGCAGTAAAAATGGCTGATACCTGCTGCCCAAGCCATTCAAATAGCTTTGGGGGCCTGGAATAGTCTGAATTGTCACACTTATTAGAGTGTTATGGTTAGTAGTTGTACTGGTACTGTCCTTGGCGAAGTGGCAGGGGCAATATGTGGTGGAAGCTGCAGTGGCCTCATGGCGAGGGCCCTGGCACTTATCTTTTTATTTTACAAATTAAGCCCTGCACCGAGGAAGCCTTTGCAATAATCAAGGTCCTTCCTGCCAGTTTCCTTTTACTTGTAAGACTTCCATTGTTTTTGTAACTACTCCATCCTGTCCCATCCCAAGACATTAGGTTAGAAGCTGGTCCACAAAGTTAGTGGCCAGTGTCAGGATGGTCGCATTAGATGGCGTCGTAAAATTCTGTAATACGACTTGTCAGTCCCTTGATACATTTGCTCATACCTCGCTGTCTGTGTGATTGCCATTATTACCCTTCAATGTAAATAGGCAACAAATTATGTGTTTTTGGAGGCGAGTAAATCTTCTGACCCTCCCCCCACACTTCAGAGACTCAACCCTTGTTGCTTTGTCTATTGCTTTGTAGTTACAATGTCTGCCTTGACTTCATGCACCTCTTCTGCTGCATCTGTTTGCTATTTCCCTTTATTAATGTTGCTATGCAAGTGCTTTGCACCTAAATTATTTGAATACACCTTCATGGTTTTCATTTTACTCCTGACTCTTGAGCACTCTTTCCTTGAAATGCACTTTGTTTAATTTGTAATTGGGGGCTGTCTATGGACACATTCTGACGTTTAACCTTGTTCCCAATCCTGCGTAAGCGCCATATCTCCAGACATACTGCCAGCAATATGCAATCACTGTTTCAACATAAGCACATTCTTGGGAGGTCGAAGATATGAGACATTTAATAAATAGTACCATTCAGTCATGGTTCCCCACACTTCCTGGAGCAAATATCCTTCCTGCTCCTGGCTGTAAAGGTGACCTCTTCTCTTGGAGGAGCCTCCTGAGATCATTAACCTTATCCTCAAGTTTAAATAACCCACATGGTTCCACCAAGAAGACGAATTTCTCTTCCATCACACTTTTCACTGGATGAAGGCTTCATATTATTACCTGGAGATGGCCTGAATTGTGTGGTGCAAGCTGCAGTGGCCTCCTGATGAGTCTATAGGATATGTATGTTTTTACAAATTAAGCACTTCCTAAAACCACAGTACACATTTACTCCAGTCAAATGTACTTTCTTCAGGGGAAATTGAAGGGTACACCCCTGAATCTGGCAGAGCCCTTATGATAGGTGAATTAACACTGGAATTTTTTTTTGTTCCAATGGGCACATTAAAAACAAGTAGGCAAGTGCAAAGCTCTGATGCATTTTATTGACATATTGTTAATTATACACCAGCTACTATTAAAAATGTGTAAATATTTATGCATGTGAGCACTCCTGCAAAACTACAGCAGTCTTGGCTTCTCAGGAATACACCTGGAATTCTTTGTGACAGATCCAACATACAGTGGCCACTTGGTGCCAGGCACCTGCAGAAAGCAGTCCATCGCCCATTCCTGGGAGCTTCGAACCAGCTTCATGTCTCTGGTGGATTCACCATTTTGTGACTCAGAGTTCAGATCTTGGCTTGGGACCCCTTCCTATGACTCTTCATTCTCTCTATTACTCATCGGCATATTGTGGGGTTCAATAGGGCCCATGCACCTAAGCATCCATTTTGATTAACACGTTTAAAATTGACATCTTTTTAGATACTGACTTTGAACATGCTTTTGCATGTACATGATAACGTACTCATCAAGTGTTCTGCTTGCAACGCACATTTCTTCGTAGCATTTTATCACAACACTGTACATTCTGTTCAAAGGTACAGTGCACCGAGCACGCAACCCTTGCGTTTTGTTGTCCGTTAGGAGACAGCTCTGAGTCCGGAAGACAAATGATAACACAAGCAACAGAAACCAGCCACAGTGCAAAGGAAACTGGTTTTCAGTATATAAACTGCTTTTGAACTGTGGTTCACCAGAGGAGCACTTTCTTGGACTATGTTCACCCATGACAGATTTCCAGCCTTGCAAACTCTCATCACCATCCTGCAAAGGATGGCGACCTGTTCTTGACCAGACTGGCTTCGAGGTACATCACACACAGGCAAAGGGGGAGCTGGGCTTCCAAGGGATCTGCCGGACAGCATTCACCCTGTGCTCTCTGTGGGATAGGTAGTGTAGAGTGGAGTGTCAATGCGATATATGTACCTATATTCATATATTCACTACAATAATTTTAATGGTTACATTATTCATGTTCTTCACCATTCTTGTAATGCTGGTAACAATGCTTTGTTTCCTTCTGCTAAGAGTTGCAGCTCGTGTTTTTACACAAAAATACAATTGCTTCAATAAATGTTTGAAATGCCAATTCATGTATTTCTTGTGTTTTCTTTTGGGCATGCCAAAGGTAACAACGAAAGGGTGGAACTGTTTCCACAATTTTTGGGGGGGAATTAGAGTGGTCAGGTTCTGAGTTTGCAGACACCATCTGGTAGCCTGTCAGCAACCTTGGCCGATGCCCATTGGAGGTGTCCTATGCAGCTATAGAGGAGTTTTGCTCTGGTTCACCCCTCGGGCGTCACCTGCGCAGCCGGACACTGGGCATTGCTTTCCTCATATCCCGGTTGTGTTTGTTTTTTCCCTCCGCGTCTCCTCCCTCCCTGTTTTTTTGTCTGCCTCCCCTTTTCCAGCCTGACTTTTCGGTGTCCCCGGAAGTATTTTCCCCTTTGCCGTTTTTTCTTTTCTAATGTTAGGCTATGCTTTTGTATGCACCGCGGTGCCCCAGTTACCTTGGCCGTTGCCCGGTGGAGCTGTCTCATGCAGCTATAGAGGAATTTGGCTCTGGTTCACCCCTTGGCCGTCACGTACGCAGCCGGACATCGGACGTTGTTTTCTTCATCTTCCCGTTGTGTCTCTCTTACCCCCCACCCTCCATGATTCTTTGTCTTCCTCCCCTTCCAGCCGGACTCTTCTTTGTCTCCTGAAGTCTTTTGTCCCTTGGTGGTTTTTGTTTTATAATGTTATGCTATGTTCTTATTACTCATGTGACTATGTTATACTGTTTCCCTTTCTATGTTGTGCAACGCTCCAGCAACTGATGTAACTATGTAACAATGTTTTGAAACCAATGTCCTACCTCATGTAAAGCGCTCTAATACCTCCGGGTCTAGCCAGCGCTATATAAAACTGTTCAAATAAATAAATAAAATAAATAGGGTTAAGGGCCCAGATGGCGCACTGTGAGCGAGCCAGGAATTGAGCCGACATACTCTGACGGTAAGAGTGGACTCAGTCCCCATATTCTGAAGCATATGTTGTGCAAATGCACAGTCCTACTGAATTAGTAGGAACCGTACGGCAGGCTCGTCATCACTGTTTCCCACTCAAGGGGGCCTGTAAATTGTGCAGTGTGATTTGCAGTGGCATGTGTGTGCTGAAACAGCCAATGAGAGCGCTCAATGTCACTAACATGGAGAACCAGAGATCTCGCTTTGTTGGGCATTACCACTACACCTGCTGCTGCTTCTACCCCTACTAATCCTATACATACTACTGCTGCTACTAATACTACTCCTATGACTCCTCCTCCTCCTGCTACAACTATTACTACTAAATGTACTGCTGCTCCTTCTACTATTATCATTGCTGCTACTCCTACTCCTATTACTTCTACCACTGATACTACTCTATTTCTCCGACTACTACTACTAAAGCTACTTCTACTACCGCAACTCCTACTGCTGATACTCCTGTAACTCCTAATCTACTCCTGCTACTACTAACATTGTGGCTACTATTACTACTCCTGTTCTACTGCTGCTGCTACACCTTCTCCTCTTACTGCTTCTCCTACTATCACTCTTATTACCATTACTACTGCTGCTGCCGTTACTAATATTGGTGCTGCTACTCCTACTGGTCCTTCTCCGATTACCACTGCTTGTTCTAGGTGTATTGAGCCCCTGGTACCCATTCGGTCTCTAGGCACCCCTGCTGGCACTGCCTCCATCTCCCCACCATGTGGTCCACGCAGCGCTGCCTTCTTAGCCTCTCTCCTCCACTTCTGAAATGCTGCACCATATTTACAAGGATATGGTGCAGCCTCGTCTTTCCCTCTGCGCTGGAGCTACGCTTGGCAGTGTAGCGCCAACACAGGCACACTTTCACTGTGGTGCAAGGGTGTCTGCGTGCAGGGGAGGGTTGTTTATGTGTAGGAAAGTGTCCTAAAATGCCATGTTGTCACTTTTGTGTGTGCTGCTTAATGCGGCACACATGGAAGTCACAGAATGGCATTGTTTTTACAGATTGTTTACGTACAGGAAGGGGGACCTTCCTGTACATAAACAATCCATGGCAGTTTTCTTTTTCCATGTGTGCTGCACAAGGCACTGTAAATACTGGATACAAGGGACAGGTCACGCGTGACACTAGCACTCACTAGTAGTGTGTGCATATTCACTGTTGTTTTAGGGGAAAGGTTAAAACAAACCTTGTAGAATAATTTCATTTCCCCTTAAGTGTGACAGGGTATTAATACATTGATTTTTTGGCTCAGAGGCCAGAGCTGGATTCATGAGACCCATTCACAAATGTAACCACTTTCCAGTTTGCAACGTGCCATACGCTCCGTGAGCCAGCACAGGAGCTTTGCAGTCCGGTTTTCTAATAAGTCTACTATATTGATTTTAATATTTTGTAATCTAATTAAAATACACAAAGTACAAACAGAATCTGGTTTAAAAAATAGAAAAGAGGTGTTATAACAGATGGGTATATAATGTACAATCATAAATACAAGGATGTAAACCGTTCACAATGGAAAATCAAAAAATCGGATTTCAATTGAAATTCAAATACCTCAGCATAATCTTTGTAGTCAAATATCTGTATTCTACATGCATGAGAGCGAGATATTTTCTTTCAAAGCATATTCTGAAGAAGGTCAGCACTTGTTAAAAGCCCAGACTGAAACATGTTAATAGACAACAGTCAAAGTTATAATACATGATTATAACTGGAAGTAAACAACTCCAAATACTAATCACTTTCCAAAAATGGAGTAATTTCTGTGTTTTGCGTTGAAGGGACGCCATTGGTGCTCATCATTTGACCCCTAACCTTTAACTTGCATCGTTGTCTTACGTGTTCCACTGGTTTGTGCGCCACTAATGCTGAAAGAGTTTATGACACCCATATTTAATCAACGATTATTAATGTCATGTTTATTAAAATAGAGCTTTAGACAGTTAGAAGTTATGATAAAATTAATTGCTAACAGCGACCGTAATAAAGTCATTCACGGCAGTACACGTCTTCATCAGATTAACAGATCAGTGGGTGGGTGAGCAGTGCACATTTGACTCGATAAACAAGGATCAAGTATTTGATATGAACGTACGAGGGAACATGGAAGAAATATGAGTATTTGGTAATGTTTTCTACGGCGGATTATATTGTAACTTGAGCTGGGGCATTTGCCCGCTATACCAGCTGTAACCACAAGATGGCAGTGACTGCCAAGGCACATTGTGCAGGTAAGGGAAAAAGTGCACACAAAATAAACTATGGGTGAATCACTACTTCCATTAGGACAGTGCTTCCCAAACCTTTTAGAAACATAAATCAATTTTGTAGAATGACAGACCTCTGCGATCCACCTAGCTTTAACTGACATGAGGTGGGGCGATGTTTTAATGTAATAGTAATCATGCTTTCAAAATGCTGTGATTTACCAAGATAACATACTCTTTAAAAATGTTTGCATTCCCCTCTAAACAGCAATTGTTTGTAAAGGTCAAAGTATTGACCACGCCCTTTGATATATCTTCATCAAACTGTGCCCTTTGATATGTCTTTAGTGGACAGTGGCCTAGGGTTTGGTCTACCCATAAAGGCGTCAAAAGCTGAACTGCCCTGCAGTCAGGAACTGGGGCACTTTACTGAGTGGGGTGCTGGTGGTGGTGCTGGAACAATCTTCAATGTGTGGGTGCTGACATCAATGTCACCTCACTGAAGTCACGGGGTTGGTGAAAAATCCAAGCGTCACTCACAGTATAGCGTATTTATTCAGCAGGAGAGTGGTGAGGGTGTAGTATGTAATTGGTGGTGCATTTTGGAGCAGACAGTTGTAAATATACCACTAAGGCATCGCGTGGCAGCACACTGTCATTTACACCTTTTCCATTAAAATGGCAACTGCATTTGCACAGACAAACAGTTTTTACCTGTAAATCTATGTGGTACACGATTGAGAATGCGTGGAAATCGGGGTTCAGTGAATATTTGTCATTTGAACATCACCAATTAAAAGTGGCTTCATGTGTTCTGATCCTACTAAAATCTTTAGGGCATATTATCAAGCCCCTTATCGCCGCGATACCAGCACTTTTCTGCCGATAACGCAGCGATATTTGCATCACCCTATTATCAAGGCAGCGTTAAGTCAATTAACGTGGCTTAAAGCATGAAATATGTGCAAAGTTCATTCGCAGGTAATAAATGTTTGTTTTGTGTTACGAAAAAATGCCATCCTGCAGCCTTTCCTTTCACACTCCATTAACTCCTACAAGATTGGCACACGCTTCTCTTTGTCAGAAGACATAGCCTGACATTTGACCTCTGTCTTTGAAACTCAGCAAATGCAACAAGATGAATACAAAATGTAAAGACATATTTATTTATTGCTCTTTCACAACCCACCAGAAATCGTCTGGCAACCTCCAGTAGAGAACTGGGAGAGATATTTCTAGGACAGAGAGGAGGAGAAGGACACAGTGTAATGAAGATCGCTGGGAGGTGGATCCATTCCAGGCATTACTTCTAAGCTCCTCTGTTTCGTCCAACTCCTAATCCTGTGAAAATAGACAGAACTGCAAAGGATGTGATAGTCCCAGATATAGCTACATTGCATTGCACATGAAAGTCATATGTCTTAAGACACTGACTTTACATTGAGGCCCTACTTAGATCTGTGTTTTTCACCTCAGTTGTCTCTGGTTCCACTTGCAGGCAGGAATGAGACATGAGAGTATGAGCCATGTCCATTTAGGAGCCACAATATAAATGCTCAAGGAGACACAAATTGAATGGCACACAATATGCACAACAAATCACACAAATTAATGTGAAAACTTGTCTTCTTGGAAAAATCTTCTTTTATTCGTTATCCACACAGCCAACGCGTTTCACCCCAGCGGGCTTCATCAGGGCTGTTAAAAACAACACATCATTTATAATATATACAGATTGCAAACAAACCATAAATACCCTTAACCATAGTGCAAGAGTCAAGGTGTTCTCTTCACCACAAAACAACACAATAAGAGACACCAACATGATGCAACAAGTAATGGCAATGAGAACACCCACTTCATAGCCAAAAGAAACTGGTGCAACGATGAACAGAAACAGAGAACATGTGGAACCAAGAATCTCAAGTATATAGTATAATGCATCTCACCTTTCCAGAAAATGAAGCTAACACAAATATGTGGATTGACCATCATTTAATGTAAAGTAAAATCCACTAATTTCCATACCAAACAGGTCATCCTAAAGGCACCATATCTTAAGATGCAAAACCAAGAGAGAGGATTTTTTTTTGTTTTGTTCAGATGAATATAGAAAAGCAAAAAAACACCACCATATCCGTGACCACAACAAAAATTAAAAAAGAAAAGAAAAACAAGATACACTAATTTTCCATGTAGGGGCCCTGCAGATGTCTGCCAGGCGTGGTGATGATGCTGGAGCCAGCAGTCACGATACATGCAGGCTTCTCTCTTTTGTGCACTCGCTCACAGGGACCTGGTAAATGTGACCTTGAGCGCTTTGTCCCTTTATTTACCCAGATGCTGTCCTTGGGCGCGGGGTGAGAGGGGCGCTGGATGAATCTCCGCGTAGGTGCAGGATGGTACACTCCACCCTGGTCATCTGAAGAGACTCCACTCATGAACCTCCTGCTACCCTATTGGGTCTCGAAGCAACACCCCTGAATGTTCATAGGCCAGATACACTGTCAAGCGAGCGCGCAAGACAGAGTAGCCAATGAGAGTTTCTTACCCACGTGGCTTTGGACCAGAGTCAACAAACAAAGCCTCTAAGTCCCTAAAAAATAGGAGGTGCGAATGGGATCCCTTTGCTCCGATCACCCACCTCTAAGAGAGCACATGCTCGTACTCTTGAGTGGAGGGACTGAAACAGGAACTACAACATCCTGATTCAAATGAAAGTTGGACACATCACCAGATGAAAGTGACGTGTGAAAAAACAGCTTTTTCTGAAGAAAATTTAAATAATGATCCCTTTCAGTTATCCAAATATAGCTTCCTGCAGGACCACAAGGACTATAAAAAGATAACAAGAAAGATAAAGCGACAGCACCCTGTGGTGAGCTAATTCAAACTCCTTAAGTAGATGAGAAGTGTAAACGTGAATCAACTCTATACTGAGCCAAGGAGACCAGGCCAATCCAATCACTGTCAGCTGAGCCCTGAAAGAGCAGACAGCCAAGCCCAAATTTGAAATGAAGAAACCTGAGAGGGTCCCTAGACAGACACTCCTAGTACCATCTTAGAACCCTCTGGGCACTCGCTTAGTGCACCAGCTTTAAATGAAGCTGAGTAGTATGGATAGAAGTTAAGGGTGGAGGGACTAGTGCTTAATTTGAGCCAGTGGTGTTTAGTGCTTGGCACCGGCACTTAATTGTCAACACCTGCACTTATGACCCCAACTGTTGTTTAATAATCAATATATATTTAAATGGACTAATACCTGACTTCTTAGCTAAGCCAAGCTTTGGGGGTCTGGAATTGTCTGAATAGTCACAATTATAGGAGTATAAGGTTTAGTAGTTGTCTTGTTACTGTCATTGGCAGCGGTAGCAAGGCCAGTGCATGGTGCAAGCAGCAGTGGCCTCATGATGAGGTTTCTGGCACTTATTTTTTTTTTTACAAATTAGGCACTGGGAGGGATGCTAGGATTCCAAGAGCATAATAGATATTTCTCTGGACCCACTTTCTCAGACGAAGCATCATTTGAGAAGGAAGGAGACGCCAACAGAGCCGAGATGAGGCCACAAGAAGTAGATACAAGAACAACTGATGAAGCAGGAGGTAACATGATAACTGGGATCTATCACACTACTTCTTCTTCCAGGTCAACATCAACGCCGCTGATCTCAGGCGGGAGGGGAGGACAGCAGACTGAAGCACCTGTGGCTACTACAAATACATTGCATCAACCCCCCAGCCAGAGGATCCCTTAGTCTGGAGCAGAACCCAGGAAGGAGATAATGACCCTTGGGATCAAAGAGATCTAATTAGAGAATAACCTCAGACATTGGTAAATCTGAGGGAGCAGGACTTGCAGTGAGTGTGTTGAAGAGAGGTGACATTCAGGTGACCTACCTGGGCTTAGTCCACCCTGAAACAGACACGACCCGTATGGAAATAAGAAGCCTCTTCTCTGTCCAGACACCCATCCTGTGGTCAACCAGGTGCAGTGCCATGGACTGCGTGCCCCGGTGGTACCTGACTATCTCGCCACTTCTTTGCCTGTCCTGATGACCACCTGCTGATCCCAAGGTGGTGGAGAAAAGGATCTCCTGACACTTGAAATGGTCATGATCTCTTGCCAGTTGGAGGGCATTGCTGCCTCTCCCAGAGCCCAACCACCCCTAGATGACTTGCCACCAGCGTAGCACCCCCCATAGTCTCACTTTTATCCCTCATGAAGATCACAGGAGATCAAGGGTTGAGGTCAATGCGCAGCTTAGGTTGCCCGCAGCAATCCTCTGTTGCAAGGATTGAAGTAGGGCAGAAAAAAACAAAACCAAATGATCACCCAATCAGATGACCTGAGAGCAAAACATGTCTTACAAGAAACCCCACTTAGCATCAGCCATGAACCACTCCATGTGATGCCACCCACAAGCTGCAGCCTCTGGAACTAAGTAAAACATCTCTTGATGCTCAGGGTTCTGGAGTCCGAACGGAGATCCCCTTCCTTGGCAAATGACACCGTATGGGTTCCAGGCTAGACTTCTTCGAGGTAATCAGTCAGCCGTGGGCTTCCAGAAAGCACCTTGCTCTCCACATGTCCAGATTCACCTGAGAAAGGAGCATGCATGCATGCTGTAGCCAATCATCTAGGCAGGGGTGACAAAGTATCCTTGTTATTTGAATCTCACACTAATGAAGCCAGACTTGGGGGTGACGATATTAGAGGGACGCGCCCGGCATCAATGCCATTCATAAGGGCTTCCTCTTTAGCTGCTTCATGAGAGGGGTCATCCAACTGCAGACTCCAGTGTCACCTAGAAAAGCTAATCTTGTAGCCTGCAAGATCCTTCTCCGTCACTCACTGGATCTGTCCCCAGTGGAAGATAGTCTCTGAAATTCAGCATCCATCCAGCGATGGATTGCCAAGCCCCACACTGACTGGTTAGAATAATCAATACAATGGGTAAGAAAAAGTCCAAGAAAAAGAGCTTGGAGAGTGGAGCATAACACAATAGAGGCAAAAACTAAGAAAATCTGTAAAGGAGATAATTGGCCTAAAGAAACTGGTGGACTGAGGTTCAAAACTAGTGAACAAAGCAAGAGAGCCAGAAGAGCAAGTGAATTAGATCACTAGTCAGAGAGAAATACTGGGAAAGAAAAAAGAAGTTGTTCAAAGGCCAAAAAGAGTGAGACGACCAAATCAGAAGTACAAATCGCCTGAGTGGACTTATATAGTCCTACCACCCATTGCTGAGGTCAATAGTAGCCAAGAAAACTTGTACTGCCTAAAAGCAATTGAGAAAAGTGAGTAAAGAAGTCAACTAAAGAGAAGATTGATTGGTACTCAAAGTATATGATATTAAGTAAAAGCCTGAAATCCTGTGAGACGGATATTGTAAATATAGAAGAGGTCGGAGTTGACATAAGGTTGACGAAAACTTGTTAGAAAAATAGTTTATAATATAGTGTAGAATAAAATTGACACAAGGTCGAAGAAACTCTGTTAGTAAACCATTATTGTGAAATTATAGGTGACACAAGGTCGAAGAAATTGTGTTAGGGGAAAGATGCCTACTAATAACCATAAAAAAGTGTTCTATTTATAGAAAATGGTGCAGATGCTGTACGTTATGTATGGGATTATTGGTAATATTGTGGGTAATTTTAGCTGTTGTTATTCCTTCCCAAGACAGTTTAACAAAACTGAAGCCAAATGTAAGTTCAAATAAGACAAGTGAGAAAGTAGAAGTTCATGAGACACATGTGTATAAACCAGAGTTGCATCAGGATAGGTCTATTAGTGAATACACACAAAATACATTTTCAAAGTTATTGCTTGAACATATTAAAACCATGAATGTTGATGTGTGTAGGCATTTATATAGCGCACTGCTACCCGTAGGCGTCCTGGCGCTTCGACCGCCGCGAAACCCTTCCTGGCTTCCCTGAGAGATGGTCCCTTAATGGGTATCTCCAGGGTGAGACCAGGCATCCCCGGCGGTCTGGGGGGCCGTTAGTGAAGATGAGGCAAGCTAATGCCCAGAGTTGCCGAGTGTGATCGCTGATCAGAGTGGGCACCGAGGCGAGAGAATTATCGAGTCCGCTGACCCTGGTCCAGAAACCTGCCGGCCGGGAATCGAACCCTGGTCCCGGGCCGTCCTCTGCTCTCGGGTCTGCCGCCTCTAACCAGTGAGCCACACTACTTCACAAATGATGATTGTTATGTTTGTGTAAAATTACCAGCGTCAGTGTCAGAAGGGGTGACCTATCACCACCTTCCTCTTACATATGGTGTAACCTGCAGTGTAATAGCAAGTTTGTTCTATCAGACTGGGAAATTGGAATATCATTATTCTAATGTAGATGAAATTTTTGCGAAACTGAAAATTGATAGTGCATTGAACAAAAAGAGCCTGCTAAAGAGATGGGAGAGTATTTCTTAGAAATAGAAGAGTTGACTCATGAATATGCTTTTAATAATAATTTGACATGTAAATTGAGAATTGAAGAAAAGACTTTCTTAAACATGGTTGAGTAAAGAAGAATTGCTTATAAACGAAGTGAGAAAATAAAACATTAAAAATCTAAATATTGGACATTTAATGATGAAAATCTTGATGATAAGAATGTGAATGTGGCTATAAACATAGATACTCCAATGTTAGGGAAATTTTGTATTAGAAGAGATAACACCATGTATGACAATTATTTTGTGGGTGCAAGTCAATGTAAAGACACTTATAGAATTTTAGGGGGTTGGGGATTTAAAGGAGGAAATTATCATGTTTTCCGGGTCTTTATTTTATTTGTGGGAATAAAGCTTACTATAGGTTACCCGGCCATTGGTATGGGACCTGTTATGTGGGTTTGGTCTTTCCTAAAATTTTCCATGTAGATAGAGGTACAAATGGAAAGCATGAGATAGGTAAAGTTTTAAGTCGTAAAAGAAGAGAGAGTGTATTAGAAATAATATGTGATGTTTTTGGAGCACTGATACCAGCAGTGAGAATTTCATTTAATGCAAATAGAATCCAAAAATTGTCCACAATAGTTGATCGATTGTCAACAGATACAGCAGGAGGTTTCCTGATGGTTAATCCTGAAATGATTGCTATGAGAGCTATGGTAATGCAAAATCGACTTACTCTTGACATCATTTTAGCAAAAGAGGGAGGAGTCTGTGGAATATTGAAAGTGCAACATTGTCGTACTTATATTCCGGATAAAAGTCAGAATATTGAAAAATATATATTACAAACATTACAGATTTACATGAAGAGATTGAACCACTGGAGGTTGAAGGTGTTCTTGAAAAATTAGGTAGAAGTTTTACAGCAGGTAAGCATTGGTTCCAAGAGATAGGTAGTTCAATTATAGGTAAAATACTAATTCCAATAACAATTTTAGTGATAGTGATTTTTCTGATAAGATTATGCTGTATATGCAAAGGTAGGAGAGATTTCAGAAAGGCAATAAAGAAGACAATTCAAGAACAAAAAGCAAGGGAAAGAGAAAAGAATGAAATAGAAATGGAAGAAATTAGAGAAAAGATTTTCAAAGAATCAAAGGAGAAAGTTACGAGAGTATAGATTATACTAATATGAAGAATTCGAAACATGTTCTGCTAAATTTTATAAAATGTTGAGAGATGTTTGGTGATAGGATCACCAGATGAGGGAATTGATGGAGCGAGGTGGTAAAACAAAATTTTGTGCACCCCTCTCGAAATCAATGTTCCATAACGTTAATATTTACTAATGGCATGTTATTATGAATTAATCAACCTCTTTATCCCCTCTTCTCTTCAACCTCTATCTTCGACCCCTTCTTTTGTCTTTGAGGCAGTGGGACGTCACCGTTTTTAACTACGCGGACAACCTGCAACTCATCTGTCCTCTCAATTCCCCCTCTGCTATTCCTAATTTCCAGGCAGCTATGTCCCACATCCTCCAGTGGATGTGTCAAAACCAGCTCAAATTGAATCCCGGAAAGACGGAGCTCCTTCTTCCTGGCAGGAGCTCTACCCACTGGGGTCCGCACTTTTGGCCAGCAGAACTCGGCCCCCCTCCCACCCCCGTGGCCTCTGTGAAGAGTCTCGGGGTCACTATTGACTCCGGCATCTCTCTCGGGCCCCAAGTGGGGACGGTGGTCTCCTCCTGCATGTTCCAGCTGCGCAGGATCAGGAAGGTGGCTTATCTCCTCACTCCTGAAGCCCTTCTGCAAGTTATCATGGCCCTCGTCCTCTCCCGCTTGGATTTTTCGAACTCTATTTACCACGGTCTGCCTAAAACTTCTCTCTCCAGACTGCAATCTGTTCAAAATCAAGTGGCGAGATTGGCCCTTGGGATTCCGAAATGGCAATCCGCCAAACCCCTTCTCTTTAAACTGCACTGGCTCCCTGTCATCTCGAGGGCAGCCTTTAAGATCGGCTGCCTCACCTTTAAATCTCTATCTGGTTCCTGTCCCGTTTTTCTGAAATCCCTCATTAGGCCCTACTGCCCATCACGTAACCTGAGATCTTCTCACCTTCACCTCTTGTCCATCCCCCCTATCAAACTTTGCAGATCTGAAGGCCGGAGATTCGCATTCCTGGCCCCTAAACTCTGGAACTCCTTCCCCCTCGCTCTCAAAACCTCTAATTCTCTCATTCTCTTCCGCAAATCCCTAAAAACATGGCTTTTCCCTCAATCTAGCTAAGCCCCTCTGTCCCCTCTGCATTCTACCAGCGCCAGGAAATCCACGGTGTCAGTGTGCTTTACAAGCACCCCTTACAATACAATACAGTATAAGATGCATACATTTTTACACACAGGAGTACTAATCTTGCTTGCATGATGCAATAAAAATAACTAAATTGAAATTTGAAATTTAAGCTTTATTGTTTAGTTAATTAAAACTATAACAATTTGATGTACATCACACAACCATAATTAAAATTTTTAAGATTCTCTTTAAAAAGGAAAAAGATAAAAAAACATTTAGTAAGAACAAGAATTAAAACTAGATTATTTTCCTATTATTATTCAAATCATGATAAAAAACAGTGAGGCAAAAGGATAAATCATTAACAGTTAAAATCTTCCGGTTGTTTAAGGTGTTTCTCGAATGCCTGCAAGAACTTAACCAGCTTACAATGTATTCAAGGGGCAGTTGTGTCCAAGCTTCCAATAATGGCAGATCTACATGTTCGTAGCCTCTCATTCCGAAAGATATGCTTTAAAAAGTATGTCCGTTCCTTGGTCAACATCTTGCAATGACAAATTATATGTATTAGATCTTCTTTGGGGCTACCACAAAGTCGGCATATAAAAATAACTAATATGTGTTGTAATTATGATGTGAATTAATGCATAGCTTAATATAAATGTATGCAGTTTAAATATGCTTATTGTACGTGTTTTTGTGCCATAAAATCGTCGGATATGTAAGTATGAAACGCATTTATGTGGCTTATTTGCTAGGTGACAACTAATGGGGAAACATTAGTATGGTGGGAGGTAAACAGAGGGCTTTAGTTCCATATTTAGCATGAATTTGTGTTTGTTTCTACGATAGTTCCAAAAGTGGCCTTTGAGGCCTACTAAGAAAATGGCGGTTCTGATGAACCGCAAGTGAATATTAGACTGCGCATGTGCATCCAAAGCCTGCAAGCGCGAGTGAGCTGACTGTGCTCGGATGGGAGGTTCAAGCCACCTTGCCCCGGAACCTAGGATGGGTGCCAAACATGGACGATGTAATGTTTTGATAATGGAAAAATATCCCAAAGTTACGAATCAAGGAAGCGCCTAGGCCACGGACTGCCTTAAACAAAGACCCTTTATTCTTCAGCTGACTCATTGTGAAAAGGATGCTGTAATGATGAGGAGACGCTCATCTACCCCAAATTTGTCCAATCAGAACTCGAATTGGTGATGTTAGTTACTTTTTAGATAGATTGAGTTAGGAAATTAGTGTATAAAAACCCCTGATTTTGTTTAGAGGCATCGCTCTTTTCGATTTCCTCTGGAGATGCTGCCGGACTGAAGATCGATTCTTGGATGGAAGAATTTCTTAATGCTTGTTTGTTTTTCTTTGCAGGACTGTTAGGATAAGATGAGGGTGTTAGCTAGGGATGTTAGGAGAGAGTGAATTTGGAACTATCTGTTCTTTGCTAAAACTTCTCCATTGAACTATTAAATAAATGTCTATTTCTGAGCTATTAAATAAATGATCATTTTTGTTAATAAAGTTAAAGATTCTCATTGAATAAAGAATTAATAAATGCCTAAATGGCGGACATACTAAAAGTTTGCTTTGAATAAAGGTTAGATAAATGGAAAAGTAAAAGCTGGTCTTGTATTTTTCCTACGCCTAATTTTCGTTCTAGCAGATCCATTGCCACTATGGTGGTGTGTCTGAATAAAATGGTGTTTAATGAAACCATGGTAAATCGTTTTAAATTGCAGGTGTAAATAATAAATAGTTAAATAGGTTTAGACACTCCGCCAATGTTATAGTAGGACTCCTGATTTGTTGGGTAAATCTTTGCAATCGAGTTAAATGAACAGAGTAAGTGTGCAGTGTAATGGGCCCCACTGTTGAATGAATGTGTGTTCGGAGGATTCGGGGAAATGGCCATGTTGATTTAGAATTTATTTTTCGAGTCCCGCTGTAGCAGGAGCATGACCAGAGAGTACTTGATGGATTGTAGTTGGTGAGGAGGATGACCAGAGAGTACTGTTTGGATTATAGTTGGTGAGGAGGATGACCAGAGAGGACTTGTTGGATTGTAGGTAGTGAGGAGCATGACCAGAGAGTACTGTTTGGATTATAGTTGGTGAGGAGGATGACCAGAGAGGACTTGTTGGATTGTAGTTGGTGAGGAGGATGGTCAGAGAGTACTTGATGGATTGTAGTTGGTGAGGAGCATGAACAGAGAGTACTGTTTGGATTATAGTTGGTGAGGAGGATGACCAGAGAGGACTTGTTGGATTATAGTTGGTGAGGAGGATGACCAGATAGTACTTGTTGGTTTATAGTTGGTGAGATGATGACTAGAGAGTACTTGTTGGATTATAGTTGGTGAGAGGATGACCAGAGAGTACTTGATGGATTTGGTGAGGAGCATGACCAGAGAGTACGGTTTGGATTATAGTTTGTGAGGAGGATGACCAGATAGTACTACTGGATTATAGTTGGTGAGGAGGATGACTAGAGAGTACTTGTTGGATTATAGTTGGTGAGTGGATGACTAGAGAGTACTTGTAGGATTGTTGGTGAGGAGGTTGACCAGAGCGTACTTGCTGGATTATAGTAGGTGATGAGGATGACTAGAGAGTACTTGTTGGATTATAGTTGGTGAGGAGGATGATCAGAGAGTACTTGTTGGATTATAGTTGGTGAGGAGGATGACCAGAACGTACTTGTTGGATTATAGTTAGTGAGGAGGATGATCAGAGAGTACTTGTTGGATTATAGTTGGTGAGGAGGATGACCAGAGCGTACTTGTTGGATTATAGTTGGTGAGGAGGATGGCCAGAGAGTACTTGTTGGATTATCATTGTCGATGCAAGCCTTGAGTATAGAGACCCCCATATTATAAAGGCTCCAAGGGACATATAGAGCTATTTGAAAAGATCCATTTGCTGCACTGGAGGCCAGTGCAAAGTCCACCCGTTCTCAGTGGTAGGTTGTCACTTGCACAGAGATTTAGAATAGGCCTCTGCCAGATGTCTAAATCCCAAATTGTTTTGTGTATGTGCCAGTATGTCCTCCTGTCCCCTGAAGCCTTCTTTTGCATACACTTTCTGCAGACCTTTTACCTAGCAATCCTCAAATGAAGACTCCTGTTGGGTCATTTAAAGGTGAGGACCGTTTGAACCATCAGGAAGCTGCATGAGTACCACCGCCCTGGCAGCCTCCTCTATCGTGCTCTTCTGCTGTTCCTTGTGGCTCTACCAGGAGACGGTTTCCTGGAGCAGGGGCAACTGGAGTAGGTGGGATGTTTCTCTTTTCTGGTACTTGGAAAGTTTCCTGTTATAGTGAAACTTGTTGTCAGAGAAGGAAGAAAGATGATGGTGGTGGGGCTGATCATTCATCAATTTACGACACCTCAGACAATAATCCCTTGAACCAACCAATGACACACCTCCCTGTAGGCTTCCAGGGTTGGTACTAGGCACAGAGTGTTAATCCATCAACTTGACATGCATGTTGTTTGAAATGTTCCTTTAAAAACATTTAGATGGAAAAAAATGTGTTTGAAAAAAGTTTGAGTTTGAACTTTGCCCACAACATACCATTAACATGACTTGGATCTGGTGCTCAGCTTGGCCAAGAGTGGAGTTAAACAGTAAATATAAACAGATAAAGTAATGGTAAAGCAAGGCAAAGGCCAATGTCAAAGTAATAAAACAATTCTTAACTAAATGTTTTCCAGCTAAACATAAATTGCATAAAAGATTGATCATTGTTGTGAACATTGCCGTTGACTGCTTTTCAGGAAACGTGGAGTTGTGGTTACCGGTAGTTCCAATACTGTAGTTCTTAGGTGCTTTTGGGAGAAATTCCAGAAGGTGTTTGAGGGACAAAATCATGAAGCCCCTCTAGAGAAAGCCCAGTGTGACATCTGCAAAGAAAACCCAGATGTTCTCACATATATCAGCCTTATTCGACAGTTTGCAGCGGAACCACTTGGGTGGAGAGCACTCAGTTTTGGACAGACCTGGAAGAGGAGCCAAAGGACCTATATTCCAGGTTCCCAGAATATTCCTGCAGACGCTCTCGCTCGAGATGGAATCACTCCTGATCTTGAGGCTCCTCCACTCCGGCTTTAAGAGAGAGTTATAGGTTTAACCCGAACCGTCCTACATTGAGTTACGGATGCTCATCCACAGCTTTCTCAAAAAGGAGTCATATGCCTACAGAGTCAGGGTCCCTTGGCCTACCATCACAATCACCTTTTTTTCAACAGGGCCATATTAATTCCAACCAAGCGCACCAGACAGAAGTCCTAAAAATGTGTCATGACTCCACTGTGGCAGGACATAGAGGTTTGAGTTCCTCTTTTGAACTTGTATCTTAGTCTTTTGGTGGCCTACTCTGTATGTCAAGATTTAGAGTTGTGTGTTCAGTCGTAGGGAGGAGCTGGCCTGGCAATTCGGTCTGGAGTGTTCCCATGAGGCACAGGGTCAAGAATGATTTGCATTTGGCTGGGTCCAAACTGGGGTGGCGTAGTGGGCAAAAGAAGGATGGATTTAACCCAGATCTTTGCTGGGGTAGAACGTTTGCATTGTCAGCATTCCGTCCATCATTTGTTTGCTGTAACACATATTGCACAGGTCAGTCATTGCAAGAGCTGGTGTAACATTACCCAGCCCGTCTCCAGTGGAATATTTCTCAGTCCCAGGTGCAGTGCATACAGTCTGCCCCCGGCCTGTGTTTACCAGTCTTATCTGCAGCACATTGCACTTGGCCCAGTGTCAAAGCTGTTAGAAAACACTTAAACATCTGAGGGTTATTTATTCCTGAAGGTGATGCTGAGGTCTTTGAGAATGTTCACGGTTGACTTGATGGGGTTCCAGATACACGGGGATATTTGAACTTTATAAGGTGTTTACAATATGCGCAAATTCAATTACATTCCACACGACAAAGCATGATTGCCTTTAATGCATGCAGGGTTATTTAATGGTCATATGCAAACAGATGCCTAAATTGTACATTGTAAAACATATTTTTAACCGACCAGAAAATACTGTACTTTGGAACTTTCCTGGATATAGTTTGTTTGGTCACGTGCTGCCCCATAAAAATGTTCATTGTCTCTTCCTTCTTCTGGAACAGTGTGTATGTGTGTGTGTGTGTTTGCATGTATGTACTTATGTTTGCATGCATGTATGCATTCATATATGCGTTTATGTATGTATGTATGCACGTGCTTAAGGTAGCACTGTACAAAGAAGGGGTTTTACAAGAGAGGGGTGGTGAAGACGAACAAAGGGCACCTGGTAGGAGAGACATTGACAGAGACAGTTGACATTCTAGACAGGGGTGAGGCTGAATAATAGGAAGATATTGAAATTCACTTTATAATAGGGAGGGGTAGCAGTAATGAGGAGGTGGTGAGAATACGGGGATATAAAAAAGGAGAGCGAGGAGTTATTTTATACATTACAACTCATGGACTGTCCAATGAGAGAGCGTCCAATGAGAGAGCTCCTCAAAGTACTTTCACTGTTGGTCGATTCTAGGCTCTGAGTAACTGACTGCTCACCACATCCACAAGTTCAGCCAGGACGTTCATGACTTTAAGATGCATTTCCCGTGACTTCCACCTTGGCTCTGGTCAGCATCTGCTGATAGGGTATTTAAATTTACTAAAGGGATCCAGTTTGCAGCAAACTTCTCTTTAATTGAAGGCTCAGTCGGATCTGCAGGCTGATGAATGATTTACTCATGACATAATGTTTATGTTAGACCTGCAACACCTAGGGTGGTCTTCCCCCAAACCTTTTGCCTGCTCAACTCTTTTTGTTGGCCTTAGGACTCTGAGCACCTTACCACTGCTGAACATGGTCACATTGGTATATACCTGATTGGCATATTTAGTTTACTTATAATCCCTTCTAAAGTGGTATAACATGTACCCAGGGCATGTAATCTAAATGCTACTAGAGGGTCTGAAGCACTGATTTTGCTACCCACACAAATAGCCTGTCAAACCTTTTTTAATGGCCTACTACTGCCACTTTGACATGTCTTAAACTTCCCTTTTATTACACATGTGACCCCCTAAGGTAGGCTCCAGGTAGCCCATAGGGCAGGGAGCTGTGTACGTAAAAGGTAGGACGTGTACTTTTATGTTTTACATGTCCTGGTAGTGACAAACAGCTACATTCATTTTTCACTACTGTGAGGCCTACCCCTCTCATAGGCTAGCATTGGTATTTCCTTAAAACACTTTTAAGCTGTAATTCCTAATTAGAAAGGACTACATGCATCATGTTTCATATCTTTGGAATGGTATTGTTAAAACTGGGTTTAACTTTACTATTTTAAAAATGCCATTTTAAAAAAATGCGCACTTCTCTGCTCTTACTGCTCTGTGTACCTTGCAGCCTGTCTCCAATATACATCTGGGGTGGGGGACAGCTACACTTTGTGCATTCCCTCTAGACATCGACAAACACAGGAAGTTTGGGTGTGACAGAGAACTCATCTGCATTCATCCACATTCTGATAGGTCTTCCTGGGCAGGAAAAGGGAGGGGGAGCTGACACCTGAATAGGCAGTGTCCTGTGTCCCATTCAAAGGGCTGATTACCCCCACCTGTAGCCTGGCAGACAGGACTGAGATGAAAGTGGACTGATGCACTTCAACTGCCCACTTTGAAGTCACTCCCAATTCAATAGCACATTTGGGCATAAGCAATGGGGCTCTGACCCTACCAAGACAGTACACTACTGGACCTGTGAAGAACTCTGCCAGGAGTAAAGATTGCTGTGCCACAAGGATTGGCACTTTGTCTGACTACTGCTCTGAAGTAACTACTTTCTGCTTTGCTGAGCTGCCCTGCTGCCTACTGATCTCTGCACTTCTGAGGACAAGGACTGAACCCATCTCACTTGAACCAAGAGTGACTTGGCCAAAAGATTGCTAGCTTGCCCCCTGTTCCGAAGTCTCAGGGCCAATAAAGACTTCCTTCAACTCTGCAACCTAACCTGTTCTCTCCCATCTGTGAGTCCTGCCCTGCCAAGTGATGCCAATCCAGTCTTTGGCCCATGAACGGTGATTTCTGCTGTCCAGAACCAACAAAACTGATGCAGTGACGACTTTGCACTGATCAGGAACTGACGCATTGCCATTCGACGCAGGAGACGATCGATGACATCACCTCTATGGACTTTGTGGCTCGGTACGTACTAACAGCACAGCTCGATGACGACGCAATGCCTGCATCATAAAGGGGTTCACCAACAAATTCTTGATCTACTGCGTGGATCGGCGTTGACACTTTGTCTCTATCCACGAGATTAACGCCAATGTGTGCCTCCTCGACTTGTTGCATCGAGTCTTCAACGTCGACTCTTGCTCCATCCAAGGGACTTAGTCAGTAAGACCATTCTAAGTCCTATAGCCAGCCTTCTCTCCATTGCACTTAGCCTGAACATTGGAGTTACCATAGTCTAGTGTGACCACAAGTAATCCCTTAGACCTATTATTGTCTTCTAAGCAACAGTTTTGGTTTATTCTTTAAAAAATCATAACTCCAGTTCTACTTATTAGATTTTTATTGTTTTGGTCTTGCTTTTTCAGATTACAGTATTATCTATTTCTCTAACCCTGTGTGAATTATTTTTGTAGTTTTTTCATTGTGGTACTGTGTGTAAGGGTGGGCGTAAAGTCCGTTTCGCGGGCGAATTTGCGGATTTTCCGCGATTTCGCGATCCGGGAATCTCGCGAAATTGCGGTAAAATCCGCGAATCAGCGGGGACGAATTTTCAGCCAAGCAAGGGTTACAGCAGCAGGTGCAAAAGTTGAACCTAATTTCTTTGTAACCTTTTACAAAAGGGTTACAAACAAATTAACTTCAACTTGGACACCTGCTGCTAATTGCTTCCTGGCGCCTCGTTGCCTACTTGCAACTATTCTCTGACCCTGCTCTGACCCTTGAAGCAGGGTCAGAGAATAGTTACAAGTAGGCAACGAGGCACCTGTCCAAGGAATTAAACCTCATCAGGAAGCACTTACAGATATAAAAAACAGGAAGAAGGGAGAGGATGGCAAATACACCCATTTTGAGTTGTCAGGAGGGGTTAAACTAAAAGAGACCTTTACAGAACAATTTTCATATGCATTTTGCTAAAAATAAAAAAGCTGTATGTTCTGTAGGGGCAACTCAGGAATCTGGCCCTTCAGAGATCCGGCCTCTCTTTCTTTCTCTCGTTCTCTCTCTCCCTCTCTCTTTCACTCTCTTTCTCTCTATATCTATCTATCTATCTATCTATCTATCTATCTATCTATCTATCTATCTATCTATCTATCTATCTATCTATCTATCTATCTATCTATCTATCTATCTATCTATCTATCAATCTATCTATCTATCTATCTATCTATCTATCTATCTATCTATCTATCTATCTATCTATCTATCTATCTATCTATCTCTCTCCCTCTCCCATAAACGACTGCATGGGTAACCTCGCTATGCAAGCGGCTCGCAAAGACGCAAAAAGCCCCGCGAACACGCAAAAACTCTGCGAACACGCAAAAAACAAAAATCCGCAAATTTGCACAAATTCACGAATTTTGCGGATCGCGAATTCGCAAATCCGCAAATTCGCAGATCGCGAATTCGCAAAATTCGCCCATGCTTAACTGTGTGTATGTGTTGCACAAATACTTTACACATTGCCTCTTTAGATCAGCCTGACTGTTCCGTGCCAAGCTACCAGAAGGTAAACACAGGTTATCTTTTAGTGTGTATCTAGCTTACCCTGACTACAGTGGTGTTTCCCGCTTGTACTGTGGGCATACTCTGACAACCAGAAATCCCAACAGTTCATGATTTAATTGCGAAGCTATTTGCAAAGAAATAACAAGCATAGATTTTAACAAACAAACATTTTTTGTAATAATTTTTCGTTTTTAAAAAAAGTGTATTGTTTTATAATAAACAAACCTATTAACTCACCCCGTCCCAACCCAACCCTACCCACCCACTCCTGGTCATTCCTTCCCGAACCTACACTGTCCATGGGCATTCCAGGTATCACATATGTTATAGAGGGCATGCAGCAAGTACTGCTCTTCCATTTCAGTAAAGAAGGAGAACGTGAACCACAAGATGTCTGAAGGCGAATGTGTCTTATTGGGACACAGCCACTACAGTAGGGGAGAGATCCATTGCCTCAAAGGCGAGCAACATAGCCTCCCATTCCAGTGCTATGGGATGTTTATGTAGTCCCCTTTCATCCTCTCTCCGGAGGGCCGCACCCTCCGCCCTACCCCACTGCAGCAAGTTCACCTGCCATGTTAGCACTATGGGGGGCCTGGGGGACTTCCACTTCATGGTTATAGCCCTAATGGCCAGGACTTATGACAAGTCTATGAATTTTAATCTGACTTTCTGCTTCCCAGAGTGGCGTCTCAATCCCAATAAACAGGATAAGGCCTCAGTAGGGGCCGGCAATTGCGTCAAACAATTGAGGATTTGGCACACCTCACTCCAGTAAGCGTGGGCAGGACCATATCATATGGATAAAGTCCCCTTCATCCTCCCCGCAGCAAGGGCAGCAGTGAGAGGAATCCATGAACATGAGATGTATTCTCTTAGGGGTAAGGTATGCTCTGTGTAGTACCATCGTTTGGATGAATTTAAACCTGACATTGCGTGATACCCTTTTGGGGTGTTCCAGTATAGTCTGCCACGCTCTATCTGTAATGTCTGTGGTAGTGCCGTCAACCCAGCGAGTTCTCAGGATCGTAAGTGGGAGTGCTGCATGTGTCCCTATCCCCGTATACAACCGGCAGACTAAGTGCCCCCCCGGTCCCATGTAATATAATAAGTGTACCAGTTCGTGTTGTACGGGTTTAAGGCATTGTGGTGCCCAGGTGGTCCTAATAGTATGCGCCACCGTGGCATGTAACAGGTATAAACGAGGTGGAGCGCCCGTGATTTGCATGAATGAGTCGTGGTCTAAGAGCACATCATCTTCAAAGAAAGAGCCCACATCTTCCACCCCATTATCTGTCCAGTCTTGGAGTCTATTCCGTGTGAGTCTGCCCTGTGGCAAGGGGATGCCCAGCAAGGGAATGTTTGCTGCATATGGTGGGATCACTGACGTGTAAGACAGAGCTTTCCTCCAACAAGTTAAGGTGCATTTTAACAGGGGGGGACAATCCGGGGAAATCCTGGCCCTAGGCTATAATAGGGAGTGGAGTTCTCCACATCCCAGTCTTTCAAGCGTAAAGCCAATCTCATGTAGGTTCCTACCTGCAGTCCAATAGGACAACCATTGGAGCTGGCTAGCATAGTAATACCCTCTAAAATCAGGTGCCCCCAGTCCACCTGCTTTCTTTCCTAACTGAATTTTCCGAAGGCTTATCCATCTCCAACTCGACCCCAAGATGAGGTTTATCAGGATAATGTCTAATGTGGTAAAGATAGTTGGAGGCAGAATCACAGGTAGATTCACAAAATAATATAAGAGGTGAAGGAGCACCACCATTTTTGAGATGGCTGTGCGTCCCATCGCTGACAGCGGTAAGGAGGTCCAGAACCCTAGTCTAGTTATTGCTTGTTGGATGTTCCCGTCAATCTGATCTGCAGGCAATCTATACACCTGAATTCCCAGGTATTTAAAGGAGTGAGGGCCCACCACAATACTATGAGCGCCGAACTGTATGTGAGGGTAGAGTGGTGTCTCTTGGAAGAAAAAGCCTATCGATTTTGCAGGGTTTATCACCAGGCCTGATAACTGCTCGAACGTGTTGAATACTTCAGGTATCGTATCATGGTTAGCCGTGAGATCCAGAAAATATAGCAGTATATCATCCGCGTATATGGAGATAAGATGTTGCGTGCCATGAACAGGTATACCCATGTGACCAGCTATACCACGAAGGGATAATGCTAGGGGTTCAGGGGCAAGAACAAATAACAAAGGGGACAGGGGGCAACCCTGTCTCGTGCCTCTGTGTACCTCATAACTGTCTGAAATGTATCTGCCAGTGCGAGCCCTGGTCGTGGGGCGTGTATAAAGTAGGCGAACCAATCGCAGGAAATTATCTGGGAACTTAAAACGTTTTAGGGACTTGAACTTGAGCTCCCAAGACAGGGAGTCGAACGCTTGTTTGAGGTCCAGTGGTATACATCCCGCATGAGGGAAAGTACCAGAAGTCTCCGACTTAATATCTTACATTCAGTCGCAAGCAGAGAGAGGGGTCTATAATTGGTCATGTCTAATTCATCTCTCCCAGGTTTAGGTATGGATGCAACCAACGCCTGCATGGTTGACTCAGGTAAACGGCCAGTATTGAATGCCGCCTTAAAGACAGCTTCTAGTACCAGAACTAGAAGGTCTGAATACGTCAGATAAAACTCCATGGGAAGACCATCCATGCCAGGCGTCTTATTGCGATTGAAGTCCTTGAGCGCCGCACGGATTTGAGACTGGGTGATGGGGCCATCAGTATCTTTCCTAGTAGCTTCCGATAGTGTCCGGAATGGGAGGTCTTGCAAATAGTCAGTTATCCGCGTATTGTCTATTGGCTCGGGGAGTGTATAGAGCGTTTGGAGATGAGTGTGAAATGCATTATTTATTTCCGTTTGGGTATGGACCATAACCCCCATCTGGTTATGTATGCAGGTGATTTGAGGCGGATCGGGCTGATCCCTCACCAGTCGTGCAAGCAACGTGCTGGGTCTATCCGCCTCGGTGTGTTTCCTGCGTGTATATATTCTTTGTAGTCTATTGCCCTAAGGGTTTCTAGTGTTTCGGCATGATCAATGTGAACTGTCTGTAACTCTGCACTCTTCCTCGGATCTAGGGCCACCTCCCTTTCTAGTATTTGCAATCTGCTCTCTACATCCTTCAGTTTCTGGTGTATCTCTTGCCGAGCCCCTAATAGTTGTCCTATCGCCGTCCACTTTACCACCACTTTTAAGGCGTCCCACTCTACCAGGTTAGAGGATGCCGTGTTCCAATTCTCCCTCAGGTAGTCAGAGATAGCAGTAGATAAAGAAGAGTGAAAGGGAGCGTCCTCCAACAAGTGTGGGTCCAGTTTCCAGGTGGGTACCGGGGTCGGCACCCTGCCCCAGAGCAGCATCAGTGTGAGGGGGCTGTGATAGGAGAAGTTCTTAGCAAGATATTCCGCCCCACCCACGTTCGTAACTATGGCCTTAGAACACAAGAAGCGGTCAATCCTGGTGTGGAGATTGTGCATAGGGAAATAGAAGGAGTATTCCTTGTGTGCACGATGAAGTGTGCGTCAAGCGTTGGATAAAGACCATCCTTCTGTTCAGGAGGCAAACTGTTCTGTCTATGTAGTCGTGATGGAGGCCTGGAGTGGGGGTGCGATCTATCCAATCCTATGTCCAGTATTGCGTTCCAGTCCCCCCCCAGAATCCAGGGGATTCCATCCCAGTCTGCCAAAACCCCACCCAGCCTCTGTAGGAATTTGTCCTGATCAAAGTTAGGGGCATAAATGCTCCCCAATATCATCAGGGAGCCATCTAGCATTCCTTTCACTAAGACATATCTCCCTTGATCGTCCACCCACCTCTCGAGTTCAACAAAGGGGACCCCATGACGTACCCAAACGGCAGCTCCTCTAGCGAAGGCCGAGTAGTTCGTAGAGTAAATACATCCCCTCCATTTTTTCGGCATTTTTTGAGTTTCAGCCTCCATAAGGTGTGATTCCAGGTGTCGGAGGAGGAATGCATGAATGAGGTGACGTTTTTGGATGGAGCCCAACCCTCTCACGTTCCAGGTTACCAAATTATAGGACCCTTGAGGTTTAATCGGTCGAGCTATGTTGCCCATGGTAAAGTAGGATCTTTTCATGCATTAAGTGTCCGGGTAAGCCTGACTAGGAATCCCTTTCCCCAGGAACATAAACTAAACCTGGCACAGCGCTAGAACCACGCTGAGCCCAACAGTGCTTCAACAAGCAGAAAGAAGAACAAATGAGGGTGCATACGCTAAGAGGGAGATGGCCAGCTGCCCACACGGCCATCATACCGTCGGCCATAGGTACCCGACGGCTCCACGGTACTCCATCCCGGGGAAAAGACTATCTATGAGTATGTAGGGAGTGGTGAAGTGTATCCGTTCCCATCCTAGGACCCACGACACTCGGGGCACCCCAGGCCCTGCATCAAACAACAGCAGCACCCAGACTATGAAGCGTCTACATAAAGGCCACAGCCAAGAATTTCAGGTCACATTGCATGGTCTAGAGGTGACTTCGATCATGGTCTCAGTGGTCCCGGTGCAGGGGGCACAAACCACCCACTCAAATCAAAGCAACACGTTAACGGTATTAATGATTCACATAAGCACATCTCAACAGGTATAAGGATACAGTGTCAGTATTCAGTTATCCAATAGGTCGTCAGCAACTCTAGGTGTAATGGTGGGGAACAAGATGGCACTGTGTTCAGAGTCTGAATGGAGGGTGCTGTCCTCCGAGTCCGTAGCTATCTTGTGCGGGTCCTCCCGAAATGCAGGGGTAAGCGCTACTAGGAACGCTTTGTCAGGATAATTTCCCCCAGGATGGTCCGGAGCTCAATCAGGCTGCGACCACCATCTTGGCCGGCTAGCCACGCCCCCTTAACAAACAAACATATAAACTTTATCAACCATGTTTCACTTGGTGACAAAAAGATGAGAGATACAAAGTTCACCATGAATATTGTGAAAAAGGCCACTAATGGACCCCGATCCGGGGCCCCAGGGCACACAGGGGTGACTGGGCCCCTATCCTGGTTTTTGAGGGTGTTGCTGTTGGGGTCCTGGGGCCCATTCTACTTTGACTCTGCAAACTGGGCCACGTACAACCCTTTCTGTGCTTTACTCTTAGGGTCGCGAGTGTGGGCAGTCATAGGTTTCTTAGGGAGGCAGTGTGGGGGTCAAGAGCCCAGAACTCAGCAGCCAACCAGCAGCCACAATACCTTAATGTCCAGCCCAGTGCTTGTCTTTTTATGACAACAAATACTTCAATCACAAAGAAAACCTAAGTATGTCAAGGTTAATTTAGATTAGCTAATGCAGGGTTGTATCTTTGGTTGTGATCCCAGTAAACACTTCACCCACCCATTCCAATATTCGGTCTTCATTTGTGTGACCCTGCTAACTACAGTAATGTAATGTATTGTAATGGTACTTGTATAGCGCACTAATCACCATGAGGCATCTAGGCGTTTGTACGAATACCGCTGAGGAACCCTTCCTTGCCTTTCCCTGTGAAGTGCCCACTCCTGGGCACCCCCAAGGTGAAGCCAGGCATCCTTAGCGTTGTTGGGGCCGTTGTGGAGATTAAGCAAGCTATTGCCCAGAGTTGCAGAGTGGGACTCCATGATTGGATTAGGCACCGAGGCAAGAATTATCAGGTCCGGGGCAATTGAGCCCAAGAGCCGCTGAGGCGGGAATTGAACCCTGGTCCCGGGCCAGACCTCTGCATCAGGGTCTGCCGCTCTAACCATTGAGCCACACTTCTCCACACAGTCCCCTGTGTTCTGTGGCAGAGGCATACATTAGGCACAGGTGCAGATTATGTACCTGTCCCCCCCTTAGATTAACACCTCCCCTGTGGGGCTAATGCCTCTGCTGTGCTGGGGGGCGCGTGCAGCGCCGCTGTGCCCATGACGAGCTCGGCTCGTCATGCAGCGCGGTGGCGCTGTGCTCAAGACGAGCTGAGCTCATCATGACCACACCTGTTCCAATGGAACACCAAGCACAGCAGGGGAGTTATCCCCGTGTGGGCGCGGTGCAACGGTCATGACGAGCTGAGCTTGTCATGAGCACAGCGCCACTGTGCTGCATGACGAGCTGAGCTCGTCATGAGCATGCAACGGGTTAAGATGTGCAACTCAGTGCAAAAGTTTTTATCATAGGTTTAGTTTGGGAAGACAGTCTCAAGTTGTCATTCTCCATATCCTAGGAGTGAGTCTCAGTCTTTTGCTCCAGTCACAGGTGAGGCCTCACAGTACTGGAGCAATGGACCCGAAGAGCAAAAGTGAGGCCCCATATTACTGGAGCGAAAGAACCCGTAGATTGGGTGATGTGACGGGCACGGTCTGATCTTTCTAGCCTCGTGGTAGACTCTCCTTGAGACCCATGTCGATGTGCTATTACAGAACGGCAAGTCTGGATCTGGCAAGGCCCAGCTTCTTTGTTATTTGTGTCCGCGCAGGTCCACCGGGTTCCACTCAGCGGTGACGTGTAGTTATGTCGTCCCAGGCCAACTAGGCTTCACTTAGCAGTAACACGTCTTATTTCCTGCTGGTGTCAGCAGCACCCGCTAGCTGCCTGCAGCAGATGCCAGCGGACAGGGCCATGCTTGATTCGGTAACGTCTTTGGGACAGTTCTGGAAGGAATTCCGCAGAGAGATGGGAGACCCACTCACTCCACAGGTGGCTGCTGTCTTGGCTCCCAATGCACTAGATGTTTCTAATTCTGGGAACACACTGGGCTTTTACTCCAGGACCGTCTCTTCTCCTACAGGGCCAGGGATACTTCATCCTTCACTGAGCAGAACGGGAGAATTCTCGTCACTAGGGAGACTCAGCTCCTCCAGCATAATATCCAGATTTCCCTTGATGTCCCCTCACCTCTGGAAGACTGGCTCGGGCAGGCGCCAGCCCTGGTCACACAGCAGCTTTCTGAGTACTCTGTGGAGCATACGCTTTCTTGGCCAAAAAGAGCTTGGGACTGGAGCACAGTGGGTTGGCCCCACTTTCAAACTCATTTTCCAAACAGGGGATGTGGATCCACAGCTGCTAAATTCAGAACTGGTTTTGGGTTGTTCTCTTTCAAGTGTCCTTCTCAAGCTGCTCTCCAGACACTGCCTTTGTTTAAAGTGACGCTTTAAGGCTTGCAGGTAGCACTCCAAACAGGAATACCCAAAACAGGAGTGTAATGAGCTGCGACATCCCTGCCCTCTACTGCCAGCTCTTCTGAAACAGCAGTCAAGGACAAAACAGGGAAGTTAAACACAAGTGGGGCTGTTCCTAGAAAAGTGGCCTACAGGTGCTTAGAACTGAATAGTCAATGTGGACATCTCACAAAAAGTGAAGGACTGGCCTCACACACCAGCTTGTGTCATGCTTCATCATTGGCCGTCCCCGCCCTCTAAAAACTGGTTCGCCCCTAGCGCCCTGTGCCTCTAGTTACCTCCCCCGGTTATACACTGGGGCGCGTGTGATTTACAAAACAGGGAAGGCCTGGCCTAGAAACTTCCTCACCTTGAACAGCAAAAACTGCAGTCCCCCTCTCTCCATAACATCCACAAAATGGCAGTGCTTGGGAAGAACGAACCAGCAGCTTCTCGCTAACGTAGTCTTCATGGAATGTGTAAAGGTAACCCTGTCTCCATCCTACTCCCCTCAGTGTCTCCACCCTCCGGCTACATGAATGCCTACAATACCCTTCCACTGTCTGGGGAAGTGTCATATAACTCATCAATATGTTTTTGTTTATTATTACTGTCTAGTTATTGTTTGGTATTCTTTTTCAAAATGAAAGGAGAAGCATGTGTTATATTTATGATGTAAGTGGAACCTGCGTTCTAAGGTTTCTTTGGAATGTTGTGTTTGGAGTTCCTGATGTCAGTTGCGGTGAAGCCTGGCAGGATAAGGTCATGCTTTGGCAGGTTGATTAAAGCTTCAGTTTGATTTACTTCTACACAACTGGTTCTTCAATTACAACAGGAAGCTGTTATTATCTTCCATTTTGTTCCGTGCTAAACCAGAGGCACCCAAAATGGATCCCACTGGCTTCAGTATTCAGACTCATGCACACTCAGCCCTGCTACCCCATAGGTACCCCCCACTCACAGCACACACACACACATACACACACACACACCCACACACACACAACCAAACACCCACGCCCACACATACACATACCACACACACACACACACACAGACACACACCCACACACACCCACAAACACACACACACACCTCACAGACACACAACCAAACACCCACGCCCACACATACACACACCCCACACACACATACACACATACAGACACACACCAACTAACACACACCACACACAAACTGGTCAGCGCATGTTTTTTTCCCTCACTGGCTTGCATTCTCTTGTGTAACAACAGCCTCCCCCTTCTTCTCTGACAAGCATCTGGTGACTCACTGCATGAAAGTGGATCTCTTTGCTTGGTCGCCCATTTGTTTACATTGGATTGATGATATTCTTAGCTCTGAGCGTGCTTTTCATTCAGCCTCCCCGGTGCTGTCACTCTAACAGTAGTGTGACTCCACACAGTTTGCATATTTCACTTTTTAGTAAAGCCACAAAAACTTGGCACAGAAAGTTGACCAGTATCAGTTGACCAGTATCAGTTGACCAGTATCAGTTGACCAGTATCAGTTTACCAGTATCAGTTGACCAGTATCAGTTGACCAGTATCAGTTGACCAGTATCAGTTTACCAGTATCAGTTGACCAGTATCAGTTTACCAGCATCATAAAAGTTAAATGTCACATGTAGGTTTAAGTATTTCTTCAAAACACCCACATTTGTGACAATAAAATCTGGCTTCAGACCAGGATTGGATCCTGAATGACTGCAGCCTAAAACAGTACAGCAGCACATGTACTTTGACATGTAGGAAAAATACTTTTATCCCTTAGCAAAGTCCCCCTAAGTGTGGCATGTTTTCCACAAGACTGCGTGCTTAATGACTAGCTACAGAGGGTTATTTCCACTATGTAGCCTACCTTAGATTATTTTGGGAGAAGCCCTACTTGTGAATAAAGGGCACCTTTTCAGGTGGCAGCCTAGGAAAATACTGCAAATTTCATTGAAACATCATTTTAAATAGCTAGCAAAAATCTAGGGCTATACGTAACAAGCATTTACAATGCAATGGTCTCGGCATCATTAAAGGTGGAGCTATTGGCATTGCTCATGACATTTCTTTTTTTTCTTTAAATAATAAATAAATGGCATTGTCATTTACATTGCCAATACACAGCACTCTGCACTCAACAGCACACACCACTCTGCACTCAACAGCACACAGCACTCTGCACCTGCACTCACTGCTCTGCACTCACTGCTCTGCATTCCGCACTCACTACTCACTACTCACTACTCACTACTCTACGCACTCACTACTCTACGCACTCACTACTCTACGCACTCACAACTCTACGCACTCACCACTCTACGCACTCACTACTCTGCACTCACTACTCTGCACTCACTACTCTGCACTCACTACTCTGCACTCTGCACTCACTACTCTGCACTCACTACTCTGCACTCACTACTCACTACTCTGCACTCACTACTCACTACTCTGCACTCACTACTCACTACTCTGCACTCACTACTAACTACTCTGCACTCACTACTAACTACTCTGCACTCACTACTCTGCACTCACTACTCACTACTCTGCACTCACTATTCTGCACTCACTACTCTGCACTCTGCACTCACTACTCACTACTCTGCACTCACTACTCACTACTCTGCACTCACTACTCACTACTCTGCACTCACTACTCACTACTCTGCACTCAGACTCTGCACTCACTACTCTGCACTCACTACTCTGCACTCACTACTCTGCACTCACTACTCACTACTCTGCACTTACTACTCACTACTCTGCACTCACTACTCTGCACTCACTACTCTGCACTCACTACTCACTACTCTGCACTCACTACTCACTACTCTGCACTCACACTCTGCACTCACTACTCTGCACTCACTACTCTGCACTCACTACTCACTACTCTGCACTTACTACTCACTACTCTGCACTCACTACTCTGCACTCACTACTCTGCACTCACTACTCACTACTCTGCACTCGCTACTCACTACTCTGCACTCGCTACTCACTACTCTGCACTCACTACTCACTACTCTGCACTCGCTACTCACTACTCTGCACTCGCTACTCACTACTCTGCACTCACTACTCACTACTCTGCACTCACTACTCACTACTCTGCACTCACTACTCTGCACTCACTACTCACTACTCTGCACTCACTACTCTGCACTCACTACTCTGCACTCACTACTCTGCACTCACTACTCTGCAATCACTACTCTGCACTCACTACTCACTCACAAATTCAGTTCTAATAGAAGTCACTATATCTGCAGCTAATAATCCCATCCAGGGCCTGCCTCTTCTTGTCTTTCGAGCCGCTATTCCTCCAGCGCGAGGCCCGATTCCCATAGGATGCGCCTCTTGGGACAGATCTGTAGGCTCCTAATCTGCCTCGCATCCCCGGGACATGTTCGGATCCGGCTGTCATTGCTCTTCCGCAGCAAACCTCAAAGCCTGGAGACACAGATGCCCTGTAGCAGCAAGCACGCCAGCTCTGATTCGAATTACTTCCCTTAAACGCCAGTGGGGAGGGGGTCATTGCCACGCGGCGTTCTGTTCATTAACTTTGGAGAGGTCAAGGCTGGGATGCGCAGACATCGCTGGACATGTGCATACCTGCTTCCCATCGGCAGCCCGTGTGTGTCCCCCTGGGCTGCTCTCGCTCCCACTCTCCTCTCCCAATCGCCTCCCTGCATCCATTTGAGGATGCGCGCGGGTTGGATGTTCTGTCCCTGCCGGGTGCCTGCCACTGCACTCCCGTCTCCGAGACGCGGCACACATAGCGCCCATGGAGGGGGCATTCAGCAGCAGGGGGCGGTCACTGGTGGAAGGAGGCCTGTCCCAGCTGCAGCCACGAACAGCACAGAGCCCAGGGGTAACACCTCACTGCAACCGAAGTGAGCGGCAAAAGTAGTGACGGAGCCCTGGCCCGCGGCTGTCAGTGTTCACAAGCGCACACGAGAGACACTACTAGTGACAGCCCGAAATCTAAACAGCGACACTAGTCGTAGGTGCACACACTGTGATACTCAGTGCGGTACTCACATGCAAGATGAAGTTGGGCAGCATCGAGAGTGCGTGCAAACAATCCTCTACCAGGCCGAGGCACGTGCACAAACCAACACACATGAGGACAAACATCCAGGTGAACGGGGTCATCGAAAGGAGCAGGCACACAGCCTCTTGTATATGTACGAACAACCAAATACACAGGGATCTAAACACAGCCAGACAACCAATTACAGGAGCGAATATTTACAGACAAAGTCAGGTAAACTGCACCTTACATAAACACAAACAAGCAGGCATTCAGTCTTAAGGATGAATGAAAACATCTGGGGCTCAACCACAAACATGCCATTATAATGTCCGGTTCACAGAACCCCCAAAGATACATACTAAAAAGTAGGCGTGTAGCCTCACACATTTGTACAAACAACCAGGTACACAACTCCACACTTATGATTTGGGCTGGTAGGGCAAAGGGGAAGATTTTCTTTTAGTTAAACACGCTGCTACGGAAGAAAAGCCGTCTCCGGCAATGAGGAGCAGAGAGTTGAAAAGCGGTGCTCTGCAGGACAGCACCTACTTCCGGTTTGGCCGGCAATGCTTCCGGGTCGCCGCAGGCAGCGCGGCGGCCCGACCTGCACGGGGAAGGGAGGCAGCTTTCGAGGAGGACAGCACCTGGCCGCGAGCGCGTTCTCGTGCGCGTGGCCTTAACAAATCGCCGCACGCGGCCAGTGCTGTCCTCCTGGGAAGCTGAGCCGCTAACAATAAGGTCTCTGCCGAGAGCGAGCTTCGCTCGCTTTAGCCGAGACCTAAAAAGTATTTTTACAGTCACAACCACTCTGATTCGGTTTTTGTGACCGGAAAATGTTGTTTATGAATTACAAATCCCAGTTTAGGAGTTGTTGACCTCCTATAAAGGGAATGTGACCCCACACCAATTCAGAATTTGGATCGGACCTTTTATTGATGCCCTACTAAACACCAAATCAGTATGCGATGAATCACTGTTTCCAAAGTATTGTCTCAGAACATTGAAAGTTACAGACTCCATTGCGGAGTTGGGGTGGTAATCCATTTGCATCTGACAGGGAATCTCATTCCTTTGTGAAAGTAAAAATAAATGTTTTGGATAGGAGGCGTTGGACCTGGGTATCACTTCCAACTACTCTCAAACAAACTTTGGGGCAAATTACCAAGGGCCTTATCGCCGTTTAGCGGGAATTTTTTCCGCTAAAACTGCGATAATTTTATCGCCCTATTACCTAGCTGTCTCTAACACCAGTTAGCGACAGCTAGTAGGAGATAGCGATCATCTTGGGGCCCACTTTGCATGTCAGCGATATTTATCGCTAATGACATGCAAAGTGGGTGTGCCAAGATGTTAGCGACTGGAAACAGTTGCTAACATCGCTATCTCCTATTACCTACTTTTGGAAATATTTGCGCTAAGCGCCAATATCTCCAAAAGCTAATGCCTGCCCAGAGCAGTTCTTAGCCATGTTATCCAATAGTAGGTGGATAACATGGCTATGAGCATTAACTCAGTAATGCATGAATATCGCTGACTTTTCAGCGATATTCATGCATTTCGGCCGATTTTTATCGCTTTTGAGATAAACCTTGATAATAGCAAGGTTTTCTGCGATAAAAATGGGCGGAGCTCGGCGATAATAATATTGCCGCTAAGCCAACATAGCGATAGTTATCGCTAGTTGTTGGTAATATGCCCCTTTGTTTTAAAACTTAAAGTTTTTGTTTAAACAGAGCTTCATTTCCTTTAATGAAAATGAGCAGCATTTTAAAAAAGTTTACTTTATTTAAAGGTGAACACGGTCATTGTGGTCGGCTCGCCCTAGCAGGCCGCCGTCGCAGTGACGAGCACCGATTTGAGTGAGTGGCGGCAATTTGTGACCGACTTCAATATTATTCATGAGGTGCATCGGATTACGACTCACCCCTAATTGGAATTTTATGAACAAACCTGTTAATGTATAGGCCAGTGCATATCAATCAATCAATCAATCACAGACATTTATATAGCGCACTACTTACTCGGAGGGTCTCAAGGCGCATAAAAATCTATACTGGTCACAAAAATACTGGTTGTAAACTGCAACTATTTTTGTTTGACGATTATGTACTTCATCCTGCCCTTAGTTTGGTTGTGAAGGTACACTATTGGTAAACACAGTGTAAAGATGGCTTCATAACCCCTGCTGTGCTGTGTGTTGTTTAAAAGCTATAGCAGTAATTAATTCAGCTCTGTAGGCTCCTCCCTCATGTCAAAATGCCTCTTGATGAGGTGCCAAAAAAATTATGTTTATAGGAGCGCTATGCGCTTGTGTCTTTGGAATCATTGAGCCAATCCAGGCAGTAGTGGGGTTCGTGTTTCATTTACTCGTCTTCCCTGGCTAGGGAGGGACTAGTTGCCTCATTAGCTTCTGGATTGAAGGGCCAGCGTATTCAAGTGGCGGAGTGCAGGGGGAGTCCTCCGCATTGCCATCATGAAGATATGACGCTATTTGATAATACTGTTGTGGATTACAAATGCAAAAGCGGGCGGCAGTGGTCTTGACGCTACGCCCCACCGTATTTGGTTCTGAATTGAATCTTGAAGGATTATTTAAGACATTCGTATGGTGTGGATGACGCAATCTGTACCGGTTGCTGTGTAACAGGAACCAGCACTTTTCTTTACTGTTCATCACGTTGTTTTTCCTGTGGTCGTCTATTAAGCAGAAATTGGCCAAGACTTGATTGGCGATATTGGTTACTTTACTTTGAGTGATTTCACTCTGGGGGTATGTCACTTATATGAGTAGCACATACATTGGGTAGTGTGTTGATGGATGCTTTGTGTGCTAACTGTGTTTCTTGTGTACTGTAGGGAAAGGAAGGCAAGGAGAGTATCGTCGCTTGAACGCTAGAGTCATAGACAGCACAGGTGATAAATCTACCTTTAGCGAGGCTTTAATGAGAGTAGTATTAGGAAGTGTGCTAATCTGTTTATTTTGTTTTACAGCTTCCTTTCCCTGCTGTCCCTTCCTTTTTTCCCTCCCTGGGTTTTCCCCTTTTGGGGTTTTTCCCTCACCGTATCGCTCAAATACCCTGTGTTTATACGTTCGGGGTGTTTGGGAGGTCCGGAGGTGGAGCTTATCACTGCGAGCGAATCCTGCAGAGTGCTGATCCTGACACAGACTGCCAACCTTGGAGCTGGGAAACCAAAGTTTGAACCATGGGGTCGCGTCCACATCCTGTGATTCTGGGCAAATTACTTAATCTCCCTGTGCCTATCGAAATACAAATAATGTGTCCTTGTGTAACGTAACTGGTGCTTATGTAAAGCGCTCCAATACCTTCGGGTCGAGTTTGCGCTATATAAAACTGCAAAAAAAAAGAAACTCTGAACTTAGATATAAGAGTTCTGCCAAATTGGAAACCCCAGAGCAAGGTATTCTGGGATAGTTTGCCGGAGAGCAAACAGGAACTAATGACAGTAGGAAGGATGAACTTTGGGCATCCTTTGTGCATTATTTCAGGAATGCGCAGTCACCAGTACCTTGCTAGCGCATTCCGAAACAGACTTCCTATCACCTCTCATAAGAACATGAATGGCAATCACGAAGAAACAGAAGGAATAATTCCAGCCTGTGTGTGGCTTAAGAGAGAACTAAGGTATGACCTGATCTCTGTTTGTACCAAGGGGCTGGGAATGCTCTCCAAGAGTCAGATGGGCGCCCTCCTGTATCCCCCGGGTCTGAAAGGTCTGCAGAAGGGCTCCCTTTGGAAGGTGCAACTGATCAGTTGGGAGTCAGCTGCATGGACCCTACTGGAGGCCTTGGTCTACTAGGAATGGGCCTCTGGGAGCTATAGCAGCCATGGATAACCCAATACCCTTGAGTGCCCAAATGAAGTTGTGCATATTGCTGCTAATTTTGAGTATATCCTTTCTCCCAAAATGTAATGGAATACACTGAACTCACCCATAGACTGTTACATTCAGGTTTTGCCATTTTTTAGCAAGGCATTTATTTCTATGCCACCCGTAATTAAGATCTAGTGGGAATTTCCTCTGTATTCTGAATGATGGTGATGCCTAAATGCTTGATTTCCTTTCATCTCCTCCCATCCCCTGGTCTGGCATTCCATACCATACTTTGGCATTATTCTCATTCAATTGATGTCCAGGAAAAGCCTCAAACTCGTTTGCCATCTTCTCTGTGACAGGGTTAGTCTTGCAAGCCTCAGAGATGTAGATTTCTAAGTGATCGGCTTCTAGTATTTATTTCCTACCATATTCTTGTCTTTCCAAAGGTGTGATGTTGGGGTGTTCTGTAATTGCTGCACTTAAGTATCTATATATAAGTCAAATTTTCTTCAGCTTTCATTAACCAAAATCTTAGTGTCGGGGGCTCTGTGTAGGGATTTGTTTGATTGAATGAATTCTGCATTTATTACAAAATAACTTAAACATTCCCACAGGTAGGACCAAGTAGTTGAAAGCTGTGACCACATCAAATATTTCCACTGCTAGTGTTGTTTTGAAAATTCTTCTACCTCTTAGAGAGAGTTCCTCACAAAAAGGCCTTGAATGCATCCCAAATGCTGTAAAAATGCACAACTTTTCAAGATGTGTCTAAAAACTCATCTGTGCTTTCTTTTAAGTTCATTGATAGAGTATCATTCATCAATAGTCTGTGATCCATTGACCACCGAGGCCTCGTGTCCTACATTGGAATTAATATCTCCAACTACATTGAAGAAGGGTCAGATAGGTGCGGTGATATATACTTAATGTCTCCCCCCTGTCTTTTGCCATAAGATCGAGGAACCGCTGATCATCTGTCCTGGAGAAATGGCCATAATTTGTGGGTGTTTAGCTCTTCGTATTTCATTATTTATTATCCAAATATCACACTAACACAATTCCTGCATTATATTTTTAGGCATTTTGAAACTTTTGGTGGGGAGCGGGGGGGAGGGTCATATAGGCTGGTTAGTAGTTCTGTCCAACTCCTTGTCAAGCAAGGTGTCAAAATCACCTTCTGCCACAAATAGTGCAGTCCATCGAAGTATAGAAAAGACACATTATAGGTTCGGGGTCGTCTATATCCGCACTGTAGTATCCAACGCATAGCGTGTTCACGCTGTAAATTGTACGCCTAACCATAACCCATGTACCTGTGTTGCATGTTTTAGTCTGAAGTATTTCTATATTAGGGTTTTTCCTAGCTATATTGACTGCACCCTTGGAAAATAGTTTGGGGTCCCTATTTGTCACCTGCTGAACCCCCTCTCCTGTTACAATGGAGTCTTGCATTCCTCGCTGATCCTGTGTCTTTCTTACAGTAATATCAAATAAGAGAGTTCTAGACATTGTATGATTTCACTTTGTTTCCTTTTCATCCGCAGCCCATTAACATTCTGTGTCGTATAATACATCTTCCTAACCCCCACGGTAGCCATCAAGGTATTTCAATGCTCTTATTGACTAGTCTAGTTAGTCTGGTCACTAGAACTTGAGGACCACAGATTTTTAAATATGTTTCCCAACATTCCCCACCTAATGTGTCCTCCTGCCCCCCTCCCTTCAGGAACCCTCAGCCATTGCTGGGGATTCCACAGAATGCCTCTTTCCGGCTTCTTTCTTTCCTAGTTTCCAGACTTACTTAGAGTTGAGTCCTTTGTGTTCACTTCACCCAGCCCCCCCAATCTTCTATTGTTTTCTCTTTATTTACACTTGTCCTCATACACTGGAGTAACTCTTCCTCCTTGTCTCTATTTCACATTATAAGTTTTGCTCTTCTACATCATTCTTAACATGGCTGGGGGTCTCAGCTCGGCTTGGCCCCCATCTTCTGCCAACTTCTATTCTATGCCCAAGTGCCCACTGCCAGTTCTCTATCACAAAACATATTAGGGACCTAGAGCAACAGAACAGATGTGGCACACCAGGGCCTTTCTTTTAAGGACTGATGTTAGCATCTGTTCTTTCACTAAGGGCCAGATGTAGGTTATCAAATATCGGTCGGTAACAACCAAAAATACCTATTTTCGGCCGTTACCTTCCGGTATTTGGATACTGAGATGTAGGGCATCTTCAAATACAGATTCGGTAATTTTACCGAATCGGTAATTTTACCAAATCGGTAATTTTACCGAATCTGTAAATTTACCGATTCGGTAAAATTACCGATTCAGTAAAATTACTGAATCTGTATTTTGAGATGTAGGTGGCACTGTAAACAGTGTCACAGGGCTTTAAGGATTCGTTATTTACCACCAACTATTAGTTGGTGGTAAATAACGAATACCTGTGTATATGCAAATCTGTGCATGTACACCTGTGCCATGTGGCACACATACATGCGCTTAGGGCATGTATGTGTGCCACATGGACACAAGCCCTAATCAGGGGTGCAACAGGGTGCCACCCTTGAATTTGACATTCTTTGCCACCCTTGTAATTGACATTCATTCCTATGGGCCTCCAGGCCCATAGGAATGAATGGCAATTACCGAATCGGTAAATACCGATTCGGTAATTACTGAATCTTACAGATTCGGTAAAAAAATACAGAAAATTTACCTACATCAGATTTACCAACTCTAAAATACCGAATCGGTAAAATTCGGTATTTTAGAATCAGTAAAAATAATTTACCTACATCTAGCCCTAAGTGTGTTAAAAGGTTCACTAATATATCCTGGACTTCTTTTAATTGGCGTCAAATTTAAAGGGCTTTTGGCGAGTTCTTTGGATTTCTTCCTCCAGATTGACCTCAAGGTACTCTGGACTATCCCTTCATTAAAGAGGTTTATAACAAGGTCTTATGATATCCCGTTCAGCTTTTTCGGGCACATTTAGAACATTTAGGTTATTCCTTCTCGAATGATTCTCTGTCCTTTCCAAGATTTCCTACATTGTTTCTACCTCTGCAGTATTTTTTTGTTTAGTGTCCTCATAATATCTTGTGCTAATGGACAGATCACCTACCCTTTTTTCCAGTGCCTGGCATGCTTCTTGTGTATCTGTTTACTGTTCTCCTAGATGGTGTATCTTTGTATCTCAATAGATAGATCTTCTAACATCCACCCATTAGCCAAGAATGTACCCTAATTCAGTCTGACACCACTGTCTTATCAGTACCCTGCTCTGTGGAACTCTCATGTGTCATTCTCACTGACCCACAACCTCCTTTTCAAGAGCCAAAACTGTAAACCTATCACGTGTTGCCACATTAGGGCCAGTCAGTATTTACATATTTCCCCAAGTGCTGCTCCTCACCCGGCTAAACACCCAAAGTGAGGATGCCTGTTGATTCATTCCAGCATCAGTGACTGAAGCATCAGGGTTGAGGGCTTCCTCTCTTGTGTCTCCTGCTTTCTTCTTTTCACCAATGCAGCTAGACTATGACTGAATACCCTACCCACATATGTTATGTTAAATGTTATGTTAACCTTTATATGTAGAGCGCACGTACACCACGTTAGTTTCTTGGCACTACTCTGGCGGTGTTGGACTGAGATGTTACTAGTATGCCTGTCTAAATAACCATGTTTGTAAGAGTTTGCTAAAGGTCATGAGGTCTGTGCAAGATCTGATCTCAAGAGGTAGGGAATTCCAGTATTTGGGGCCTAGTGTGGCAAACCTTGTCCCACCAACGCATTTTAGTTTAAAGGAAGGTAGGGTCAGGAGGTGTATATAAGCAGATCGTAGGGTGCGGGTCGGAGTGTACCTGTCGATCAGGCTGTTGATGAATTTTGGGTTTTTGCTATTCAGGGATTTAAAAATAATGCATCCCACCTTGAAGGCACATCTCTGGGTTATTGGAGGCCTGTGTAACTTCTTCAAAAGTGGGTTAATATGTTGGCGCCTGTTTTCCTGAAAAATCAGTCTGGCCGCCTGGTTCTGTACCATTTGAAGACGATGGGTGAGAAAGGCCAAGATGCCAAAGTACAGTGAGTTGGCGTAATCGATGTGGAATATCACCATAACGAATACTGCCTGTATTTCTGCTTCCTGTGTAAGGAACCTGCTGATTTGTCCACATACCCTGTGGACAATCATGCTGGTGTCCATGAACTTCCAGCCTAGATATATTTTCCTCTGTGACTATCTTCAAATGAGATCTTAAAGATGGCGGGGACATTACAGTGTGGATTTGATTCTGCTCCGACCTTCTTACATCCCCTCTTCTCCCTTGCCTTATCTCTGCGGGTGGGAAGATTGTGATATCCTCCTTCCTTCCTACATATGAGGGGTCTTTGAGAGGGGGGTCCTTAAAGAGCCATTGCACCCCAGTTTTTCTGACCATAGGGTATAACTGCCCAGTGTTGTTTTATCTTCTTCTATCAAAGTATCTCTGTCATATTTAATGCATTATTTTCTGAGATTTTCCACATCTTTCTGGCCATCCTTATCAGGGAAGAGAAAAGTCACATACTCATTTTTTGTACCTGGCAGCAACGCTGCACCCAGTACCAGTTTGAGGGCGGTGCGACCTGTGCTATTGCACCCGGGGCCAGGGTCAAGGTGGCGCCCTCTGCATGACAGACTTAACTGAGATAAAAGCAGCCTGCAGAGATCTTTGTGTGTGTGTGTGGCATTTTCAAGGGTATATTACAACAGCATGATCACTCTTGTGGTTAAAGCACTTGAAGGAAGATCTGCAATTTGTCTAGTCACAGTTTTGACTTGTGATATAGTAACATAGAGGGTTAATGTTCCTTCTACTAATCACAAAGAGTGACATATCAGGGAATAATATGTCATATAAATAGCACAGTGGGTTTTGCTTTTGTCAAAGAGATCCTTTTGTAACTTGGAGTTCATAAGTAACAATCCTATTATAGCACATTGACCTGTCAACAAAGTGCTGCATGCTGAATGAAAATTATAGGTTTAGAGCCTTATTGCTTGTCCCCTCAACCTTTTCTTATCCTAAGATTCTTCAGTCCAGTTCAGTTCAACTTTATTTGGATACAATACTACCGATAAAAGTACAAGAAACACAAATTCATCACAGTAATAAATACAACAGATTAAAATCCCATATACAAAAGCCAAAATGCCTCGTGCAAAAATGACCATCGTGTTAATATATACAGTTGTTAAAACAGTTCACAAATTATTTCATACAAAATCAGGAGTCCATCATAGATCTGCGTCCCCTTATTGCAGTTTTGAGAAAAGTGCCAGTGCGGAAAATCCGCTCAACATCATCTAGGTCTAGTAATAATCGGTATGCTGCCTCCAGAGTAATTGGTCTTCTGTTGTTAAAATATGGGTACAAAAACTGTTTAGAGTATTTAATATAATGTTTACAGAAAAATATAAAGTGTATGATAGTCTGCTCACTCCTCCCGTCACAAGAACACAAGTTAAAATTAAGATTTGGGCTATAACCAAGTGGAAAACAAAGTGCAAAACGAATTGTGCCAGCTCCTAATCGAAACTAAAGGCTCGTTTCCCAACGGATCATCGGTAAAGTCAAATACATGTGAAGCGGGTGACAGTACTGTTCCATAGCCATATAGTTACGCACAGTTGGTTTCCTAGACCCCACCACCTCCCGCTCGTTGTTATATAGGGAGTACCTTCTTCGGAAATGAAGCTGCTAATATGAGATCCCGGAAGACATTTTCTCTATTTATACTGCGCAAGCTACTCAGCACACCGCTTAGCCATGGGATTTCTAAGCTTTTCTCACAATGTAAGAAGTCCTTGATAATCAGTTGTGTCAAGGATGCTGCTTCTTTCTTCCACACTGATACCCACATAAGTTCTGGTTGTGCCTGAATAAAATCAATTATAACATTAATATTTAGCTCCTTGTGACATATATATTGCGGGGTTGAAATTGGGGTGCTCAGTAGTTTTCTGCAAAACCTATTTTCTTCCTGCTGGATTACTGAGCAGTTGACCGTTCCCCAAATCTCGGGGCCTTATGTTGCCACCGGGGTGCACTGAAGTTTATATATTTTCTGTACTGCTAAAAGAGCACCCGTGGTCTTAGGACGAGGTAGACTTAAAATTGAATTGGTGGCTTTTGAGAACTTGCTCCTGGCCTGAGCTAAATGCTCACGCCAGTAGCCGTTCGCAGCAAAGGCCAGTCCTAAATAAACAAAGGATTTTACCGAAGTCAACTTTTGGCCATCTATTGTAATCGGGCCTATTTCACGCTTCCCCGGGCCGCTACTCATCAGAAAGGATTTCTTGAAATGTACCCGCAGGTCTAACTTTTTCATATAATTATTAAAATTTTGGACAAATAGACACAGTGAGTTTGGAGTGCGGCCTATAAGAACCGCATCATCTGCGTAAAGAAGCACAGGGATGGGCTCTTTATTGATATATGGGACATCTTGGGTAGCCGTTTTCAGAGAGGTATTCAGCCCAATAATATATATAATAAAAATCAGGGGGGCCAACACGCATCCTTGTCTGACCCCCCTGCCAATATCAATGGGCCCTGAAACCTCTCCTCCCTTTCCAATCCTTACTTGGGCCTTGAGGTCTCTAAGTAAATATGCTAGGAAGTTCACCAATGTTTCGTCCAGCCCACCCGCCAGAAGGATTGCCAACAGCTTTGACCTATTCACTAGGTCAAAAGCTGTGGACAAATCTATAAAAGCCATATAAATAGGGGACCTCCTTGCAATAGTATATTTACTAACGATCACATTTAGGTTAAGGCATTGTTCCGTGGTTCCAACCTTGCCCCTGAAGGCCAACTGGCATGGGTCCAAGATATCATTTGCTTCTGTCCAATCCACAATTTTATTATAGAGGACTCTTCCTAGGATTTTGAGGGTATTATCTATTAGAGAGATAGGTTGATAATTGCATGGAAGAGATCTATCTCCCTTCTTGAAGATCGGGACTATTATGCTTCTTGCCCAAGACCAAGGTATTTTTGCCAAAGTTAGATTATTAAAAATATTCAAGAGCGGTGGGGCCCAGAAGTCTGGGTTCCACTTAATGAAATCGATAGGGAGCCCGTCTGGGCCCGGCGCTTTATTGCCTAGACTCTGGTTAATGGCGTCCACTTCTTCTGAATGCTTATTTCTATCGGTGCCGGGCTGCCAGGAATAAAGGTTAGTTCACAAGGAGATGGAGGGGAATAAATAGCTGAAAAATGATCGACCCATACGTCGCTAGCGATGTTACAGCTAATCAGCGTCAAAGACTGGCCCATTGAGCGGACTTCCCTGATTGCCGCCAAAAAAATGTTACCATTTTTCAGACTTGCAGTCTCGGACAATTTGTCCGATCGTTCAGTTAGGATTTCCTTCTTCCTAAATTTGGTTACCTTCGTGTATTCATTTCTGGCCTGTTTAACCCTTATTGTGCACCTCGGAGTGGCAGCAAGTGCCCGACGTAAATTCCTGTTAGTCTGGGAGCATTTGTGGTTAAACCATCTGGGGGTGGAAGCCACCTGAGGGGACGGTTTAGAGAGGATGATTTTAATCGTCTGGCAAATCTTCCCGAAGTCCTCAATTATCTGCCCTGGTGGTGGTTCTAGTGAAAGGCAAGAAACAATGAGAGGCATATTCTCCATTGCCAGTTTCCTGAAAATTACAGAGTTATCGGCCCCCTTCCAACACAGTCTTAGATTGTCAGTAGATACCGCTAAGTTTGTAGCCCCACATTCGATCTGAAAGGTCGGCCGCTGGGCTGTGTGTATCGTGATCTTAATGGGATTGTGGTCTCTGAAGTTAGAGGGTAAGACTTCGGCGGAAACCAGCCGTTTTTTCAATCAGAGGGCATACGAAAATATAATCTATAATAGATCTGCACCCCTTCCCCTATAAGTTGGGTGATTGGTCGTAGTAGTCCCTGCGACCAAGTCCTTAACGTTGGACAAATTATGTGATTTAGTCAACCGTTCAAGTTCTCTGCCTCTACTTGTAGATTGTGCAAAGTAGGCCGTACCCTTGTTGGCTTCTATATCATTGATTTTAGCATTAATTTCACCCCCCACTAATATACCCAAAAGGTCCCCATTATTGGATTGATTATCCAGATCTTAAATAAAATCGAAAAGCTTTAAAAATCTCTTGTTTGGAACTGACTGAAAATCATTGTTATAAAAATGTATCAAATAAAACTGAACCCCTCTTTTAAACAATACTGCCTGATAGTCTGAGCTATAAATTGGGATTGCCTTAAAACTTCCCACAGCAGCCACGTTAATCCCCATAAACAGTCCTCCCAAGGGTCTTCCCATCCTTGGTATTTGGGATGGTACGCTAAAGCAGTGACCCCCTCAATATATAGTTCTTCTGTGGCCCAGGTTTCCTGGAACATGACAATGTCATATTCCCTGATCAAATTTACCCAATCTGTATCATCCAGTTTTGATCGTAGACCTGCCCCGTTCCAGCTCAGTACACTCAGGCAAACTCCAGTGACACTTTTAGCTATGTCTATCCTCCCTTGGGCGCGTTTGGGTCTGGTTAATGCGTTTTGGATTGACCTATCATTAGCATCTGCGTTGGGTACCATGACTAATGGTAAATCTTGCATGTCCAAACTGGAAAGAGCATGATAGCTATTCGATGGGGGCATGACTGCTCTAGTACCTCTGTTTGGGGTTAGGGGTGGATTATAAAAATAACCCAGGGGGAGTGTGCTGATATTAGTTGGGGGGTTAAATGTTTCATCAGTGATAGATAGAAGCTCTCAGACCTGCTGGGGCCTTCTAAAATTTAGAACGATGCAATCCCCATCTATACATTTATTTGAAGGTCCAACCCACCCTACTCTCCTGGCCATGATTATATCCTCCCTTCTATGTGGGTCAACATTTTTATGTTTGTAAAGCCAGTCTACCCACTTATTTTGGAGGTCAGGCCAGGACTCTGTTTTTCTCTAAGTGCAGGGACACCGGTTAGGACAAGCACATATGGGGCGGAGGCAGGTGGGAGATGTAAAACATCCGAATTGAAATTTGAGCAAGAGTTACTATGCTCTCTATATACATCATTACTGCCATTAGCTGGCCTTGAGCCCTGCTTTAATGACCTGCTTTTGTTGTTGCCACCCTTGTGAGTATCTTTACCATCATTCCCCGTTAACAGCCTACTACATCTATTAGTATGGGCATCATGTTTTGCCAATAAGTCCCCCCCATTCTCACGTGGTTTACCAGAGACAACTTGGGGTGACGCTATGGGGTCTATTGCGCTTCGGGATTGCGGGACTCTATCACAATTGGTTTGACCGCCTATTTGGCAAATCAACACTGGTTGCAGAGCATTTTCCCCGCCCCCATCCCCGTTTATATTCACTGCCACAGTGTTTATCTTGGACATTTCTTTCCATAAGACATCAAGTTTCTTCACAAAAATCCCCATCAGGTCATCCAGTCTGGACTCAAATCCTTCCATCAAAGGGTCTAGGATTTCAATACCCATATGTAATGTAATGTAAGGATGTCTTGTAAAGCGCCTGAATCACCCCACATGGGGTATCTCCACGCTGTAGACCGCTGGGGAACCCGTCCTGGCTTTCCCTGTGAGATGGTCCCTACTGGGTATCTCCAAGGTGAAACCAGGCATCCCCGGCGTATGTGGGGGGCCGTTGTGGAGATGAGGCAAGCTAATGCCCAGAGTTGCCGAGTGTGATCCCTGGTTAGAGTAGGCACAGAGGCGAGAATTATTGAGTCCCCTGACCCTGGTCCACGACCATGCCGCTTCGGGAATTGAACCCTGGTCCCGGGCTGTTCTCTGCTTCCGGGTCTGCCGCCTCTAACCAGTGAGCCACACCACCATATCGGTTAAGTTAGGGGCATTAACCAAAGGGTCTTCAGTCTGGGTGGAAATAGAGTTAGTCCTACTGGCCTCAGCTGTTCCGTTACCACTCCTACCATCATTGCAACACGGGACATCTGTATTGAGATCTATTGTTTTTTGCCTGAGCTTTGGCTGATTTAGTTTTGGTGCGTTTTTCTTCCCCCCAGGTGCTGTAGCAGCCAATGTCTGCCCTCTGGCTATCTTACTCAGCGTTCCTCGTGTGTTACTTGCAGGTGCACTTAAATCCTGGTTGGCCGGAGAGGATGTCGATGAAATGCTTGTCACTACTATATCAGGACTTAAAGGCACAGGGGAAAATCTAAATTTTTTGTAGAAATTGAGACCTGAGGGCCCCCCAATTGACAGGCTCGATTGGGGCGGGGCAAGGTCTAAAGATAAACGTCTCTCGGTTGCCTGTATCTCATGTATGAGGACCGATTCGGCCCTTATAAAATAGTCATCTAATGTACCAACTACCCCCTTCCGTTTGCTCATTTTGGCAGTGGGGTTAATGTCTCTCAATACGTTGATGGTCTAAGGAGATAAGTATAACAACTTAGCTTTGCATAGTTAGTACATTACCTTGTTTCCCATGAGTCGGTGATCCTTATACAAGGTGCCAAGGGAGGTGGCTTAGCCCGGCCTCTTTCGGCCCCTGATGGCCACAGAAGGCCCGCCCTTTGCCCGGGCTTCGCCCGGCGGGCGCCCGCGTGCGTCCTGCGCAGCGGGGGACGTTGGAGCTAATGAGGTGCCACTGATGGATGGGGCGGGACCAAGGCTCTCCCTGCTGGCTCTTGGAGATCATAGTTCAGCAAATGCCCCCGCGGCTCCAACCAAGCGTCTCCCGTGAAGCGGGAGACGCGAGGAGCAAATGCGGTGCCGCTGATGGGTGGGGCGGGACCAAGGCTCTCCCTGCAGGCTCCTGGAGATCGTAGTTCAGCAAATGCCCCCGTGGCTCCAACGAAGCGTCTCCCGCGAAGATTACTAAAAAGGGTTTCTTGGGATAGCAATACAGTTTTAATAGTATGAGACCCAATCATTGTGTTAGTATTATGAGACAGATTTACTAACACTTTGTGCCTGGTTTGCCTCACAAAAATGATGCACAGCGGGTGTTGAGTGCTGTTTTGGGGCTTATTTTCTAGCACAAAATCCTGTATTGTGCTGGACAGCAGCCCTAAAGAGACAAAAAGTTGCACTATGTGCTTCTTTACGTCAAGGAGCCATACCATGGAGAGAATTGACATTACCATGCACTCACCCATGAATTTTGACGTTAACCCCTAGCTACTAACTTTGGTACAAAGGGATTGGCATAAAAAAGTACGCCTCCTTCACACAGGCGTAAAGTTGGAGAAAAGATTTCATTTGTCAAAACCTTTCCAACTTTGCAGGTGTGCTGCACCGTACAAACTTACAAAGTGGTAAAGTGTTAAACTTTGTCAAAGAAAATAATTTTCTACTAGAAGAGTACCCTTCGAGTGTAAATCCTACACTTGATATCACACAAACACCCTTGCACTGCAGTGCAGAGGTGTGTGCATTGACAGAAGGCGCCCTCAGGTACTCAGCACTTGAGGAGCGAGTAACAGCACAATATCTTAGTAGATATGGTGCTGATGTGCTCCCTCCTATCCACGCAAAGCAGCACAACTCTGGTTACTGCACATCATTCAAACTTAATTAATCAGCCCCTTTGTTTCTCCAATGGACCCTTAACATACAATGCCTACCAGTATTGATGACATGTGACTCCTACACAATGTCTTCTGTAACACACCCTATATATTGATATACACACTTGTATGACTCATTGTCTATGTATAGTATGTTTGACAGTCTACATTGGGATGAGTAGCGCTATAAAATAAATAAATGTGGGAGCAACGCTAAGGAGGGATTATAGGCACCATTGGAGGGTGGTAGTGAGGGAATGTGTGAAGGAGGTCATAGGGGCATGGTGGGAGAAGCCAACAAAGATTGTGGCACTGGGTACCAACAACAGTGAAGCTGGTCCCGGCTGCACCACTGGTGCTTCCCTCATTTGCCAATGGAAATTGGAGCACTTTATCCGACAGCTCCCGCTAATACGCTGACATTCATCAGATATTGAGGGCCTGCGAGCTCTTCATCCTGCCTGTGCTTCCCTCCAAGTCCTGTGTGACACCAATCTTTCCTGACTCAGCACAACGGTATCCTGGGGCCATCCAGGAGGACCCCACTGCTCAACTCGCAGCTCTGGTGGGCACATTGGAGCTCTCAGGTACTGCTTTGAACCAACGACCACTGTCTATCGTTTGGGATGCAAGCCTTTTTGCGTACTTATGTTTCGCACATCTTGTTGTACTGATTTCAGTTGTGGGTAAGACATGCGAGTCGGGTGGGCTGAGACGAAGGTGCTCTCGACGGGCTGTTGAGGCAGCTGTGCTCCCCGAGGCTGGTGCCGGCTCCATGATTGTTCTGTCAGTGATCGCTGGATACAGCATCTTGCCTTGACCTGCTGGTGGAGTTGACTTCCAGAAAAAAGACTACAGAGGATATTTAGCTTAGAAACACATGCACACTCTAAAGTAAGTGGGTGGCAACTTTTGAGGGACTATTGGCCTTAAAGTTCAGCAATGCGGAGCGGAAGCATTTTGCATAACCAACACTAAAGTACATTTTCTTAAAAAATAAAGTCTTTTGCTATTTGAATGCTTAATTATCAACCCAAGAACAACAAATATAACTTTGATATAACAAAATAACAAACAATTATGCCCCAACCCCAAAATTTAGAATCTCATAGATATTTAATAAAAATACACATAACTTCCTATAAATATTTGTTTAAATTAAATATCAACCATTGGAACAGAGAAATCATCAAAAAAATGTGGTCCAACAATAACATAAAAAAACAACTGTATACAATTAAAGTACTAAAAAGGTTATTGTGTTGATGCAGCGTTTCAGTGGCTTCTTGACCTTTATCCCACCTTCTTCAGGATCCATACCTGAATTAAAACTAGGAGAACTCATAAAAGATATATCTCTATAAAAACCAGTTGTTAAACAGATATCTTAACATATACGATTTGGCATACAATGTTGTTCTTACTATAGTTCTATTATATGTATATTGAGACCAAAAAGAATCATATTCAACTTGATGCACTTTAATATTATACATCTCAGGCATCAGTAAACATGATGTTTTATATATCAACCTTTGCCAAGTCTAGTTTCATGCACATTTAATTATTATGGTCAGTGTATATCATCACCATGGGTATCAAAATAAAATAAAAAGCATATGGGAAATCCTTACTTTCCTTCCTTTATATTAAAAAATTCTCTGGTTCAATGGATGACATAATATATCTACAAATATAAATAGGAATTTATGTTTATTTTTATTAAATATATCTGAGATTCTTAATACTGTGGTTGGAGCATAATTGTTTTTTTTACATCCAAGTTCTATTTGTTGTTCTTGGGTTGATAATTAAGCATCCGCAAAGCAAATGATTGGGGTTTAACAACAAGTATAGGGGTAAAAAAAATTGTATTGGTTTGGCTGAACCCTACCCCCTGTGCCTTTGTAAAAGATTGTGCTTATTAAATATGCTTTTGACATTGAGTAGCCTCAATCTATTGTCTCGGGGGCCACATCAACACTATGTGATGCTGTTTTTCAGAGAGCATAATTTACATTGTTGTCGCTGGCATTGAGCAATCCATATGCTTGGACATGGTCTCCAAAATGGAGTTTTTTGGAACAGCTTCACTCTGGATGGCACCCCAGAACTCAGTCTCTTTGACCGTTGGGTCTTTATGTGTGTGGCGACAGTGTTGGTGGAAGCTGTGTCCCGTGGTATCCCGTATTAAGGTTGAGTTTGGAAACCCTTCAAGCTCTATTAAGATTACTCACGATATCCTCAGCATTGGACATTATGTGGCACTTCCCCTTGATGGCTTTGAAGGAGCTATTCTTCTTTACACATATTCTCATGGCCTGGACTGCTTTGGCTTCTTGGTGACCACAACTGGTGATATCCATGGTGAGTCCTTTGTAACTTTCATTGATATCGGACACCAGATCTATTCTTGCTCTGGTGTGTAACTTGTATGCAATTCTGCAGTGTCACAGATTTACAGTGTCCACAGTTCTGCTGATGCGTTATTTTATAGTCTTCTTCATGAGCTGGCCCTTGGCTTTAGAGATGGGCCGGTGCTTTTCAAGATGGCGTTGAATGTGCATGTGTGTGTCTCATTGTGAAGTGGATCAGTTGCAAGGCACCAGCGGTGCTGCTCCGAACGAGCATTCTTATGCCAGGTTCAGTCAAGCTTTACCCTAGGTCACTCTATTGTCTTCCTGGGCTTCGAAAGGGCCTGTGAGATGTACCTCTCAGAAGTAAAAGTTGACATATCCCTATCCACATGCCCATGTTGGTCTGGCTGGAACGTGGTCTTGCGTTTATCTTGCAGAATAGTTCTGTGAACAAGACATGAACCAGTCTTAGCCAATCGATGGCCACTGTCATCTCCAGTTCTCCAATGTTTATCATGCAACTGAGGTGTTATTGACACCTCGTCAATCCTCGTTTTTGCATGAAAGTCACAAGGACTTCCTCTGCTGCCTCTTCCACTGGTGGCAGTGAATGAATGAATGAATGAATGAATGAAATATTATTTGTAACGCGCAGCTATGCCCAGTGGGCGTCAAGGCGCCTACACCAAAATATAACGCTGTTAGCAGACAGAAACAGAGCCTACTGGTATGCCTTAATAAAGAGCCAAGTTTTCAATGACTTCCTAAAGAGGTCAAGGGAGGGAAGTCGTTTGATTTCAAGGGGGAGTGAATTCCACATCAGAGGTGCCAATATGGAAAAAGCTTTGGACCCCCATCTGGCCTTCTTGGCTCTGGGGATTACCAGTTGGTGTTGCTCGCTGGATCGTAAACATCTGCTCGGAACATATCTGGTAAGTAATGAACCAAGGGCATCAGCCGAGCCTGCAGTTAGAGCCTTATATGTGAGGCAAAGAAGTTTGAAAGTGATCCTTGACGGAATGGGGAGCCAGTGGAGGTTCTTCCTCGCTAAGGTCATAGATGACAACCAGGGCAAAGCGAGAGCAAACCGCGCTGCAGCGTTCTGTATGACCTGTAGACGCTGGAGCAAGCCCTTGTTGGCCCCGGCGTACACTGAGTTACAGTAATCGAGCCTTGAGCCAACAAGGGCAATCACCACCTGTTTCCGCGCCTGTGGGGACAGATAGTGCACAATCCTTTTCAGGGTCTTGATGACACCCCAACAGGTCGCCACCGTTCTATTCACCTGTAGCTCCATGGAGAGCTGGGTGTCAAAGATGACACCTAGGTTTCTAGCAGATTTGGTAGGTATGGGGCAGCTGCCTAAAGAAGGGGGCCACCAGTCATCTGACCATATGTCCTGGTCCTTGCCAAAGACCAGGACCTCTGTCTTGTCCCCGTTCAACTTTAGGGAGTTGGAGACCATCCACTCTGCAACAAGTTGCATGCAGTTTCACTGACAGAGTGGGTCAGGGATACCATGATCTGCGTGTCGTCCGCATACGACACTACCTCCATCCCCTGAGATCTTACAAGTCTTGCAAGGGGGGCCACGTAGATCGAGCACTCACATGCGCGTCTTTGAGTCCAAGCCTCCATGCTTCACCTGCACAACACCTTCTCCTCTGCAGACTTTGGCCTAAGAATTAAGTGTTCCCGAAGTTGAAGCATTTGAGCCCTTCGGCTGGGCAGGCGCGGTCTTGTGGTAGTCCTCCTCAGTAGAGATCACAGCCTCACCTGCCCTTCAGACAATCTCCCTTCTGGCCAACATGTGTCCACATACTGTCAGTTTATCAGCTACAGCAGGTGGACCCAGCCTGACAAGCATGTCTTCAAGTGCACCAGTGTTGCGCCCCGGCATGTGAGAGTTTGTAAGATCTTTCCAGGTCAAATATTGATTTCAAGGAGATTTCGGATTTAAGACCAGTGAGATACTGGAACTTTGCACATGAACGTATCTCTACAACTTGTATCTTTACCATGCAAGTCGCTACAACAACTTACCATTGGGAAAGCGTTGGAGTTGGAATAGTATAATTTACTATTCCAATTTCAGGTTGTGCAACAGTAGGGAAAGTGTTGGAGTCCCATATCAATCCAACACCACTTCCCTTAAGGCAAATCATTGTAAAGAAGACTTCCGGGGTAATGGAATGCATTGTAAAGATGCATTTGAGGTTCAGGCCACGTTGTTAAGGCACAGTTTGGTTCGAGCCATGGTATGAAGGCTGTTTCCTGTGATTGGCGCTTCCCGTCAGGGCACTGACTCAGCCGCTGCTGTGCTTGGTGGCAGCTGGTAACTCATGGGCCCACCCGTCACCAATGTTATGTGTCAGGTCACAGCGGATTGGCCGGACACCTAAGGAAACCCAGTGCACAACTCAACCAAAAAGGAGGACCCCTTCAGGCTGATGTTCCATTGTGAGTACCGGCTGGAGCACGGAATTCGTGGTATGTTCCAGTGGGTGTATCCTACATTATGATCTCTGATTACAGAAAGGTTAGCCCCTCCCGTCATCTAAGAAGGGATGAATTGTGAAAAGTACAATCTTCAGGGGGAGTCCACCTAAGAGAGGATGACTAGCTCTCTCCCCGCCCATACAGTGGTGTATGCTGCTTATTGTTGCCTTACAATAAAATATGCACCCCTCTCTCTGAGTAGTGGTTGGTATCGTCCGATGTTCTATATGGCTTCTGCTGGAAGCCTCCAGTGTGAATAACTGGATCAGATCCGTTATTCACTGCTGTGACGTTACAAAATTAATGAATATAAAGCATTTGTAAGCGCCCGTTCATCCAAGGGTGGCGCTGAATAAGAGATGTTTATTGTTACCCAACTCAATGGCGCTCATTTTATCGACCTCGAAGGGATGAAAGACTGAGTGGACCCGCTGGGATGTGAACCTGTCACCAAGAAGTTGAACAAAGGCCCTCCTACAGGGGATGCATTAGTCCACTGAGCCACCAGACCCAGCGTTAACCACTTAGATTCACCAAAGTGGTTTACCACCGTTGAGATGTCACCCAAGAGAAGTAATAGTTTCTCTTCTCCTCCACCTCTCTGCCTGTGTCTGCAGAGACCTGACCGTATTGATGGAATGGTGGTTACCAATCTATAATTCTGTGTGCGTACCCCACTGTCCGCTAACCTCCATTTACAGAAAGGCTGGCCACTCACTATGTGGAGTGGTATATTTTGTTGTACCTGCTGCCCCCTCACTCCGTGGAGTGGTACATTCTGCTTTACCTTCTGCCCCCTCACTCTGTGAAGTGGGACCTTCTGCTGTACCTTCTGTCCCCTCACTCCGTGGAGTGGTATATTCTGATGTACCTTCTGTCCCCTCACTCTACAAAGAGGTATATTCCGCTGTACCTTCTGCCCCCTCAATCTGTGGAGCGGTACATTCTGCTGTACCTTCTGCCCCTTCACTCTATGGAGTGGTACAGTCCTCTGTACCTTTTGCCCCCTCACTCTATGGAGTGGTATAGTTCTCTGTACCTTCTGCCCCCTCACTCTATGGGGTGGTACAGTTCTCTATACCTTCTGCCCCCCTCACTCCGTGGAGTGGTACATTGCACTGTATCTTCTGCCCCCTTACTCTGTGGGATGGTGCGTTCTGCTCTACCTTCTGTCCCCTCACTCTGCGGAGTGGAACATTCCGCTGTACCTTCTGCCCCCTCACTCTGTGGAGTGGTACAGTCCGCTGTATATTCTGCCCCCCTCGCTGCATAGAGTTGTTACAGTCCGCTGTACCTTCTGCCCCCTCACTCTCTGGAGTGGTACAGTCCGCTGTACCTTCTGCCCCCTCACTCTGCGGAGTAGTACATTCCGTTGTTCTTTCTGCTACCTGGGGACACGCCTTAAAGTGGCTGGGCTGGGATCACGTGGCTCTGGGCCCGAGGGTTTTATAACACCCTGGACCAGCCGGCCGAGCAGGTCGGGCCTGGGCCGCGTGTGCCTGGCGAGGCTCCTTTTACAGCCTGGGAACCCGATAAACCTTTATTGTTATTAATCTTTCATTGTGATATGAAGGCTTCAGGCAGGCCCGGCTGCCAACTCGACTCACGTTGCACCCGCTGCCTGCCCAGGGGAAGGCGAGGAGCCCCTCCCCGCCCTGCCCTGAGCAGACAAAGCTTCGAGAAACCTCAGGAACTTTAATGCAGTTTTATCAAGAATAAGAGAACACACGAAACAACAGGCCCAGAAGTGACGCACGGAATGTGTAGAAAAAGAGACGAGTCGATAACAAATACATTTTAATTTCCTGTCTGGTTTCTGACCAGGGTGACCAGACCTTGAAGCTAAAAGCAGGGACATGCCATGAACATAGAAGTAGGACTACAAGTTCAGAGCAGCCCAGGGGCACAGAGTCCCTTCATTAGCAGCAGCGCACAGACAACGTGGCAACACGGGCAGCATCTTTTTAACTTAGCAGCTCTCTGCCAGGGAGCAGGGCCATTCTGCACCGAGGAGCATTGGAGCGACCCTCAACATTTGTTCATTGGATTTTCTCCGAAAACCGAGGTATGAAAGACATGCATTGAAATCTCCCAGGACAGATGCTGAAGAAATGGGACTGTCCAAGCCAATCTGCTGGCCACCCTGCTCGTGACGTCAGGGAGAGCCCTGGAGTCCTTAGTCCGATGGTGCATCATTCTATACATGTTCATGTATGACATACATAGGCATGCAGTTGTGGGTCCAATCCGCAGACCTGCTGTCGTCAAAGGGAGCAGGGTTCACCATACTTCGGCATGTAGATGGCTGATGCCCTGGCGGGGGGGCCTCTATCCCCCATCAAGGCTGGTGCCCTGGTCTGTGGCGGGGGCCTCTCTCTCTCATCAAGGCTGGTGCCCTGGTCTGTGGCGGGGCCTCTATCCCCCATCAAGGCTGGTGCCCTGGTCTGTGGCGGGGGCCTCTCTCTCTCATCAAGGCTGGTGCCCTGGTCTGTGGCGGGGCCTCTCTCTCCCAGCAAGGCTGGTGCCCTGGTCTGAGGCACGAGGCCTCTCTATCCCAGCAAGGCTGATTCCCTGGTCTGTGGCGGGGTCCTCTCTCTTCCAGCAAGGCTGGAGCCCTGGTCTGTGGCGGGGGCCTCTCTCTCTCCTCAAGGCTGGTGCCCTGGTCTGTGGCGGGGGCCTCTCTCTCTCATCAAGGCTGGTGCCCTGGTCTGTGGCGGGGCCTCTATCCCCCATCAAGGTTGGTGCCCTGGTCTGTGGCGGGGGCCTCTCTCTCTCATCAAGGCTGGTGCCCTGGTCTGTGGCGGGGCCTCTATCCCCCATCAAGGCTGATCCCCTGGTCTGTGGTGGGGTCCTCTCTCTTCCAGCAAGGCTGGTGCCCTGGTCTGTGGCGGGGGCCTCTCTCTCTCATCAAGGCTGGTGCCCTGGTCTGTGGTGGGGGCCTCTCTCTCTCATCAAGGCTGGTGCCCTGGTCTGTGGCGGGCCTCTATCCCCCATCAAGGCTGGTGCCCTGGTCTGTGTTGGGGGCCTCTCTCTCCCATCAAGGCTGGTGCCCTGGTCTGTGGCGGGGGTCTTTCTCTCCCAGCAAGGCTGGTGCCCTGGTCTGTATCGAGGGCCTCTCTCTCTCATCAAGGCTGGTCCCCTGGTCTGTGGCGGGGCCTCTCTTTCCCATCAAGGCTGGTGCCCTGGTCTGTGGCCTCTCTCTCCCAGCTAGGCTGGTGCCCTGGTCTGTGGCGGGGGCCTCTCTCTCCCATCAAGGCTGGTGCCCTGGTCTGTGGCGGGGGCCTCTCTCTCCCAGCAAGGCTGGTGCCCTGGTCTGTGGCGGGGGCCTCTCTCTCTCATCAAGGCTGGTCCCCTGGTCTGTGGCGGGGGCCTCTCTCTCCCAGCGAGGCTGGTGCCCTGGTCTGTGGCGGGGGCCTCTATCTCCCAGCGAGTCTGGTGCCCTGGTCTCTGGCGGAGGCCTCTATCTCCCAGCGAGTCTGGTGCCCTGGTCTGTGGCGGGGGCCTCTCTCTCTCAGCGAGGCTGGTGCCCTGGTCTGTGGCGGGGGCCTCTATCTCCCAGCGAGGCTGGTGCCCTGGTCTGTGGCGGGGGGCTCTATCTTCCATCAAGGCTGGTGCCCTGGTCTGTGGCAGGGGCCTCTATCTTCCATCAAGGCTGGTGCCCTGGTCTGTGGCAGGGGCCTCTATCTTCCATCAAGGCTGGTGCCCTGGTCTGTGGCGGGGGCCTCTATCTCCCAGCGAGTCTGGTGCCCTGGTCTGTGGCGGGGGCCTCTCTCTCTCAGCGAGGCTGGTCCCCTGGTCTGGGCGGGGGCCTTTATCTCCCAGCGAGGCTGGTGCCGTGGTCTGTGGCGGGGGCCTCTCTCTCTCACCAAGGCTGGTGCCCTGGTCTGTGGCTGGGGCCTCTATCTTCCAGCGAGGCTGGTGCCCTGGTCTGTGGCGGGGGCCTCTATCTCCCAGTGAGGCAAGTGCCCTGGTCTCTGGCAGGGGCCTCCTTCTCCCAGCTTGGCTGGTGCCCTGGTCTGTGGCAAGGGCCTCTATCTTCCATCAAGGCTGGTTCCCTGGTCTGTGGCGGGGGCCTCTATCTTCCATCAAGGCTGGTGCCCTGGTCTGTGGCGGGGGCCTCTCTCTCTCAGCGAGGCCGGTGCCCTGGTCTGTGGCGGGGGCCTCTATCTTCCATCAAGGCTGGTTCCCTGGTCTGTGGCGGGGGCCTCTATCTTCCATCAAGGCTGGTGCCCTGGTCTGTGGCGGGGGCCTCTCTCTCTCAGCGAGGCCGGTGCCCTGGTCTGTGGCGGGGGCCTCTTTCTCCCAGCAAGGCTGGTGCCCTGGTCTGTGGCGGGGGCCTCTATCTTCCATCAAGGCTGGTGCCCTGGTCTGTGGCGGGGGCTTCTATCTTCCATCAAGGCTAGTGCCCTGGTCTGTGGCGGGGGCCTCTATCTCCCAGCGAGGCTGGTGCCCTGGTCTGTGGCGGTGGCCTCTATCTTCCATCAAGGCTGGTGCCCTGGTCTGTGGCGGGGGCCTCTATTTTCCATCAAGGCTGGTGCCCTGGTCTGTGGCGGGGGGCCTCTATCTCCCAGCGAGGCTGATGCCCTGGTCTGTGGCGGGGGCCTCTATCTCCCAGCGAGTCTGGTGCCCTGGTCTCTGGCGGGGGCCTCTCTCTCTCAGCGAGGCTGGTCCCCTGGTCTGGGCGGGGGCCTCTATCTCCCAGCGAGGCTGGTGCCGTGGTCTGTGGCGGGGGCCTCTCTCTCTCATCAAGGCTGGTGCCCTGGTCTGTGGCGGGGGCCTCTATCTTCCAGCGAGGCTGGTGCCCTGGTCTGTGGCGGGGGCCTCTATCTCCCAGTGAGGCAAGTGCCCTGGTCTCTGGCAGGGGCCTCCTTCTCCCAGCTTGGCTGGTGCCCTGGTCTGTGGCAAGGGCCTCTATCTTCCATCAAGGCTGGTTCCCTGGTCTGTGGCGGGGGCCTCTATCTTCCATCAAGGCTGGTGCCCTGGTCTGTGGCGGGGGCCTCTCTCTCTCAGCGAGGCCGGTGCCCTGGTCTGTGGCGGGGGCCTCTATCTTCCATCAAGGCTGGTTCCCTGGTCTGTGGCGGGGGCCTCTATCTTCCATCAAGGCTGGTGCCCTGGTCTGTGGCGGGGGCCTCTCTCTCTCAGCGAGGCCGGTGCCCTGGTCTGTGGCGGGGGCCTCTTTCTCCCAGCAAGGCTGGTGCCCTGGTCTGTGGCGGGGGCCTCTATCTTCCATCAAGGCTGGTGCCCTGGTCTGTGGCGGGGGCTTCTATCTTCCATCAAGGCTAGTGCCCTGGTCTGTGGCGGGGGCCTCTATCTCCCAGCGAGGCTGGTGCCCTGGTCTGTGGCGGTGGCCTCTATCTTCCATCAAGGCTGGTGCCCTGGTCTGTGGCGGGGGCCTCTATTTTCCATCAAGGCTGGTGCCCTGGTCTGTGGCGGGGGGCCTCTATCTCCCAGCGAGGCTGATGCCCTGGTCTGTGGCAGGGGCCTCTATCTCCCAGCAAGGCTGGTGCCCTGGTCTGTGGCGGGGGCCTCTATCTTCCATGAAGGCTGGTGCCCTGGTCTGTGGCGGGGGCCTCTCTCTCTCATCAAGGCTTGTGCCCTGGTCTGTGGCGGGGGCCTCTCTCTCTCAGCAAGCCTGGTGCGCTGGCGAGGTCTGGTACCCCCAAGTGACTTCTCCTGCTCGTCCTGCTCACTTTGTATCTTGACATTACCTGTTTTTGTTCACATTCTGCTGTCTTTGAATCTTGGGGCCGCTCATCTCTGACACACCAGTGAAGTATGGAACTGTTCTAGGTGTGTCAATAGTCTTTATCTTATCTTCTTCAACTGAAAGACAGAGCTTTGAATCTTGGGCCCCTCACTTCTGATACACCCGTGAAGTCGAGAACTGGTCTTAGATGCTCCAATAGTCTTTGTCTATGCATCTGGAATCGAAAGACAGAACCTCAAATCTTGGGGCCCCTCACTTCTGATACATCCATGAAGCAGAGAACGGGTTCTAGATGCTTCAATAGTCTTTCTCTTAGCATCTAGAACCGAAAGGTAGAACGTTGAATCTCGGGCCTCTCCCCTCTGCTGTCTCACCTTCCCAAGAAGTCCCTCCCCTGTTGGCCGAGGTGAAGCATGGAGGCCTGGGCCTTGGTGGGCAGGTGGGCTCCAGCTAAGATAGTGCTTCATCCTCCTCTGAGGAGCCCCCTATGCCAGGAATAGGGTCGGCCAGCCCGCCTGCTGGGCATACTATGTGCTCCCATCTGCCAGGGGGCAGTGGCATGGCTGGCACTGGTGGGTAGTGGAGATGTGAGGACTGGCACGGGTGGGTCGTGGAGATGAGCAGCTACCAGTGGCAGGGCTGGCACGGGTGGGTCGTGGAGATGAGCAGCTTCCAGGGCCAGGACTGGCATGGGTGGATAGTGGAGATCTGAGGACTGGCAGGGGTGGGTACTGGATATGAGCAGCTGCCTTGCTCAGCTAATCAAAAACAATCGTGCTCTAAACATACAAAAATTATGAATAAGTGTTGTCATTCGACAATAACAATAAATTTGCCAATGTAACATGTGCATATGTTACATTGGCCAAATAGACAAAGATATCAAACTTGAATTGATCTCTGAAATATGTATTTGAGGGATTTGTAAGAAAATTGGTTTTCTCGTTCAAAAATGTCCTAGCGATTTCAAATGAATTGCTACACAATTAATCTCTGTTTTTCTGATTATTGTTATTGTTAAATGACAACACTTATTCATAATTTTTGTATGTTTAGAGCACGATTGTTTTTGATTATCTTCACAAATGAATATTGAAATATTTAGATGAGATACTACTGTGAAATGTCACTGTTTTTATTCTCTGTAAAACAATGTATGAAAGTTAAATGAACTACACAAAGTAAAAAGGTATAAATAAATAAACAGAGAGAAACAAAAGACAGTTGTTTTTCTTAAAATCACGAAGAAATTATCGCTTTTTGAAAATTATTGTCAGGGAAAGGCTACTTTTTCTAGTGATTATAGTTGTGTACAATGTGGCTTGAAGTTCCTCCTCTGTTTTTTAATTTGTTCCCATTCGTGCCTGTTATAAATGCATGCTTCTGTTTGATCAGCATGTCTAATTGCTTCTACCTTTTTTTGTTTTAGCTCCTCCCTGCAGACTGACCCAGGTACATGTGGTGTTCCACTTTCTTTAATTAACGTGTATTTGTACACACTTCTTTTTGTCTTTCGGGGATGGCTTCTATTTTTTTGCAGTTGTAGCGCAAACCTCACCCAAAGGTCATGCAGCAATTTACATAAGCACCAGTTCTTATTTATTTATTTATTTATTTAGGAGATTTGTAGAGCGCATGGCTGCCCGAGAGCGTCCCAGCGCTGACAAAATCCACCAAGATCTCCAAAGAAGGGGCCGGAGGGAGCGAGGAATCAAGGGAACAGCCATGTCTTCAGGGATTTGCGGAACGTTAAAAGATTAGGTTGAGCCCGGAGGGCCGGTGGAAGAGTGTTCCACAGCTTGGATGCCTGGACTGAGAATTGTCGACCTCCGGAACGAGATCTTTGGAACTTGGGTATCTTGGTCAGGTGGGCATTGGTAGATCGTAGTGTTCTGGTTGTCGTGTGGGGGGATACGAGATTTTTGAGAACCGGGGGTGCTTTTCCGTGCAGAATTTTATGAGTTAGGCACATGGCCTTGAAATGCACCCTCTGTTCCACCGGGAGCCAATGCAGTTCTTTAAGTGCAGGCTTAGCAGAGCAGCGTTTTTTGGTGCCAGTGAGGATTCTGGCAGCCGCATTTTGCACCACCTGAAGCTTAGAGATGACTTTCTTTGGGGATCCGAGATATAAGGCATTGCCGTAGTCCAGTCTGGACAGTATAAGGCCCTGGATGACCAGTTTTCTGGACTGGAATGGAAGGAGTGGAAGAATTTTGCGAATGGATCGGAGCAAGCCAAAGCAAGTTCCTGCGGTTTTTTTGGCCTGGGTACTGAGAGTGAGTTTATCGTCTAACCAAATCCCCAGACTTTTAATCTCAGTTTTGGGGGTTGGTGGTGGGCCCATACTGGGCGGCCATAGAGATTCCGGGCGGAAAAGGGACTGGTTGCCTAGTACCATAAGCTCCGTTTTTTCCCCGTTGAGCTTTAAATGGGAGTTGCTCATCCAGCTGACTATGTTCTCCAGGCAGGAATACAGATCGATGGAGGGAGGTTCTGACTGGCTCAGAGAAACGACCAGCTGTGTGTCGTCCGCGTAGGTCAGGAGTTTAATGCCGTAGGGGACGACAATTTGTTCTAGAGGTGCCATGTATACGTTGAAGAGTGTCGGGCTCAGGGAGGAGCCCTGGGGCACTCCGCAACGTATTGGGGTTTCCTTAGAGATACAATCTCCGTCTGCTACCTGAAAGGAGCGGTTGTGGAGGAAGGATTTTAGCCACTTAAGGGCTGTCCCGGTGATGGCAAGGTTTCCTAGGCGTTGGGCAAGGATGTTGTGGTTGACGGTGTCGAATGCTGCACTGAGGTCCAGGAGGATCACTGCCACTGATCCTCCTGCATCGATGACTTTCCTGGATTCTTCGACTACCGCCACCATTGCTGTTTCTGTCCCTTGGCCCGGGCGGAAGCCCGTTTGAGAGATTTTTAGCAGCTCGTTGGATTCCAGATAGTGTGAAAGCTGGGAGTTTATGTGTTTTTCCGCCAGTTTACTGATGCCTGGAAGTAGAGATATAGGTCTGAAATTGGCCAGATTGTCCGGGTCAAGGTTAGGTTTTTTTAAGAGTGCCTTCACCACAGCTTTTTTCCACTTTGTGGGCACTATTCCAGATTCAAAAGAGGTATTGAGTAGGTTGGTTATAAGAGGCAGGATAGTCGGGGCTACCTGCTTGAGATGTCTTATCGGGGCTGGGTCATGGGGCGATCCGCTTTTAAGGGCTTGTAGTATAGAGGTCAGAATTTCCGCATTGATGGGTTGGAAAGTGCTAAGTTCGATACCATTGCTCTGGTGTGGGGAGATGGGAAGGGGGGATGGGCCTAAGGGAGAGAGAGGTGGAAGGTGTTTGAGTATGGTTTGGATTTTGGAGTCAAAAAAGTTGGCTAACTCATTACAGTGTTCTATTGTGGGGTCTCGAGCAGCTGGGGGAGTGGGGGGTTTTAGAAGTTTTTTCAAAGTGAGAAACGTCTCCCTCGACGAGTTTGCTGCCTGGCTGATTTTCTCGCTGTAAAAGGAGATTTGTGCGTTTTTCAGGGCTTTTTTATAGTTGAGAATCATCAGTCGATAGTTGTTTTTATTAGTATGATTGAAGTCTTTTCTCCAGACTCTTTCTGCTCTCTTGCACGCTTTCTTAAGAAGGCGTATTTCTTGGGTAAACCATGGAGAGGTGGCTTTTGTCCTTGGTTTAGGATGAGGTTTTTTAGGGAGGGCTAGGTCTAAAGAGTTGGTAATCCAGGATGAAAATTCCCTGTCTGCGAGGTCGATGGATGAACTGAGGGTGGGGACTGTATCCTCGAGGGCTTGTTTCCATCTCGACACGTCTAATTTTGCCCAGGGTCTGGATGGTCTGCCGGGGGCTTGATTTTGCGGCGGTTTGGAGTAAATGTGCCAGCTGAAAGGAATCAGAAAATGGTCGGACCATGGCACAGGGGTAGGGGGCCTGGATACAAGGTCCTGAAAATTACAGAATATGGGGTCGAGCAAGTGTCCCCGATTATGGGTGGGAAGGGAGTTCTGTAAGTGCAGTTGCAGTTCTCCAGTTCAAAAGTGGCAGTTCGCATACTAACATTTTCCAACCAGGACATTTGTATTATAATCAGCGTGACTGCTTTGCACACTAATATGAAGCAGTGTTTCATTTCACTTTGCAATTAGGCATGCGTGCACAGTTGGGAGCTCTTCGGAGGCTATGCTTACTAATGGAGGCACCGCTTTCCAGTTATATTTTTTGCAGTTGTAGACGGAACCCGAACGGAAGGTATTGGAGTAGTTTACTTAAACACCAGACATCCAATTCCAAAGTGTCAGCTCACCGCGCTAACATTTTCCAACAAGGACATTTGTATTATAATCAGCGCGACTGCTCTATTCACTAATATGAAGCGGTGTTTAATTACACTTTGCAATTAGGTGTGCACAGATGGGAGGGCTTCGGTGTCTACGCACACTAACGGAGGCACCACTTTCCTGTTCTTTTTTTAATTTTTTTGCAGTTGTAGCGCTGATAGAGCGCGCAGGTCACCCGACTCGGTTTACCATACTCTCCTGGGCCCATAAAACAAACATAAACTTGTATGTGAGTCTATCCAGGTAATCTGCGCGCTTTTATAATCAGTGATTTTTGAATTTCTTTTAGGACCTATACCATTGACTTACCAATCCTTGAAATCTTTACCTAAAGTTCTAAGGGATCAAGGGTGTTAGAATAATAGGAAAATAACATTTGCACTCATATAATAACCACAGACTCAGGAAGTTTTAAAATCTTTATCTAAGTTTCTTAAATGGTCATGATCCAAAGATTAAACACCAACAGACTTTCAATCATGAAGATCAGAATCAATATGTAATCATGCAAAAGATGTATTAAGCTGTTTTCGATCATTTAGCAGTAAGGGAGGGTAAAGAGAAGGAACATGATATGTGATCAAATGATTTTGGGCATTTAACAAAAGGGAGAGTAAGGAAAAAAGAAATACGTAATAAAAACTGTTTCAAGATATCAACAATAGGGAGGGTAAGAAAGGGAACATATGTCAAACTTTTAACGGTAGGAAGGGTACAGAGAAGGAAATAATACAATGACGAACCCACACAGATTTATAATTACCTAGAATGGTGTGAAGACCAAAGCCTGGCCACGGGCTGGACAAAGGACAGAACCCCGAAAATGCAGGCGCCAGCAAGGCAAGCAGCTGCAGACCAGAATTCAGGACAGGTAAAGCCAAATTAAATCAGGACAGGACCACCAAAGGTTAAGACCGGCACCCGCAGTCAAGTTGCAACGCCTGCGCTACTCCCTCTCTGCAGCTAACAGCCAGAACCCCGATTGGGTTATCGATTTTCCAGACAAATTGCTTCTCCAGCACTTCCGTTCCCAGAACCCCGATTGGGTCAGCAAATCTTCTGACAGAGTGCTCCGCAGCCCTCTGTTCTTGGTCACCTATTGAGTGCGTTGGCTCAGTGACAGGTCAGCTATTCGGACAAGTCGGACAATCTAACTAGCTAAGCCTACCTTAGTTATACTATTTTTCGGGTCAGTGTACCACCCCCCAATGTTGCAATTGTAAGGATCCCCAATTTTGATTGGACAAAAAAATGAGGAGAGGTCATCACACCATACCAAAATGACACTTTTTCTTTAAAATATTAATGTTAGCATTCCCGTCCAGCATTTTATTTTCTCACGTATGTTTTATTCCACCCGACAATGAATATTCCAATATTGATTCCAATTTAGTTCATATGAGAATTCTGCTTCCTCCTTAGAGTTCGGGAGCTGAGGTTTCCAGGCGCATCTTGGTCCAGACTGTCCCTGGCAATCATTCAATGCCATGCCTCAATGGTTTTTCAGTCTCTGGTGTGCAGGCTCAAAGGTTTCAATATGGAGTGCACTGGATTTCAAAATAGAGTCACAGATACATTTCAGGCCCAAACACGAGCTGATAGTGAAGCAGAAAAGAATCAGTTTTAGAACAAAGAATAAACAAATGCACTGTATACCACTTATCTCTACTCTATTCCCATTACTTTACATTTAACTATTGCGTTAGTGTTAAGCAGAACGAACAGCTTAGCAAAAAGCAGCAGTCCAAGCTTCATGCATGCTGTAACACAGAGCAGCCATCTTAGTTCTAGTGCGCAGAAGCAAAAGTTTCCCTACAAGCGAAAGATACGTCATGTCACGTGAGTATGACAGACGCATGGGCAGTAAGAAATCCCGCATAGCAGCAGCCATATCATTGCAAGCGGATTAACATTAGTAAAAGCACATATGCAAGCTTCCCTCCAATGTCGTGTAATGCGATATTAATAATACAAACATATTGATTAGCACATTAACGTTATGTCGAGACGACTGAATTCAAGCAAGTCGCGTTACATACGAATCCTTGCTCCATCAGCGCAAACCTGACCGGAAGATATTTGAGCGATTTACTTGAACACCATTTCTCCGGTTCCAAAGTGGCAGCTCTCTGCGCTAACATTTTCTAAGGACGACATCGGACAGCATTATGTTTGCTCCCCCGCTCACTTGCTGAAAACATGACTTCAACAAATGGCTCTTATCCTCCTTTTCCTCTCCTTTCCTTGATTTGTTCCCATGTGAAATGAATCCAAAAAACTAAATAACACTGGCTGTAAATGTTGTCCTTTTCTGACATTTTTCCTTTCCAAAATGAAGACTCGGAAGGGAGTGGAAAAAAAGGTTCCAAATACAAAAAGTGGCCAAACTGGTTTTGTTCACAACCAAACACATTAGCGCCACTTTATTAACTTTGCCATTGAAGCCTACTTTTGTTTTCTCTTCTATCTTTTGAACAGCAGTGTTCCTTTCTCCTGCTCTTCCGCTGCCCCTCCCCCTCTCTTTCATCCTCTTTCTCTTATTTCCTCTCCTTCTGTCTCAGTTTCCCTCCTCCTCACTTGCCTTAAACTGTGACTACAACAAATGGCTCTCACCCTCTCTTTCCCCCTTTCCTTTATTTGTTCCCCTGGGAAATGGATCCAAGAAAACTAAAAAAAATCTCTTTGGCTGCAAATGTCATCTTTTTCAGACTTTTTTCTATTCAAAATTGCAGCCTCGGACGGAAAGAAAAAAAAAGGTTTAAAATACAAAAAATAAACACTAAATAAATCAAGACAGAATGGTCGCAGAGTGGCCAGATTGGTTTTATTCACAACCACACACATTAGCTCCTCTTTACAGAGTTTGCCAGTGAAGCGCTACTTTGGTTTTACCGTCTTTCTATCAATAACATTGTTTTTCCCTGGTAAGGAAATACACCATTCCTGGATGTACTGCAATACCTTGTTGATGAGTACAGTGGAAAATATTTAAGTGTGCTCCTCGACTCGTCCTTGGTCCAATCGCAATAAACCCAACCAATTGCATTGATGTATCTGCCTCACTATAGTGTTGGGGCCCCCTTCAAAATATGATATATCACCACTCTCACCGCACTCATCTCACACCGCCCACACCCCTACAGTGTTTGCTTTGCCCCTGGCAGCTGCCCCCTCTCTCTTTCTTCCTCTCATTCCCTCTTTCTTTCTGTCTCGCTCCTCCTCACTTGCTAAAAACCATGACTTCAACAAACAGCTCATACCCTCTGCTTTCCTTTATTTATTCCCCTGTGAAATAGCTTTTTTTTTAAAAACACTTGGCTGCACATGTTGTCGTTTTCTGCCATTTTTCTATTCCAAAAAGCGGCCTCTGGACAGAGAGGAAAAAAGTTCAAAATTTGAAACAAAATAACACCCTAAATATAGAAATACAGAGTGGTCACAAAATGGCCAGATTCGTTCTATTCACAGCCACACACATTAGCGCCACTTTACAGAGTTTGCCATTGTAGCACTTCTTTAAACAACATTGTTTTCCCCTGGTGGGAAAGTGCGCTATTCCTGGAGGCACACCAATACCTGGTTGATGTAATGTGGAAAACATGTATGCTGAACTTATAAGCGGTTTCCTTTATTTTAGTTTATAAAATGTGTGTTCTGGGATGTGGTCTTTTTAAACCATACTGCTTACGTTCTGTAATGATATAAGCAATGGACATTGAAACCGGTGCCTTCCGGCACTGTTGTCATATTCTTAACTCTTCAGGCAAAAACACTCCATGATTTTTGAATAATAAATGTAAACGCGTTAAGGTAACTATCTTGTTCCTGCTTACTTTTCAGATGCCTTATTTAATCTTGCATTCACTATGAGTGTTTTCTATTTCCAGAATGTTGTTACTTTTTTTTCCAGCCAGCATATTACTTGTCTCCCCACCCTCTTAACCTATTTCCCATTTATTGGTTCTCCAGCCCCGCAAGTTCATACAAATGGAAATAGCGCTATGCAAATATCATCATTCCACTGCATATGAAGAAAAAGTATAAAACGTCATTTTCAACGCCAAGAGCTCTAATTTTCAGAAATGCAAAACTGATTGCATTGCAAATGCTTATTTATATATCCACTCCAAACCAAAACATATGGATAAAATACATTTTCTTTTACAATGCCAATAGCTCTACCTCTTGCAAATGCAAGACCTATTGCATTGCAAATGCTTGTTTTTCTTCTTGCATTACTTCGTAAGAGTGTATGTGGTTTGAGGTTGTCTTGTTCCTGGTTTTCTTGCTGTTGCCATCACCCACTTGTTTCCTGTGTTCTTTCACTTTGACTTTTCTTTCTTTCCTGTTCTATCCTGTTCCACTCTTCGGTGCAGAATAACAACACCAGCACCAGCAGCCCACAGGTTGTAAGTGTCGCTTTTAACAATGATTTCAAAATACATTGATAGCTTTGCACTGACGCTTTGAAATAATCACTTGTTTAGGTTATTTCAAAGTGTTTTTGGTGTGTGTTTCATGATTTATATGATGCTTTGGTCATAATTAAAATGTTTTATGCAAAGAACAGGGCGTGTTTTAAATTGGTTTATGTTTGCACAGTTAGATAGAACATTCCAGCATGGAAATAGCATTATATTATGAAGCACTTTTTTGCTTGTTTGGCCAATGCTATTGCTGTTCCTCCCATAGCTTAATGTGTACATTGTAGCAAAGATTACCATACCACCCACACTATAGAATGACAGACCAAACCATCCCACACTATAGATTGACAGACCATACCACTCCACACTATACAATGTCACACCATGCCATACCACATAATACCATACCATACCATACCCATACCATGCTATACAATGACAGGCCAACCCATACCACAAATTACCATACCATACAATATCATACTATACCAAATAATACAATACCATACCACATAATACCATACCATACCACATAATATCATACCATACAATACCATACCACATAATACCATACCACACCACATAATACCATACCATACTACATAATACCATACCATACCATTTAATACAATGACAAGCCATACCATACCACATAAAACCATACCATACCACATTATACAAAGACAGGCCAACCCATACCACATAATACCATACCATACCACATAATACCATACTACTCCATACCATACATACATACATACCATACCATACAGCAGCAGGCCTCAGGCACCATGCCACACTATGCAATCACAGGATATACCATACCATACTATACCATACTATACAAGCTATACCATACCACATAATACCATACCCTACCATACCATCCCATACAACAGCAGGCTATAGGCACCCTACCCTATTATACAATTGCAGGCGATACTATGCTGTACAATGATAGGCCATACCATACTGTACCATAATATACAATTCCCTACAAAGACAGGCCGTACCTTACCGTACTGTACCGTACCGTACCGTACCATACCATACCATACCATACCATACCATCGCATACCATACCATACCATACCATACCATACCATACTATTCTATACTATGCCATACAATGACATGCCATACCATTCCATATTATATACTGTGCAAGCCCATTTTTAAAACTTTCAGCTAAGAAAACATTGACAAAGCCAATAACTCTAGCATAGCTGAGACCTACTGGCTCTGTCAGTGCTTGTTATTTTAGTTGTTTCCAAGGAGTGCTACCCTCTCTTTAGTTATTACACTAAATGGAACCACCCCAATGGTGTTTGTTTTACTTTCTATTATATATAAAGGACTAGAAACTGTCAAAATACAGGACGGGTCTGAACAGTGACTGTAAAAACCTGAAAAAGTCATATACGTCAGCGTGTATTTCCTGTTCACACGTCACATCTTTTACTTAGTCTTGCATTCCCTACGAGTGTTTACTCTCTCCAGGATGTTGTGTGTGGAGTTTGTTTTTGTGCATCATACCACTCTTGTATGTATAGTGCATTCTGTGAACTGAGTCCATCTAGGTGCCTGTCGTGTTTAGGCGGTGGGAGGGGCCGTGATTGAGAGCTCTGGAATGGAGGCTGAAGAAAGAGTGAGTTTTTCACAGTGCTCGTCAATGGCTCATAAGGGGGTTCACAATACATGCTCATCCAGTCCTGGAACCAGCCATGCCGAGACTCTGAATCCGAACGTCGCACTGCAACTACCTCATAAGAATACGGCCAGGGACGGGTAGACATTGGACTACCAGAACTGCTTCACAGACAAGATATACAAAATCCGTGTAAACGTGAAGATAAGGGAAGAGAGGTACTGCAAAATATTTTTAAGAACAGAACCATGTTGGAATGAAGAAACGAATGGTGAAAAACTAGTGTGAACACAGAGTGAATCCCTAAATATAACAAACCGACAAGATCTGTAGCGCCCTGAAGAAACTCCTTGGTAGGGAGTGAAACGCGTTGGCTGAACTTTCTACATACTTTGTTGATGACGTGTTTTCTAGCTGGACAAAGATAAATAAAGAACATTTTTCTACTTATTTCTTCTTGAATTCTTATTTTGGTGCGCCCCTAAAAGCGATTAAAAAACTATCCAGTCCTTGGCCTCTGCCTTTTGCAGACAGCGCAGAGCAATGGTCACGTATGCCAAGTTGAACAGATGTTTTGTGAAAGTGTGTGAAGGGGGTACACAGCTGTCCAAATATTGACTCACTCAGCGAAAGTAAAAGGAAATGCAGTGATTACAGGTGAGGGGGTGCATTGTGTGTTTGTAGAGGGATGGTGAAGTGAAGGAGGTGAAAGGTAGTACATGCAAAAGAGAGAGACAAGGGCACAGAAGAGGAAAGAGATGGGGTATGAGATATGCTGATGAAGCACATTTATCGAGCGACTTCTGTGGTACTGAAAATTCTGACTCTGCTATTTTGTGGTACCGAAGCTCCGCACTCGTGTCATAAATATCATTGTATCATGACGATTTTGGTACTAGCAGACCGGTAATGGTTTAACTACCATGCATAAGTATTTTCGTCACGATCGAGTGACAAAATCACCCTTAAATCTAAGTTTTCGTCTTGAACCCTCGGGTTCCATTTTGTGAGCAGCGGCCATTTTGTGATTGCCCTCACATAGTCAAATAACTAAGGCCGAATTCGATCTGCAGGACACGTACACCTTTGCTGACTCCTCTGTGACCTGGGTGAGCTGACTCCACTGCCCCAAGCCAAACCTGTTCGGGAAGTTCCTTTCCCAGTGGCCGAATGAGATTAGTATTAAGGCACAACATGTCATAAACCATTCATCGTGCACAAGCTATGCCTAATCTCACACACACCTGTCCCTGTTTCTTCTTTATGACCTGTTTTACGAGGATGAGGTGCCCGTTTTTATTAGGGGTCCGTCGATATCTGATGAAAGTTCTGGGCCTTGCCGGGTAATTTATCATAGACTGGACAAACTAAAATGTGGGCTTGTCATCATGACTCTGCTTTTTCTTTGTAGTGAAAATATTTGTATGGTCAACTGTAAAATAAGGAATGTTTGCCTGAAGCTTATTATTTTGTATAAAAAGAGAAGGCTGGCTTTGTACATTCGAGCAGTCTCCTGAGAACATACATGCTGTTGTACTTCTAGGATACCTGTTACTGGTTGCAGCCAATAAATACGATCTTTGATTTCACCTAGAAGACTCTGTGTTTCTGTAGTCTGAAACAGGAAGGACTTAGGAGTTTTCAGGTGTGTTCTCTGGCACCGCCGGGTCCATAAAAACCCGGTACTCCAGTTGGCGCCCAATGTGGGGCGGTATCAGCGGTACCGGTCCAAGCCAGAGGTTCGTGAGGAGCTTCGTGTGAAAATTCCGGAGGACGGCCAACCACTTCAGCGACCCCTGTATGTCGACGTGGCCCGAAAGTCTTTGCTGCGAGGTTCCCCGCGTCCGGACGGCTACGAAGGACTGCTGCCCTCACTATCCTTGATGATTGGTAGAGCGAAACGATAGACGAGTCTTCTGGTGACGTCATCGATCATCGATACCTCAGTTAAGTATAAGTGGAGCGTCTCCCAGTCCTTAGTTTGGTTCTTAGTTTGGTATCCCTCGGGATCGCTTTGATTTGGAACTTGCAAGTGCCAAAGCCGAAGGACTCGTGTATTCACGAGGCTATCGTATTCGATAATCCTTTGAAGTTTGAAGCTAGACTAGAGAGCGAAGATGCCTAGTCTTAGCAGACTTGGAAATTTGTTTTGCCTTGGTTGTAATAGGGATTCCCGATTGGAGGACTCGTGTCCGGTTCCTCCGATTGGAACTCCAACATATGAGCTCTATGTGAAGCATGACGTGGGCCCTATCACATATAATGAAGTATGGATCCAATACACCAGAAAGGATGGTGTTTTAAAATGGCCCCAATATGGTAGTTTTGACACAGAGATTTTAGATAATCTAGAGGTAAAACTTTTTAAGAAGAAAGCCCGGCCGGCATTGTTTGACTCTTTTCGCCTATGGCGCAAAGAAGCAAAACAAAAAGAAATGAAATTAGCAAAGAAAAATAAACGAGGTATGTCAATGGTACAAGCTGCCGTTGCGTTCAGGGATAATGAGGAGGAGCAAGAGAATGAACAAACGCTTAGAAGCAGGAAATTAGCGGTAGGCAAGTGCTACCCAGTTTTGCCACGTAAAGGACAAGGATCAAAGGAAAAACTTGATAAGGATCCTTTAATGTCTCATTTACTGAGTTCACCACCTCCTTATGCGCAGAGTGCTACAGCACCCCAGCAACCTTTGGTTGTGCAACCTCCCATTGTTGGACCACAGGCTCTACCACAATCACCAGCTCCTCTTCAGCTGGTTCCTACTTCTCCGGCGTAGCCCACTCAAGGGCCGCCGCCTTTGCTACCTACTCCATCTGTGTTCCCTACGACTTCGCCTACTGCTCCGACTGCCTATCCTAATACTTCCTCTGCTACTGCCTCCACCTCTGCTTTACATCAGCCTGTCTTTCCTGGCGTTTCTGTCTTTCCGTCAGTTTCTCCTTCCGTTCGACAGAGAATGGCAAACACTGTTACTGGTCTTTTCTCACCTTTCTTTGGGTCGCCGAATACGACCCCTAACACAGAACAAAGACAGTTGCGGAGTCAACTGCCTGACTATCAAGAGAGAGAAATACTGAATGATTTAGCGCGTAAATGGGTTGTCAATACTGTAAGATATGACGTACAGTCCGTCATTGGGAAGCATCTAAGCAGAGATATGTTTTTGAACAAATGTGTATATTTCTCTGTGAAGATTTGGAGGGAAACGATCCGGAACACGACATGCCTGAATTGTGCCGTGTGCGGTTCAAATTCTCGGAAGGCATGATAGTAGGCACCGACGTTGAACGAGCAGTTGCGACATTGTTGTCTTATCGGAGTAAGGGGAGCAATTCTCGATCACTATCTGAGCATGACGCACCAAGTAGGAAAAAGGCGCAACAGTATCCCCTGAGAGAGGTTCCCCCAGTTTGGAGGGAAGGGGACGCAAATGCTAATCCAGCCATTCCGCCGCATTTTCAGCGTGTGTGGGTACATGTCCCATGGAAGCGAGCTGAAGTTTTGGCTCTTAAGCAGACATTGCCTGACCCCCGTAAAAATCCTGCAGGGTATTATAAGGAGTTATCACAGACTGCAGGCTCCTGTATCATGAATTTAGCCGATATAGACATGCTGTTTGGAAACGTTGTTCCACAGCCTTTATGGGGAAAGATTTGTCATGCAGATCATGATCAAGAGTTAGGCGACACATGGGTTAATATCGCTGCTGCTGATGCTAGACAAGTTGGTGGTGCTAAGCCCGAGCCGTTAGTAGCAGAGCTTCCTGGTAGGTTTATTGCGTATATGAAGACTTTAATGCCCGAATTGCGTGTTAATTGGGACAAGTTGTCTGCGTGCAAACAGAAGAAAGATGAGACTGTGTCTGACTTTTTCACGCGGTTTGAAGAGACCTTCGTCGATCATAGTGGTCAGGATATGGCTACTGAGGGTGGCCAGAGATTGTTTGTTGACAAATTTGTACATAATTTGCTTCCTGAACTATGTAATAAATTGAAGGATTCTGAGAGTGCTTGGGCTATTTCCACGTCAGCACAGATTTTAGCTACGGCCCAGTACTATGAAAATAGGCGCAAAGATGAGTTAGAGAAAGCGGATAAAAAGACTAAGGAATTGAAAACTAAAGTCCTTCTACAGCAAGCTTACCCACCTCGTACGACTAGTCAGCGCGATTATCAGCAACCTCAGCAGTATTCGAGAAACTCGCAAAGAAACGAGCCTTCTCAACAACGTTTAATGTATGGACCCAATCAGTGTGCGTATTGCAAGGAAGAGGGTAATTTCAAGAGTAGTTGTCCGGTTTTGTTACGGCGTACAAATGGTGCTTCTGGTGCAAGAGGTCGAGGTGTTCAACAAGCTCCTAGAGGTAGGGGTTGTGGAAATTTCCCCCAGAACGCTCCTTCTTTCCCGCCTCAGAATTCTATGAATAGTTTTGACCAGCAGAATAACGTGTTTACTAGGACAGCTCAGTACTATGCTGATGACTATTATGCAGAAAACGAGAATGTGGAGGGTAATGATTGCTAAGACAGCCATGGACAAAGAGAGGGAGTTGTTTCAGTTCCAGTGGATCAGAATGGACCTTATGTTGAGGTGATTACATCAGGTGTGTCAGAGCCTTTTCTGTTGGATACTGGTGCTACAAAGAGTTCTATTATGCACTCAAAACTCCCTGGCGCACCTTTGTCTGGCGAAATGAACGTTTCAGAAGGTTTTTCTGGCGCCCCGGTTAGGAACCCGATCTCTAGTCCTATGTCCCTTTCTGTTGGACCATGTGAATTAGAAGCACCCCTTATTCTTACAACAGGTTGTGGTAAAAACTTGTTGGGATTGGATCTATTGAAAAGATTATATGCGACTTTGTACTGTTCTCCTTCGGGAGTACAACTCACACTGGGTAAGAAAGTGGTTTCTCCAATGTATTTGTCAAAGGAAAAACTTCCGACAGAATTGTCTTCTCTTCCGGATATACTTTGGGCTACTGGCTCTAATGATGTGGGTCTCTTGGAAATAGCGCCATATGTTGTAACATTGAAAGCAAATGTTAGAATGCCGCCTATTCCCCAATACAAGATCTCTAGCGAAGGTGAAAAGGTGTTGTTAGCGATCATTTATGATCTGATTGAGAAAGATGTAATTGAAGAGACAAGATGCAACGTTTGTAATAGTCCTGTTCTGCCGGTTTTAACGCATACCGACCACCTGTTTATAGGTTCGTGATTGATCTTAGAGAGGTGAATAAGATAGTTGTACCACAGTTTCCAGTTGTCCCCGATATCACTACCCTATTGACTATGATTCCAGCTTCAGCCACTTGGTTCTCAGTGATTGACTTGAAGAATGCTTTCTTCAGCATCCCGATTGCCGAGGAGAGCAGAGATATTTTTGGCTTCAGTTTAGGAGGCCGAAGTTTCCGCTTCAAACACGCTCCTCAGGGCTACTGTGAAAGTCCATCAATATACAGTCAGGCTTTAAAAACACAGCTTGATACGATTGTTTTACCTGACGGCGCTACCCTTATTCAGTACGTTGACGATTTACTAATCGCTGCAGATACTGAGGAGATTTGTAAACAAGCCACTTCGTCATTGTTGCGTCATTTGTGTGATCTGCGCCACAAAGTCTTTCTTTGAAAATTGCAATATTGTCGACAAGAAGTAACCTACTTAGGTCACCTCTTATCGAAGGAGGGAAGGAAACTGACCCCAGAAAGAATTCAGGCAATTGCAAAATTGAGCGTGCCAAACACACAGAGAGAAGTGCGTGCTTTCTTGGGCATTACATCATATTGCAGACAATGGATACCGAATTTTTCCTTGTTGGACAAACCTTTGGTGGCATTAACCTGTAAAGATACACCGAATCCCATTCCGTGGTCTGAAGAGTGTCAGAAAAGTTTTTCCGAATTACGCGATGCATTGTGTTCAGCTCCTGTGTTGGGTACCCCCCGACTACAGTAAGCCTTTTACATTGTATGTCCATGAGAAAGAAGGTTGTACATTATCAGTTCTGACAGTCTTTTGGGGACAAACAGCATCCATGCGCGTATTTTTCGGCGACTTTAGATCCGGTAGCTAAGGTGTTGCCGAGTTGTTTGAGAGCCACTGAGGCAGCAGCTGTTTCTATTCGACAGTCTGCTGGGTTAGTGATAAATAACATTGTTAATTGTAATGGCAGTAGACATTTTGTTAAACAGAACAAAGACACAGCACTTAACTAGTGCTCGATTGTCAGGTTAGGAGCTGACACTGTTAGCAAGTCATGTGCACATAAAGAGGTGCAATACATTGAACCCAGCCACGTTATTGCCCATTTCAGTAGAGACAGATGAGGTCGAAGAACATGACTGCTGTCTTAGGACAGAAGAGGAAACGAAAGGGAGGATAGATCTCAGGGACACTCCTCTTCCAGAATGTGATGGTACTTTATGGGTTGATGGTTCGTGTTTCAAGTTGCCGAACGGTGATACGACTGCAGCATATGCTGTGACGACTTTGCATACGATTGTTGAAGCTGCACGTATCCTATACATTTCAGCGCAAGCAGCAGAGTTGATTGCACTTACAAGAGCGTGTGTGCTGGTGAAAGGACAACGAGTGAATGTGTACACGGACAGCCAGTATGCCTTTGGTGTGGCTCACAGTTTTGGACGATTGTAGAAAGAACGTGGGTTCCTGACGTCGCATGGTGCTAAGATCCAGCATGGTCAGTTAGTGAATGAGCTTCTCGAGTCACTGACCTCGCCGTTACAGGTCGCAATTGTGAAATGCAGTGCACACAAAAAGGTTACGGGTGATGTTGGTCGTGGAAATGCGTTTGCGAATGAAGTTGCGAAAGAAACTGCAAGGAATGTAATGAGTCGAATGTATGTTGCAGGCCCTGCGAGATGGATTGGTGATGTTGGTATGTGTGAAGATACGATTGAGAGTGTGAAGTCCATTCAAGCTGAAGCCACAAAGAAAGAGTTGAATGAATGGAGAGAAAGTAAGGGTAAATTGGATGCGAATGGTTGTTGGGTTGAATTGTCAGAACATCAGAGATGGTTGTTACCCGATGCGTATGTGCTTGCAGTGGTGACAATGGCTCATGGAATGTCTCATATCAGTGTGAAAGGGATCTGTAAGTTGTTGGCTCCAGTATGGCAAAATGGTGGAATCCCTAAGTGTGCAGAGAATGTGGTCAAGAATTATATGGTGTGCCTGAAATACAATCCTGGTAGGGGAACCCCAACTCCAGCTGGTCATTTTGCGCCTCCAACGTATCCGTTCGAGGTTTTGCAGCTAGATTTCATCCACATGGAAAGGTGCAACAATTTGAAATACGTACTCGTTGTTGTTTGTGCCTTTTCAAGGTGGGTCGAAGCATACCCCTTGAAGGACAACACTGCTTTGTCCACAGCCAAAGCCCTTGTCAATGAATTCTTCCCCAGATTTGGAATGCCTAGAATGGTTTGGAGTGACAATGGGAGTGAATTTGTGGGTCGAGTGATGAAGAGAGTGTGTGAAGGGCTAGGCATACAGCAAAAGTTCCACGCTGCAAATCACCCCCAATCAGCTGGACTAGTAGAGTGCTATAATGGCACGTTAAAATTGAAACTGGCCAAGATTCAAGCTAGCACAGGTCTTAAATGGCCTGACGCTCTGCCCTTGGCACTCCTATCAACGAGAATGTTATGTTATGTTACTAAATTTATTAAGCGCAACAGCTGCCCCAACAAAGGGATGACTGTTCACTCTAGAGTGGGACTTAGTCCCTATGAAATTGTGTTTGGCCGCCCGGCCAACATATGGGGAGTGCCAAGGCCCACCAGGTTTAGCGAAATAGAACACCTTGTACTGCTTGATTATCTGTATGAATTGACGGCTAAATTGCGTGTTTTACACCAACAGGTCCACGACACTCTACCTCAGGCCTCTGAAGCTCCAGGGCATCCTATCAATCCTGGATCCTATGTGCTGGTTAAGAACTTCCAGCGTACAAAGAATGACCAGCCCCGGTGGACCGGCCCTCATCTAGTTCTTCTCTCGACAAGATCTGCCGTTCGAGTAGAAGGAAAGGAACATTGGGTCCACGGCAATCATTGTAAGAGGGTCCCACTGCCTCTTCCGTATGACCGGTGGGTACAGGAGGGAATTGCTGACTCTGAAACTGAGACCGTGCCTCGTTTCCTACCTTTTAGCGATGCACGTATAAAAGGAACAACTTCTGAAAAGGAGAGCGACAACATTTTGCAAGAAGCTGTGCCTCCGTCAATTCGAGTGAACACTACAGATCCTGAACTCTTATTCCAAGACCAGACAGCACCTGGCAGAAACCGTTACAATTTGAGGCCAAGAACTATGACTATGGACAAATAAAATATTTCTTTTTACTTTTTATTGTGCAGCTCTCTCATCCGAGAAACTTGCTCATTTTTGTTTTTTCGAACTACCATCCGGTTCTGCTGCTAGGGTCGTGGTTGCCCAAGTCTTTGGAGTGCAGCTGGAGACGGTTAGGTCGACAGTTCTGGTTGGTCTAAGGGAGTTTCCCTGGACTGACAGAAGCACTCTTTAGCAGAAACACCCTACCACCACGGGCAGCAAATTAGAGAGGATGGAGTTTTCTGAGATGGAGAGACCTGCCAAACGAACGAACTTTAAAGATAAAATGTGTATATTAATGACAAAGAAGAGATCGTTGATATGTTGTGTTTTCATGTTGCTTGGTGTCATGATATTTTTAATAGGATATGTTTTATACACTTTTCAAGTGACATTTGCACCCACTACACAGCCCTTACCTCCTCCTACTGTTTCCTCGCACTCTTTTCACCCCCTGCCTGAACATGAGTCCTCTAGGAGATTAGAATTTATAAATAACTCATTCGTTCAACTCTTACACCAACACCAGTTTGTAATGAACACGACAAATTGTTGGGTGTGTGGACTTATGCCACACACGACAGATAAAGGTATCCCATATTTTGTCTTGCCATTTAGCTACTATGGTTCTTTGTGGGCATTTCAAACAATGTTCATATTTGCCATCGAACCATATCCCCCACGTTCCACAGGAAGGAACTCAAGCAACAAAGCGTTAGTAGTAGGAATTGCGAATAAGCAGAACAATTGACTCGTATAGAACGATTCCTAGGGATGAGTTGCAAGCTTACGTTAGATGGGATATAACAAAATACGGAGTTGCTTTGAGTGAGAACCAGCGAGCAAAGAGATCCTCCCCAATTTGGATAGTACCCCATCAGGGTCACCTATGTCTTCAGGGAAATGGCAAAAACCCCAGAGCTCAGTTAGGGAAGAGCGTCTGTACTGAAACATATGTCTTCTCGTCTCAGACCTCCCCTTTCTTCCTAGCAGCTAAGGGTACCTACCTTCTCTGCCATGATAGAGCATATACATGGCTGCCCCCTGACTTTTCGGACACATGCTTTATCTCGTTCCTGTTGCCACCCACCTACACGGCCGTGGCAGATTACCATAGGACAAGGACAGTTAGAGGTGTCGTGAGTAAAGACGACACTGCGGAACAAGAATTTGGAGACTTCGCAAAAGGTTTTCTGCCATTTTGGGGGCCTATGGTGAACAGCAGGAGCATTCGCCAATTGACGAGGGTAGTTGAATCCACCGTGGTTGAAACTGCTGGTGCCCTTAGTAATTTGACTGCTGAGCTCCAGTCGGATCGCCTTATGACTCTTCAAAACAGGGTCGCATTAGATGTCATACTTGCAGACTGAGGTGGGGTATGTAAAGCGATCCAATCAAGTTGCTGCATCTTCATCCCAGATAACGCTCCGACAGTATACCAGGCCATCTCCAAACTGCATAAAATCTCTGAATCCATTCACATGGATGAAGGGGAATGGTCCTTGATGGGGTGGTTCTGGGAACTGATATCTGCCTGGGGATGGAAGATTCTGATAGTCATTGGGATGATCCTAGCCATCCTTTTCCTGTTCTGTCTGTGTGTGCAGTGTGCTCCTGCAATATGTGGCCTCTGTGCGACATCATGTGTAAGGAAACCTGTATCAAGAGATGAATTAAGTGATAGGATGATGCTACAGCAACATCTAAATGACTTTATGAATATAGACCTGGACTCAGATTTGCGTGAGTATAGGTTATTGCCTATGTAAGGGCAAAAGGAGGGTCTGTGGTACTGAACATTCTGGACTCTGCTATTTTGTGGTACCGAAGCTCCGCACTCGTGTCATAAATATCATCGTATCATGACGATTTTGGTACTAGCAGACCGGTAATGGTTTAACTACCATGCATAAGTATTTTCGTCACGATCAAGTGACAAAATCACCCTTAAATCTAAGTTTTCGTCTTGAACCCTCGGGTTCCATTTTGTGAGCAGCAGCCATTTTGGGATTGCCCTCACATAGTCAAATAACTAAGGCCGAATTCGATCTGCAGGACACGTACACCTTTGCTGACTCCTCTGTGACCTGGGCGAGCTGACTCCACTGCCCCAAGCCAAACCTGTTAGGGCAGTTCCTTTCCCAGTGGCCGAATGAGATTAGAATCAAGGCACAACATGTCATAAACCGTTCATCGCACACAAGCTATGCCTAATCTCACACACACCTGTCCCTGTTTCTTCTTTATGACCTGTTTTGCGAGGAGGAGGTGCCCGTTTTTATTAGGGGTCCGTCGATATCTGATGAAAGTTCTGGGCCTTGCCGGGTAATTTATCATAGACTGGACAAACTAAAATGTGGGCTTGTCATCATGACTCTGCTTTTTCTTTGTAGTGAAAATATTTGTATGGTCAACTGTAAAATAAGGAATGATTGCCTGAAGCTTATCATTTTGTATAAAAAGAGAAGGCTGGCTTTGTAAATTCGATCAGTCTCCTGAGAACATACATGCTGTTGTACTTCTAGGATACCTGTTACTGGTTGCAGCCAATAAATACGATCTTTGATTTCACCTAGAAGACTCTGTGTTTCTGTAGTCTGAAACAGGAAGGACTTAGGAGTTTTCAGGTGTGTTCCCTGGCACCGCCGGGTCCATAAAAAAACGGTACTCCACTTCTAGCGCTTGCTAATCGTGTTCTGTTACATTTTGCAATGCTTCTTAGCACAAAAAATGCAAACATAAGTCCATGTTTTATGCAAAGGTGCATTTTGCCGTAAGAAAATATTGCTAAGTGCTGGGAGTTATTTGGGGAACAATCCTACACCAAAGCACATTTAGCAAGCGCGGGCGACTGCTCACTATTTGTGTTCTGTTTCATCTAGCTGTATTTTTTAGCTCAAAAAGCATCCCCACATCCATTTGAACATGAGTTGCATTTTTGCACAAACTACGACCACCAAACAGAGAATCACTCTTCTTACATGATTCCACGTAATCGCACAGAATTCTTAGGTAATTCCGCATTATTACACTGCATGGAACTTCGCCCACCCATAGCTAAAAGGCACGTATATGCTGATGCCTACCAGTGCTTGTTTGCTTCTAGGTTCTTTCCACTTTTACGGGCAACATTTCAGCCACACCTTGACAGACAGACCTTGGAGCAAGTCCATCTCCTTGTACATGACAGCGTCCAACCTGTCACTGGCACCAGATCCAGTCCGCACCCCACTGCTTTATCAGTGAATTTATTTATGGCTTTCAATTGTGTGCTGCGTTTTTAAGAACTTTTTTTTTTTTTTTGTAAAACAAGGGGGACCCAATAGATAGCTATGGACCATGGGTATCAGTTAATTTACGAGAACAAAGCCTGATCTACCAATCAAACAGAATTAAAGAGCTGGATGAAATCAAGACCAGATGACCGACTGATTCAAATGGTTGTTGCTAAGAAACTGTCAAATAAGGAAGAGTACAACCAGGTGGGACAATTCCTAAAATCAGACAAGATGCGTCTGCCATCGGTATCGAAAAGTAACGGGTCCCTGGGTAGGTGGTCTCAGCAGAGAGGAGAGAATCAGTGGAAGCCTTGCCAAGTGGTTGAACAAGCAGCACCCAGCCACCCTGGCAAACTTTGTTGGTGCAATGGTCCGCTGGTCATGCTTATGAAGAGAGAGCAGGGGCCAGACCCCTTGGAAGGCTGTGCCCTGGGCAATTGCCCAGTCTGTCCATGTCTTACGATGGTTCTGCCGTCAAGTCAAGGCCAAACCAGTGACCTGGCTCATCCCTAAGCACCCAAGTACTTGTAGAATCTTCAAAATATTTGGTGCTATTTTTGGATATTTACAAGGAAGTAAATCAGCGCGGTGCCACAAGCTATTTGGCTGCTCTGTGCTATGTTACTTTGGAAGCATAGGAATGCCTCATATTTACAACAATATGATGTATCCCTGAGCTCTCCCCAGCATTAAAGCGCAATTGGCTGTCATGTGCCAACGCAGACATCCTTGCACCATGGTGCAAGGGAGCCTGCGTTGCGGGGATGCTTGTTGGAGACCATCCTGCACAAAAACAATCACAAGAGGTGTTTTTCTCTTTCTATTTGTGCTGCGGAGCAAAAAACGAGGAGAAATAAAAGTATTTCTCCTCGTTGCACCCCTTACGCCTCCCCTGGGGAAGAGTCGGATTCTGACAAATTCCCAGGTTTGCAAAACATTGTAAGTCTGGGAATGCGGCAGAATCCATGGGTGTTGAGTGGGAACACCCACAGCAAACCCATGAAAAGCCCCTTTCACACCAAGGGCTGCGTGAAAATGACCGTATTTACAAGTCCACAAAATGCCACGCAGGGTGGTTTTATGTGTCCTTGTAAATATGGAGCACCATACTGCACCACCGGTGCGACAGAAAAAGTGACGCACCAGTGGCGTAAGGGGCTTGTAAATATGCCACATGGAATGTCATTTACGCAAGCAAAATGTAAAACTTGATAACAAAATTGAAAATGCAAGAACTATTTCTTTACTATACCGTAGTGTTTGTCCCTTTATAGACAATTAGACCCCAGATTGACCTGGGAATCATTACCCTTGAAATTCCATGAGATTAACATTTACCCGTCCCCACTGATTTGCAGGAGGGAAATCTGGGCAGAGCGACACGCCCCTCCGAGCCCAGTTTGCTTTTTTGGTCTTCTCTTCCGCTTTCAGTAATGGGCTGCCTGGCACTAGTGAAGATGGTGGTGCTACCGCGGTTCTTGTATTATTTTGCAAACCTTCCCCTGCTCATCCCTCGTTTCTTCTTCAGACACGTCCCATGTCTGATTTGGGGCTGGGGCGCTACCAGTTCTTCTCTATAGCTTCCCACGACTGCGGGTGGATTCGCCTTTCCCAACTTAGAATGCTATTATTTAGCTGCGCAGCTCCAGTGGGCGGCTCGCTGGCTGTCTGGCCGCTCCCTTCATGAGACGGGGTTTACCCGTAAAGCTTTTAAGAAGAGCTGACTGCACTCTACATTGTTTCCTACTGACCATTCTACCCAGCGCCACCCGGGGTTTTTCCACACTCTTTCTCTTGCCCTACTAGAACCTGTAAACCTACTAACACGAAGAAACCCTACGCTCTACCTTTGCTAGGCCTCCCCACTTGCACAGTATGGCTTCGCTCAGGGCACCCCATCAGTGGTGTGCTACAGACCTCTCAAATTTGGGGTTTTGTGTTTTTGAAAGTGAGCTACTAGATTCCCAAACCACTGAGGCAGACTACAATCTTCACCCGGGTCAATGCATCACTTAGCAGAACTATAAAAATCCAGATGTGTTGATTGATTGAACATAAAACATGTCTCTTTTCCTTTAATGTATGCAGAAGCAAGTGAGGAAGCTAGCAAGGGGCAGTACTATCATTAACAGATGCTGCCACAGTCCAGGAAGCATAGGAGATTTTTTAGGTAGCTTCCGGAGGAAATCCTGGAATCTCTTTGAAAACCTAAATATTGAACACAACGCTTGGTTTTACTATCATGCAACCAAATTGGTAGCTTTTTGGTTAAAGTTGATGTAAATGGTTGAAAAGGCACCAGAAATTGCTTAAACATATTCTGAGACAGCCAAGCATAGGCAACGTGACATTGTGTGTTAATCTACACAAGACAGTGCCATCAGATAACTTGCACAAATTAGCAAAAAATGGGCTAGTGGAACTAGTGCAGCAATAAATGAACAAATCTGACAGAGAACTATTTAACTTTTTCTGCAGCTAGAGGAATCAATTTCAGGTGCATGCGCTTTTCCCAAGTTCATACTGTATCACGGTCCAGCCTTGCGCCATAAGTAAGCCACATTATTCAAACATATTGAGTGTTGAAAGGAGAACTGCTGAGACTGACTCCACTTGACCTGGACCTGCCCCACCTAATTCCATAATAGGAGAAAATAATATAATATAATAAACAGTAATATAATATAATATAATATAATATAATATAATATAATATAATATAATATAATATCTATACTACTATTATAAAAGAAGAACTTTGAACCTTTGAGGCGGGTAAACTTGGGAACCACAGCGCCAATCCAAAAACCCGATACATCGTTGTAATTGGCAGGGTCTGTAGATGGACATAGGCTATATAAAATAAAAAAATATACGTTGTTTAAAATATTTACCTAAAAAAAATAGTAGTCCCTTGGAAGTAGCGCCGGGACAACCGCGACGTGCGTGCTGACATCAGGAGCCAGGGAGGAGCGGCGTGCGCGAGGAGGAGCGGCGGACATGAGCGCGGGGAGGAGTGGCGGACAGGCGGGGAGGATCGGCGGACAGGCGGCGAGGAGCAGCGGACAGGCGGCGAGGAGCGGCAAATAGGCGGGGAGGAGCGGTGAGCGGTGGATGAGGTAGGTGAAATATAAAAGCTACAGGCAGGGAGGAGCGGTGAGCGTAGGTGAAATACAGGCAGGGAGGAGCGGTGAGGGTAGGTGAAATACAGGCGGGGAGGAGCGGTGAGGGTAGGTGAAATACGGGCGGGGAGTAGCGGTGAGCAAAGGTAAAATACAGGCGGGGAGGAGCGGTGAGCATTAAATGAAGCAAAAGAGGTAGCAAACGGCAAAAGTGAGTGCATTACAAAAGTGAGAATCGTGAGCCAACAACATACAAGAGGTAACAAACGGTGCATTACATGAGGAAAAAGTGGCGGGGAGGAGCAGTGAGCGTAGATGGAATACAGGCGGGGAGGAGTGGTGAGCATTAAATGAAGCAAAAGAGGTAGCAAACCGTGCATTACAAAAGTGAGTGCATTACAAAAGTGAGAATCGTGAGCCAACAAAATACAAGAGCTAGCAAACGGTGCATTACATCAGGAAAAAGTGACGTGTGCAGGTTACAAAAGCGTACAAACTAAACAAAGGTATAATACTGCAATATATGAAGGAAGGCTCCGGGGGACCCACGGACATTACAAAAGTGAGTGCATTACAAAAGTGAGAATCGTGAGCCAACAAAATACAAGAGCTAGCAAACGGTGTATTACATAAGGAAAAAGTGACGTGTGCAGGTTACAAAAGTGTACAAAGGAAACATAGTGGTATAATACTGCAATATATGAAGGAAGGATCCGGGGGACCGACGGACATTACAAAAGTGAGTGCATTACAAAAGTGAGAATCGTGAGCCAACAAAATACAAGAGCTAGCAAACGGTGCATTACATCAGGAAAAAGTGACGTGTGCAGGTTACAAAAGCGTACAAACTAAACAAAGGTATAATACTGCAATATATGAAGGAAGGCTCCGGGGGACCCACGGACATTACAAAAGTGAGTGCATTACAAAAGTGAGAATCGTGAGCCAACAAAATACAAGAGCTAGCAAACGGTGTATTACATAAGGAAAAAGTGACGTGTGCAGGTTACAAAAGTGTACAAAGGAAACATAGTGGTATAATACTGCAATATATGAAGGAAGGATCCGGGGGACCCACGGACAACGTCGGGGCGGGCGGGGGCACTGAAGCCTGATTGCTCCTGGACAGGGTCGGGACGGGCTGCTAGTAATATAATATAATATAATATAATATAATATAATATAATATAATATAATATAATATAATATAATATAATATAATATAATATAATATAATATATTAGAACATTGGAATGTTGGGAGCTCCAATGAAAACAATGGAGTGCTCCGGGATTATAATGGCTGCTATAAGCCAGGAGCTCCAACATTCCAAGGCTTCTTTGATCACAGCTGTGGCTGTGAATAAAGGTGTCAGGGAGCCTGAGGGGATTTCAATCCCCTCGCGCTCCGTGAAGCTTTTGTTTTATATGTTAGAACATTCTGCCCTTTAGTGGCAGAAGGTTCTAATAGCCTTAGAGCCCTTTGTAGCTGGGCTATACTGGGTATTGAAGTCCTGCTCCCTTGTTAAAGGCTCTCGCCCTCAGCTCGGGCCTATAACGCTTGAGCAGGCATTTAAAAGCCGGTATAGGCCGCTACGGCAGGCTATAATATAATATAATATAATATAATATAATATAATATAATATAATATAATATAATATAATATAATATAACTAGCAGCCCGTCCCGACGTTGTCTGGGTATGAATTGCTGCCGGCCAGTAGTATATTGTCTTGTAGGATTTCGTTTTGATAGCATTTCTTATCTGTGACAGGCCTGTGAAACGCTCCGATTCACAGTGCACTGCTGATGCACTTAAGAGTGCGCGTTCAGTAGTGTGTGAACTCGAGTTTCCCTACTTTATTTTTCCTTGCAATATTATATAGCGCAAACTCAACAACATGGCATGAGCACAATTTACATTACAGAAGAACACATTCATTTGTGGTAGGCACGGGGAGACAAAGCGATTTGCCTGGAATCACAAGATGTTGAGCTGATGCCGAGATTCGAACGTAGCTCCCCAGCTCTAAAGTTCGCAATTCTAGAACTTGTGGCGAGAGGTGTGTCTAAAAGTATATGTCGGTGCTGGCCATCAATGAGAGAGACCTGTGCATTTTTCAAATGGGTGGTGAAACAATATGAGTATGTTGCTGGAGATGTGGGCCGCCGTGCCACCAATGTACTTACCAGGGGAGGGTAAACACCCATTATTCCGCAACTTTCTTTCCGCATACCATCACTCCGTATACTTTCATTACGAAAGTACCATGACTCCGCAATGCCATTATAACGCATGGCATTACATTTTATATGCTTTTACCACGCATACATTTACAACGAAATTCATTGTAAATGCATGAATGGTAAAAGCATGTTTTTTTTATGTTTGGATAAGGTAAGTATGGGTATAGGGGTATATGTTTTGGGGTACTGAAGTATGTTTTGGTGTGTTTGGGTATTTTAAGGGTTCACAAATAGTTTTGGGTTATGGGGTACAGGGGTAGTTTTAGAGTTTAGGGATAGGTATGAGTTTTGGGGTACAGGGGTATTTTCAGGGTTCAGGGCTAGGTTTGGGGTATAGGGGTATTTTTAGGGTTCAGGGGTAGGTTTGGGTGTTGGGGTACAGGGGTATTTTAAGGGTTCAGGGCTAGGTTTTGGTTTTGGGGTTCAGGGGTATTTTAGGGTTCAGGGGTAGGTTTGGGTTTTGGGGTACAGTGGTATTTTTAGGGTTCAGGGCTAGGTTTGGATTTTGGGGTACAGGGTTTTTTTAGGGTTCAGGGGTAGGTTTGGGTTTTGAGGTACAGGGGTATTTTTAGGGTTCAGGGGTTGGTGTGGGTTTTGAGGTACAGGGGTATTTTTAGTGTTCAGGGCTAGGTTTGGGTTTTGGGGTACAGGGGTATTTTTAGGGTTCAGGGGTAGGTTTGGATTTTGGGGTTCAGGGGTAGGTTTGGGTTTTGGGGTACAGTGGTATTTTTAGGGTTCAGGGCTAGGTTTGAGGGTGCAGGGGTATTTATAGGGTTCAGGGGTAGGTTTTGCGTTTTGAGGTACAGGGGTATTTACAGGGTTCAGGGGTAGGTTTGGGTTTTGGGTTACAGGGGTATTTTTAGGGTTTAAGAATAGGTTTGGGTTTTGGGGTACAGGGTATATTTATAGGGTTAAGATGGGTTAGTGTTTAAGGGTGTTGGAGTATTTTAAGGAGTAAGGGTGGGTTATGATTATGGGGCTAAACAATCAGGAGAAAAATATTTAAAGACCTACCCAGGGTGAAGTCCCCTACTCAATCAATCAATTCAAAACCAAAAACACACTGGGGGTCTGTATCAGAGCCTGTCGTGCTCCAGAAGTGATCACTAATACCGGAGATCCCTTCCAAACACAAGTGGAATTGGCAGTTTTTCCGTAAGCTTCGGCTACGATATATTTTTCAGGACAAAGACACCACACTAGATTCCCCTTCTATAGCAAACACTGGCCTGAAAAGGAAATCAACCTTTTTTCCTCCGGCCCACCAGATACCACCACACGTAGCTACTTTCGAGCAGGCTGTCAGAGATGACATTAACAAAATATGGAGTACCACGAAAAATGAGTTCATTAATTTGTCCAAGGTGGAACAACTAGCCTTACGGGCTCTAACACAGGACTGCTCTATCACGATTAAGCCCGCAGACAAAGGGGGTGCAATCGTGATACAAAATACGATTGACTATAGAGCCGAGTGCCTTAGACAATTAAGTGTTCCAACATCTTATGAACCCCTTTTGACAGATCCTACTGTAAGGTTGTCCATTGAAATCAAAACCCCGGTAGAAGAGGCTCTATGCGAAGGCTGGATCACTAATCAAGAAGCAGGTTTCTTAGTGACTCCTAACCCTACTATGCTGTATTTTTACACCTTACCCAAAGTGCATAAAACCCAGAGACCACCACCTGGGAGACCAATTATATCAGGTCAAGGCTCCCTTTTTCCTCATGTAATGCACCGTTTGTTACCTCTTGTATTTTGTTGGCTCACGATTCTCTCTTTTGTAATGCACTCACTTTTGTAATGCACGGTTTGCTACCTCTTTTGCTTCATTTAATGCTCACCGCTCCCCCCGCCTGTATTTCACCTACGCTCACCGCTGCTCCCCGCCACTTTTTCCTCATGTAATGCACCGTTTGTTACCTCTTGTATGTTGTTGGCTCACGATTCTCACTTTTGTAATGCACTCACTTTTGCTGTTTGCTACCTCTTTTGCTTCATTTAATGCTCACCGCTCCTCCCCACCTGTATTTCACCTACGCTCACCGCTCCTTCCCTGCCTGTATTTTACCTACGCTCACCGCTCCTACCCGCCTGTATTTCACCTACGCTCACCGCTCCTCCCCGCCTGTAGCTTTTATATTTCACCTACCTCATCCGCAGCTCACCGCTCCGCCCCGCCTGTCCGCCGCTCCTCGCCGCCTGTCCGCCGCTCCTCGCCGCCTGTCCACCGCCCCTCCCCGCCTGTCCACCGCTCCTCCCCGCGCTCATGTCCGCCACTCCCCCTCACGTACGCCGCTCCTCCCTGGCTCCTGATGTCAGCACGCACTTCGCGGCTGGCCGCCGCTACTTCCAAGGGACTACTTTTTTTTTAGGTAAATATTTAAAATAACGTATATTTTTTTATTTTATATAGCCTATGTCCATCTACAGACCCTGCCAATTACAACGATGTATCGGGTGTTTGGATTGGCGCTGTGGTTCCCGAGTTTACCCGCCTCAAAGGTTCAAACTTCTTCCTTTTTTAATAGTAGTATATATATAGATATAATATAATATAAAGTGGACAGGAGACTTTCATCCAATTATTCCCAGGACTGGCCTTCCTCATGTATCAAGTTTATCAAGCTGTTAAACAGAATTGATTTCTATACCCATACTATTAGCAAGAGTTTTTACAATGAAAAATTATTGTTTAATGTTTTCAAATTATCTTGTCCATCGAGCCATTAACTTAGCCTTGAATAATTAAGAAATGACTGATAACATGTATTATGATTGATAATATAAATTAATGCAATTTTGAATTCATAAATAATTTATTCCCTGGAAAAAAAATCAGTTAAAAAAAAATGTTCTAACACTCGACTTTAAAGCCCAGTTTGGACAAAACACCTGTCAGTTGTGATTATTGTTTTAAAGGCTGTTCAACCTGAATAACGAATAAAGCGAGGAAAGAGGAAGACATGGGAAAGAGTACATCTCTAGGCACGGGATTAGTGTATCATGTACTAAATATTGCCTGAAAAAAAATACAGCCCTAAATATTATTTACAAAAATATCACCCAATCCGAATAAATAATAGAAAATCTAAACTCAATGGAGCAATATTTTAGCTAATAATATTGAGACCATGGTTCGGGTATAAGACAATATTTTTCTTGAAATACTACTCATCTCTAAAGAATTTGCGTACTTTTCAATGTCATGCTGTGCATCCCGGAGCTGTAATCTGGGAACATTTTGGGACACATGCTGGAAACAAAGTGGATCAGGATAATCAACATTGTGTATAAGTAAGGCACCAAAACTGTGATCTAAGAGTAATTGACAAGGAATGTACAATACCTGCTCACTGTACCTCTTTAAGTGTGCGTATTTGTTGGTATCTATATTGCACAATCCTATCTGTGGTACAACTGTCCCTCAATGGGCATGATTCCAGCTGTCCCTCAATGGGCATAGGGAGGCGTTTAAGGATTGTCTGACATAAGTGGGAAGGGAGGGGTGATGGTGGAGTCTATCTCCTGTTGGGACGAAGTCAGCAATGGGATTCGGAGGCTTCTTATTGATGACGCTTGAGAATCTCCTTTTAGATATGTGTTCAAGTTGTTTTGGAACTGCAGGAATGATGGGTCAAATCTGGTTTGTGGAGAGTGTTGATCCAAACTCTTGCCACATTTAGGTTTAAACAATGATGTGAGAGAACACAGAGCTATCATACTCAGTTCTTCAGTACTCCCCACGGGCTGCTGCATGTCTCTTTCCAACCGAATGTCGGTTGGACATAGGCATACTGCATCCCTGCAAGCGATATTTCATCTGGAGCAAAGTGTGCTCACTGACAAATACGGGTGAGTTAGTCCACTCATCAGCAAAATTAACACTAAGCTGTTTTTAGTTTAACCCCTATCCTATTCCCTTCCCTCAATAAAGATTTACCTACAGGATAGGAGGTAATTTTAACTCACTCACCACTGTCAACATCCAGACAGCCTCCCTCCTGGAGAGGTTATATTGTTGCTTGGAGAACAGGACACTCAAGTGACAGACTCAATGATGACACTATCCACCAAACCGCACGAAGTGGAGATTGTACACACCCCGGACAGTGAATGTGTGTTATAGGGGCTCCGAAACAATATTGTTGAGGCCCTGGTATTGAGGCTCCTCAAGGGAGGTCTCCAGCAGAAGAACTCCCCAACAGTCATTCTTGAGAGCGGGGTACAATGATCGGTCACCACTATGTCTCAACCCCCCTGTGGTGTCACCCTTCAAGCTCAATGAGAGGATCTCACCCCTGGGGCTCTAGAACCTTCTGCCAGCAACTCCCAACTGGTTTCCCCCTGAAGATGATATGCCACTTCCTGCTTCTGAATTCTAGACATTTCAGCCTATCTCAGAGATAACAAGGGGGCATATTAGCAAGAACCTCGTTAAAATTATCGCAGTTTTAGCAGCAGGAAACTGCCGCTAAAACGGCGATAATGAGCTTTCTAATATTCATTATAGAATTCCAATAGAAGCCCAGGTTAGATGTCCTGCACAACTCACCTGGGCTTCTATTGGAATTCTATAACGCATATTAGCAACCCCACTATCGCGGTTTTAGCGGCAGTTTTCTGCCGCTAAAACGGCAATAATTTTAACGAGGTTCTTGCTAATATGCCTCAAGGTTTGTCTATCACGTCCCTTGGATGTGCGAAATGAGGCCCACTGAGTGGCCAGAGCAGAGAACTGTGGGCAACCTAAGAGAAAATCCTGAAATTCTTGAAGTGTTGATCAGAACCGAGCTCTAATGTTTTAACACATATTTGGAGTGAGTACTAAATAGCACATGTGATGACAACATACAAAGTGATATCACACAACATTTTACATGGATGGCAACACTGGAAATGACGTCAGTAAATCATAAATATAGTATAATGAATAACAAAAAAACCAACACCGTACTAAACCAGATTCCTGGTCAAATACCATATACAAGTGTCTGAGTAGTAGAGTAGAGTTGTGGTGTGTCCAAAGCAGCTTCTCCCATTAACTGAAAGGTTTGCTGGATGGTTCTGCAGACTCTACAGCTCATAGAAGCTTTTTTGAGCACATCATGGCTCTGAAAAGAGCTGCTTATAGAATTCAGGTTCTATGCCTTCCAATCGAGAGTGGCATTTAGTCTTGAGTGACTATGGGCTTAGCCCAACACCAAAATGTGTGAGCCTCACGCATAATGAGTTAGACTGAGGTCTTTCTGTTAAGTTTGCCAGAGAGTGCTCTAACATGTGGGCATCTGCAAGTGTTCGCGAGTGGTCGTTGCCAGAGGCCTCCATTTATGTAGATTTACTGCCTCCTGAGTCAATTATCTACCCAAGTGGCAGCAAAATCAAATTTAATGGCTGCACTCTCTTGTGCAACGCATGGTTTTGTTTGCACTGATTTTCACTATTGCTGACGCTACCGGCACTAAGCTGCGGCGTGAGCTGCGCCAGCTGCATATTTTCCACATGTTGGCAGAATTCCGATGAAACTTGCTGTGCTTTTCAGTATCTCAATGTTTCAATTTTACATTTTGCTTTTCTATGTATAGATACTCTTTCATCCTGCAAATATTGTGCACTTTTTTAACTAGTCGTGAACCCTGCAAGATGTTCCTGATACCCAGGGGTCTGTGGACCACAGGTAACTCTTCTTGAGATTGAAGATTTTCTGTGCACTCACACAAGTGACATAAAAGATGTGTTTAAAAGAATTGGTCACATTTTGGACATCACATGTCTCTCTGATTGGCTACTGTTTTCTGGATCCCCTTTTGAACCCTGTGTATCTGAAATCCAGACAGATAACCCAAGTTTCCAGGAGAATGTCTACTAATGTTTGGGGGGTCCCCTTGAAATAGATAAAGAACTGATAATGAATCCCATAAGGTGGGATGTTTCTGAGATACAATCCCTTTACAATGCGGAGTCCAGCCTGAGCTGGCTGATAAGGGCTTCAGGTACATGATGTCCAAAGCAGTCGTGCAATGGACCACGGGGTTAAAGTGCACCCTGGTATCGCTTCCCGGGAAACCATATCACCTTAAGTGTCAGTCGTATCACACAAGGCGTTCCCTCTTATCGGAGCCTACGCTGAACTCTGCCCCTCGCTCGTTGACTGTCACCACCATCAAAATATTATTAATGTCAATCTGACTTCATAAAAGATGCAGATGAGATCATGGAAACTTTACAAGCAGAAACTGTAAGGAAACAAGCCTTGTCAGGAGCAACGTCAGTGAGTGGTCTGCATGTAGATATCGCTGTCAATGGAAATTTACCAGATCAATTTGAAATTTCAACTGCGGTTCTACGTTTCGGATTTTGTGTAGATTGGTCAAGGAGGTGTAGATAATGGGGTCTTTGCAAAAGTAGCATTTTCCATATAAAGTCTTGAGGGAATTTTAGCTTTTGTTGTTGCAGGAAAATCAGCTGAATCAAACAGGGTCAGACTTCCCATGAAGCTCCACTCAGAAGGGATCTCTCATTGGTTAGATGTGAATCTCCTCAGTTCACAAGAATATTATTGTTACAGAAAGAAAATGTGTGAGTTTGGAGGGACAAACTGCGGCACGTCTGAGCTGCTACACTTGTGAAGATTTACAAATGGTTCACGGTTCGGTGGCGAGCAGGGGCGTAGGCTAATGGGTGGGATTTAGGAGGTGTGGACCTCAAATTTACCAACTAAAAAAAGGGAAAAGCAGCACCAACATAGACCATAGACCAGACTCTGGGGACCCCCGACCCAACTACCAAGCCAAGAATGCACTTATTTGGCAGGGTTAAGGGGGTGGAAGGGGGTTGGGGGGGTCACACCCCAAACAACCCCCCCCCCAAGCTACATCCTTGGAAGCAAGCAGTCTTCGTTATAAGACATCAATTCCTCTCCGCTCTCAAGACCTACGTTTGCTTCAGATGCCCACGTTAAGCGCGCTTTGCTCTTCAACTGTGGAAAATGAGCCTGATTGGCGGAGGGAGCTGATTTACCCAACATGCATTGCGCAGTTGAAGAACTAACTGGAAACTGGTTTGAGAAACGTTGGATAGTGAAGAAACTTTTTGTAGTAAATTGCAACAAACGGCTCAGAAAGAGCGCGGGTCACGTGGAGAGCGGTGTGAATGACAGTGATCCTTGGCTGTTCTTGATATGTTCACAAATCACGCCATCTATAAAGTATTTTAAAAACATGCCTCAGCTCTCAAATGGGGTCTGAGACTGGGCAGGGCCTGACTGGGGACCCAGAAGCAGCCCTGGCAATAATGTTCAAACCAGCTCAGCTCTTTCCCTCTCTTTGTGCAATCTCTCTCTTTCCATCCATCCATTTCTGATCAGCTTCTCTCTACCCCCCCCCCCCACCCCCCCTCTCTCTCTCTTGAAGCCTCCCAGTGCTCGCTGGGTGCTGGAGAAAGTAACAGTGGCACCAGGAGCGGCCACCTCACCTGCCCTAAAAACCGGCCGAGGCCTCCAGCCCACAGGGGGGGCATGATAGTGGAATAAAAGACTGGTCTGGCCCTGAGGTCAGGGGATCTGTGACGCCTGCAAAGGCTTCTGCCACATCCTTGTCCATTGCCTGGGGTGCCACCTCCATGCCTACAATATGTGTATATGCGACCGGGGGTAAAATTAGAACGAATTGAGCAATCTATTTTCACTTCTGTAAGTTAGGTAAGCTTTATTCTTCCTATACTGACTGTTGGAATTAGGTAGCCTGGCCTAGGGCAAGACTAGCATATCAGAGGCACAGTGTAAAGGTTGCAGACCACCCAAAAGTAATTCCACGCAATAGCACTCAAAAAAAAAACACTACACCAAAATTATATGAAAATACGTACTGCTTTATATAAAAATAATATTCTCTTTGTTGTCAAATATAAGTAGCTCACATATAAATAGCTCAAAACATTTCAAGTCACTTTTAGGATCAGCAATTACACTTTTTAAATTACTAGCAGATTATCACGTTGTCTTTAAAGCAGTTACGATATTCTTGAACTCCTATCACACTTTTGCATTAGGATAAACTGTACCTTAGAATCAATCAGGCTAGATATTACTCCACTAGAATCTTGGGAGAGAACTACGACTCACTAAAAGCAAAAGCAAATATCCTCACAGTCTTAGCATTCTTTTTTAGCAGGATGACTGACCTTAAGAATTCACATCACATTACTAGATTTCCTAATAGTTCGCTATACATTTACTGTACTCTGCGCACCTTATACTATCTCTTAACACAGCATTGCTTTAAAGGTTGGCAAGAGCAGCACTTAAATCAGATCAGAGCAACACCCCTTTGCATGGATAACAGTACAGTTTTTCTACTAATCCTCTTTTAAAAGCAACTGGTTAAGAAACACTTAGATCAATAGTTAATTAAGCCCTGCCAGAGTTCCCTTAGGGACCCTAAACTCTTGGAGACAGAGTCTCAGCGTACTCCCTGGTAGGGTATCTAGCCAGAACACCAGTTCCTTAGGTAGAAGGCTCTTTCCCCTTATAACTACCTCCTTACTTGCAGTCGAGGTCCGGTTTTGCCAGGGAGAGTAGGGAAAACTCACATGTTAGGTTGTCTGTGCCCAACGCCGGCGAGAGTCAATAGCCTTGGGACACTCCAACTCCCCTCTCCCACTCGAGCCAACTCTTCTGGTGGCACTCGAGCGGGGAAAGGATATGGGCCGGGTAATCAGCCGGCGGATGGCTCTTCCGTTTCCCCCTCTCGCTCGCGCCGGCTCCTCCGGTGGCGCTTGAGCGAGGGAGAGCTGCACGATCCCCACTTGCCTGCAGCGGTAGCTGGCGCTCCCCGCTCACGCTGATGCCGCCGCCCAATGCGCAGCCTCCAAGGAAGGACTCCTCTCGCGCCTAGCTTCCTGAAGGCGCTCACCTCACTTCAGAGCGACTGAAGGACGCACTCCTCTTCCGGACCCGCCCGCCGGCTTCCGCCTCCTCCTATTCGGCTCCGCCTCACGGAGCCAGGCAGCTCAATGGGGCATGCGCGAAAGGCGAGTGTTTCACCGCCTGAGATCGCGCTGTTCGATCGACGCTGTCTTCCTCCTCCGCCCACTTTGAAACTGACGAGGGCTTGCGCAGTCCGCTCCTCACATCCGAGCCCTTAATCACTGCTCCACAACAACGCCGCTCGCCCACACCGATGCAGGGACAGCACGGCTAGATGAATGACCGTTTCTGCTCCTTCTTCATTCCCACGCCGACCCAGGTGTAGAACAGCTTGTGGTCACGCTGTCTCCGCTTCCCCAGCCCTGGTGGTCACAGGTAGGAGGAAGGTCACGGAGGGGTTTTGGCACCAGGGGGGCGCGATTCCAGCAGTTGAGCAGCACTGGGGTAACAAGCAGAGCAAGGGGAGGGGCACCAGGATAAGCCCCTCTCCGTAGGAGAGTCCTTCTTCACAGTCTCTCTAGAATCAAACTGCTGGGCAGAGGACTGCACTCCGCAGCGCTGCAGTCTCCTTCTCCTATAGACTTCCCCTATATTATTTGGAAAAGGGGCAAGCTAGGCGCCCAGGGTCTCCAGTAACTTCCCACAGCGGGGCCAAGACAAGTAACCAACAGGGGAATAGTGGGATGGACCAATAAGGTGGCTTCCTAGTCCAGGAGGTCAATCCTAAGTCCAGCCTCTTCCCAACCTCAGCTACAGCCTGTCCTCCAGCTGACTTCCACAGGTAGACAAAATGGCTGCCCCGCATTCCGCCTTATATAGGCTGCCCTTCAGTGGTCCAGAATGGACCAGAAGGTTCTGGAATGCCCTATGTTAGGCTATGGCCAAGTTCTGTTGGTGACAGTTGGGGCAGTTGGTGGCCACCATTTTAGGTGGTGCCAACTTTCCTGTCAGAACAGGCCTCTGGGCCTGAGGTAAAAGATTATGAGGGGGAGAAAGAACACCTATCCCCCTGGCCAACACCTACAAACAGTCAGTAGACACAAAAATTAATAATAAGGGTATGAGGGGCAAAAAGGGGACAAAATAAATAACAATTAGGAGGGACTTCGCCAAAAAGCCAGACAGGTCTAACACGCGTCCCCCCCAGCTGAAAGTGGGGAGAACTACCCAACCCCTTGGGAGTCCTCATCACTAAATGTAAATGTAAATGTGGGATACTTGTATAGCGCACAGTTACTCTACCCGAGTGTCCCGGCGCTGTAGACTGCTGGGGAACCCGTCCTGGCTTTCCCTGTGAGATGGTCCCTTTTTGGGTATCTCCAGGGTGAAACCAGGCATCCCTGGCGTCTGTGGGGGCCGTTGTAGAGATGAGGCAAGCTAATGCCCAGAGTTGCCGAGTGTGCTCCCCGGTCGGAGTGGGCACCGATGCGAGAATTATCAGTCCGCTGATCCTGGTCCAAGACCCTGCCGCGTCGGGAATCGAACCCTGGTCCCGGGCCGTTCTCTGCACTCGGGTCTGCCGCCTCTAACCAGTGAGCCACACCTCTCTACTAAGGCGGAAATACCTGGAGAGACCGTCTGCATTGGCGTGGTCCACTCCAGGCCGATGTTCCACCCGAAAGTCCATTCCCTCTAGGGAGATGGACCACCTCAACAACTTGGGATTTTCCCCCTTCATTTGCATCAGCCAACGAAGGGGTCGGTGGTCAGTCTGAACCAGGAAGTGCGAGCCAAAGAGGTATGGCCGCAACTTCTTCAGAGCCCACACCACCGCAAAAGCTTCCCTCTCAATGGCACTCCACTTCTGTTCCCGGGGAAGCAGTCTCCTGGATAAGAAGACTACGGGTTGATCCAGGCCCTCTTCATTCAGTTGCGATAACACTGCCCCAATGCCATGTTCTGATGCATCTGTTTGGACAATGAACTCCTTGGAGAAGTCTGGGGCCCTCAGGACCGGTGCCGCACACATTGCCTGTTTCAACTTTTCAAAGGCTTGCTGACAAGCCTTTGTCCAAACTACCCGTCGAGGTTGTTTCTTGGAGGTGAGCTCTGTGAGGGGCGCTACAATAGTGCCATACCCCTTCACAAAGCGACGGTAGTATCCTGTGAGGCCCAGGAAAGCTCGAACCTCAGTCTGTGTCTTGGGGGGTTCCCAGGCCATGATTGCCTCAATCTTCGCCTGCAGGGGCTGCACAGTCCCCCTACCCACCAAGTGTCCAAGGTACACAACCGACCCCTGCCCAATCTGGCATTTGCTGGCTTTGATGGTCAATCCAGCTTGTCTCAGGGCCTGGAGAACGGCCTGCAAATGCTGCAGATGGTCCTCCCAACTGCTACTGAAGACAGCAATGTCATCCAGGTAAGCAGCGGAGAAACTCTCCATTCCAGAGAGGACCTGGTTCACCAGCTGCTGAAATGTGGCAGGGGCGTTCTTGAGCCCAAAGGGCATCACACAGAACTGGTAGTGTCCCTCAGGCGTGGAGAAGGCTGACCTTTCCCTTGCTCCATCTGTCAAGGAGATCTGCCAGTACCCTGAAGTGAGGTCAAAGGTACTCAGATATTGGGCAGCTCCTAGCCGGTCAATCAATTCATCCGCCCTAGGGATCGGATGAGCATCAGTCCTTGTCACTGAATTCAGTCCTCGGTAATCCACACAGAACCTCAGTTCAGGTGTGGTGCCTGGGGGTGCGGCTTTTGGCACGAGCACCACCGGACTGGACCAAGGGCTGTTGGAAGGTTCAATTACTCCCAGCTCTAGCATCTTGGCAACTTCTCCATGGATGCTAGCCTTCACCTTGTCAGACAGCCGGTAGGTCTTGGACTTCACTGGTGGGCTGTCTCCTGTGTCCACATCATGGGTACACAGGTGGGTCCTTCCCGGGACAAGGGAGAACAACGAAGAGTACTGCCCCAGGATCTGGCGGCAGTCCTCCCGTTGCTCAGGAGTTAGAGTAGGAGAGAGAATCACTCCCTCCACTGACCCATCCTTCTCTTGGGACGAAAAGAGATCTGGGAGAGGTTCGCTTTCCGCTTCCTCTTCCCCGTCAGTCACCATCATCAGCATGACTTCGGGCCTCTCATGGTGGGGCTTGAGTCGGTTGGCATGCAGCACCCGTAGGGGCTGTCGAGGGGTCTTAAGGTCCACCAGGTATGTGGCCTTACCCTTCTTTTCCAACACCTCAAAGGGGCCTGTCCAGCGATCCTGGAGGGCGCTAAGCTCTCCAGGCTCCATCACCCACACTTTCTGTCCAGGCTCCAGTTCCACCTGGTGAGCATTGTGGTCGTACCACTCCTTCATGACTGCCTGGCTGGCCTCCAAGTTGTCAGAAGCTTGCTTCCACAACTTCGCCATTTGGCTCCTGAAGGCCAGCATGTAGCTCACCACATCCTGGGGGGGTTTCCTGGGAGATTTCTCCCAACCATCCTTCACCAGGCTGAGAGGACCGCGTACAGGGTGCCCATACAGAAGCTCAAAGGGGCTGAAGCCCACTCCCTTCTGGGGCACTTCCCTGTAGGAAAAGAGTAAACAGGGTAGGAGGACATCCCATTTCCTCCGCAGGCTCTCGGGCAGACTTCTGATCATGCCCTTCAAGGTCTTATTAAACCTCTCAACCAGTCCATTCGACTGGGGGTGATAAGGAGTGGTGAACCGGTAGGTCACTCCACACTCCTTCCACATGGCCCGCATGTAAGCTGACAGGAAGTTGGTCCCCCTGTCGGACACAACTTCCTTGGGAAATCCCACACGGGTAAAGATTCCCATTAGGGCTCTTGCCACTACAGGTGCAGTGACTGTCCTCAGAGGTATTGCCTCTGGGTACCGTGTGGCATGATCCACCAGTACCAGGATAAACCTGTGACCAGCTGCTGTTGGTGGATCCAAAGGCCCTACAATGTCGATGCCCACCCTCTCAAAGGGGGTGCTAACGACTGGAAGTGGTTCCAGGGGAGCTTTTAGCTTCACCCCTGTTTTCCCACTGTCCTGGCAGGTTACACATGTCCTACAGTATGTGTTGGACGCCACTTTCATCTGAGGCCAGTAAAAGTGGAGGACAAGCCGTGCAAAGGTCTTATCCTGGCCTAAGTGTCCTGCCAGGGGTATGGCATGAGCCAATTCCAAAAGAAAGGCTCGGTACTGTTGCGGGACTACCAAGGCCCTCGATGAACCAGGCGAGGGTACCTTGGGTTCACTGTAGAGGAGTCCATCCTCCCAGTAAATATGGTAATGTCCCGTAACATCACCTGCTGCTTGGGCTTCAGCCTGTCGCCTCAGTCCCTCAAGGGTGGGGCACTCCCTCTGCCCCTTACAGAATTCCTCTCTGGTAGGACCTCCCTCCACATGCCACTCCGCAGGGATGGGTAAATCCTCCAGAGAGTCTACTTCCCCCTCCACGGACTCCTGGTCCACCACCGCAGGTGGCCGATCTGTCTCATGGGGTGTGGAAGCCGGAGCAGGCTTTCTCTGTCTCCGGGTCTGTCCCTTCTTAGCAGCGGGTTGGGCCATTGTTCCAGGCTCCAACCCAGGCGAACTCCCTCTCCGGGCAGTCGCAGACCGCGTGCTGACACAGGCCCAGTCAGGTGTACCCAGCATCGCAGAATGCGTCCGGTATTCCACCTCTCTCCAAGTATTGTGTTCCATGTCATTTCCCAACAGACAATCGACTGGCACGGCAGGGCTTACGGCAACTCGAAGTGAACCTGCAACCCCCTCCCACTCAAAGGGAACCTCAGCCACTGGATAGTGGCCCATTCTGCCGTCAGCCATCGCGGCGGGGTGGAGTACATTAGGAACAACCTGCTCTGGGGACACCAGCTGACTTCTCACCATAGTCATACTGGCTCCTGTATCCCTGAGAGCCTCCCCTCTCTGGCCATTGATGGAAAACCCATTGCCCATACTTTGTAGTATTTGGGGGCACCTGGATCTTTGGCACCATCTCCCGCTCTCCCAGGGACACTAAGGTGACACCCGCCCACTCACCCCCCTTATCTAAGGGCAACTCCTCCCCGAGCGCTACACTAGCTACTCCCGGTGACTTTCCTCCGGTGGGAGGGGGTGGTCTCTTTGGGCATCTGACATCTCCCTTATAATGTCCAACGCCACCGCATTCAAAACAGTGGAGATCCCTGGGCTGCTGGCTTTGGCCAGGATGAGGGTTCCGGGGCGGGTTTGCCCTAGGGGTGAAACCTGCTCCCTTCCCTTGGAAGTTATTTTGGGGACCTTTAGAGAACTCTTTCTTTTTCTCCCCCCCTTCCTTCTTCTGGGGGGCGCCCTGTCCGGCTTTTTGAGATTCCCCTCCAGTCCCCTTGGAGGACACCCGGGTACTTGTCCAGATGTCCGCCTCCTCTGCAAGCTTCCGGGGATTGGTCAGCTTGCTGTCTACCAGGTGTTGGCGCAGCTCGGGAAAACATTTCTCGAGGAGGTGTTCTCTCAAAAATAGATCGTACAGCCCCTCATAATCTTTTACCTCACTGCCCTTGACCCAACCCTCTAAGGCCTTTCTGGCGTAATCAAGGAAGTCCACCCAGTTCTGAGTGCTCATCTTGTGGCTCCCCCTGAACTTCTGTCGGTACCTTTCTGGGGTGAGCCCGAACTTCCTCAACAACGCCAGCTTCATGGTGGGGTAGTTTGTCTGTTCCTCTGGATCCAGGGCCAGCAAGGTGTCCCGACCAGCAGGAGGCATGTACTTGTACAAACTACCCCCCCAGTGCTTCTCCTGCACTCCATGAACCTTCAGTGAAACCTCATAAGCGGCCAGCCACTTAGCTACATCATCCCCCTGACTGAAGCTCGCTATCAGGTCCTTTGGTATATAGGGTTTGGTCTCCCTGGCTGACTCCTTTGGTTCGCTGCCACCATTTCTATCAGGAGAGGACCCCCGTCGCAGACTTTGGAGCTCCAGTTCCTTCAGTCTAAACTCGTGGACCATCCTCCTCTCCTCTTTCTCCTGCTCCAACTTAGCCAACTCCCACCTTAACTGTCTTTTCTCCCTCCTATCGGTGAGCTCGGCTTCCGTTAGGCTCCTCCCAGAGATGCTACTGCCCTTTCTGGAGTAGGACACTGGTCCGGTGAGTAAGTTTTCCCCCTCATGGCGGAATAACTCTTCTACCTCCCCCACCGTGTCCTGGTCGACCTCTTTATCCTCCTCCTTCGTCCCTTGGTGTGCCTCCACCCAGGCCCTAAGGCTAGTCTGGAGCTCCCCCTTCCTGGCACCATGTTTGAAAAAGACCCCCATTTGTTGGCAGAACATTTTCAATTGGGACACGGAATAGACTTCCAGGTTTTCCACAGCGAACTCCATTGTGAGTCAGGCAAACCTGGATACACACCAGAAATTTCAGAGGGGCAAGGGCAACCTAAAGCCAACTCCACCCACCACCAGGAATAAATTTAGAAAAAACAAAAAGACTAATTGGGAGGGCCGCAAGGAGAAAACTCCTGGTGTAGGTTGGGTGTATTACGTCAAATTACTAGTAAGTAGCTGCAACCAAGTCCGCAATCCCACCGCTAGGCACCAATATGTTGGAATTAGGTAGCCTGGCCTAGGGCAAGACTAGCATATCAGAGGCACAGTGTAAAGGTTGCAGACCACCCAAAAGTAATTCCACGCAATAGCACTCAAAAAGAAAACACTACACCAAAATTATATGAAAATACGTACTGCTTTATATAAAAATAATATTCTCTTTGTTGTCAAATATAAGTAGCTCACATATAAATAGCTCAAAACATTTCAAGTCACTTTTAGGATCAGCAATTACACTTTTTAAATTACTAGCAGATTATCACGTTGTCTTTAAAGCAGTTACGATATTCTTGAACTCCTATCACACTTTTGCATTAGGATAAACTGTACCTTAGAATCAATCAGGCTAGATATTACTCCACTAGAATCTTGGGAGAGAACTACGACTCACTAAAAGCAAAAGCAAATATCCTCACAGTCTTAGCATTCTTTTTTAGCAGGATGACTGACCTTAAGAATTCACATCACATTACTAGATTTCCTAATAGTTCGCTATACATTTACTGTACTCTGCGCACCTTATACTATCTCTTAACACAGCATTGCTTTAAAGGTTGGCAAGAGCAGCACTTAAATCAGATCAGAGCAACACCCCTTTGCATGGATAACAGTACAGTTTTTCTACTAATCCTCTTTTAAAAGCAACTGGTTAAGAAACACTTAGATCAATAGTTAATTAAGCCCTGCCAGAGTTCCCTTAGGGACCCTAAACTCTTGGAGACAGAGTCTCAGCGTACTCCCTGGTAGGGTATCTAGCCAGAACACCAGTTCCTTAGGTAGAAGGCTCTTTCCCCTTATAACTACCTCCTTACTTGCAGTCGAGGTCCGGTTTTGCCAGGGAGAGTAGGGAAAACTCACATGTTAGGTTGTCTGTGCCCAACGCCGGCGAGAGTCAATAGCCTTGGGACACTCCAACTCCCCTCTCCCACTCGAGCCAACTCTTCTGGTGGCACTCGAGCGGGGAAAGGATATGGGCCGGGTAATCAGCCGGCGGATGGCTCTTCCGTTTCCCCCTCTCGCTCGCGCCGGCTCCTCCGGTGGCGCTTGAGCGAGGGAGAGCTGCACGATCCCCACTTGCCTGCAGCGGTAGCTGGCGCTCCCCGCTCACGCTGATGCCGCCGCCCAATGCGCAGCCTCCAAGGAAGGACTCCTCTCGCGCCTAGCTTCCTGAAGGCGCTCACCTCACTTCAGAGCGACTGAAGGACGCACTCCTCTTCCGGACCCGCCCGCCGGCTTCCGCCTCCTCCTATTCGGCTCCGCCTCACGGAGCCAGGCAGCTCAATGGGGCATGCGCGAAAGGCGAGTGTTTCACCGCCTGAGATCGCGCTGTTCGATCGACGCTGTCTTCCTCCTCCGCCCACTTTGAAACTGACGAGGGCTTGCGCAGTCCGCTCTTCACCTCCGAGCCCTTAATCACTGCTCCACAACAACGCCGCTCGCCCACACCGATGCAGGGACAGCACGGCTAGATGAATGACCGTTTCTGCTCCTTCTTCATTCCCACGCCGACCCAGGTGTAGAACAGCTTGTGGTCACGCTGTCTCCGCTTCCCCAGCCCTGGTGGTCACAGGTAGGAGGAAGGTCACGGAGGGGTTTTGGCACCAGGGGGGCGCGATTCCAGCAGTTGGGCAGCACTGGGGTAACAAGCAGAGCAAGGGGAGGGGCACCAGGATAAGCCCCTCTCCGTAGGAGAGTCCTTCTTCACAGTCTCTCTAGAATCAAACTGCTGGGCAGAGGACTGCACTCCGCAGCGCTGCAGTCTCCTTCTCCTATAGACTTCCCCTATATTATTTGGAAAAGGGGCAAGCTAGGCGCCCAGGGTCTCCAGTAACTTCCCACAGCGGGGCCAAGACAAGTAACCAACAGGGGAATAGTGGGATGGACCAATAAGGTGGCTTCCTAGTCCAGGAGGTCAATCCTAAGTCCAGCCTCTTCCCACCCTCAGCTACAGCCTGTCCTCCAGCTGACTTCCACAGGTAGACAAAATGGCTGCCCCGCATTCCGCCTTATATAGGCTGCCCTTCAGTGGTCCAGAATGGACCAGAAGGTTCTGGAATGCCCTATGTTAGGCTATGGCCAAGTTCTGTTGGTGACAGTTGGGGCAGTTGGTGGCCACCATTTTAGGTGGTGCCAACTTTCCTGTCAGAACAGGCCTCTGGGCCTGAGGTAAAAGATTATGAGGGGGAGAAAGAACACCTATCCCCCTGGCCAACACCTACAAACAGTCAGTAGACACAAAAATTAATAAGGGTATGAGGGGCAAAAAGGGGACAAAATAAATAACAATTAGGAGGGACTTCGCCAAAAAGCCAGACAGGTCTAACACCGACCAAACTTACAATACCCAAACCTTAAACATTCTTAAGTTATAGTTAAACCTTACATTTTGCACACCACTTTTAAATTAATATATTTTATTTATTCTTTAGCTACAAACATAAGGTAAAGTACAGAAATATTGTAATTTCTAAACTTATGCTTAAACCAAGTATGACATCGCAAATCATTTTTTCTGAGAACACAGTGCACGGTAGAGTTTGGTTAAGTTCGTATAAATAACAATAAAGTTTCCTACCTATAACAACGCTTAGAGCATAGAGTGGAATAGCATAGAAGTGGAGTGCAGGAGCATGCGGTGGCATAGTGTGGAGTGGCGTACAGTGGAATAGCATAGAGTGGAATGGCGCAGAGAGGAGAGGTGTAGAGATTAGTGTGGTAGCATGTAATAGCTTGCACGGGAGCAGTGTAGAGTGCATTGGCATAGAGTGGAGTGGCGTACAGTGGAGTGGAGTGGCGTACAGTGTAATGGCATACAGTATAATAGCATAGAGTGGAGTGGCGTACAGTGGAGTGAGGTACAGTGTAATGGCGTACAGTATAATAGCATAGAGTGGAGTGGCGGAACATGAAATAGCATATAGTAGATGGAACAACCTATCTTGATAGTGCTGGCGCAACATGTCCACCAGCGCTATATGCAGGAGCGGCTCCTCCGCTTTGGCGAAGGAGCATCGCCTCACTGCTTTCTTGAAGTGTGAGAAGCAGAAACATAACATGGTAATAACTTTTAGTTGTTACCATTTTATGTTTGTGTTGCAGGCGGGCGGTTGGGCGGGGCTGCTCTGCGAGCAGGGCAGGGGAGGAGTGGTATGCACCCTCCTGAGTGCACAAAGACTGTTTCAGGATGGGTCCGAGGAGGAGGGCCACACATCCCCCCCATTACGTTGTGGGGGATGTGGTCCCCGTAGCCATTCTGGCTGTGTTGCTCATTTCATATAAATTGATCATTAACATGAAGCACTTACCAATATAAACATAGCAGGTGCCCCCGTTGAAGCTCCACATCTGTAAAGGACAAATGATCATAACTCCCGGGTTTGGTGAAGGCAAAGCAAGTGTGTTTTCTCAGCATTTCTACATTGAAAAAACAATCTGAAATCTTTTGTGGAGACGACTACATCATTGATCTATTGGAGCGCAGTCTTTACGTGACTGTGACCAGTAGGTTGTTTGTTGTCCTGTCCTGGTGAGAGCAAAATCCATGGTTATCCCTTTAACCCCTTGAGCGTGGCGCGAATGTTTGCGCTGTGCGAGGATTTGCATAAGTGGGCGGGATTCGAACGGCCAGGGGCCATCCTGCGCACACGCCCACTGTGACGCGTAACGGCTCCCGACCGTCATGAGCATGCAAGGGGTTAAATTCCTAGGAGTATGAAAATATTGAAATCACTTGGATGCATCTCTGTTGGTCTCACCCACCTTAGTAGTATCCAAAGGTCTACGTGCCTTTTGACAGGATGATTGTGATCTTAACAAGCGGCCTCCCCAGCGTGTTTCCTGTTAATATTGGTGAGGAGTTCCTGATGCAGAGGAATATGAGTACATCTTCACCAAACAAATAAGCACTTACTCCATATAGTGAAGAGGAAGGACACGTGTTTGGTGGAGATTTACGTCTTTGCATTCTCTTTGTCTTCTCCATAGGAGTATTCATATTATCACATATTTCTGTATAAAGACCTCCCAGAAACAATCATATTGCCGAAACGCACAAAAGGTCACGGGTGACATTTCCTTGTGCTGAATTACGCAGCTGTATTGTAGAATAGGTACTGGACATTTACCCAAGGAGGCAGAAAGAACGCCACTAGGGTAGATATTTTGTGCAAAACCGTGTACTCTTGTTGGATTAAAGTGCAGGTGCGGTTCCTTTGTGGCCGACTCACTCACACATCTACTGACACACCCACACATCTACTGACACACCCACACAGATACACTCAGATACACGTGCACCCACTCACACACCCACTCAAAGACTCATTTACTCACTGACAGACCCACTCAGACACTCACAGACCCACTCCTAGATCCATGTAAACAATCATGCAACCACTCACAGACCCACTCAGAGATTCGCACATCCACTCACAGACTCACTCAGACATTAATGCACCCGCTCACCCATGCACAGACTGACTCAGAAACTCATGTACTCACTCACAGAACCACTCAGACACTCACTCAGAGACACTCACAAACCCACACAGAGACTCATGCACCCACTCACAGACCCACTTAGATACTCATGCACCCACTCACAGACCCACTCAGACAGTCATGCACCCGCTCACAGACTCATTCAGGGTCACACACCCACTCACAAACCTACTCAGAAACTCATATATCCACTGACAGACCCGCTCAGACACTCTCACAGCCATTCACAGACCTACTGAAACACTCATGCACTCACTAACACACTCACTGCCATGGCTAGTGGTTACACTTCGGAAATAAAAAAAAAAAACTTAAAAATGTACTTTAAAAAACCAAAGGTTACAGGGACATTGTAGCTAGGAAACAAAATTTTAAAAAACTTAGAAATTCACTGCAAAAAACAAAGGTTACAGGGACGTTATATTTAGGAAATAGAATAAAAACATCCATGTGCAGCTGGTGAGCTCAGTGTAAATAATGTTTTCCTCAGTAGCCTACAGGGTCTGAGTAGGTGTCTTCCCTGCACCGAGAGCACTTGAGGCTATGCTATTTCCAGGGAGCACGAAAAGATCAAATTGTCTTCCAGTGTTATGATCCTAACCCTTTGATTACTTGAGCATGGCACCTGGGAGACTGCCTCCTGGAGGCTGCATGTGGCTACTGCACCTCTGGGGAGACCGCGTGCTGCAGGCCAGAGGCGCAGCTCAAAGACAGCCTTGGCATGCCTTGGCGTGTCTGAAAGAGAAGTTCTCTTGAGCCGAGCCCACACGCCTCAGGCCTTGTCCTACCTTGACATTTTCTTGGAACTGAATACTATTTCTGTTGATCATTAACTCCTACATTTGTTTCCTCTCTTCTTTTAAAATGTTTTCCTTTTTCTTTCATTTTATTTGTTCTTTTTGTAAGTGTATGTCTTTTCTGTCTGTCAGTCGGGTGTTATTGTTTTTTGTTTATTAACAGTTTCATATATAGTTTCATATATAGTTTCATATATAGTTTCATATATAGTGTACAAGGCACAAAAGCTCTTTACAGACAGCAGTAAAATAGTGAGCAATAAGAAACAAACATTGGCAAAGCCAACTGGCTTTGCCTATGCAACATCTATTGGTTTTGCCATTTTTTGTTAAAGTAAAAAGTTTTTTAAAAAGTGGTATGATGCAGCGCTCGTTGACTGCATCATAGCCTTTTTTGTCACTTTAAGCCATGTTGCACAGTAGTCCGTGCTGCTGTGCAATATGTGTGAAACAGAGCGGGTCTATGGGCAAGCAATACGAAGGAGGAGGGTGGTAAAACAAGGGACAGCTGGAAGAGGGTGGGTGGGGAGGAACAAGCAAGGGATAGCGGAAGGAAGGCATGGGGTGGGGGAACAGACAGCGGGAGCAGGATGGCGCTGTGGGGAAGTATGGGCTCTGTATAGCACAATCTTATCTTTCTTTATACATGGAAGCCAGATTTGAGAACTTTTATTTTCCCATCTTAAAATGCACCAAAAAAGGGCATGCATATAGTTTGATGCGAAAATGGGAGTAGCTTCCATTGGTGGAGCAGGTGCAGTGATACCGGGGCCCATTGTGAACACACATAATGCCTTCTTCACCACTCAAGGGAGGTGTGACACACTTAGTGAGACGCTTCTGTACAAAGTGTGCAAATTACCACCAGCGACCTGGCAAGTTACTCAAGAGGGGTCTGCACCAGCCTCTGTGGCAGCCCTTTGTGTCGACAGTTCAAAGCCTCCAAAAATTTGCTAGAAATCCACTGTTGTCAGCTCGTTTTGCCTCCTACCGTGTGATATCGGCTCCTCACTGTGTGGCCGTGTGAAGTGAGCTGATATTGCGTGTCCCACGGTGGAACCGTTGGAGTTGACAGGTCTGACTCGCTTTGCGTGTGCCTCTTCTAGTGTGGGACATGTACAGAGGGCAAGTGACCGTCAACTAGCTGACAAGTCACTCGAGAGGTGACTTCAGCGGCCTCAGTGACAGCTCCTTTCAACCCCTCCTGCTCCACTCTGGACACCGAGGGTATATTTACGAGCCCCTTGCACTTCCGGGGGTACAAACCACCAAATCATATTAATGAAGCCGCACAGAGCCACTAGGCGAGGCTTTGAATGGCCTCATATATATGGAGTAAGGCGTGGCAGCACAAACCACTGCATTGCCTGTCTCTGCAATAGGGAGGCGTTCCATGGGCGTTCCATGGGCGTTCCATGGGTGTTTCCATGGATGTTGACGCCTCCCCAGATTTACAAGACCATATAAGCCTGGGGATGTGTCAAAATCCTACACCTCCCCAGGGGGCGGTGCAACGAGGGAAAATAACTTTTTATCTCCTTTTTTGCCTCTTTCTATATGTGCCACATTCTGCAGCACCCAAGGAAAGAGGAAAAAGCCTCCCAGGATTGCTTTCGTGCAGGAATGTGTCCGGTGCAGGGGGAAAGAACAGGAATGTACCTTATCCTACAGATAAGGTGCATTCCTTCCGTTTCACTTTGACGCACGGCAACGCTGAAAGGTGACTTGCTGTGCTGACCTTCGCCAAATCCCCATAAATATGCCCCACAGCATTTCCTGATTCTTCATCACTGCATGGCGGGTGTGCAACGCCTAGAGTGAGAGACACAGAGAAACCCGCACAGTGAGCTCATTGTGACCACCAACGAGTAGACAAGTCACTCAAGCGCTGTCTTCATCAGCCCGGACAACAGCCCCTTCTAACAATCTTTAAGGACACAACTGGTAGCAAGGAATAGACAGTGCGCACTACCTCAGTTTTAGGGTATATTGAAGACTGAAATATCGAAGTGCTGCTTAGGGTGGAAAACGGGAGAAGCTACCAGGCTATCCCACAATTCCCAAGATGGGAATATAAATAACAGAAAAAGTTATTCCTCCCTGAGCAAACAATAAAGTTACATACAAATAATCACAAAGGTAATGTTAACAAGTTGGTTAGCTTAGCTTTTGCCCAACGACTAAGATGGACTGGTATATGACAAAAATTGATCTTTACAAATTTGTGAGGATCTTGAAAATAAAGTACTTTGCAAATCGTTCTTCTGTTACCAGGTCCGTCATTAATAAACCAGAACTTAGTAGCTTAACAATACAGGAGGTATTAGATACTAGATTACTCTTATCATTGACTGAGAGTGAAGAGGACCCTGTTACTATGTCCAAATTATTGGAGGATTTGGAGATCAACCAGAGTTATATAGAAGGGAGTGGATTGAAGAATAAATCAAGATGGTCCCCTCCAACTCTCTTCTGGGAATGTCATTGACACCTTTTACAAGGTTGTCAATCTGGATATTGACAAACTAATAGACTTGGATATAAAAAATCAGAATTGGTCACATGGCAGCAATATAACAAGGAAAGAGAGGGTAGCATTAAGAGAGTTGACTGGGAATGCTAACTTGATTATTAAAATGGCTGACAAGGGTGGCAATATTGTCATTATGAATAAATCTGATTATAATCAAGAGGTATTTTCACAACTGAATGATGTAAGATACTATGAACAAACTTACTAGTAGCCCACTGCACTCAGTTACGAAAGTTATCAATACCAAACTGAAAGAATGGTACGACTTAACACTGCTAGATCAGGATGAGTATACTTACTTGAAGGTAGACTTTCCACGTTCCCCATATTTATACTGTTTGCCCAAAATCCACAAGAATAAATAAAAACCACCTGGGAGGCCAATAGTCTCAGGTATTGGCGGCCCAACGGAGAAGATGTCACAATATGTTGATATTTATTTAAGACCCTTTGTACAGAATTTGCCCTCACACATTGAGGATTCTAAGCATATTTTGAATCTTATGAATGATATTGTATGGGAACCTGGGATGATTTTAGCTACTCTTGATGTTGTGTCCCTATACTCTAATATTGATCATGATCTGGGATTATGTGCGCTGGAGACCTTCTTAAATAAGAGGCCAGCTGAAATTTATGCTTACAGTTATGTTACTGGAAATGACTAGAATGGTTCTGGAAAATAACATTTTCCTTTATGAGGACAAATGGTACAGACAGAAGCTTGGAACTGCAATGGGTTCCAGATTCGCTCCGTCTTTTGCTAACCTCTTTATGGGGTGGTTTGAGGCGGAGTGGATCGGGGGTCCAAGGGGCAGTAAGTGGATTGACAATATTTATTATTGGGGTCGTTTTATTGATGATTGTTTACTTATTTGGAGAGGTACGGATGATGAGATACAACAATGTTTTACTTACCTTAACTCTAATGATATGAATGTTCAATTCACTACGACTTATGACAAAGAACAAATTGTATTCTTGGATGTTGGTCTTTTTATTAAAGAGGGCAGACTGTGCAGCAGAATGTACCGTAAAGAGACTAGTTGTAACTCTATTCTGCATGCCAGTAGTTGCCACCCCAAAAGCCAGGTTAATTCTATTCCCTTTGGGGAGATGTTAAGAGCACGACAAAACTGCTCAGTGGAGTGAGATTTTGTTACTAATCTACATGACATAATAATGAGATTCAGAAGAAGAGGTTATAATGAGAAGATTATTAATTTAGCAAAAAACAGAGAATTGGGGCTTAATAGGGCAGAGACCCCTACAATGAATAAGAAATCCAAGCTGGAATCAGATAGATCTGAGGTTGTTCGGTTGGTCACGAACTATGGAGCAGGAAGTCATAAACTGTATGGAGTATTGAACAAATACTGGCACTTGTTAAAGAGTGACGCAGATATCTCACCACTCCTTAATCACAGACCTAGTGTTACAGTTCGTAAGGGGACAACTCTAGAGAACATTGTGAGCCCCAGTTACCCCAAACCATCACTTAGTACTAACTGGCTAAGTCAACAGCATAATGGATTTTTTTACTGTGGTCGCTGTAGTTCCTGCAGATGGGCTGTTAAAAAGATAACAGAGTTTGAATATAATGGTACAGGAAGACACATGATTAAATCTTTCATTACGTGTGATACTACTCATGTTGTTTATGATATTGCATGTTCCTGTTCTAAAATATATGTTGGAAGCACTATTCGAAGATTGAAGGATAGAATGGTTGAGCATTTCCGTGCTCTCAAGAATGGTGATACGAGATATCCGATAGCAGCCCATATAGTGCAGAACTGTGATGATGTAAAGAACCATAATTTCAACGACCATGGAATTGATCACATTAAAATGGATAAAAGAGGAGGCAATAGAATGTTACAGTTGAGACGAAGAGAAGCTTTATGGATCATGAAACTGAGGGCGGTTGAACAGGGGCTGAATTTAGACCCTGAATATCAATTTTTTCTTGGCTCCTGAAATGCTCTGGCTGCATATTATTATAAGAATAGTTTAAAAGTGTGATTTCATGTGCTTAATATCTATTCCTTAGATAGTGTTCTACCCGTACATGAATTACATATTTTTGCTGTGCGTATATGACATAACTATTGTCACTATGAATATTTGAATGCTGTTAATGTATTTTGCACTTTACGATTGGGTTTCCCTATTTTTCCTTTTCTTTCTTTCTGGTTCTCCCTGCTTCCACTTGATGTAAAGCCTGTTCATGGAGTGTGTAGTGAAAATATATGCCTGATATAGTATGAGTACGTATAATACCAAATATGGTGGTTGGATTTGAGACTTGAGTTTGTATACATTTTATGTACTTTTGAAAATGATAATTCCGATGATTTATCTGGGACTTTCGGGATATACCGCAGTTAATTACTGTTATTACTGACTGAGCCCGTTTTGGAGTTATAGTGGCCTAAGGAGCCGCTTGTTTGTGTGTTATTAGAGGTGCTGGCTTTACATCAAGAAATGATGTCTTAAGAAGTAATTTGTGGTGAGGATAGACGTCTGTGATAGATCACCATGGTTGTTCGGCATGTTAGAAATCCACTGAGAATGACAACACTAAGAGGTTCGATAATTGTATATATTATTTGGATTATTTTACTAGAAATGGAATTGAAAAATTGACCTATTATTTTACATTGAGGAAGTATTATCACTCGCTAGAGGTGATTTCGGATTGCCTGCCACTGCCCTTCGCTACAGGAGTAGCTCAACAAACTCACAAGCTGCCACAGTAACCCGTGCCAAGAACAGACCATCTTCGAGGCCGCAGAGGAGGTGAGAGGCGCGGCGCCTGGGACTGCGAGGACCAGCATTCCACTTACCAACACCAGCTGGTTCCTCTTCCCGGTTGAGCCGCGCCCCCTCCCAGTGCCACGCCTTCTGCTGATTGACCGCATTTAACCTCTCACGGCACCCGCTTCGCGGGGGCCGCTCGCTAGAGGTGATTTCGGATTGCCTGCCACTGCCCTTCGCTACAGGAGTAGCTCAACAAACTCAAAAGCTGCCACAGTAACCCGTGCCAAGAACAGACCATCTTCGTGGCCGCAGAGGAGGTGAGAGGCGCGGCGCCTGGGACTGCGAGGACCAGCATTCCACTTACCAACACCAGCTGGTTCCTCTTCCCGGTTGAGCCGTGCCCCCTCCCAGTGCCACGCCTTCTGCTGATTGACCGCATTTAACCTCTCGCGGCCCCCGCTTCGCGGGAGCCGCTCGCTAGAGGTGATTTCAGATTGCCTGCCACTGCCCTTCGCTACAGGAGTAGCTCAACAAACTCACAAGCTGCCACAGTAACCCGTGCCAAGAACAGACCATCTTCGTGGCCGCAGAGGAGGTGAGAGGCGCGGCGCCTGGGACTGCGAGGACCAGCATCCCACTTACCAACACCAGCTGGTTCCTCTTCCCGGTTGAGCCGCGCCCCCTCCCAGTGCCACGCCTTCTATTGATTGACCCCCGCCCCCTCCACTAATTTAGCCCAGTCTACTGACGCGAACGCGGGACGCGCACGAAGACCGGGCAAAGAGCGGGCCGTTTAAGGCCGTTAGAGGCCGATCAGGGCCGGGCCGGGCCGGGCCACCCCCCTAACGCCTGTGATAATATAGACTTTAGAAACATATTCAAACCCAGAACTATGTCCCCTAGAGGAACCAGAAGTATGACTGCGGCAAAAAAGGGCAACTCACTGGCCCCATAGATAGCTTTATAACGAGGGCAAACTCCTTCATAGATCAAAGTATTTCACTCATAGAACGAAGGGTATCCCAAGACTTACTAGAGGCTAGAAGATCATCTATGAGTCACCTGGCAAATGTAAGAACACCGCTCTCTCACAAGGACCAAAGACATAGTGAGGGCGGAAACAAGAGGCAGAGCCTTCCTAATATAGTTGACCTTTCAGTCTCGCAACTATCGCAACTCTCGGAATCCCAACTAACATCAGATTTAGAAAAAACCCCAGACCTAGTCCCGCACCCCACCCCTGAAGAGGTAAGACAGGCAAGAGGGAGGAGGGAAGGAGCTATAAAAAAGAAGAAACAGCTAGTGCCAAACAAGACACAAACACCTAAACAACCACCGCTTATAACTGACACAATAGAGAATATACGTAGCCCCCCTTTGCTGGAAAACCAAAATAGTCACATTGCTGTGATACATCACCCACATGATGTTCTACCCCAAATAGATCTTTCACCTCCCATAAATTCAGAAACAACACCTAACGCTCCATCAATATATGAGGCAGACCAAGAATGTAATATAGATCTATTAGCAAAAATAGGAGATCTTTTACAAAAAACCCTCACACCAATACAAACTAGACTGACAAATCTAGAAAAAGTGCTAACTGAACTTTCAGCCCTGATGAAACCAAAACAGAACTTCAACCGTATTCAAGAGGCACAAAAAACACAAAAACCACAGACGGCTAAGCCGTCTACCCTAACCTCTGTGTCCCAGGTTAAAAATTCGACCTCCATACCGACAGTAGCACCAAAGCCTACTAGTACGACAGTGCCTAAGAAAAAAGGAACAGATAATATACCCGCAAGTACATCAACTGTAAAAACTAATACCCCTTGCGACCCCATTGGTACAGCCACCAAAGCAAAACAAACTCAAATAAATAGAGACAGTGAGAGAAATCAACCGAGTGAAATACGCCCAGTAACTCTTCCACCAGAAGCAAGTCCATTTGTTGTCATTTTAACTGGCGTCCCAGAATTGGGGGACCAAAAATCCAAACCAAACTGGTCGCTCAAAAACAAGATCCAGCATTGGCTTAGTATAAACCGCCCACCCCCTCCGTATTGCTCAACGAGAATTCTGATGGTTAGAAGAGCCCCTTGGGTTGGTCAGGGAAGAAAAACTATACAGGGCGACTGTATCTTAATTACATTTGAAGACCCTAGAATAGTGGAATATATCTGCGCAGGGGAGGAGACTAGTTTAAACGGGGGGATTGGCACAAAGCGCCTCTCCTTTTTCTATCCGCCGAGATTTTCGAATGATCACTTCCAAAGTGATGGACCCTGGTACACTGTGGGCCCCCGTTATCGGGGAAGAGAAAGGGAAGAGTGGAGGGGACAAGAACAGCGGAGATATTATAGAGAACAACCTCGATGGGAGTGCTGGAATGAAATACCATTAATGAACATGTACAGTGGCTTAGAGTCAGTGGACTGACCACCACAGCCAGAAGATCCTGACTCCCCAATTCCAGATAACCCAGACATCTTGCATAATCCCCAAACTGATAATACCCCTGTGAGTGATTCTGTGAGTGATTCTCTGACTATAGTTTCCTGGAACTCCGCGGGATTGCGGTCAAAAATTGAAGATGGGAGCATCATGCACCTTGTGTGTAGACATCAAATAGTCTGCATACAAGTAACATGGTCGCCAACAGAAATTCACTTACAGGGTTACAAGACGTATTTTTCACCTGCTTTGGTGGGCCAAAAGGGTAGGCCAAAGGGAGGATTAAATATCCATATAGCTAATACCATTCAACAAATAAAAATAACTACCATCGAACTGGATCAAAATTTTCAGATTATTTGTCTCTCACTACTCAAGAATGAGACAGTTCTCCTGATTAATTTCTATAACAATCTTGAGGAACAGCAGCTCCAGAGAGTATTGGGATATCTATATGAGAAACTAACCTCCCTAAGGCAGAAAAGAGGAGCAAAGGGCCCCGTATTTCTAATATGGGTTGGGGACTTTAATATACACTATTGTAACCACACAGGAAATAAATGTCCAGAGATGGTGGCAGAGGAAGGCAACCCCCTTACTCATTTCTCCCATAACAAAATTGGTGGAATAATGAATGATCTCATATCAGACCTTGATCTCCAAATAGCAAATACCCTGAATGATAGCACTAAACGCCTAGAACCGACCTATTTGGGAAGGGGTTTTAACACAACGGCCGATTATATAATAATATCGGCTGGTCTTCAACCAAGAGTGAAACACTTTGAAGTTATACCAAACACCCTAAGTGACCACTCAGCGTTGAAACTGAGATTGGACCTAACCCATCAACAATCCTTACCCCTGACAATAGCTAAAGCTCTGAGCCAGGATAACATAAACCTAGGCCAACTAAATGGATATACAATAAAGTGGGGGAAGATTAATCCTGGGGCACTCACTATAGAGCTGATAACATCAGTATATCCTCAGATTAAGGAATGCCTAGATGAAATGACAGGAGATGAGGAAATCCTTAGTAACTTCTCACAAATCATGGAAAAAAACAAAACCCTACTCACAGCAAAACTAAAAACTGGTCCTCCCCATAAAGGTTGGTTTAGTCACGACTGCACCCAGGCTCATACTAAGCTCAAGATAGCACTTAACAAGAATGATAGAGACCCCCATCAAATAGCCATATTGAGAAAGGAATATCTCGCAATTCGGAAAAAGAGAAAGGCGGAGCTAAAGCAAGCTTTGTGGGATGAACTTCATTCTAGTGCCCAACAAAAAAATAGTGAAGCTTTCTGGAGAGCATTGAGAGCTCCATTTCTGGTTGACGACAAAACCCCAAACATTGAAGTCGCCATAGATGAGGCAGTCTGGGTATCGCATTTCTCCAAAATATTTCAAAACCAAACAACAGACCAAGAACCAGAAGGAGAAAATTTGCCAGCTCTAACCTACCCAATCCAAATAGACTTTGAAATCTCCGAGGTCCTCCTGGCCCTGAAATCAAGTAAAAGCGGAAAAGCTCCAGGGCCGGATGGAGTCCCGGTAGATTTTTTCAAGTACAACAAAGACCTTTGGGCCCCTATTATCACTAGGGTATGCACGGCAGCTGCAAGGAAAGGAATACTCCAGTCATGGACAAGGTCCGTGATGGTTCCGATCTTTAAAAAGGGCAATCGCCAGGACCCTGCCTGCTATCGTCCAATATCCTTGTTGGACTCGTTGGGAAAGATAGCAGGTAGAGTGATCTTGGACCGACTTCAGCAGTGGGTGGAAGAGAGAGGCATTCTGTCCGAGCTGCAATTCGGGTTCCGGGAAGGCTTTGGAACAGTGGAACAGGCTCTAAATCTTTCTATCATCATGGGGAAATACCTACACGCAAAACAAGATAAACTCTACATGGTTTACGTGGACTTATCTGCCGCGTTTGATTGTGTTTCACACACCAAATTATGGCACGTCCTCTCACAAATGGGGGTAGAATTGCCACTCCTGAACTTTCTGAGAGAACTGTATTCGAAACCTTCTGCCAGAGTCTGTTTTGGTACAAAGGGAGAGCTATCGGCTTCATTCAGCGTGGAGCGTGGAGTCAGACAAGGATGTGTCCTGGCGCCTTTCCTATTCTCCCTCTATACTAACAACTTGGAGGTTGAGCTTTTGAAGGGTGCCCAGGACCTCCCACAGGCAAAACATCACCTGATTCCCGCTCTACTCTATGCGGATGACGCCGTCCTGCTGGCACGGACTCCTCGCAAACTCCAGAAGGTACTTACCAGATACTCCCTATTTATGGGCAGCCTTGACCTCCACATAAATGTATCAAAGACTTTTGTGATGACGGCAGGCACAGGGAGGAAACACCCTAAAGATCTAACTCTCAAAAACCAAAAAATAGAGTTCACATCTGAATACTGTTACTTGGGCATAACAATAGATGAGAAATTGTCTTGGAAAGTGGCAATAGAAGCAAGGAAACACTGCTTTAAGAGAGCCATAGCAGCCCTGGTGTCCTTCTCGCAAAAATTGGGAAAACGACCTCCTCTGGAACTATTAGCAATATATAGAGCCAAATGCCAGTCAACAGCTCTATATGGGGCTGGCGTATGGGGACACACGGATGTTTCAGCCCTACAGATTGCAGAGAACGCTTTTTTGAGGTTCCTCCTGATGGCCCCAAAACGATCCTCAACGTACGCATGCCATGTTGAACTAGGCGTCCCATACATTGAGGATCTAGCAAGAATACAACCTTTACTTTTATGGCGCCGCATCTGGACCTCGGAAAAAAACGCTCTCACTAAGCTAATAGTAACAGATGCCATGACACTAGACCATGCTCAAAGAATAAAATGGCTAGCCTACATTAAGAACTTTTTTATTGACCTAGGGTTAGAGAAATACTATTCCACCCCTGAAAAGATCAGTGAACTCTCGAAAAATGAGTTAAAAGTTCTGGCCCTGGGACATTTGGACAATTTAAGGCTACTCTCTGAAGCAGGCAAACCATCTGTTCAACATGCTAAAATGGTACAATCCACTTTCCACATTCAGCCTTACCTAAATCTCGAAATCAGTATTTTTGATTGTTTCCTTCTGACAAGTTTTAGATTAAACCTATTCCATAGACTAACAGCATTCCCAGTAATTAATGCATGGGATCCAAATCTACCCCCTTGCCCTTGTGACGAAAAGTCTGTACAATCCACTTTACATGTAGTTATGTTCTGCAAATTTTATAGCGAACATCGAAAACTGTAGTTATTATCTTTGCTAAAGTCTTGGGGTCTCAGACAATGTCGTCCTGCTATGTTGCGCCTTCAGCTCCTAGATACAGAAATTACCTGTTATCACATACTAAACTTTCTGAAATGCATATTTAGACACAGGAAAAATTTGTAAAGTAACCTCCGTTTGATAAGAGCACCCTAAATGAACTGTGAGTAATTACCTTTTAACTAGTGTACTCCTAAAGAATAGTGAAAACGATTTTTATGAAAATATATTGTATTGCATAATTTTATCTCAAATATTTGAAAGAAAGAAATTATTATGTATTGCTTTTATGGATTTCTAAATTTGAAACTCCGAATAAAGAAACTTTTGATTTGATTTGACAACACTAAGAGGTTCGATAATTGTATATATTATTTGGATTATTTTACTAGAAATGGAATTGAAAAATTGACCTATTATTTTACATTGAGGAAGTATTATCATAATTTGTTAGGATGCCGATTAGCTGCATGTTGATTGTGTGAGCGAGAAGCAGAAATAGTGTTAAGGAAGAATGTACCATGAACATTTCAAGAATGCATACTACGGGATTGGAGAACTCTTTGGTGTGTATATGGGTACGTCCTGTTGCGGATACGGTATACTTTACAATATCGGACACCATTTATCTTTGGATTAGATTGAGACAGTACTTTTGAATTGAATTAGGAGGAATGAATAGAGTTATTCACCACTCCAAGATGGCACCCATACACGTGGAAGCTCCTTTATTTAAGACGTGGTAAAATGGCGCCGACTGTGCATGCCGTCGGAGATTGAAATAGACCGATACAGTCTGCTGGGTGATCTGGGGATCTAAGGGCGTTATGAACGCAACTGAGTAATAAGTGTGATATGGTAAGCTCATCCATGGGCACTATGAAACTGTAACATGTGGTTACAAGCAATAATGCCGATGCACTTTGTATTTTATTTTGAATGCAAATGCTAAAATATGTTACTCCACTCTAAGATGGCGACTGAGATTTAGCGCTATTGTCCTATGGCTATGTCCATGAATGATGTTTGAACATAAAAAACGGCCGTTACGGCAGCGCCATGTTACCATCGACGAAGGTGAATGCCGAAACGCGTCTGGACACCGTGAGCTGAATAAAATCTTAAAAGCTCGCCACCGTGAGTGCTGGTCTTTTGTGGTGTATACTACGAAACTCGGAGCAGTCATAGATGCGAGGGCTCCACCCGCTCAAGGCACCCACTCGTGAGTGCTGGGAAATTGGTGCAAACTTCGGAGTATATATATATATATATATATATATATATATATATATATTATATTGAGAGTTCATACAAATTACAAAGCTACAGAATGGTCAAGTGAAGTGCATATTGCGAACAACTTCAGAATATTCAAGTTATTTTGCCAATAAGCGATGTAAAAAGATGGTAAACAACCTTTACAACGAAACTTTTACAATGCACTACCATTACGACACAACTTTTACAACGCAAACCATTACAACGCATTGCGCTGGGGGGCTCTCTAGGATAGGGCATAGGTATAATTTACTATCCAACACCTTCCCTACTATCCACGGGGAATGGAGTTGGAATAGTAAATTAAAGTATTCACTATCCAGCGCCCCAAAGCACTATGCGTTGTAAAGACCGCGTTGTAAAGGCATGCATGGTAAAAGCATGCGTTGTAACGTCATGCATCCAAAAAGATAAACTACAGCATTACATATCAGGAATAAATACCATATTAAATGCAAAGTGCTATACATTTAGAGGTAAACATATCTCATCAATCTTTTACAAAGCTGCGGAATTGTCAAGTAAAGTGCATAGTGCGAACAACTCAGTTATTCTGTCAATAATCAATGGATAAAGAAAAACTACAGCATTACGTATCAAGAAGAAGCACCATCAACTGATCCGCACCGCCAAGAAAACTGCATTCAAGGACCGGCTGGACAACAACGCACACAACTGCAAGGAACTCTTCAACATCGTGAAAGAACTCTCCAACCCCAACGCCGGAAACAACGACATCACCCCTTCGCAGGACCTCTGCAACTCCCTCGCCTCCTACTTCCACAACAAGATCGCGGACATACACAACAGCTTCAGCACTCAACCGACGCACGCCACGACCGAACCACCGCCCCCCACCACCACCCTCCGCGCCTGGACTCCGATCAGCACCGATGACACCGTCCGCATGATGAACTCCGTCCACTCCGGATCTCCGACTGACCCCTGCCCTCACCACGTCTTCAACAAGGCCGACGCTGTCATCGCACCCCACCTGCGGGACATTATCAACACCTCCTTCGACACCGCCACCTTCCCCGAGAGCTGGAAGCACGCCGAACTCAGCGCTCTACTCAAGAAACCTACAGTAGACCCCACCGAACTCAAGAACTACCGCCCCATCTCGCTACTCCCGTTTCCAGCCAAAGTCATCGAGAAGACCGTCAACAAACAGCTGGCCGCCTTCCTCGAGACGAACGGATCCCTCGACCCCTCGCAGTCCGGCTTCCGAGCCAACCACAGCACCGAGACCGCCCTCATCGCCGCCACCGACGACATCCGAGCCCTGATGGACAACGGAGAAACAGCGGCCCTCATCCTCCTAGACCTCTCCGCGGCCTTCGACACCGTCTGCCACCGCACCCTAGTGCAGCGCCTCAGCAACGTCGGAGTCCAGGAGAAGGCACTGGAATGGATCGTCTCCTTCCTCGACGGAAGAACACAGAGAGTCCGCCTGCCACCGTACAAGTCAGAGGCCACCGAAGTCATCTGCGGCGTCTCCCAAGGATCCTCGCTGAGCCCCACCCTCTTCAACGTCTACATGAGCCCCCTCGCGGCCATCGCACGCCAACACAACCTCAACATAATCTCCTACGCCGACGACACCCAGCTGATCCTCTCCCTGACCAACGACCCCGCCGCCGCCAGAGCCAACCTGCACGAAGGGATGAAGGAGGTAGCCGAGTGGATGACGACCAGCCGCCTGAAACTGAACTCAGACAAGACGGAGGTCCTCATCCTGGGCTCCACACCCACCGCCTGGGACGACTCCTGGTGGCCCCCCGCCCTGGGCACCGCACCCAAACCGACAAACCACGCACGCAACCTGGGCTTCATCCTGGACTCCTCCCTCTCCATGACCAGGCAAGTCAACGCCGTCTCCTCAGCATGCTTCAACATCCTGCGCATGCTACGGAAGATCTTCTGGTGGATCCCCACGGAGACCAGGAAGACCGTCACCCAGGCCCTCGTCACCAGCCGACTGGACTACGGCAACGCCCTCTACGCCGGAACCACCGCCAAGCTCCAGAAGAGACTCCAGCGGATCCAGAACGCCTCAGCCAGACTCATCCTCGACATCCCACGAAACAGCCACATCTCCGGACACCTGAGAGACCTACATTGGCTCCCCGTCAACAAAAGAATCACCTTCCGTCTCCTCACCCACGCACACAAAGCCCTACACGATCAAGGCCCGAGCTACCTCAACAACCGAATCAACTTCTACGCTCCCAAACGTCACCTCCGCTCAGCCAGCCGCGCTCTCGCCACCGTCCCACGCATCCGTAGAGCGACAACAGGAGGAAGGTCCTTCTCCTACCTGGCCGCCAAGACCTGGAACTCCCTCCCGGCCGACCTGCGCCTGACCCAAGACCACCTCTCCTTCAGGAAGAAGCTCAAGACCTGGCTGTTCGAGCAGTAACGGCACCCCCCCACCCCCAAGCGCCTTGAGACCCAACGGGTAAGTAGTGCGCTCTATAAATGTCACTGATTGATTGATTGATTGATTATATAAAGTGCACAGTGCTAAACATTTTGAGATAAACATATCTCATCAATCTTTCACATCTCCCTGTTACAAAGAGTAGATACCATATAAGTGCAAGGTTCTAAACATTTAGGTATAACCATAACCTAACAATTTTTTTCCCCATCGCCCTGCTGTAAAGAAGAGACATGGCATCATAAAATACAATTACAAATCAAAATTAGATCAAAGTGCAGAGTGCAAATTGCCAAATACAGAATATTACGCATGGACATAGTTCAATGTTCTTTCAATAAACAGATTTCCCTATCGCTAACTTATAACCCTAGTAAACTCCAGCGTTTCTCGTATTTTTTTATTGAGTCTGATCTTAGTGCATATTTATTTTCAAATTCTTCGATTTTACTTAGTTTTGCTCTCCATGCCTGAAAAGAGGGTATCATATCGCCAGCATTGTAGAATTAAAGATTAAAGATCTTCCTACCAATGCTGCGATGTATAGGCATTCCTATTGTAAAGTAATACATGGAGAACAACCCAGAACTGCAACTGATGCATCAATAGAAATGGAAGTGTCTAAGGTGGATCTAAGATAAAGTTCAATTTCTTCCCATAGACCACTAATTTTTTAACACTCCCAGATAATATGTGACTAGGAGCCACCACCCTCTTTTGTGCAGCGGAAACACCTGTCCTCTATTTGTGAGTATATCTTATGAAGAAAAGAAGGAGTCATATAAATCGGCCATTTTGAGTAGAATTGCATAAGCTTAAAGTTTGCCCCTCTAAGTGTTGATGCATTAAGGGTGTTAATTCTGTTCCAGGTTGATATTGATACCTGCATCCCTTTCCCTTTCCACCACCTATCACAGATTTTATCATATGGCAAGAGAGGTTTGTTTTCATTAAAAATTTTCACCCATGCGCTATTCCTCCATTGGGTCGGGGAATCAAAGGCTTCACTGATATTTGCCCTAGCTGAAGTATTTTTTATAACAAATAACGTAGTTATTCTTGTAGGGTCAACAATATTATGTTCCTTTAAGATCTTTTTCATAAAGAAATTGTCTGCTTTCTGAGGATCCAAATAGAAAAATCTAAAACTATGATGTGCAAAAGTCTCATGGTAGTAATTCCTAATATTTGGAAGGGACAACCCTCCTTCTGCAACAGGGTGACTTAGAGTGCTAAGTGCCAGTCTTGGTATCTTATTGAACCATAAAAAGGAGGAAAACATGCTATCTATCTCTTTAAAAAAAGCTGCTTGTAGTGCACATGGAGTGAAAATTAAATAGTGGGAGGATAGACATACAAATTAGTGCCACACGACCTAATCATAAAAGTGGGAGCTGATTCCATCGCGCCAGCAGGCGTTTCACTTTTTTCAGCAACAGGGTATAGTTTAAGTGAAATAGATCTTCTACTTTCTCCGTCACAAAGATGCCTAAGTATCTCTTTGGGGAGTGTAGTATATCAGCCTGAATTCTGGCAATAGAGATTCTATCGAACAGTTGCACAATATGATCTCTGTTTTGGACTTGTTTATTTTATAACCACCTATTGCTTGGAAATCTGAGAAAACCCTCATGATTTCCACTTGGATGTCTGTTTTTGAGTTTAGAAAAAGGACAATATCATCAGCATAAAGTTTTATATTTCTCATCCCTTGAACAGGGACTGTGTACGCCTTTTTCTGTCTAATTGCTATTGCTAGTGGCTCTATAAATAAGGCAAATAAAATCGGAGAAAGAGGACACCCTTGTCTAGTGTCTCTTTGTATTTGACATGCACCTAGATTTACAGAATTGATTAAAATTTGCTCCTGTGAATTCATGTAGAGCTGTCTTATTAGATGTATAAACTCCCCTGGGAAGCTACATTTTCCCAAAATTAAAAACAGACAATCCCATGAGACTAGATCGAACACTTTTTCGGCGTCTAAAAAACCAGACCTCGGCTTCAGTCTTATTTATGTTAAAAAAATCTAATGCTTTTAATAAAAAAACTTGTATTGGTGTGAAGTTGTCTCCCCGCTACAAAGCCGCATTGATCCATCCCAATAAGTGAACCTACCATTCAATTTAGTCTATTAGTGAGGAGTTTTGTAACAAAATTGTAGTCAACATTTAGAAGGCTTATAGGCCTATAGGAATTCACTTTCTCACTATCTTTATCCATCTTTAAAATGCTAACCACTACTGCTGTGTGAAAAGATGATGGAGGGTCACCCCCTTGTAGTCAATGGTTTGAAAGATTTAAAAATTCAATATTAAGAGTTGAGGCAAATCTCTTAAACAATTCTGTGGGAAAACCGACTACCCCATAGCTTTACAGTAGGACAGAGAGCTTATGACTAAATCAAGTTCTTTCTTGGGAAAATCAACTAGCAATTCCTCTCGATAGTTCCTATTAAAAAAGGAATTGGCAAATACTGTAGAAAACCACGAATGGATTCCAAGGGTGCATGGTAGTCTGATTGATAAATTCCCTTATAGTGCTTAAGGAAGACCTCTCCTATGTCCAACGTGCTAATTGAGCGTGTTTTAGACGATTTATTCCGGAGACTTTCAATTCTGTTACGTGCCTGTTTCTCTTTTGCCTGCCAGGCTAAAATCTTCCCTGTATATTTGCTATCTTCTTAAACTGTCCGAAGGTAAGTTCTGCTTGACATATCGCCTAAGCCATAGTAGAATTCTCTCATTTGTGTTTTTGCTTCTACTAGTTCCTGTTTGCTTTTTGGATCCCTGTTTCTGATGTATTCCTGATTCCCGTGGGCAAGTCTTTTTTAGCCCTTTGTTGCGGCATCTCCTTCGAGGTAATTATGCCTCTTAGTGTGGCCTTAAATGCGTCCCAGATTATATTGATTGGGGCAGAATCTTCATTTATATAAAAGAAGGCACTAATCTTGTTATATATTTCTGTGCACCACAGTTCATTTGCTAAATTAAATTTATTAAAATGCCATCTTCGTGATGCACTTTCGTCCGTACTCCCTACAAGGACTTCTGTTTTGATTAAGGCATGGTCTGAAAAGGCATTTAAAATATGTTCATATTTACGAACTACAAGATTATGTGAGGTCAGAAAAAAATCTATTCTCAATGCTGAATCGTATTTTGCTGAGTAACATGAGTATCCACGTTTAACTGAGTTATTACGGCGCCAAATGTCTACAATATCTAGATCAAATTTACAAGTAGATAGGGTGATAGAGACTTGGGGTTTATTTTGTTTTCATTCTATCTTCGTCAAGTTAACTAAGGGATCCTGTAAAAGATTAAAATCACCTCCCCACATGATCTGACCAGGAATGCCTGATAAAGCTTGTTTTAATTGTAGGATAGGGAGTGGGTCATCTATCACTGGTGCATAAATTGTGGCCAATATAAGATCTAACTGATTTAGTTTTTCATGAACAAACGTCCATCTTTCACCTGAATCTGAGTGTGATGCATTAACATGAAATTGAACATGCTTACCTAAAAAAATTCCCACTCCTCTCTGCGCAATTCCAGAAACAGATGAACAATGGAAACCCGCCCAGTTCTTGAGAATTTTGCTAGCATCTGATAAACTTCGGAAATGCATCTCTTGAAAAAAGATAACATAAGGATAATACCCTATAAGAATCAGAGTAAAATCCAATTAAGAAAATTATGATTTATTGGCAGCGCGGCTTCACATCTGCTCAGGTTGATCTTCAGTGGCAACTGAAGTCAACTGGTGGAATGCAGGCTGTAACAATCTAAGTGGAATGTAGAATCCCACATAAAAGATGCAAAGTAAATGTAAAATCATATTCAAAGTAAACCATATACAGAATATGGGATATAACATATCTCCCTTATCAAAACAACAAAGATACATGTAAAACAATAGCAATTATATACACAGCAAAAATGTTCTTGAAATACTTACTTGACACAACAAATTGTATTATACAAAATCAGTAAATATTTTTGGGAACATTTCTCATAGGATCATTGAACTTAACTCTTGCTGCTACTGTTTCACCAGATTGTTTCACCAGATTGTACAGGAATTTGATCACAAAAGTTGTAATCATTACTTCCAGAATCATGAAATTGACCAGAAACTTTGATAGGACATTTAGCTATTCTCCTAAAATTCCACACCTTTCCATCTTGGGTATTAACACTATTGCTGAAAACTTTTTTTATTTGCATTACTTTAACAAACTTCCCAGAACTTTTATTAACAAAACCAGGTCTCAAAACTTTAACCCAGTTTCCAACCTTGAAATTGTGCACTCTTACTTTCCACTTATTATCATACCAATTTCGATTTTAAGTTGTTTAATTTCTACCCTCTTTGCAGTATTATGCACACACTTTTTATCATTAACCAATTCCTTGCATCTTTCTCTGAACTACCATGGACATACACTGGATGCAGGATCTCTTCCTTTTAAAAACTTGATGGGACTAATTGAAGTAGTAGTATGTGGGGTGATTCTATATACCCACAAACGTTCCCTTAATGAACTCAACCATTCACTACCATGTTTTAAAGAATCCGAAATAAAGGTTTTTAGAACTCTGTTAAAACATTCCACCTGTACATTTGTGCGTGGTTCATAAAGAGAAGTAAATGTGTGTTTAATGCCACAATTTTTAAGGAAAACACTCAGTTCAGACGATGTAAGTTGTACACCATTATCAGATACTAATGTCGCTGGACATCCTTCTCGTGCAAAAACTTCTTGGAAAAAATTAATCACGGAACTGGTGGTAGCTTTTGAAACAAATTTCACTTCAGGCCATTTTGAATGATAGTCAATCATAGCCAAGGCAAACCTAGAATTCTCAGGTAACATATTAAACGGCCCAGAAATGTTGAATGCTACTTTTTGCCAAGGCTCCTTTGGCCAAGTAATAATTTTCATGGGAGGAGTATTTACCTTCAACCTCTTTTCACTGGATACACATTCATCACACTCCCTGACAACAGTCAATGAACTTGTCCATACCTGGCCACCAGAAATAGTTTCTAATTAACCGTTTCATTGCTGAAATACCTGGATGGGTTTTATGAGACACTTTTAGAATTACTTGTTCAACTCCTCTGGGTGGAACACATTTACCAGCCTTTAGTACCAAATTCCCTTCTATTTCTAGTTGATCTGACACGTTATAAAGAGGTATCAAATCTGAACTTACTTGATGTTTATTAAGCCACCCTTCAAAAATAATTTTTTTGACATCACTCCATCTGTCATCCTGCTTTTCACTTTCAGCCCAGAATTTCTCCGTAATCTCTTGGTACTGTGGAGAAACATCATCATTAATACTTACAACAAAATCTGCCTCTTTAACAACATTAACTTCATCGTGACCACACAGTAAACGTGATAAGAAATCTGCAGTTACATTCCTTTTTCCTCGAACATATTCAGTTTTGAAATTGTACTCTTGAAGTCTCGACACCAATGTAGAAATTCTGGCCATAGAATTCCATCCTCCACCTGTGGACAATATACTAACCAATGGTTTGTGATCCGTCCTGAGGATAAATTTGCTACCACACACATAGATTCTATAGTGTTCTACTGCCCATACACATGCAAGTAATTCATTCTCGATCACAGCATACTTACGCTCTGTTTCATTTTGAGTTCTAGACGCAAAAGCAACATTCCACTCATCCATGCCTTCCCTTTGAGATAATACACTACCTAAACCATATAGGCTGGCATCAACTGTAATAATGCATTCTTTCTTCATCCTAAAAGGCCTTAACGTGGGTGCATTTACCACATCCTTCTTAATGCTTTCAAAAGATTTCTGCTGTTTATCTTCCCAAACAGACATGATGTTTTGCCTTAGTAATCTCCTTAATGGCTCCATTTTTGTTGCAAACTTTTCAATAAATTTGCTATAATACTCGCACATTCCAGCGAATGACAATAACTGATCTTTGTTCTTAGGAGTAGGAACATTTAATATAGCATCAACAATTGACCTTTTAGGTACAACACCATCTCCAGATATTGTGTGACCTAAGTACTCTACAGAATGTTTGAACAATTTACACTTATGAGCTTTAAGCATATGGACATGACTGTCTAATCTCCTACATACCTCATTTAAATGTATTTCATGTTCTTCCTCATTCCTCGAGAAAATCAAAATGACATCTTGAAAACATTTAACGTAATCATCAATGTCCCTGAAAATTTGGAACATTACCCTTTAGAATACAGACGCTGCTGACACCAACCCGAAAGGCATGATGGTATATTGAAATAGACCTTGTGGAGAAATGAAAGCTGTAAATTTCTTTGATTCTTCCATGAGTTCTATTTGATGGTAGGCGGATCTTAAATCTAAAGTAGAAAATATTTTAGGGCCCTCCAACATAGAAACAACTTAATTGATATTTGGCAGTGGGTGAAAATCTATGACAATATTAGCATTTCATGCCCTCAAATCCACACATACCCTACGTTTTTGATCTGGTTTGCGCACCAAAACAATGGGTGAAACCCACTCAGAGGACTCAATAGGTTCTATAATACCTTCATCAGCGAAATCTTTCAACATATCTCTTAATTCTTCTCTTACATTTATGGGCACCCCTCTTACCTTTTGATTGACAGGTAAGGCATTGTCCTTTAAAACAATTTTGTGTGTAAAATTTTTCAACTTACCCAATTTGTCACAAAACACATTGCTATAGGTCTTGATAAGCTTTGTTTCCTTGTTGCTCACAGTATCATTTAAATTAATAACAGCAACATTTTCAAAATATTTTTCACCTAAGGACACAGGTTCCTTGGACCGTGGGTTGAGAATTATCCTGAATTTCCACTGGTTACGCCACCCCAAAACATTCACTCCTTATCACAATGTATAACTTAATCTGTACAGACCTTCCTTTAAAACTTAAGGTTACACGAAGAAAGCCCTCTGTTTCAATTCTTGAACCATCAAATCTTTCCGCACAAATATCTGAAGGTTGTAAGTTATCATAATCACATACATCAATTAATTTCTCATTAAAATATTGTTCAGTGATAATGGTCCAAGGTGATCCAGAGTCTACCATAAGTTCTATATCGGTTTCCATGACACAGAAAATACATGTAGGAGATTTAAGATCTACATCAGAATCTTTCTTTAGAATAGACACCACAAATCCCTTATTTTGTTCTAAAATGTCTTTAACACTGGTAACCTTGTTGACTTTAGAATTACTGGAGACATTTCGTGTTTGATTTGGATGACGCTTCATTTCTCTACAAACATTACCAAAATGTCCCAATCTACCACAAACTCTGCATTCCTTCGTGATTGCAGGACAACCAAGAAATGATGCAACATGAAATTTACTACCACACCTATAACAAAAGGTGTGATTATTGGCTGTGTCATTCTTCCTGTTCAAATAATTGTTGAAGGGTTTTGAAAAAGATCTTCCATGCGAAGTGTCATTTTAAGGTTCAAACTTAGGCTTTACAACACAAATCTCCTCATCTTTGATAGCTTTATCCGACTTTTGTTTTACAATGTCCATCCATTTTTCCAATTGTTCAGTAGCTTTTGCTGTGGCAATTGCTTCCTGTAAATTGCGATCCCCCATGACCCTAGGTTTTCTTGATTTTTTTTATTTTTACCATGTACAATGATTTGATCACAAATCATTTCATCTGTAATACTACCAAAGTTGCAATGTAAGCTCAAGGATCTAAGAGCAGTTAGAAAATCATCAAAGGATTCTTCCTCCTTCTGTGCCCTAGTATAAAATTTAAATCTGTTCAAGGCAATATTAGTAACTTTTTTAAATCTCCTTTCCATTCTAGCTAATGCTTTTACATACATGTTCACATTATCTCCACTTCCATTTAATGTAATAACTTGAGGAACAGTTCTGAAAATATCTTGCCCTTACGAACCTAGGCAATGTAGAAACATATTTTTCTTCCTTTCTGCACCCATACACTCACCATCTATAGCCTTCACCTAGGTGATACATTCCTTTTTCCATTTTGACCAAGGAATGGGTGGATCTCCTTTGATTTGAAAGAACTTGGAAGGCGGATCAAATTGCTTTTTGCACAAAAGCTTCCAAACTTATATAATGTTCAAACTGTGTTATACTGTACATTTCCTCATAAAATTCAATGATATGTAATGAGAAATTGTAAAATAAATACCTTTATGTAACGCAAAGTATCAAACTTGTAGATATGTAATAACATTCACTTCTCAGGTAATAATAAAGAAAACACACCTGCAGTATGAATGCTCCATGGAAATCGTCGCTGTGGAAGGGTTAAAAACTAAGTAAACCACTTTATAAGTGCAACGTTGTTTCCTTTAAAATCATTGAATAGCACACTTTAATGTGTTGATGCAAACCGGTCCGCGAAAAGCAACTCGTGGACACGTTGTTATGGCAATCTCCAAAATGGCCGCCAGTACGTACGTTGCACACATAGGCAACGAGATGATGTTTGGATGCTGACGCTTGCCTGGTGCGTGTTCTTTCTTGTAAACTCTGAGTAGAACGCAGGTCTTTGATGACTCGGGTGACGGAAGAATGTCTCGAGTAAGGTAATGATACTTCTGAAATTGTTGTTTTTCAAAATAATTCGGCACAGCGTTATAAAACATAATACATATGCTTGAAGGTCGCAAAAACCTTCGGAATTTGTCTCAGCAGTCCACTAATATCAAATGCGCTTCAACATAAAGTGGCGATCCAAAAATAAATATGCAGCTCCACAGACATCCAATTAATAAAATCCGTAAATCTAGCGTAGGTTCCAGACACACTCTGTTCCCGTGCTGCAACAAGACAGGAGTGGAATAAATGCTATTTACCTTGTCATCATTTGTAAGAATCAGAGTAAATCTAATAAAGAAAATTATGATTTATTGGCCGCACGGCTTCACATCTGCTCAGGTTGATCTTCAGTGGCAACTGAAGTCAACTGGTGGAATGCAGGCTGTAACAATCTAAGTGGAATGTAGAATCCCACATAAAAGATGCAAAGTAAATGTAAAATCATATGCAAAATGAACCAAATACAGAACATGGGATAAACCATACCCTCTGACCCAGCTCTCTACAGCATAGGCTTTGCGCCTGTTGTTTAGACCATTAGCATTAAAAGACAAAATTGTTACTTTATTTCTATTCAACATTCAACAGTGACTGGAATGCTTAAAGTGACTTGTGCCGACATGGAATAGGGCCAGAGGTTTAATAAAATATTAATTATAACACATTGACCATACCTCCCCAGCCTTAGCTCTGGCACCCTATTAGGAATTTAGCATAAAATGCATAGAGATCTTTTCTATAAAATCTCTTTCTAGAAGTTAGCAAACTAAAGTGCAAATTGTGCAAAGTGTGCAAGCTGTGCATTGACAACAAAAAACACTATGGTGGGAGAGGACCTAGGGGAAAATTTATAGACCAAGCTCTGAGTACAATCAACAATGAATCTGATAATAACAAAAGGCACCAGAGGGTCTGAAATCAGAAAGAGAGTTCAAAGGTATTGGATATCTACCCAACAGACCACAGTCCCTTACTCAACTAGAGGTCAAAATGATCGACACAAAGACTCTCAAGGGATGAGGAAAATACCCATCAGTCACCATACGGATCCGCCCTTCATCATTTGGGATTTGTCTGGACCACCCGTCTGAGAAAATTTGTGTTACAATCAAAGGATGACCTGGTGGTTAGGAGGTCCCCTTTGTTGTTATAATTACAGTGTGGTCTACCACTCGATCTTAGTGAGTGGAGAGAAAATATGGGACTGGGGTGTGCAGTGCAAATAACAGTGAGTGAGAAAAAGAAACCAGAACAGGAAAGTGTGTTAAAATTGGTTAGGAGAGCACGGAACAACCTTTATTCTGTGTATGCCCTCAATACCAAGATTAAAAAATATAACCTTAGGCAGTCAGATTAGGTAGACCGTCTGAGGTAAGGTCGACATGTTTCAGCAAACATGGACTATTGCGTCCTTGCTTTCATCAGGACCAAAATATGAAGCTCGTGCTACTGCACAAAAGTGAAAAAGAATCATAAAGTGACAACAAAAAGTGAAACAAGTGCAAGAAGTCACCTGTATGATCCAGTTGCCATTACAGTTAGTGTTATTCACTGTGGAATAAAAAGAAAGGAAGTGTATGTCAGGAAAGGCTATCAGTACCCTTCGAACTCCAAAGTAAGTCCATCATCTATGGATCAACAAGGAAGTCACATAAAAATGATGTTGACACATGCTCTTTTATTATTAGAGGGTCAGTTACAATCCATTTGGAGATACATATTATTTACCAAATGTTGTTCAGTTCTTACCTTAATCTGTAAGGTAGAATTGCCTCACCTCACCTGGCAGTGGCTCAGGGGAAAATGAAGCACCGCTCTAAAAAACATGTGGAACACATGTAAACATAGTGTGTAAAACAAAATACATACACCTCTCTGCTCACAATGACCGAAAGGTAGCAAATCTTAGACTGACAAATAGTGCTGCCGTTCCTAACGTAACGAGACTGAATCTAGAAAAAGGGGGGGCTCCCCTTAGTCTAGCGTCCTCTTATAAACGGAGCATAGCAGCGAGTTTAGTAATATCAAAGTTGAGAATTCGACACGAGAAAGCTCTTCTCACCTGTCCGTCGGTGCTCCGTGGCCGGCGTCCTAGCCGACTGGGGAGGTACCGAACGGCAGGATCAGGGCTGTTTATCAACCGGGCTCCAATAGGTGGCGGAGTCACGTGGTGTCTATGGTCGCGCGATCTCATTGGCTATACTCGCGTATCATGACTTACAAGCTTTCCCATTGGTGTTCTGCTGGTAAACAAGCGTTCTGATAGGCAGCAAATGACGCGGCCAGGCTGAACAAGGAGTGATTGTATAACAGGGTTGTCTAGGTAACTGTTGTTACTATGTTGTTGGATGTGATTTCACAATGTTACGCCTAATACAATAAGGTAATACGAGTTGTCATAGACAGGATCGGGTGATAGTACTCGTGTCCTGTGCTGTCATAAATACATAGAGTGAGAACTAGAAACCTCCCGCTATAGAGGGATAAAGCAAATGTCCACGTGGGTGGACATATGGCCAGACTAAACAAGGTTTGATAGTTTGACAAGGTTGTCTAGGTAACTATTGTTGCTGTGTTGTTGAATCTGATTTAACTAAAAAACCCGCTATAGAGGGATAAAGCTAATGTCCACGTGGGTGGACATAAGGCCAGACTAAACAAGGTTTGATAGTTTGACAGGGTTGTCTAGGTAACTAATGTTGCTGTGTTGTTGAATGATGTTACACCTAGTACATTAAGGTAATACGAGTTGTCATAGACAGGATCGGATGACAGTACTCGTGTCCTGCGTTGTCATAAATACATAGAGTGAGAACTAGAAAACTCCCGCTCTAGAGGGATAAAGCAAATGTCCAAGTAGGTGGACATATGGCCCAGCTTAGGTGGTGTACTTCAACAAGGATAACAGATCAAGTGGACGTTTATACCACTCAGAAGAGAACCATGTGAAGGGCAAAACAGATTGGTAACGACAGGTTCATTTAGTTGATTAAATCACAGACTTGAACACTCATTCTTGTAAGACAGACTATAAGGTGGACCATGGGATTTCATCATTCAGACCTTCACGATGTGTGTTGAGTTTCAGTACCCATTTTTGTTCTTTGATTAATAGGTACTTAGCCAAATCCGCTGTGTATGATGGGATAAAGGGTTGTTCAAGGACGGTCCACTGGAACTCCGTAGCTAGATGTTTGGCTTCCAAAAAAATGGGTGGTTAGTTTCGTGGCCCTTTCTAGCACATCGAATGGTACTTTTGTGCTCCGATATCCTTATGCGGATTTTTCGTGTGGTCATACCCACATATTTGTATCCGCAAGGGAAAATTATCAGATAGATCAGACGGTCACTATTGCAGTTAGTGAACTTCATCTGCTTCCAGGGTCTCGATGTGCCAATATCAATCTCGACCGATTTAGTTGTCTGTGCACAAACTTGACAATTGCCGCAAGGGTAGTGTCCAAGGACCGGAGGAAGGTTCCATAGTAAACCGACAGCTCTTGGTTGATCTTCTAGTGGTCTGGTATGTACCAGTCTGTCTTTCAGATTAGGACCCCTTTTGAAGGAGACTACGGGACGTGGAAGAGTCAGACGTCCAGAGTTTAAAATAGGCCAGTGTTTCCGGACCATGTTCTGGATCTTGTTGGAGAGATTACCAAAAGTGTTAACAAAAGTTAGTCGCTCCAATGCAGCCTTTGGTGGTCTAGGTTCCAACAGAGCTTGCCGGTTATTGTTCATGGCTCGTTTCATAGATTGTTGGACTAGTCTAGGGGGGTATTTACGGGCAACCAGCTGAGTACTCAAAATACTGGAGTGTTTTTTAAATGCCGTGGTTGTAGAACAGTTTCTTTGAACCCGTAAAAACTGACCAAAAGGAAGGTTCTCCTTCAGAGATTTCGGGTGGTGGCTGTCAAATATTAACAATGAATTTCTAGAGGTGGGTTTTCTATAGAGTTCTGTTTGTAAGCCCTCTGGTTTGGCGATGATCAATAGGTCAAGGAATGCAAGTTCATGTTGACATATCTCAATGGTGAACTTCAAGTGTGTATTTCTGGTGTTGAGCCAACTCAGGAATTCAAGGCATTTGTCTTTTGTACCTCTCCATGTAACGAAAATGTCATCGATATACCTTTTCCAGGTCCTCAGGTTATCGATATAGGGATTGCGATCATTCAAGATATGTACTTGTTCGAATGAGTGGACGTATAGATTCGCTAGACTGGGAGCATAAACGCTCCCCATGCTAGTGCCAGATGTTTGTAAATAGACCTGCTCTTCAAATTGAAAGAAATTCTGTTTCATTGCCAAAGTGGCGCATGCCATTATGAACTGGACTGGTGTGATGCTGTTTAAATCCCTGGAATCTAGCAGTTGGTGAACGACGTCCAAGGTTTCATCCTGAGGGATGGAGGTGTAAAGTGCCTCAACGTCAAAGGAGACCAAGATGTTGGTATCCATATTGAACTCAATATCCGGTATTAGTCTTAGTAGATCCGTCGTATCCTTGAGATACGTGGGCATTTCTTGCACCATCGGTCTTAGGAAATGATCTACGAATGTGGACAGAGGTTCCAGGGCCGATCCTATGCCCGATATTATAGGGCGTCCTGGGAGTGGTCGTTGCTCTTTATGGACCTTGGGCAAGGTGTAGAAATACGGCATCTTCGGATGTTCCGTACATAGGTAGGAAGCCTCGGCTGGTGTTATCCATCCTTCCGTGGACGCTTCTTCCACCAGCGTTTTGATGTTACGTTTTAGTTCATCAGTGGGATTATGATCCAAGGGGAGGTAAGCATTCCTCATGCCAAGTTGTCTTAGGCATTCTTTGCGATAGATGTCGGTATCGAGTAAGACAATCAACCCACCTTTGTCAGCCGGTTTTATAGTGAGGTCCTTAATCTCAGTTAAGGATTTGAGCGCTAAATGCTGTGCTTTAGGCAGATTGTAGAAAACCCTGTTGTTTTCAGAGAATAGGTTGTCCATCTCTCTTTCAAGGGCCTGTTCATAGGCCAAGACCTGTGGAGGCATTGAGTGAGTGGGTGGTGTAAAGGTAGACTTACATTTCAGCCCTGTATTGGTGTTGTCCTCATCCTGCAGGGGGACTTCCTTCTCTGCAAAGTAAAAATGTAGTCTGATTTTCCTTAAAAACCTCGCTAACTCCCAGCGGGTCTCAAACTCGTCATTTCGGTGAGTTGGTACGAAACCGAGCCCCTTATTGAGGGCCTCTTCCTCAATGGGAGTCAAGGTGTGTTTGCTCAAATTCATTACTATACTTGAGCTGCACTGCTCTGTCCGGCTTCTTTGTTCTTGGACGAGTTGCTCCTCAAGACCCTCGCCTCCGTTGAAGTGGAGGGGGGACTGAAATGTACTTGAGGTTGCATTTTTCCTCTTCTTCACCCGCCGGATCTGCCCCGGCCAAACCCTAAAAAAGGCTGCCCATTAAAGTTGCTTTGGAAATTAGTGGGAAAGTTTCCTGGGAAGTTGGGCATATTGGGTCCCATCGGTTGTTGAAAGGGACCGGACTGTTGTGGTGGAAAGAAGGGAGGCATACCCCCGAACTACCAGGGATTAGGTGACCACCACTGTTGTGGTTGATGTCCCATCCAGTTGTACCTCATATTTCTCTTGCCTCGTCCTCGGCCTTGTGTGTTAAAGTTCTCACTACTGGTGTCACTACCTGAGGTGTTATCATCGGAGCTCGATGTACCGTATGTTGAACCTGTTCTACGACCAGTGGTGTTGAAATCTGGGGGGGTGTAGGTATCGCTGGAATAAGGATACACTTTTTCAAATTTGAATTTATCAAGATCTTTCTTGAACTTATCCATTTTAACTGTTAGTGTATGTTCCTTATACTCCCTATTGTTTTTGTTGGAGTCGTCTAAATTCTTTTGAAAAGCTTTAGGAGCTAGAGTGGTTTTAATTTTAGATTCTAAAACCTGGATCTCTATTAATATGGCATCGGCTATGCGTTTGGAGGTCTGGATAATTAGAATAAGCCAATCCCTCGTGCACCTCCAGGCTATAAGAGCCCAATTTTTCAAAAACTCCCTATCATTAAGAAACAACCTTGGGAAATTTGTCACTATGAGTCCTGTTGGGGCACAATCATTACGCAGATATTGAGCCATAATCGCGCCATGTAATGCTGTCCTAGTCTGTGATTTTTTTAGGCCTAACAATTTCCCCCATTCATCCTCATTCATGGAAATGACAGTGGCAGTAGATTCTGTCAAATCCGGGTGTTCGGCAAGTGCTGCCAGAAGGTCTTCATCAGTAAATGAAAGGCCAGGGTTCTCGGCCATAATTAGAGAAGGTATATGTCAAGTGTACAGACTATGAAAAAGAGGTTAAAAAAGGTTCAAACACTATTTCGTGCTGAGCCGCTCATGCGATATGGCTAATTCGCAGAGAGAAGAAGAGGTCCGCAGTCAAACAACTGCACAAAGACAACAAAAAACACTATGGTGGGAGAGGACCTAGGGGAAAATTTATAGACCAAGCTCTGAGTACAATCCCCAATGAATCTGATAATAACAAAAGGTACCAGAGGGTCTGAAATCAGAAAGAGAGTTCAAAGGTATTGGATATCTACCCAACAGACCACAGTCCCTTACTCAACTAGAGGTCAAAATGATCGACACAAAGACTCTCAAGGGATGAGGAAAATACCCATCAGTCACCATACGGATCCGCCCTTCATCATTTGGGATTTGTCCGGACCACCCGTCTGAGAAAATTTGTGTTACAATCAAAGGATGACCTGGTGGTTAGGAGGTCCCCTTTGTTGTTATAATTACAGTGTGGTCTACCACTCGATCTTAGTGAGTGGAGAGAAAATATGGGACTGGGGTGTGCAGTGCAAATAACTGTGAGTGAGAAAAAGAAACCAGAACAGGAAAGTGTGTTAAAATTGGTTAGGAGAGCACGGAACAACCTTTATTCTGTGTATGCCCTCAATACCAAGATTAAAAAATATAACCTTAGGCAGTCAGATTAGGTAGACCGTCAGAGGTAAGGTCGACATGTTTCAGCAAACATGGACTATTGCGTCCTTGCTTTCATCAGGACCAAAATATGAAGCTCGTGCTACTGCACAAAAGTTAAAAAGAATCATAAAGTGACAACAAAAAGTGAAACAAGTGCAAGAAGTCACCTGTATGATCCAGTTGCCATTACAGTTAGTGTTATTCACTGTGGAATAAAAAGAAAGGAAGTGTATGTCAGGAAAGGCTATCAGTACCCTTCGAACTCCAAAGTAAGTCCATCATCTATGGATCAACAAGAAAGTCACATCAAAATGACGTTGATACATGCTCTTTTATTATTAGAGGGTCAGTTGCAATCCATTAGGAGATACATATTATTTACCAAATGTTGTTCAGTTCTTACCTTAATCTGTAAGGTAGAATTGCCTCACCTCACCTGGCAGTGGCTCAGGGGAAAATGAAGCACCGCTCTAAAAAACATGTGGAACACATGTAAACATAGTGTGTAAAACAAAATACATACACCTCTCTGCTCACAATGACCGAAAGGTAGCAAATCTTAGACTGACAAATAGTGCTGCCGTTCCTAACGTAACGTGACTGAATCTAGAAAAAGGGGGGCTCCCCTTAGTCTAGCGTCCTCTTATAAACGGAGCATAGCAGCGAGTTTAGTAATATCAAAGTTGAGAATTCGACACGAGAAAGCTCTTCTCACCTGTCCGTCGGTGCTCCGTGGCCGGCGTCCTAGCCGACTGGGGAGGTACCGAACGGCAGGATCAGGGCTGTTTATCAACCGGGCTCCAATAGGTGGCGGAGTCATGTGGTGTCGGTATATGGATACCGACATCTTGGTCTCTTTTGACGTTGAGGCACTTTACACCTACATCCCTCAGGATGAAACCTTGGACGTCGTTCACCAACTGCTAGATTCCAGGGATTTAAACAGCATCACACCAGTCCAGTTCATAATGGCCTGCGCCACTTTGGCAATGAAACAGAATTTCTTTCAATTTGAAGAGCCGGTCTATTTACAAACATCTGGCACTAGCATGGGGAGCGTTTATGCTCCCAGTCTAGCGAATCTATACGTCCACTCATTCGAACAAGAACATATCTTGAATGATCGCAATCCCTATGTCGATAACCTGAGGACCTGGAAAAGGTATATCGATGACATTTTCGTTACATGGAGAGGTACAAAAGACAAATGCCTTGAATTCCCGAGTTGGCTCAACACCAGAAATACACACTTGAAGTTCACCATTGAGATAGGTCAACATGAACTTGCATTCCTTGACCTATTGATCATCGCCAAACCAGAGGGCTTACAAACAGAACTCTATAGAAAACCCACCTCTAGAAATTCATTGTTACTATTTGACAGCCACCACCCGAAATCTCTGAAGGAGAACCTTCCTTTTGGTCTGTTTTTACGGGTTCAAAGAAACTGTTCTACAACCACGGCATTTAAAAAACACTCCAGTATTTTGAGTACTCAGCTGGTTGCCCGTAAATACCCCCCTAGGCTAGTCCAACAATCTATGAAACGAGCCATGAACAATAACCGGCAAGCTCTGTTGGAACTTAGACCACCAAAGGCTGCATTGGAGCGACTAACTTTTGTTCACACTTTTGGTAATCTCTCCAACAAGATCCAGAACATGGTCCGGAAACACTGGCCTATTTTAAACTCTGGACGTCTGACTCTTCCACGTCCCGTAGTCTCCTTCAAAAGGGGTCCTAATCTGAAAGATAGACTGGTACATACCAGACCACTAGAAGATCAACCAAGAGCTGTCGGTTCACTATGGAACCTTCCTCCGGTCCTTGGACACCACCCTTGCGGCAATTGTCAAGTTTGTGCACAGACAACTAAATCGGTCGAGATTGATATTGGCACATCGAGACCCTGGAAGCAGATGAAGTTCACTAACTGCAATAGTGACCGTCTGATCTATCTGATAATTTGCCCTTGCGGATACAAATATGTTGGTATGACCACACGAAAAATCCGCATAAGGATATCGGAGCACAAAAGTACCATTCGATGTGCTAGACAGGCCACGAAACTAACCACCCATTTTTTGGAAGCCAAACATCTAGCTACGGAGTTCCAGTGGACCGTCCTTGAACAACCCTTTATCCCATCATACACAGCGGATGTGGCTAAGTACCTATTAATCAAAGAACAAAAATGGGTACTGAAACTCAACACACATCGTGAAGGTCTGAATGATGAAATCCCATGGTCCACCTTATAGTCTGTCTTACAAGAATGAGTGTTCAAGTCTGTGATTTAATCAACTAAATGAACCTGTCGTTACCAATCTGTTTTGCCCTTCACATGGTTCTCTTCTGAGTGGTATAAACGTCCACTTGATCTGTTATCCTTGTTGAAGTACACCACCTAAGCTGGGCCATATGTCCACCTACTTGGACATTTGCTTTATCCCTCTAGAGCGGGAGTTTTCTAGTTCTCACTCTATGTATTTATGACAACGCAGGACACGAGTACTGTCATCCGATCCTGTCTATGACAACTCGTATTACCTTAATGTACTAGGCGTAACATCATTCAACAACACAGCATTATTAGTTACCTAGACAACCCTGTCAAACTATCAAACCTTGTTTAGCCTGGCCTTATGTCCACCCGCGTGGACATTAGCTTTATCCCTCTATAGCGGGTTTTTTAGTTAAATCAGATTCAACAACACGGCAACAATAGTTACCTAGACAACCTTGTCAAACTATCAAACCTTGTTTAGTCTGGCCATATGTCCACCCACGTGGACATTTGCTTTATCCCTCTATAGCGGGAGGTTTCTAGTTCTCCCTCTATGTATTTATGACAGCACAGGACACGAGTACTATCACCCGATCCTGTCTATGACAACTCGTATTACCTTATTGTATTAGGCGTAACATTGTGAAATCACATCCAACAACATAGTAACAACAGTTACCTAGACAACCCTGTTATACAATCACTCCTTGTTCAGCCTGGCCGCGTCATTTGCTGCCTATCGGAACGCTTGTTTACCAGCAGAACACCAATGGGAAAGCTTGTAAGTCATGATACGCGAGTATAGCCAATGAGATCGCGCGACCATAGACACCACGTGACTCCGCCACCTATTGGAGCCCGGTTGATAAACAGCCCTGATCCTGCCGTTCGGTACCTCCCCAGTCGGCTAGGACGCCGGCCACGGAGCACCGACGGACAGGTGAGAAGAGCTTTCTCATGTCGAATTCTCAACTTTGATATTACTAAACTCGCTGCTATGCTCCGTTTATAAGAGGACGCTAGACTAAGGGGAGCCCCCCCTTTTTCTAGATTCAGTCACGTTACGTTAGGAACGGCAGCACTATTTGTCAGTCTAAGATTTGCTACCTTTTGGTCATTGTGAGCAGAGAGGTGTATGTATTTTGTTTTACACACTATGTTTACATGTGTTCCACATGTTTTTTAGAGCGGTGCTTCACTTTCCCCTGAGCCACTGCCAGGTGAGGTGAGGCAATTCTACCTTACAGATTAAGGTAAGAACTGAACAACATTTGGTAAATAATATGTATCTCCAAATGGATTGCAACTGACCCTCTAATAATAAAAGAGCATGTGTCAACATCATTTTGATGTGACTTTCTTGTTGATCCATAGATGATGGACTTACTTTGGAGTTCGAAGGGTACTGATAGCCTTTCATGACATACACTTCCTTTCTTTTTATTCCACAGTGAATAACACTAACTGTAATGGCAACTGGATCATACAGGTGACTTCTTGCACTTGTTTCACTTTTTGTTGTCACTTTATGATTCTTTTTCACTTTTGTGCAGTAGCACGAGCTTCATATTTTGGTCCTGATGAAAGCAAGGACGCAATAGTCCATGTTTGCTGAAACATGTCGACCTTACCTCAGACGGTCTACCTAATCTGCCTGCCTAAGGTTATATTTTTTAATCTTGGTATTGAGGGCATACACAGAATAAAGGTTGTTCCGTGCTCTCCTAACCAATTTTAACACACTTTCCTGTTCTGGTTTCTTTTTCTCACTCACAGTTATATGCACTGCACACCCCAGTCCCATATTTTCTCTCCACTCACTAAGATCGAGTGGTAGACCACACTGTAATTATAACAACAAAGGGGACCTCCTAACCACCAGGTCATCCTTTGATTGTAACACAAATTTTCTCAGACGGGTGGTCCGGACAAATCCCAAATGATGAAGGGCGGATCCGTATGGTGACTGATGGGTATTTTCCTCATCCCTTGAGAGTCTTTGTGTCGATCATTTTGACCTCTAGTTGAGTAAGGGACTGTGGTCTGTTGGGTAGATATCCAATACCTTTGAACTCTCTTTCTGATTTCAGACCCTCTGGTACCTTTTGTTATTAACAAGCTGTGCATTGAGCAGCAGTTCTAGATAGCAGCTGAGACATAACAATACAATACCATAGGTGCTTAAGATACATTCTACAATTAGCATTTATCTGGCAACATAGCGTCCTAAAAAATCACTTCCTAGAAGATGGCCGTCTAGTGTATAACTTTGTCACTAAGCAGCAGATCATAATAGCAGCAGACATGTAAAATGCAAAGAAATATATATATATATACCTAAAAAAAAATAAAGTGCCTAGTGTTCATTCTCTACCTAAAGTGCATAATGTGTGTCAGTGAAATTCACCCGTATATTGATCATTTCTCTGCCAAGTCTACTTAAATTCTGAAACAATGAAACTTTGCCGAAGAACTCTCTTTTTTCTGAATGCATCAGCCCCACCACCTCCCCCACTACCCCCTCCTTGAAGGAAGGAAGACCCCGCTATTCCCACTGTTTCCTCCTTCTCCCTATTTTTACTGGATGCCATCTTGTTGCATCCTTTTGCATCTCCTTAATCACCTCATACCCACCCTGAAGTGCGGGTATGAGGTGATTCAGGATATATCATACTATAATCCGATGCTAACTTATGACTACAGTGTTCCTTTCTCTTACGCTGCACTCAGATCTTCCAAAAAGGTCTGAGCCTCTGATGTGTCCGTGAAGATAAAAATGTTTCCTTTAGCCAGAACTTTTAGTTTAGTTTGTTGAACAATTGATGCTTACGCTCCTTTAGCCTTAAGGAGTCAATTATTTTAATAAATTCCTTCAATCTATTTGTTGAGGCTGCGGACATGTCAGAAAAAATTCAAAATTCTGGGATCTCAGAGGCGGAAAAAGATCTCTTGGCTATTGCTGTATTTAAGATGTTTTCCTTAATTCTGTAGTCTGAGAAGTTCATTAGAATCGTTCATGGGTATTTGGCATTTGGATTTTTCTGTGAAGGAACTCTATGTGCTCTGGTGACTGTAAGTTCTCCTTGCAGCTCTGGTATTACCTTTCTTAAAAGTGATTCAGACCACTTTACCATATCGGTATTTTCCATGCCTTCTGGAATTCTGACCAAACACAGATTAGATCGTCTTTTATAGTTTTCAAGATCTTGAAGTTGTAGTTCCATCTGGTGTTTATTTTTATTTAATGTATGAAGATCCATTTGCATAGCTGTGATAATGTCCTCCAGGTCTGAAACGCGGTTCTCAAGTTTTATAATCCTTTTCGGGATATTAAACAAGATATTCCCAATCTTAGACAGCCTCTCGTGCAACTGTGAAATTTCAATTGCTTGGGATGCTTTAAAGTCTCTTAATTCTTGTAAGAGGATTGTGAGCATGTTTTTTATCGAAGAATTTCCTTTAGGTTCCTCGCCTGCAATTGGTAAGAATAGATCTAATTCTGATTCGGAAGAAGCCTCAGACACTGACGCTTCTGTCCTGGATTGAGTTTCGCTTATTGCCCCTTAGGTCGATTGGGGAAATGTTTGGTCTTCTTGGATAGAAGGAGGGTTAGCATGGGTCATTTCCAAAGGGACTGACTCAGGTTGTGAATGTGAGTAAGGCTGTAGATGGGTTACCTGAACAGGCAGAGAAGGCTGGACTGGATGGCGTTGTAGAGTCTGTTGGTCTGGGTGGTGTAATTGGGATTCGAGTCTTGGGCTATCGGGGCTAGAGTGTAGCATGTTTTTTTACTTTCCCCATGTGGATAGGTGCTTACTAAAATGAGGATATTGCTTGGAGCTGAGTAGGTTGTCATCTCCCCTGTTAGATCCATCACCTGCTCCTCAGTCTCCACCTGTAGCTAGAGCACTGAGGTCTGCTGAGTGTTCAAATGGATTTACATCTTCATCTGAGGGTTCGTAGACAGTATTCTGCTCAGACTGTTTATCTTTTTAGGCCAGTGCCTTTGCTTTTAGCTCCATTCGCTGCTGAGCATTTCTTTGCCCCCTCCACATTCCTCTGGGGGCAGGTGAAGGAGTTAGCGCTGTTTGCCCTGACGGATCTAGGGGTTCTTTCCCCATACCTGCTTTATTCTGTTTACCACGCATTTCCAAGTCTTTTCCTATTTTCCTTACTTCCCCCTTTTTTCCCATAGGAGTTTGCTACTGTTGCTAACACCAGCTCCCCCAGGGGGAACCGAGGAACCAAGGAAGCAAGTAGAACAGACCGGTCACAGGTCGAAAAAAATAGCATTACTCAAGAGCCAAACAAGCGCCAAAACAAGGAACGCAATATATCCGCAATATATCCTCCAGGGTAGGGGGAAATGTGGTAAATGTGGTAAAAAAACAAGATTAAAAGCCTTCTCACCACCTCACCTCACCTCCACTCTGCTCTGCTCTTTCCCTCGTCGCCGCCTGTTCTGCTCCCCAGCCCCTACCGCTACAAGAGTATCGGTGGTATACTCAAAAACTTCACTTCAAATATTAAAAGCCAAGAGCGTGCTGAGACAAAGATGATGTTTGTGGAAATAAAGACCTGCCCAGCAGGCTTTCCTAAATCTGCACTTAGGAAGGGCAAGTAGTGGGTAGTGGAGCAGTGGAGCAGTCTTTCCTTCTTGCCTTCGTTTTTACCAGTCTTTTAAAATCTTTTTGAGTCTTTTTAAATCAGCGGGCAATAGCTTTTCAGCGCGCAGTACTTCTACAGGTGGCGGACAGCAGGCGCATAACAGTCTTTCTTTAATCACTGAGCAGCTTAAGTGTACAGACGGCAGGCTGGGACATGGGAGCACATGCGCCACGAACTGCGTTTTGGTGTTTTATTGGCATTTTGGGCGTTTTTGGTGTTTTGGAGCTTCGGGTGCTTCGGTGTTGGGCGTTAGGGCTTCTGGACCAGGCGGTTAGGACGAGACAGCAGAGACATTTAAAAAGTGAGGCATACTGGCCTTATATTTAATCTGTGCAGTCGTCGAGCAACCGCAACTGCAACTGCAGCTGCTGTGCCTCTTGCTTTCGCTTGGAATACCACACCTCACCAGGTCCTTATTCGCTCCATCTCACCTTTTCACAGTTCTTGCCGTTCTTGCCGCTCCCACAACTCCCGCTGCCCTCGCTGCTCGCTTGCTTTCCTCGCTTAATAGACTTTCAGGCACATTAGACCCCTGCCTGTCCTAACCAGGTCCTTTTTTGTTCCGACCTCCCTGCTCGCTTGTTTTACTTGCTCATAGACACCGTTTTAAGAATCGTAGTAATCGGAGCGTTGAGATACAGCAGCCATTCCTTTCCAGAGCATCTCGTGGGCGGGGCATCAGTAAATCATGTGACGCTGACGTCAACGTGTGTGGATCACGTCCGCCCCTTTGTTTCTTGTTACTTGTACACACCCCTTCATGCATATCACTCCGTAACTTCCTCTGCTTGTGCATTGAAAGCATACAGCACAGCCATTTCACCATAAGAGTTTATGAATGTTTCAAAATGGGTCCTAAATGTCCATGTCAGCAGGGACATTAACCAAGCCCTTATGTTTCCTTCAACATATTGCAACTCACTAATACATTATACATTGGTATGCCCCCTCTTGCTATGCTCAGTCCTCCCATTTAAAATGGGACTAAGATCTGGAAGAGATCACCTTCCCCAGGAACTGGAACCCTCTTTCAAATCGTCCGAGAACAAATGCACAGCAGAACCAGCCGGGTCCCTTTACTTAACTGATCTAAAAGAGTCAAATGGACCTCAGAAACATTGGAGACTTTGTCCCGAGAAGCTGAGCATTACCTGCTAAGAGCCCAACAACTTTCTCAGTTAGTGAACAATAGGAGGTATTTATCGAGCCCTTCACGAAACAGTTTGTTACAAAAGCTATCCCAACTGGGGTCCAATACCAATCCATTCTGTTTGATCTGCCTAAAATTCCACAAGGCAGGAGTACTGAAACAATTAAAGCAGAAAGTCAACAAGGACCTTCGAACAGTCCACTGGTTCCCACTCAATGAAACACCCACTGCTAATCTGAGGGCCTCCAAACATGTAAATGTGTTTGTATTTATATAGCGCCTTCTACCCAGAGGCCTCGTAGCACTGTATTCATACCACTGTGGAACCCTTCCTGGCTTTCCTATGAGATGTCCACTCCTGGGCACCCCCCAAGGTGAAGCCAGGCATCCAAGCGCTGCTGGGGCTGTTGTGGAGATTAAGCAAGCTATTGCCCAGAGTCACAGAGTGGGAACCATGATTAGAGTAGGCACCGAGGTGAGAATTATCAGGTCAGGGGAGATTGAGTCCAAGAGCCGCCGAGGCGGGAATTGAACCCTGGTGCCAGGCCAGACCTCTGCATCAGGGTCTGCCGCTCTAACCATTGAGCCATGCTTCTCCACAGGAATATAACTACCAATTTGGGTCATAAAGAGGCAAAAGACAGAGACTTTCTGGACCATACTTATCTGGCACCACAACTCTAATATGTTTTGGAAAATGGTTAACACCCCAAAAACCCCACCCATTGCAGGTTGGAATCTAGCATCTCAGGAGAAGCCTGGGCAGCCTACCTATATGCCCAGTTTAACTTCCAAACTGGCATAAACGCAACCTTGCAAAACACAGAGGTTGTCCATTTGGAGGGATCTGATCCAACAGAGGAGCCTATGCCAGGTACAGGCCGCATGTCCATCACCACCACCAGTGAGGTACTCCAGCAGATAGCAAAGGGGAGCATTAGGGGAGCACCGGGCCCTAATGGTATCCCCCAGGCCATCTACAAGACAGACCCGACCAAATGGGCTGAAGTAATCACATTCCACTAGAAGCAACAATCCCAGCCTCATTGGAGAGACTCCATGATCTCCCCTATTTTCAAAGGAGGCAACAAACTCGAGCCAGGGAGCTATAGGTTAATAGCCCTTATTGATAATGAGGCCAAATACTATGCCGGGATCATACCTGAACATAGCTTCTGAGCCAGCTCGAACTTCCTCCCAATCAAGTAGGCTTCACAAGGAAAACCGGATCCACAACAAACACGAAGGCTCTGTCTGTCTTCCAAAACTACAAACCATCCTCTCTACCTTTGCTATATCAACTACAAAGCTGCCTTTGACTGTGTTAATTGCATAAGGCTCTGGGACAAAACTAAAGAGCTGGCGTATCCCCCCACTTCTGAAAGCCATAGAAAACTATACTCCAACACCTGGGTCAGAATTGAGTTGGGGAGCCGAGCCAATCTAGCAAGGGCCATTCCAACAGCGAATGGTCTCAAACAGGGGTGTGTCTTGCCACCGACTTTATTCAGTCTATTTCTGGCGGACCTCCCCCCAGCTCATTGATAAACCTTCTCTAAGTCGATGAGGTGGTGCCAGGGTCGGCATGCAGCGCCTGGTTGGAGCGACCCAAGCATACTCCTTGGTGAATGAGCTGAAAATAAACAGCAAAAGAAAATAAAAAATCATGATCCTCGCCAGGAGCACCCTAATGACTGCTGGTACCTCAAAGGGAAGAAGATCGAGAAACAAAAGATTACAAATACCTTGTCCTGTTATTAGATAACAAAGGCATATTCAAAACGCACCAGGAAGATATCGCAAGGAAAGGGATTGCCTGTGCGGCTGGGCTTTCGGTCATGCTTAAGAACTTAATTGGACACGCATTCAGCCCCATGTTGGACATTGCCAGGGCAAAAGTGGTCCCAACCCTGGCCTATGGCTTCGAGCCTCTCCGGCAAAGAAACATAACAACTCTGGACACCACAATAATACATATATACAGGACAAATCTTTCAGCTTCCCTGTCACACATCACCGGCCCAGATCCCAGATTAGGTTGATAGTCCAGGAGGAGACTAAAAAATTATTTTTGTAAATAATCGCATGGGTGCATTTGCTAATTTGAAAAAAGAACAAGGGGGGAAGTAAGATTAGGAGCAGAGAATGCTTTAAGCAAATTTCTCTCATAAATGCAGAATCAAAATGAGTAGCTTCCAGACTCCTACCCTCAGCCACAGGTTTAACCATCAAACAGACATCGATCGATTAGAAGGCATATTAAACTGGGATTGCGACAAGTATGATATTCAGCTCAATTAGAAATTCTAGAAGATAAGGAGGGAGGGGGTAAAGATGAAATGTGTGTGCTGCGCTTTAGATTCTCGGTTGCACTAGTGAGGAACTTCTAGCTAACAGGTTCAGTGCTATACAGATGCAAATCATTAACAGAAGTATTGAGTCACTCCTTACTGGCTGCGAAAAAAGACCTGGGCCCTGGGCCCTAGGCACAGTCTGGGCATAGAGGAACAAAGACAGACTAGCTTTTAGCACGGTAGCGGTGCTTCTCTCTGCTTCCAATCTAAAATAGGGCGTGGCTGGATGACATATCCCACTGGCAAACACTAGAGAGCGCTCTTCCAATACACTACCTCTAAAATGACCCAATTGAGAGTGAAGTAAAAATTTCTCATGCTCTTGCCATAATACAAGCAGACCATAAAGTTAAATTAAAACAAGCATTTGCAAAGCCGATAGGTCTCGCCTTTGCAAGAGATATTGTCTTTGCAAATGTTTTATCATTGTTGTCTCCAATGCACTATCCTATATTTCCACCATACCTCTCAATATATCCTCTACCTTCAATCTCTGACTCATCCCAAACCTCATTCTACTACTATGATTTTCAAAATAACTCTTTATAGATTCTTCCCTCCTCTCTCCCTCCTTTGATCACCCCAACCTCATTTTAATACTATGATCTCTGAAACAACCCTTTTAAATCCTTCCATCACCTATCCCTCCTTTGACTCATCCCAATACTCATTTTACTAATATGATCTCCCTAGTCCATTTTTAGAGATTCTTCCCTCCTCCGTCTCTCCTTATACTCATCCCAAACCTCATCTTACTACTAAAGAGAGAGAGGGGTTTAAAGGTCGCAGTTAAGCAGCTCTGGAGCAACTACATTGTTACTGAATTCAGTTGTGATGGGGAGGGATATTTAGGGGGGTAGCTTAACATAGGTGATCAACTTGTATAGTGAGGTTACAGTTTTGTAAGGCAAAGGTCCAGGTTGTTTGTAATATGCACTTATTTCAATAAAGTGGCTTTTTCATACAAACCTGGTGTCAGTGGCCTGTGCTGCTCCCTCCATTCCCCAACACTCGGATGTTCAGTCAGACACCAGTGGGGTCGGATTCATTGGTGTCGATAGGTCATAATTCTAAGCGGCTGCTGCGTACAGCCTTAGCCTACATGATTGCCGCCAGCTGAGCAGTGATGGAGAGAGGTGGAGAAACAAAATGTTATATACCCCTCGTGAAATCATTTCCTCATAACAGTAACTTTTATTAATTGTGTGGTGTGGAAAATATTAATCAACGTAGTATAGAATGCACACACAAATACACATGGGAATACTAATCTGCTTGCATGAAGAACTATAACTGACTAATTTAGTAATGTCTTCATGTTGTTTGCTAATGCAAAGCTTTAAATTAATCAAAAGCGGCATAAATGTGCTTTCTGTTTATGTGTTTTGTGGCAAAGACATGGAGATAAGTGAGTATATCACGCATATGTGTTGCTTATTTTGCTAGGTAACAACTAATGGGGAAACCTTAGTATGAGGGGAGGTAAACAGAAGGGCTATATTTCAATAATTAACATTTATTTGTGTTTGTTTCTATGATAGTTCCCATTCTGGCTCGTGAGACCTACCAAAACATGGCGTCTTTCGATTACTGTGACAGTGAAAGATACTGCGCACGCGCGGCAGAAACCGAGAATAAATGTGAGCTGACTGTGCCTGAACGAAAGCGGTTCAAGGACGACTTGCCCTGAAAGTCCTGATGACTGCCAAAAGAATGAACATTTGAGCTACTGATCGTGGGAAAGATTCATGTAGTTGCTAGTTGAGGATGTGACTAGACCAAAAACTTTCTCAAACAAAGGACTCTTTAAAATTCAGCTAATGCCACGGAAATTGAATATCAGGATGATGAGGTGATGCTCATCCACCCTCAAATGAGCCAATCAGAACTTGAGTTTGTGCTGATAGTTACTTTTGTAGATAGATAAAGTTAGTGGAAAAGGTATAAAAAGGCCAAATATTCCTTAAGAGAAAACTCTCTTCCGATTTCCTTCTGAGATGCTATTGGTATGCTGATTTTCCTGAGATGTAAGATTTTCTTGAATAAATGTTTTATTTCTTTGAGTGAGAACTGAGCTTTAGATGAGGTTATTAGTTAGGGAAGTTAGGAGAAAATTAATTTTGGGAACTATCTGTCTTTTGCTAATATTTATGTTCTGAAATCGAAATAACAATGTCTATTTCTGAATTTCTGAAATAAAATGAATATAACTGTTTGAGATAAAACTCTCTTCTTTAAAGTTAATTTGAATAAAGAAAATAAATAAAGCGAATAAAGTCTGTTAGACATGCTAAACTTTGCTTTTAATAAAAATTAGATAAATGGAGAATTAAGCTGGTCTTATATTTTCCAGCGCCTAATTTTTTACTAGCAGATTCATCGATGCTAACGGTGGTGTGTCTGAATAAAATGTCTTGTTGATAAAAACCATGGTAAAACTCATTTAAACTGCAGGTGTCAATAATATAAATATTTAGTTTTAATTTAGACACTCCGCTACTATACGGCAGCTCTCCTTTGAATCTCACTGATCCATGAAGTACGAGGAAAGTATTTTGTGAGTAACTCGCAGTGTTATGGGCCCCACTGATGAGCAGATGTATGATTTAGTACTTCAGGGAAAAGTGATATGGTTTTAGAAAATATTTCCAGAGTAGCGCTGCATCAGCAGCCAAAGTTTCTGATACAAATGCCGCCTGCTCACGCCGCAGGCAGCTTTGGCAGGGCCTGCCTGCCTATCACTATGAGTCTCACAAACTTATGCCTGACCTCACTGCCTGACTGTACAGGATATGTCTATCCGTCTATCCATAGCAGCCATTGGGCACTCCCTGGCTCCTCCTGACGTCAGTGAATCGTATCAGTAATGGGGCGGGCATGGGGTGAATTCAATCCTTATCATGTCTGGGGCGTAGGGGCGTAGCCCGACCAGCCACATGTACCCGCATCGCGGCCGCAATCCATTCTGCTGTAGTGTGTATACATTTACAAGCAACTTGATTTATACAACGAACTAAGTCAGCCGCTGAGCCGCCGGGACACACCCGGCGATTTCGGACTGTGCAGGGGGGGTGGCCTGCTAAAGCTTGAGTGACAGACACACATAGGCTGCAGCAGACAGACCGTAGTGCGCAAGTGCAAGCTGGGTTCCAACTTGCCCAAGAATGCACACTGGAAGTTCCCCAGCGGGACCCAGGGATACTTGAAGCTTGCCGTAGCCCGGGTTTACAAGGGGTGACAGGGCGTGCAGCAAATGTGCCCCCCTAGCCAATCCTGGCACTGCATGCAGCGCCAGGATTGGCTGGTCCACCGTGCAGCATCCATCATTGGATGCCGCGTGTGGGGGTGGCACACACTGCCTCAACCACAACTTAATGGCCAATCACTGCATGGCTTCACACAGTGAAGCCATGCAGTGATTGGCCATTTCACCGGGATGCGTGATGTGACGTCGGTTCTTGTAGCGTGGTCCCTGGAGCTCTCCACACCTCGTCCGCAGGCAGCAGAGACCGTGTCCGTGACCGACTCCCTGGGGCGCCTCTCCGACGTCATGACTTTCTGCTGCTGCCTGTGCTGTGTGCTGACTTCAGTGACGTCTGTGCAACGAAAGGTAACGCATCTGTCCCTTCACTCTCAATGTCCTTCACTTGTCCCTGAACAGCTATCCAGCCTATCCTTTAAAAGCACGTATATGACTGATAAGATCACGAGCATACCTGATACGTGTTGACCAGATGGTCTCTGATTTAAACTTTCGCCCCTATTCGTAGCAAGCATTTTAACCTCAACTCTCTGAAACACACATCACATTTAACACGACTGGGCACACACACGCTGGGTGTGGAGTTAGTGTTCGTGATGCAGTTTATTTTTAATCACTTTCAACAGCAGGGATGTACAACTCGAATAAACTGCTCGAAAACACGAGTAATCTCTGCTTTTGCTGAAGCCCGCGTTACAGTACCATGTAATGTCATAACTGTCTGTGCCTTGGAACGTATGTGCTGCAAGTCCAATGTTTGTTTTCATGTGTGTGCTTTCTATGAAACCAACCAAATACGTCACAGATCGAATACGTTGTACCCAAAACAAGCCAGACCTGTACAACTGCTCGTTAACACCAATTTTTATTCAAAATCCGGTAAGAGAGTATAAGTGATATTGTTGCGAATAATCAGACCTGGAAAAGTTTCGATTCTGAACATAACAAGTTTGAGATTGTGAATTTATTATTCATTCCAGTGGTCAGTGGAAGGAAGAGTATCACCCCGAGGGTCTCATTCACTCCCACCCTTCGCTTCGCATCACTTTCCCCTCACTCTCTTAGTCCCTTAGATCCATTTCACTCCCAGATCTGTTTCTGACGTCCCTACATCTGCAGGTTTCACACTTCCTTATCTTCCTCCTCACCCTTACTGTTCACTGTCCTCGGCATGCACTGCCTTTCATCTCATCTACATCACTCGCTAATTTCCCACGTCACACTTCCCCCCCACATGTAAACTACATCATTATTTTCTTTTCCTTTGGCATTTTCACTATTTCAATATTTGAAGCTTAACACTCCATAGGCAGGACCACTAGAATAATGCGACATGGAATAAAATGCAAATTATCAGGTGAGATGTGGCACATTTTGCAGCAGTATTACTTTTTATTGTCTTACTATTATACTAGCTGGACAAAGTTTTCACCTCTTTACTATCAGTTTTACAACTAAATGAACAAGTTACTTAACTGCGATAACACTCTTTCTGGTCAAGAATATGTAGCCGCAGGGGGGCGTGGCTTAGCGCCCGAGGCGGATGGCGGTCCTGGAGTAGAGCTCCGTTCTTACCGGAGATTCGCGGCGGTTCCAGCCTTCGTTCTTCAACATGATCAGCAGCAATCGCCACCGGAATGCTTCCTGCACTTTTTGAGCTATATGCCAACTGCAGAAACACTCGGCTTTGCCTCGCAGCTCCTGTTTTGCTCCGGTCGCGGCTCTGTTTCAGCCGCGACCGCCATCTTGTTTTTTCAGACGGCGTTCGTCTGAGGCACGAACATACGACGGCGGCAGCCTCCTGTCACCGGCAAATAATTGGATACACCCCAGTTCAGCAGGAAATGCTATTAAACAGCTACAGCTTCTACAGGTGACTTCATTCTCATTTTGGAATCGTTTTTTTTTTTCCTTATCACCTGACCTGCTGTTTTCTCATCAGCTTTGGCAGCCATTTTAGACTTTAAACTACGTCAGCTCCAATTTCATTACTAACCTGATTTGTTCTCATTCTCCATATCCTAATTTCCTCATTCACCTGTTTTTTTGGATTTTTATCTTTACTCCTCCTCCAATTGACTTTGTTGATTCTTTCCACTACCTGCAGTACTCCTTTGGTTCATATTTTACTGGTGACTCTTTCTACCTGTGTCCTCATGGCGGAGTGTCCTGGCAAGACTTCCAAACGAAATTTCATCAAGAATTCCAAACTATTTACTACATTGGCTCATTTAGAAGCCTCTGCAGACCCTTCCACCTGCGAAACATCATTCACAATGGATGTCCCTCCTCCGTCAGGATCGAAAACTACCCCAAAGAGGTTGAAGCACAATCCTCCGTCACCACCAAAGTCACCGACAGCCATTTCCTTGGAGCTTCTCCTTGAGGAAATAAGAGCTCTGCGTCCCTTCATGGAGGAGACAAACTCCAAATTGCAAACACTGACCGACAACTGGTCCCTCATGGACTCCAGGGTTTCCACGGTAGAAAAATCTGTGTCATCCCTCCAGGAAACCGCCACCAAGGTGGTCCACATAGACGCACGCGTCTCGTCACTCCAGAAGCAAGTGGAGGACCTTGAAAATAGAAATAGGCGCAATAACCTACGCCTATACGGCCTGAAGGAAGGTTGCGAGGGGACTGACGCCATCGCCTTCCTCAAATCCCTCTTACCCAAGCTCCTGCATCTTCCTTAGGGTACCTCTCTTAATATCCAACGAGCGCACAGGCTTGGTCGAGCTCCCTCCACTATCTCCACTGCGACGAAGCCTAGAGGCGTAATAATGTATTTTCTTGAATACACAGACCTGCTGAAGGTTCTATTAGCGGCTAAGGCGATACCTCACCTTAAGTGGTCAGATTCCACTTTATTCTTCGCCCAGGATTATGCCAAAGCTACTGCTTCACGTCGCAAAGCATTTCTTGATATGAGACCAGAACTACGTTCCATCGGAGCCAGATATGGACTTTTTCATCCTTGCTTGTTCAAAGTCACTCATAACAACAAGACTATGACTTTTGGGGACCCTCTTCGACTCCGAAGTTTTCTGAATTCTTGCGGATCTGCCGACATGGAGTTTTCTAGCTCTTCCTCTTCATTTCCACCTTGACTTTTTGCTTCTAATATTTTTTGGATTACCTTGATGCTCATGGTTCCTGGTTTTCGATATACTGTTTTGTTCTTCTTTCCACAGGTTCTTCAGGTGCTGCACAATTTCAGTGTTCTTTGCATGTGCTGGTTCATTACATGTTCTTTGAATGTTTAATCTTGTTTTCTGCCTGGAATTGTTGCCGTTTGCCTGTTTCTAAACTTCTTGTTTTCCTTATCTTCCACAGATTGTTTCTCTGTGTTCCGTCGCGTCTCTCCGGTTGGACGTCTTGTTGCTCCGTCACCTGACCTCCGTTGGTTGGCCTTCCCTCCCTCCTCACATCTCCAAATTTTCCCTTTTGTGTCCTGCCCTTTGAACATATCCGCTCCCCACCATTCCTTGTAAGTACCACCCTACATTTTCCTTTTCCATTGTTGCCATGATCCCTTTCGTTCTGAATGTTCTCGTCTGGTTTTTTTCTGGGTTATTGCTGGCTCTTTTGTTGCCACTTTCTCTCAGTCTGTTCCTGATTTTCTTTTTGATTTTCCTATCTCATTCTCTTATTGTTATTCTGTTGTTTCTCTCTTTTTCCAATTCTTTTCTACAATCTTTTTTTACATCATCTTTTCTCCCCTTTATCTTACATTTTTACTCATTCTCTCGCAACATTCTACAATTTCCTCTACCTTTTCTTCTCTTTTCAATTCTTACTGCTTGCTCTTCTTTTTACCTTGTACATGACCTTTTCTTTTTACTTACGAGCTCTTCGTCTCTACTACCCTTCTATATTGATCTTTTCCTATCGTATATCTTCATGACTCTTTTACTAACATGGTATTACATTGTCCCTCATGTTCTTTCTCAGTATTTTCTTACCATTTTCCATTGTTTACTTTTTCGACTTGCTCTACCTTCCTTCCCTTGCCATCTCTTCATGATATTTTCTCTTTGCATCCTATGGTTCCTTTCCTCTGCTGCTTTTCCCCTGGCCCTGATCACTATTGCCTTCATATCTAGATTTTCTCATTACTTTGCACTGTTCTTTTTCTCTATGCTATTCCCTCTCTATGTTCCTTTTCTCCTTTTCTCTTTCGAGCATTCTTATTTTTCCCTCTTCCATCTTTCCTTTTTTAGATATTATGAGGCTTTCTTATGTTTCCTGTTTACACTCTCCCTTCTTAATTGTTCTTGATGTCAGTGCGCATTGTTTCATGGAACGTTAAAGGTTTAAATTCGCCTATTAAGCGGCAAAAGATTCTCTCCCATTTAGCTAAATTAAATGTAGATGTCGCCTTTCTGCAAGAAACCCATCTTTCTGATACCGAGGCTGCTAAGCTCCAAAGAGGTTGGGTGGGGAAGGTCTTCTCTGCTCCTGGTGATGGCAAAAGAAATGGCGTAGTTTTGTTGATTCGAAAGTCCTTTTCTCATTCTGTACTGCAATCCGAATCTGACCCTGATGGCAGATGGGTATTTGTTAAACTTTCCTCTAAAGGTGTGCCCTTTTCCTTGCTCAATGTTTATGCTCCCACAGGTGGAAATCCTACTTTCTGGAGTGCGTTTGCCTCTCGTATTACTGAATGTATTGATGACAATTTTATCTTAGCAGGCGATTGCAACCTACCACTTGATCCCTTTTTGGACAGGCACTCCAAATCTTTTTTTGTTCCTAATAAATCCCACAAACTCTTCACGCACGCCATTTCCCAACATAACCTGATTGATGCCTGGCGAATATGTAACCCAACCAGTAAAGAATTTACGTTTTACTCCCCGGTTCACCACTCCCAATCACGTATTGACTATATTTTTCTCTCTCACCATCTGTCCCAATCCCTCACCCAAGCTGAGATTGGCCCCATAGTATTCTCCGATCACGCCCCAGTTCTAATTAACATCGACATTCTACCCAAATCCAATGGTCCCAAGAGATGGCGTTTCAACAATGCCCTCCTTCTTGATCCCAAATTTACGGCCTCCTTTATTGAGTTTACTACCGAATTTTTTGTTATTAATGACACTCCCTCCTTAGCCATTCACACAATCTGGGATGCTTACAAAGCTGCAGCCAGAGACTTTATTCTCAGACATGTTGCTACGAAACGTAAACTTGCCCGTAAACGTACCAGTGATCTTTTATCTCAGATCAAAGCTCTAGAACACGCCTCCTATACCTCTCATTCCCAGGAAAGTTTAACAGCTCTTGTTATCGCGAAAATTAACTACAACAAACAGTCTACAGATGATGCATCACTGTACTTATTGAAATCCAGCTCGAAATTTTATGGGGGGAAGAATAAGGCGGGGAAAATTCTTGCTAACTACTTGAAAGTTAAACAAAACAAATTGAATATTGAGTCTGTTTTTGATGTTAATTCCATCCTCCAACGTAATGATGTGGATATCTTGGAGGAATTTTCCCGATTCTATTCTACACTATACTCTTCTGGCACTCAACCCTCTGCTCATTCTCTCTCTACCTTTTTTACTAGCATTCAACCTCCTTCCAACTTTCCTGTAGACCTTACTTCTCTCGAAACCCCCCTCACTATTCGCGAATTACACAAAGCACTTCATTCCCTTAAGAAAGACAAAGCACCCGGCCCAGATGGCTTCACAGTCGAATTTTATCAACACTTTGCCACTCTTTTGCTGCCCAAATTACTCTCTCTTCTTGATTCCTTCAAGACCAACGGTGCTTCCTCGGGCACTTTCTCAGACGCTTATATTTGTATTATACCAAAGGAGGGGAAGGATACTCAACATTGTAAGAATTATAGACCGATATCACTTGTCAACATTGATTACAAGATATACGCCAAATCTTTAGCCATTAGGTTGGATTCTTTCCTCCCAGATCTCCTTGGCCCTGAACAATCAGGATTTGTTAAAGGTCGCTTCATTTCCGACAACACCAGACTCCTCTTTAATGTTTTATCTAAATCATCGCGCTTTAGTAATTCTCTAGCCGCAATCGCCCTGGATGCCGAGAAGGCATTCAACAGAGTTGAATGGCCATTCCTTTTCTCCGCACTAAAATGGTTTGGGTTTGGCCCTAATTTCATTTCCCTAATTTCCTTTCTTTATGCAAATCCTAGAGCAGCGGTTTGTGCTAATGGTCTGATTTCCTCTTTTTTTAGCCTCGGAAGAGGCGTAAGGCAAGGCTGCCCTCTCTCCCCCTTCCTCTTTAATCTTGCTCTAGAACCCTTTTTATCCAAGCTACGTCAAAACCCAAACATTCACGGCTTCCCTCTTTCTCACTCGCAAATCAAGCTCGCTGCCTATGCAGACGACATTTTACTCTTCATTTCGAATCCATCGCTATCTATTCCAACTTTCCTAGCCGAAGTCAACACTTATTCCCATCTTTCTGGCTATAAACTGAATAATGACAAATGCGAAATTCTACCCCTTACCAAATTCACCTTCAAGTCTGATTTTGCGGCATCTCAATTCAAATGGAGCCCAACCCATATAAAATACCTCGGTTTGCATATTACTCCCTATCTCGGATACTATCTCATTATGTATTACTAAATGCACTCAGAAGTTATCTGACCTCACCTCTAGATGGCATCCCCTATACCTTTCCTGGTGGGGTCACCTTGATACCATTAAAATGATGTTATCCCCAATTGTCCTTTATACCATCTCTAATATTCCTGTTTCCATCCCTGCTAAATTTTTTGCTAAAATCAATACTGCTTTATCCTCCTTTTTATGGTCTGGTAAGAAACCACGCATGTCTCTATCGAGACTACGTCTCCCTAAATCGGAAGGCGGGGTTAACTTCCCAAATTTTCCTGCCTATCATCGAGCCTTCCTCTTGAAACAGGCAGCTATCTGGCTTAAGGATCCTACCGATCCTCTCCCCCTTTGGGCTGAACTCGAACGCCTTTCTCTTTCTCCCTTTTCCTTTGCCGAATATCTTTCCTTTTCTCGCAAACCCCAATTTGTGTCCACTCCAATTCACAAAAACACAGCGAAACTACTTTTAGCCTCTACTCCACCTCCTCCCTCCTCAATCACTGAACTCCTTACCGCCACGATTTGGTATAATAACAGCATTCTTATTAAGTTGAAACCTTTCTATTGGAAAACTTGGAGGCAACGAGGCTTAATCTGGGTCTCCGAGCTCTTCTCGGGATCTGACTTCATACCTTTTCAGGTTCTCAGTCGTCTCTTCTCTCTCCCTTCTTCCTTTATTCACAAATACATCTTACTTAAGACTGCAGTTATGTCTGTCTATGATTCCCTATCTCATTCTCCTCCACCTCCGATCTCCCCTACTCCGATTTCTTCTCTACATTTCCAACTCCGTTCCGGTTCTTCAGCGTCTTCCATTTATCACTCCTTCCATAACCCTCCTTCCCCTCGGCCTAAAACAACGGTGGAGGAGCAGTGGGAATCTGACCTTGCCGTCTCGTGGTCCACCTCCTTATGGGATAAAATTTGGATTAAGATCCGCAAATCGTCCAGAGCTGCCTCTCTTACACAAACACTTTTCTTTCTTTACAATCGACTCCTTTACACGCCATCTCTCCTTCACAAAAGATTCCCTGCGGTTCCAGACCTCTGTTGGTCTTGCTCCACCCCTGATGCCACACTTTTTCACATGCTTTTTCTATGCCCTCTCACACACGCATTTTGGACTAAAGTGTGGGATCAACTCAACTCTATCTTCCAGACTTCTATCCCCTTCTCTATCATTGACATTTTCCTTGGTTCACTTTCCCCTTCCTGGACTGCAGTTGAAACAAATGTCCATATTATTGATTTGTTACTAGCGGTTGCGTTTCAACAGATAACTGTTAACTGGAAAAGTTCCGAGAGTATTACTTTCAAAGCCTGGTGGTTTAATGTCTGTTATAATCACAGACTGGACACTGCATTCGTTTATCCCATTACTTTGGCCCCGAAAAGGCATGCATTATGGCTTCCTGTTACCCTTTATTTAGATGTCTGTGCCAAACGACCTTCTCACTTACCCCCCTTTCAGCAAGAAGTTTCAAAGCCCCCCTGAATAACCTTTTGTTCCTTCTCTTTCTTTAGCATTTAACTTCCCGCACGTTTTATATTATATCCCACGTTACATAGCCTCTGTGAGTGTACACTTTAATTGACTAGCCTCATTTGCTTTTTATTTTTCTTCCTTTTTCTTTTTCCTCCCCTGCCTTCTTTATCATATGATATTTATTGTGATAACCTAGTTTATTATCCTTTTTGATGATGATGTATTTCATTTTGCTTTTTGTAATATCAACTTTGTTTCTCCTAATAAAATTGTACTTGAACTTAAAAAAAAAAAAAAAAAAAGAATATGTAGCCGCAGATTCTGACTGAATCCAGAAAGGGTTACACAGTACCTCTTCTCGCAGGTAAGTGATGCTGTGCGACTCTGCACTGATGCAGTTCTGCTCTGGAAATGAGGTACAGTGCCTATATAGGCGCCACTCCAGCCGCTGACATTACTTGCCTTCGGGGCTGTCCACACACCAAGAGCAGAGCCACAAAAGCATTTTATGTGTGACCAGTCTGCAGATTTCTAAGCTTGGGACTTATGGACAGAGTCCAATTCATAGAACAGGGGGCGGGGGATGGAGAGTCAATTAAGAACCTGGGAGTAAATAGAGTCTCTACCAGAAAGATCATTACCGAAGGCTAAGTACCTTGTTCTTCTGACAGAGACCTCTAACCGAAGATTTCTCACCTTTTGAAGAGATACCAAAGCAGTACCTATTTGGAGGAGGGTGTCTGAATGGAACCAAACCAGAAAGTCCTGCAGGACCGAGCCGGCAAAATACCCCTTCAGTGAACCTGACTGTCCAAGCAATAGTGCTTTGTGAACGTATGGAGGGATGCCCACTTAGTCGCCTGACAGATGTCTAGGACAAGAACTCCACGTTCTCACACAGTGGTAGCAGCTTAGGACCTAGTAGAGTGAGCACGCAGTCCTTCCGGAGACTACCTTTTAGCCAATGTATAGCAGATGTTAATGCAGAGCACGACCCAGCGGGGGAGGGTTCTCTTCTGCATGGCCTTGTATATTTTCACTCCATTGAACCCCACAAAGAGCTGATTGTCTACCCAGTGTTCTTTGGGTGCCATCTATGTAGAAGCTCAGTGCTCTATTGGGGTCCGAGCAATGAAGTCTCCCCTCCTCCATAGAAGAGTGAGGCAAAGCATAAAACACCAGCAAGGTGATGTTACCGAGGCTCCTGCAAACGCAAGTCCTGGCCGGCTGCAACTGCTCTCTTGATAGTATGACCAGACCAGGCCAGCGCAACACATTTTCTAGAAAGTCGAAATTCCTCGCAGTAGCGGCCTGTCTTTCTCTGTATTGCTCTGATCACGATGTCTAGAGCAGTTGGCCATTTCTCCCAAACCCAGTGGCGATTTTAGTGGGTTTTGATAAGCATTAAGATGTGTGTTAGAAGTCCGTCTTTACTCTTTTCCCCAACTCGCCGTGGCTATGGTGAGTCCCGATAGTCTTCAGGATCGTTTTTGAGTGCTAGTGGTTGGCCTCTTAAAGGCAAATCATTTACTTTGTGGGGTGCTGAAAATTCTCGAGGTGGGCAAAGTTGTTGTTTAGTTAATAGTTCTCACACATACATTGCTGTAAGTGTTGCAAGTTGAGTTGACTGTCTTTAGGGCGAGTGCTGGTGGTTTTATTTGTCTTCCGATGCATCATGGTTGCTATCTTGGGTCCCTGGCATGGGTGTAATAACTGCACTTTCACAATTGCTTTATTAACCTTCCTGCTTTCTCAAATTTGCTTGAAAATGCATGTTTTTCTTCTTTTTTTCAAAATTTTCTTGGGGGGGGTAATCCCCCCAAACCACCCTTTTGGGGTTCGGGCTCGCTCGCTGCGCTCGCTCGCTACAGTGCAGTATGCTAATCACTTTGCGCCCCACCGCTTTCAAATGTCACCCTCCGCCCCTGATGCTGGGCTAGAGCTCAGGCAGCCCTCATGCCTGTCAGGAGCAGCGCCCTGAGCGCTCTGCCACTCTGAGCTTTCAGTCAAAAATGGTGTATTAGCAGCCAGCGCTACAGGCCGCTTAAAGGCTGAGGAGGCGCTAAATATGTGTGACTTTGTGTTTCAGTGCAGTGATGCTGACAACCACACTGAAATGCATTAGTCCAAAGCATGATGCGTGGCACTTGGCAGAGCTGAGACTCACATATCCACTGCTCAAATTAATTCAAACTTTACTATACTAATCCACTACTTGTCAAAAAGAGCTTTGATGCCTCGTCAGGGGTAGTAAGCGCTAAATAAATGCAATTACAATACAATTACAATAAAGGTTGGCTTGGCTAGAAAGATGTGATGCAAATGTGTGCCTCTAAGTAATCTGTCTCAAACAATGTTAATTCAAATGATCAATAAATGACAATCTTAGGCTGGAATCACAGCCAGCCTTAAGCTTTCAGTACTTACACGAGCTGGATACAGACATTTCCTGATTCTCTAAAATATAGTTTCTTTCTGAGATATAATTTGAGTGAACCTGTGTTTTGGCTACATTAATGTTTAAGTAAGTCCATATTGCACAAAGCTGTTTTGTTTGCAACATTTTACTATTAGACGTACATGACACCCCTCTCAGAGTGGGCTGGACACAAGTTGTTGAGTGACATGTAGACGTACTTGAACCACGCCCCTCACAGCCAGTAACCACGCCCCTCACTGCCGACAGTGCACTGCGCATCTCACCCAGGAGTTTGTAATACTCTGGTCGATCACCCTTAGAGTTTCCTGATTGTAAAATGACATTTAGAGGATGAATATTTGGGAACGCAAACTGTACATTCGCATTTAAATGTATTCACACAAATTATATATATATATAAATGATGGTGAAATATGAATGGATATTTTTTTACCAGCGAGTCTGTTGATTTTGTATTGTTTTCCCACAGATATTAAAAAAACTTCCTACTCACCTGATTCACATTAGCCTTAGCGTAAGAGCCCCAATAAATCGGACTGCCAAGCTGTCTATCTCTTTTCGCACATGGCAGCATGTTTGGTCGCAAAAGTTTTGTGTTGCGAACTTTGGACTGAAATAATGTACTGTGTGTTGTGTAATCTGGGGCACGGGTATGGGCGACCTGCTTACTGAACTCTACATTTAGTGAAAAGTCAATACATACAGTGTGAAATATTCTGTGTAACTTGCTTATTGTTAGAGGTACAGAGTAAGCATTCCAGAGTCAGGCACAACAGGAGTGTTAGTGCATTGGTACATAGTAGACTGAAATGGAAATAAACACAGTGTATTAGTGCAGTAGTAAATTACTCTGGAGGTAGACACATTGGGCACATTGGGGTATTAGTGCATTGTATATAGTAGCCTACCATGGAGTAAGATACAACAGGAGTATTAGTGCATTGTATACAGTAGCCTACCATGGAGTAAGATACAACAGGAGTATTAGTGCATTGTATACAGTAGCCTACCATGGAGTAAGATACAACAGGAGTATTAGTGCATTGTATACAGTAGCCTACCGTGGAGTAAGATACAACAGGAGTATTAGTGCATTGGTACATAGTAGGCTACCATGGAGTAAGATACAACAGGAGTATTAGTGCATTGTATACAGTAGCCTACCATGGAGTAAGATACAACAGGAGTATTAGTGCATTGTATACAGTAGCCTACCATGGAGTAAGATACAATAGGAGTATTAGTGCATTGGTACATAGTAGGCTACCATGGTTTTAAACACAGAGAGAGTATTAGTGCATTGTTATTAGTAGACTCAATCAATCAATCAATCAGGGGGTTATAAAACATGACTACTCCCCCATGAGGGTCTCAGGGCGTTGGGTGGGGGGGCTGCTGGTCATTCTGGGTGTGCAGGATCATTCGAAGAACCAGGGGCCCGATGTATGAACACATTTTCCCATAGACACAGAATGGGTAAAACTGTTTGATACATCTGGCCCCAGATCTTGAGGTCCTTCTTGAATTGGGTCAGCGACACGGATTGCCTGAGGTGGAGGAGCGGGGTGTTCCATGTCTTGGCGACTAGGTAATAGAAGGAACTATCTCCTGTTCTGGTCTTGTGGATCCTGGGGACAGAGGCCAGGGTGTGATGGGCAGAACAGGGTTGTCTGGCGGGGTACATGGAATGCCAGGCAGTGGTTCAGTTATGCTGGTCCTAGATTGTGGAGAGCTTTGTAGGCATGTTTGAGAAGCTTGAAAGTGATTATCTTCTTGATCAGGAGCCAGTGGAGTTGTCAGAGGTGCTGCATGATGTGACTGTGGCGGGGTTGTCAAGAAGCAGTCTGGCGGTGGTGTTTTGAATGTTCTGCAATCTTTGAGCTGTTTCTGGGTGGCGCCAGCGTAGAGTGCATTGCCATAGTCGAGTCTAGTAGTGAAGAGGGCGTGGGTGACCGTCTTTCTGGATTCTGTGGGGATCCACCTGAATGTCTTTCGAAGCAGGTGGAGTGTGTAGAAGCAGGCTGAGGAAACTCTGTTGATTTGGTGGTTCATTGAGAGCGATGAGTTCAGTATGATGCCAAGGTTGCGTGCATGGTCTTTAGGGGTGGGAGCTGGTCCCAGAGTGGCTGGCCACCAGGAGTCATCCCAGGCTGAAGGGGAGGGACCCAGGTTGAGTACTTCAGTCTTCTCTGAGTTGAGCTGAAGGCAGCTGTCTTTCATCCAGGTGGGGATGACCTTCATTCCGCTGTAGAAGTTGGTTCTCATGGTTTTGGGTTAATTGGTGAGGGAGAGGATCGGCTGGGCATTGTCAGCTAGGAGACAATGTTGAGTACGTGGCTTCAGACGATGTCTGCGAGGGGGTCCATGTAGACATTAAAGAGAGTGGGGCTAAATCAGGAACCCTGGGGCACTCTGCAGCTGATCTCCGTAGATTCTGAGAGGAACAAGGGTCGTCTCATTTGCTGTGTCCATCAGTGAGGATGGAGTGGATCCAGTCCAGTGCCTTGTCACGGATGCAGTTTTCGTGGAGCCTCATGATTAGGGTGTGGTGGGAGACGGTGTCAAAGGTGGCTGAGAGGTCAAGTAGGATGAGGTTTCAGTCTCACCCCGGTCGAGGAGGGAGTGGATGTCGTCGGTGGTGGCGAGGAGTGTGGTCTCCGTGCTGTGGTTGCTTTAGAAGCCGGATTGGGAGGGTCCAGGACTACCATGGGGCAGACACAGAGAGAGTATTACTGCATTGGTACATAGTATCCTGTGGCAGACAAAATGGTAGTATAAGTGTATTGGTACATTGAAGACTACCATGGTATCAGACACAGTGGGAATATTAGTGCATTGGTACATAGTAGGCTGCCATTAGGTCAGACACAGAGAGAGTATTAGTGCATTGGTAAATAGCAGACTATAATGAGGGCAGACACTACTGGAGTATTAGTGCATTGGTACACAGTAAACTCCCATAGGGTCAGACACAGAGAGAGAATTGGTGCATTGTTGCATAGTAAGCTGCCTTGGGATCATATACAGAATATTGGTGCATTTCTACCTAGCAGACTACCATGGGGTCACAAACAGGGGGGTATTCAGACATTGATACATAGCTGACTACCATGGGGGCAGGTACATGAGTAATAGTGCATTGGTACACATTAGACTATCATAGAAGCAGACACAACAGGAGTATTAGTGCATTGGTACATAGTAGACTGCCATGGGCTCGGATACAGAGTATTAGTGTATTGGTACATAATAGACTACCATGGAAGGAGACACAACAGGAGCCTTAATGTATTGGTGCATAGTAGACTATCATTGGGTCAGACACAACAGGAGTATTGGGGCAGGGTGGGTTGAATGGAAAGATGCTTTCCCAGACACTGCCTGGGGCACACAAGGTGCTCCATTCATAGCCCGGTTCAAACCAGTTGCTGGGGCACTCCAGCCCCGCTCTGGCGCAAAACTGGACAAAGGGAAAGGGGTGTAACCACCCCCTTCTCAGGGTCCACCCATAGGAGGGACCTAGCAGGTAATCCAGCCCCTAAAATCAGTATAAATATAGGAGCTGTGCATAGAGACTTTAGAACAATCCTGGAAAAAATTTTGATACGAACTCTTGGACCTTCGATGTTCTATATCGACTAGAAGACTGAAGACATCTCCCTTGTGGTCAAGGAGTGACCACCCTGTGCAAACAGGCACCACCATTAACTTGCCGGTTTGCTTTGTCGATGCTCCTGCCGGAACCCGAAGACTCAGCGACTCAGGAACTGGACTTCCAGACTTCTCCGAGTCCGATCCACATCCACAGCAAAGCTGAGACCCGTGGCGGACACGAGAGACGTGGGACTGGACACCCTGGACATCCTGCATTTTGCTAACAGTGCAACTACCAAGGCACCCTTGCAGTTGTGCATTGGAGTTTGAGAAGCCCTATACCCGAGCGCCATTTGCACCAAAGCTCAGCCCTCCACACTCCACGAGTGCTGCGTGAGGCCTGCTCCTGTATTTCAGCTTGACGCGTCTTCCCAGTTGCTAGCAAATTGGCTAGTGAGCCCTCTGAAGACCTTTGAAACTAAACTGCTTTCCTGGTTGCTCCAGGCGTGCTCCAGCTTCCCTTCAAAGGAGAAGCTTCCCAAGCCTTGCTGGTATGACTCGAAGCCAATCTTCACTTCCTGCATGGATTGTGGTTACCAAGGCTTGTTGGGTCCAGTCTGGATACAGACACCGCAGTCAACTAGATCCTTCATGGGGCAGCTCGAATCCAGCTCCTGGTTGTCATCGACGCCTCCTGGTCCTCGTGGCGGCAGAGACAATCTTCACCTCTTCACCTGAATCAACTCGACATCACCTGGTTCCTTCCTGGTCACTGGCTAGTGACCCAGACTCTGTCCCCTCTGCTTTCAGGTTCTTCTCATCTCTGATCCACCCTTGGATCCACCCCGACACTTTTCCTCTGGTCGCCTGCAGAACTTCTTTGCAGATCTCCATAGGAAGCATCGACGAAACCCGACACGAAAAGACACCTATGCACCCAGCTTCCCTGGGTGAGGTAACTCGAGTACTCCGGTGCTCCCATGGGTGTTGACTCTCAAAGTGTCCTAGTTTAAAGGAGTTTTACCGTAGTCCATCCAGAAGTGTCCTTAATCAGTAACTTTGTAAATTCTTTGTTCTCAATTATAAGTCAACGGTAACACGTGACTGTGTTTAGACACTGCACGCGTCTCCTGTGGGTCTCCTACTTCCTAACCTTTGGTTGTCTAGTGTAGCCCCAGCGATTCCCTAGGCCCTAGGCCTATTCACTATTCCTGAAGTGTTCTTACACCACTTACTTAGTATATGGTTTGTGAGGCCAATAGGGCAGAACTGTATTTGTGCAACTTATAGTATGCTTAATGAGTAACTTGTGATTTATTTCGATCTCTGACCTCATAAAGAGTTCAGAGGGGTTGTGTTAGAAATAAATACATATATATTTGATATATACCTTATGTGGTGACCTTTCATTTGGGACTCAAGGGATTATAATTGGTAAAGCAGCTTGCTTTACATGCTCTCTGAAGTTTTAGCCTAAGACTGCTGGTCCATGCTACCACTAGGATAGCTTGTCTATAAGGTTGACTTTACAACCACCATCAATAAGGGTCATTCAGACTGGTGCAAGGTGCCCACTAGAATAGTGGACATCATATGCCAGGCTAACTTCTCACAATAGTGACTGCAACTATTCCCTAATTGGGTTACAGTAATATATTCAGGTGCCAGGGACCAGAGATGCAATACCCTTCCGTATCCTATTGAACACTCCACAAAAACAATAATTTACATACAATGATCCGGCACTCCACCCAGTAATGCATATATTTATAACAAACACATTTTCAGAGATAGATCAACAGGTCGTTGTGTAACTTCTTTATTCAAAGTTCTTTTCTTTCTTTAAAAAATGTGACACGGAGTAGCCAACGCGTTTCGTCCTTACAGACTTCTTCAGGGCTACAAGCAAAAATATATATACATGATTTTAGGAATTGTATACAAAATCTGTCCTACATACACTATATACGAAATATACAAGATTGATATTATATACAATTAAAACACAATTTTATAGACAACATATCAAAACAGTAAACTATGTTCAACACACAAAGAATAACTGCTAATCTGATTGTTTGTGCATAAATATTTTTAAATTGATCTCCAAAGGTGGACAGATAAATAAGCCACAGGAAACAAAGTAAGTTCCACTAACATCAAGGAAACATGACCTGCTGATTCAAAATGAGAGTCAAAATTATATTTTCTGATTTTAAACAAACAAGGAAGGGAGAGGGTCTGGCCTCAAACTGAGTCATTCTGTATTCATTACATTTCAGTTTCATATGTCATCTCAAGCTAAATAAAATGCAATTTTAAAAGTGACATTACCAACTTAATATGTAACATCAAAAGGTATCCTGGGAGACTCCTTCCAACATTATATGATGAAGAATTTACTGCGAAACTTTAATAATCTGAGAAAACTATTTTGCCTGGGATTGGCTATGTGTCTATGCTTACCCAAATTATTCTTGTTATACCCTTTTCCGATCTCTGAATGGCATTTCTTTTGTGTGATAAGCAGTCGTGGAAAATACAATGTATGAAGCGCTTCCAATTACTCCCTGAATAGCAGACATCAGAAGCAAAAATGTTTCAAAATATTATAGCCACCGCTAAAGATTATCATAATGGACATAAATGTTTATGTAAGCACACATACCTCAATAGATGTGATGACAGAATCCAGTGCGCTATGGTGGTGAGATCTAGAGTGTCATCCATCAATAATACAGGTATAGTATTCATACCTATCCAGATCTATAAGAATAATTGAAAAATAAAAACCATAACCCATCATTCTACAGCATTCACTAGGTGAGCTTAATAAAGAGTGAATCATTATTCTGCAACAACTGTTGAAATGAGCCTGATATCAACAAGAGTGTGTATATAAACCAGACAGTTACACAAATATCATAAGCAACTGGCTGCCTGCATTTGCATTCCTAATCAGATGGTACTACGTGGTCAACGATATGCGCGACTCTCAGAGAATTCTCGCCGCCATATCTGGTTACGCGTTTTGTTTAGACTACCCGTATTTGCATTCCTAATCATATGGCAATACAGTGCAAAAGTATAGGCAACTTTCAGTGAGTTCTCACCGCCATATTGGAATGACCAATACACCAGGATGCCCTTTATATATCAGAAGTCAAAGTGCATTAGGCCTTTTACTTTTACTAATAAAATATCGTGAAGACCCAAAGAACATTTTTCACAAAAATTTAAATTTTAAAATGGAAAGGGGTTGTGCTAAATCATAAGTCAATCAAACCCACCACCAATATAGCCCCATAACGTATAACCGAGCCCCAGAGTAGTCCCAGTCAAAACCGCAAGAACTTACTTGTGAAGTAATACCACTTCGGTCTTAGGCTGCGAACATTCCGGCCATATTCCACGTGCTAGTCATCTGCACGGGAACCGGCATTTAAATAGCCCGCCCATGGTCGCACCTGAGAACAATTACGCGCAGAGCTCATGTATTTTGAGAGAAATGTATCCGCCACCCGGTAATAGAGAAATTATAAACTCTCTTTTTTACAATCTGACTAAAATGCCATGTATTCATATCTAATTTATAGCTTATCACCTCAGATGCCTCCATAAATATGACAATAAAATAATGGCGGCCATCTTTGGCTGGGCTAAGCATTATGTCTACCCACTAGTATCAAATAGTCACTTCTCGAAAACCTAAAATGTCAGAATTATAGTCACAATGTTGGTAAATATGGAATACCTGTTTAAAGTTTAACACATTGCCTCATATCAATGCCTATAATATAATTTTTCGCCTCAATTACATCTGTGAAAGTAGCGAGAGAATTGGCGGCCATCTTCGATTGGGCCGAACGTTATATCTGCCTGAATTTAGCGACTATGAAACATTAAGGGATCACCGGGAATATTTATGATCTTTGCAGTAATTGTTCTGATTTTTTAACAGTCTCTGCAATAAAGTATGTATTAAGCCCTATAAAATGAGGCATACTTTATGCACCATCGAAATTCCAGGAAGGAGAACCTTATTTAAAACTATACTTGTGCGAACAATTCTTTAAAGGTTCAAATGACAGTCATATTCAGAGAACTGACATTTGATTATAAACGCAAGTCCTTATCACCGCCTTGACACCAATCTATTCCATAATTAGTCACAACATTCTTTTTATAACTTGAACTATGTCTTTAAGCATATGTGTACACCCTAAATTATAGGATCAATCAAACAACTACCTATTAAGTATGACGCTCATTCTCTCCCCCCAGAAAAAAGTCCTGGAAGTAATACCTAAGAAGGAGGGCATAGAGGTATTCTCCCAGGGTAAGTCACAATAGCAGTAAATTGAATTAAAAACAATGCATTGGATCAGAGACACTGATCAGAAACATTGTGTACATCAAAAATGTTCACTTCACAAAGATGAAAACGTATCATTACAGATCACACTACACAGCCGATAATTCATAAAACCTTCTTCTCCCAGAGTTTATACATGGATCAGAGACCAACCATTTGTGTCCTTTCTTTCTTATTTCACAGAAAATGGTACATCTCATTATTAATGTTCAAACCCATAGTGATAGCTCTGAGTCGACAGATCCAGCTGGCTTCAGCCTGTCGTAACATTCATTCTGTTACCGCCCCTCTCTGGAGCCTTTATATGGTCAATCACATGGAGCCATATTTTTTGCCTATCCCTATCAGGAAGCCTTTCATGAATGTGGTTGGAAACTGGATACCTATTATCCTTGTTTCTTATAGCCCTTACATGCTCCTGGATGCAAATTCTGAGGTTGCAAATGCTGCTACCCACATATACTTTGTTACATTCACATCCAACAACATATACAGTGAACATAGTGATGCAATTCATAAAGGTATTAATTCTCAATTTCCTTTCCGTATTGTATTGAAATTCTGATATTTTGTGTTTTCCAAACTGACAAATGTTACATGACCCACACTTAAAAAAAAACATTGGTTTCTTTGGTAGCCATGTAGTTACATCCTGCTTCTCATTCTTAACATAGCTGGGACAGAGCATATTTTTCAAAGTTTTGCCCTTCTTGTAAACCACTTTAGGTCTATCTGAGATGGTGCCAGCTGGCAGCTGTGAAGATGTTAATAGGTGCCAGTTTCTTTGTAAGATGTTATAAATGTGGTGGCTATGGACATTACATTGGGTTATAAACACAACATTCTCATTTTCATTTCGTCCTTCAGCTTTCGATTTTTGGACTAACTTACTTTATCTGTTTGTTTTCTTAATTCTGTTATCCGCCTTTTGAAGACATTTCTCAGAATAACCTCTGTATTTAAAGATCCTTTTTATTGTCTCTATGTTAGCCTGTAAGGTGTTGTCCTGGCTACAATTTCGTCTAGCGTGAACCATTTCGCCATATGGGATAGCATTTATGATTGCGCTAGGATGGGCATTTTCAGCATGTAGCACGCTGTTGCATGAAGTTTGTTTTTTAAAGATGTCACTTTGAATCTTGTTATCCTTAATATACAATCTAAGGTCCAAAAACTCAATGTTGTCTCTTGCGTATTTGGAAGTTAGCCTCACATTAAAGGTGTTTGTATTGAGATAGGATAAATATGACAACAGCTCTCCCTCTTCACCATTCCAAATAAGTAGAACATCATCAATATATCTTGTATAAAAGATGATGTTATTGCTCCATTTCCCCGAGCCTGGTCCATCTCATACAAACCGATAAACAGGTTTGCATAAGATGGAGCAAACCTGGATCCCATGGCTGTTCTTTGTTTTTGTAGGAACCATGTTCCATCGTGTAAAAAGACATTCATATTTAGTATCATGTGAGGCATCTCAAGAAGCATCATGGTATGCTCAAGATGTTTAGCATCTCTTTTATAAAGGAAACGTTTGAGAATGAACGTGTATAAACTTTCTACATCCATTGTCACGAACATAAGATCTCTGCTGTCCCAAATAAAATCCTCGAGCTTACAAAGCACTTCTCTACTGTCTTTGAGGTATGCCGGAAAGTTCTTGACTAATGGTTGCAAAAACCCATCAACATATTCTGAGAGCTGCTCATTTGGACTCCCATTGCCAGACATGATGGGCCTTCCTGGTGGAAATACTCCCCCTTTATGAATTTTGAGGAGTATATATATATACATGGATATCTGATATCATGTGCCTGTAAATAGCGATATTCATGTTCGGAAATAAGTCCTGACTCATGCCAGTCCTGTAGGCAGGCATTGATCTTCCTTTCAATGTTTGATTTATGATGTTCTTTCAGTTGTTCATAACAATTGTTGATTTGTAATTGTCTGTCTATCTCCCCCATATAGTCCTTGAGATCCATTAGGACTATGTCCCCCCCCCCTTGTCTGCTTCGCGGATAACTAGCTGGGGATCATCCTGTAATGTTTTGAGAAGAGCAATTTCTTCCCTAGTGAGATTATACTGATGTTGGCAATGCAAGTTTTTCCCATGTTTATTCTCTAGTGGGTGAAGCTGTAATGTGCACTTTTCTAGAAATTCATCTAGCTAAGGATCTTGAGTTCCTAAAGGTGTAAAGTGAGACTTGTTGCATAAGCCACTATCAATACTAGTGTCCTCACTTATATTCAATAATCCTGCCGTCTGAAGTATATCTACATTAAGATCATCCTCATCTAGAGTGGCCAGCAAATGAACATTAGCGAGTTCAGTAATTGTTAAACCTGAAGTATTTGCATTCTTCACAAACATACCACTACGAACAGATGGATGTTCAGAAAAAATATTTTTTTAATTGTAATTTTCGCAAGAATCTGTAAACAACAGTATGTATATCTACAAAATTACAGTTCTTTGTCATGCATCAATTCAGTCCTTTTTGTAGAACAGATAATTCATTAGCATTCAAGGATTTGGAAGACAGATTCACAACACTTAATTCATTAGTAATCAAACACTCTGTTTTAATGTCCTGACCTATTTCATCCAGAATTGACATTACTTCCTTATCTGAGTCAGTTTGCTTTGTTGTCTTGTTTGCACCCCTGTTCTTACATGTCTTCCCTCCCCGCCTGTGACCTCTCTTTTTTTACAAGGAGTCCAGCGATACAGGCTGGGGAACAAAAAAAGAAATCCAAATATAGAACAACTTTAAAGACCTGGCTGTTCCCCGATAGGTGGGTTTGACCGGGCTTCTGGCTGCTTGCATATTGGTGTGTCTCAGTGCCTTGATGCCCTTGTGCTAAGTCTGCGCTTTGAAAATTCTCTACATTATTCATAAAAATAATGTTGTGACTAATTATGGAATAGATTGGTGTCAAGGCGGTGATAAGGACTTGCGTTTATAATCGAATGTCAGTTCTCTGAATAAGACTGTCATTTGAACCTTTAAAGAATTGTTCGCATAACTATAGTTTTAAATAAGGTTCTCCTTCCTGGAATTTCGATGGTGCATAAATTATGCCTCATATTATAGGGCTTAATACATACTTTATTCTGGAGACTGTTAAAAAATCAGTACAACTATTGCAAAGATCATAACTAAAGATGGCCACAAATTCTCCTGCAACTTTCGTGGATGTAATTGAGGTGAGAAATTCTAATATAGGCATCGATATGAGGCAATGTGTTAAATTTTAAACAGGTATTCCATATTTACCGACATTGTGAATATAATTCTGGCATTTTAGATTTTCGGGACGCGACTATTTGATACTAGTGGGAACACATAATGCTTAACCCAGCCAAAGGTGGCCGCCATTATTTTATCGTCATATTTATGTAGGCATCTGAGGTGATAAACTTTAAATTAGATATAAATACGCTGCATTTTAGTCAGATTGTAAAAAAGAGAGTTTATATTTTCTCTATTACCGGAATTATAAGAGTGATGTACTGGGTTTTTCTGTCACTCCCGGCACTTGATGCCATTATAAGATGGCGGATACATTTCTCTCAAAATACATGAGCTCTGCGCGTAATTGTTCTCAGGTGCGACCATGGGTGGGCTATTTAAAAGTAGGTTCCCGTGCAGATGACTAGCATGCGGAATACGGACGGAATGTTCGCAGCCTAGGACCAAAATGGTGTTACTTCACAAGTAAATTCTTGGGGTTTTGACTGGGACTACTCTGGGGCTCGGTTATACGTTATGGGGCTATAATGGTGGTGGGTTTGATTGACTATAATTTAGAACAAACCCTTTCCCTTTTAAAATTTATATTTTAGTGAAAAATGTTCTTTGGGTCTTCACAATTTTTTATTAGTAAAAGTAAAAGGCCTAATGCACTTTGACTTCTGATATATAAAGGGCATCCTGGTGTATTAGTCATTCCAATATGGCGGTGAGAGCTCACTGAGAGTTGCCTATACTTTTGCACTGTATTGCCATATGATTAGGAATGCGAATACGGGAAGTCTAAACAAAACGCGTAACCAGATATGGCGGCGAGAATTCTCTGAGAGTCGCGTATATCGTTGACCACGTAGTACCATCTGATTAGGAATGCAAACACATGCAACCAGTTGCTTATGATATTTGTGTAACTGTCTGGTTTATATACACACTCTTGTTGTTATCAGGCTCATTTCAACAGTTGTTGCAGAATAATGATTCAGTCTTTATTAAGCTCACCTAGTGGATGCTGTAGAATGATGGGTTATGGTTTTTATTTTTTAATTATTCTTATAGATCTGGATAGGTATAAATACTATACCTGTATTATTGATGGATGACACTCTAGAGCTCACCACCACAGCGCACTGGATTCTGTCATCACATCTATTGAGGTATGTGTGCTTACATAAACATTTATGTCCATTATGATAATCTTTAGCGGTGGCTATAATATTTTGAAACATTTTTGCTTCTGATGTCTGCTATTGAGGGAGTAATTGGAAGCGCTTGATACATTGTGTTTTCCACGACTGCTTATCACACAAAAGAAATGCCATTTAGAGATCGAAAAAGGATATAACAAGAATAATTTGGGTAAGCATAGACACATAGCCAATCCCAGGCAAAAGGTTTTCTCAGATTATTAAAGTTTCGCAGTAAATTCTTCATCATATAATGTTGGAAGGAGTCTCCGGGTATACCTTTTGATGTTGAATATTAAGTTGGTAATGTCACCTTTAAAATTGCATTTTATTTTGCTTGAGATGACATATAAAACTAAAATGTAATGAATACAGAATGACTCAGTTTGAGGTCAGACCCTCTCCCTTCCTTGTTTGTTTAAAATCAGAAAATGTAATTTTGATGCTCATTTTCAATCAGCAGGTTATGTTTCCTTGATGTTAGTGGAACTTACTTTGTTTCCTGTGGCTTATTTATCTGGCCACCTTTGGAGATCAATTTAAAAATATTTAATCACAATCAGATTAGCAGATATTCTTTGTGTGTTGAACAGAGTTTACTATTTTTATAGGTTGTCTATAAAATTGTGTTTTAATTGTACATATTATCAATCTTGTATATTTTGTATATAGTATATATAGGACAGATTTTGTATACAATTTCTAAAATCATTTCTATATGTATTTGTTTGTAGCCCTGAAGAAGTCCGTAAGGACGGAACAGCGTTGGCTACTCCGTGCCATATGTTTTAATGAAAGAAAATAAGCTTGAATAAAGAAGTTACACAACGACCTGCTAATCTATCTCTGAAAATGTGTTTGCTATAAATATATGCATTACTGGGTGGAGTGCCGGATCATTGTGTGTAAATTATTCCTGGAGTCAGACACCGGAGGAGTATTGGTGTGTTGGTACATACTAAACATTCTCAAAGCAACCACAAAGACAGTATAAATGTATTGGTACATAGAAAACATCCTGTTGGCCAGAAACAGCAGGTTTATTAGAGCATCGGTACATAATAAATATTCCCAGGGCAGACACCGGGGAGTATTAGTGCACTGGTACATAGTCAATATTTTCACCAGAGAATACAGAGGAGCATTAGTGTGTTGGTACATAGTAAACATTACCACAACAAACACCAGAATAGTATTAGTGTGTTGACACATATTAAACATCAGCACCACAATTACCAGAGAAGTAGTAGTCTGTTGGTATATAGCAAACATTCCTGGAACAGTCACAGGGGGAGAATTAATGAAAAGGTAAACATCAAACATTCCCAGGTCAGCAGAGGGGGGGGGGACATTAGTGTATTAGTGTATGTAGTAAACATTCCTGGGGCAGATACAGAGATTATTAGCATATTGGTACATAGTAAACATTCCGGTGCAGACACCATGGTAGTGTTAGTGTGTTGGTACATAATAATTATTTCCTGGGCAGACACATGGTGAGTAGTTGTGTATTGGTAAATAACAAACTTCCCCAGTGTCAGACACAGGGAGTATTGGTGCTTTGCTACATAGTAACCATGTCTACCGGGATTAGATACAAAGGTATATTAGCGCCTTGGTACATAGTAACCATCCAGCGGTAGAGACAAAGGGAGTACTAGTCGCACTGGTATATAGTAAACATCTCTGAGGTCACCCACAGGGGCACATGAGTGGATTGCTAAATAGTAAATATTCTTGGGGCAGAAACAAAGAAAGTAATAATGTGTTGGTACATAGTAACTATTCCACGGTCAGTCACAGGGGGAGTATTAGTATATTATCACAAAATAAACATCACTGGGGTCAGACACAGGGGGAGTATTAGTACTTTGGTACATATTAAACATTCCAGATGTAGACACCCCAGGAATATTAGTGCACTGCCACATGATAAACATTCCTGATGCAGACACCACAGGACTATTAGTACACTGCCACATAATAAACATTACTGATGCAGACATTACAGGACTATTAGTGCACTGCCACATGATAAACATTACTGATGCAGACATTACAGGACTATTAGTGCACTGCCACATGATAAACATTACTGATGCAGACATTACAGGACTATTAGTGCACTGCCACATGATAAACTTTCCCGATGCAGACACCCCAGGAATATTAATGCACTGCCACATAATAAACATTCCAGATGCAGAGACCACAGGACAATTAGTGCACTGCCACATAATAAACATTCCAGATGCAGAGACCACAGGACTATTAGTGCACTGCCACATAATAAACATTACTGATGCAGACATTACAGGACTATTAGTGCACTGCCACATGATAAACATTACTGATGCAGACATTACAGGACTATTAGTGCACTGCCACATGATAAACTTTCCCGATGCAGACACCCCAGGAATATTAATGCACTGCCACATAATAAACATTCCAGATGCAGAGACCACAGGACAATTAGTGCACTGCCACATAATAAACATTCCCGATGCATGCAGACACCACAGGACTATTAGTGCACTGCCACATAATAAACATTACTGATGCAGACATTACAGGACTATTAGTGCACTGCCACATGATAAACTTTCCCGATGCAGACACCCCAGGAATATTAATGCACTGCCACATAATAAACATTCCAGATGCAGAGACCACAGGACAATTAGTGCACTGCCACATAATAAACATTCCCGATGCATGCAGACACCACAGGATTATTAGTGCACTGCCACATAATAAACATTACTGATGCAGACATTAAAGGACTATTAGTGCACTGCCACATAATAATCATTCCCAATGCAGACACCCCAGGAATATTAGTGCACTGCCACATAATAAACATTCCAGATGCAGACACCCAGGACAATTAGTGCACTGCCACATAATAAACATTCCAGATGCAGACACCACAGGACAATTAGTGCACTGCCACATAATAAACATTCCCGATGCATGCAGACACCACAGGACTATTAGTGCACTGCCACATAATAACCATTCCCGATGCAGACACCACAGGACTATTAGTGCACTGTCACATAATAAAAATTCGGCTCAACATCACTTTGATTGCTGCGATACCCAATGGGTCGCAAATTGCGACCTACCTCATTAATATGCCTGAGGTAGGTATATTTGTGACCCACTAAGAATCTCTAAAGAAACTCAAAAGAGTTTCATACATTAGGAATACCAATTTCCTAATTGTGATTCAGAGGAAATCGGTATTCCTAATGTTTGCACATTTTTCTGGCCCCTAAAGCACTTTGCCTTCTGCTCAGGCAAGGAGGAATATGGGAAAAGTGATCCTTGAACGTCACTCCGCGAGCAATGCAAATAACGCCTCAGAGAGACCTCCCCCGCTCTGAGATATCCCTACACAGCCCATGCTGAAAGCCCCCCCAGACTACTCGAGGGCTTTTCTAAAACCCACGTGCAGCCTAATTTACAGATAAAATCACATGTTGGTGCACGTGCCAGGCGGGAGGAGGGGAATGCACGTGTACTCAGGGCAGACTAGGTTTGGCAGGTTCATAAATGAACCTAGTGCACGGTCGGATTGGTAACGCGGGCACTCAGGCAATGCATGAGGGGACGGTGTCCAGTTTCAGCTGTGGGCTGCTTTTTGAGCAGGCTGGGGGGTGGGCGATTTGGGTGCTTTCTGCATAGTTCAGATACCGCCAGCGGCCCAGTGGGGCCCTGAGTGGTCTTTCTGGAGGCAGATGGGCGTTTATTACCTCCCTTTTATCAAGGGGCGGAGGTATTGCTCCCTTTCTCTCGCTGGGCTGGCCCATTAGTGTATGCAGATTGAGCGGTGCAGGGGGCCTGAGCAGAAGTGGCCTCACTTGTTTTTAGGTGTGTTTCACCAGTGTAAACTAATCCTTGCATTTTGGTATTCCCCCCCTTTTTTTTAAATAAAATTTCGCCGAAGCAGTGTTTTGTGGAAAGACATTATGCAAATGTGGGCCACTTATTTTAGCATGCCTGGGCTGATTTTTAATCCCAATCGAGCCCTGACCGAGTGCACTGACCGCCTCACCTCTGCTGTGTCTAGGCACCTGCTCTAAATGATGTCTCACACTCAGATCACTCCCCAGGCCTGCCCATTTCTCAGCAGACGTAGCAGCACTCCCCAGCCTGCCCATTTCTCAGCAGACGTAGCAGCACTCCCCAGCCTGCCCATTGCTCAGCAGACGTAGCAGCACTCCCCAGCCTGCCCATTTCTCAGCAGACGTAGCAGCACTCCCCAGCCTGCCCATTTCTCAGCACACGTAGCAGCACTCCCCAGCCTGCCCATTTCTCAGCAGACGTAGCAGCACTCCCCAGCCTGCCCATTTCTCAGCACACGTAGCAGCACTCCCCAGCCTGCCCATTTCTCAGCAGACGTAGCAGCACTCCCCAGCCTGCCCATTTCTCAGCACACGTAGCAGCAGTCCCCAGCCGGCCCATTTCTCAGCAGACGTAGCAGCACTCCCCAGGACTGCCCCATTTCTCAGCAGACGTAGCAGTTGTAAAACATGTAATGAGTGCTTTCAGAGCCTATGACTTTTCAGAAAATGTATGTGAATATTTTACTTTAAAATGCACTATTTGACCACATTCATTAAAATATTTTTTCGATAGGAGAACTCCACTAGTGGAGTCTGATATCTTGCTTTCTCTAGCGCACTACACTTGAGAGCAAGTATTACGTTCTGGAACTTTCAAAGAGCAAGTCAGCACCATAATACAGTTGGCATCTAAAATACACATCTGTCTGTGTTGTGTTGTTATATAAATCATGCAGTTATAGCGGAACGTCGTCAATGTCAATTTTTGTGATGTCATCATGGTTAAGGACATATCACAGGAATTCCTGGAAAAAAATCAAAGTTAAGGGTCACATCCTGTGACATCATTAAGGTCCAAGGATATGTTATGTCACTTTCACTACCCTGGCACTTTGGTGAATCGATGCCCACGAGGGGGCACAGGGCCAGTTACACACCATCAATTAAACAACCCACCGCTGTCCTCGGATTACCCACATGGAATTCAGTAACTAAACTTCGGGCGATAAACTAGTTTTGCATGGATCATACTATCTGCAGAGGGCTGAGGTAGGACTCTAGTGCTGTGAGACCTACACAGAGATAGGAAAGTTTCTCTAAAAGATCAACACTGCAATGGTGTGGCTTTACCAATGCACTAGTCTGCCAGGCAATAGGCATCCCTAGCAGAACTGAAAGTCAGATGGACTACCCTGTACTCTAAGCATTAAACCACCGCTCAACTCAAACTCAAAATTCAACCCGTTGACCGCGCGGCAATTCCATTGCGGTTCCGGGCGTTCCATTGAGTGGGCAGGGCCGTGGCGGCCAACGGACGTGCACAGCACTACCGAGGTAGAGCTCGTGATGGCTGTTGCCCGACGGGCACAACAAACGGGTTAAGTGGGCAGGCTTGAATCCCAGCTGAAGTGAATTCTTACCATCAGAGTAACTTTAGCATCCTCCCACGTCAGCACGATGCCAACATTCGCTTATAGGGGCAGTGTGCTGCCCGTCACCCATTCCGGGATTGCCCTATAGTTGACCCTTGGCAGTGACGGCAGGAGAGTAAATGGTATTTACTCTGTACAAACAACACACTGTCATCTCAGGCTCCCAAAGCAGGTGCAAACAGACAACATAAATGCTTTGAAAAAGTCAAAGCAAACACTGCGCTTCCATATTTAGGCACACAATGTGCTGAGTGAAGCCGGGAGACAAAGGGGTGCCGCACCCAGGACGCTGCCGCTCCCTCTGCAGCCATCATGGATGGAGATCTATCTTCATATGCACAGGGCTGTCGTCAATTATCTTAATTCAGACGTTGCATTGATGTTATCATTGGGGTCATAGAACGTCATGAGTGATGTTATATGTGAGATCGTAAGCAGTGTATGCGGATGTTGTGAGTTAAATTTACTTTAGGGTATAAGTTATAGTTACTTGAAATAACTATAACTTGTGAATTTCAGTGGTTTTGTTAGTTTAAAATGGTATGTTTTATCAGACATTTTCACTTAACTATAACATCCCTTTAACCATTGCTTTTTCAGTGAATTTCTAAGGTTGTTTTTTATTGTAAAGTAAAATATGCTTACAATTCCTAACTATAACTTCAATTTACCTTTCATTCTTTTAATTACATTTCTAGATTTTTTTCTAAGCACAAAATAATATTTTATTACCATTTGTAAAGCCAACACCCAGCTGAGCACGGCCTCGGGCAGTCAAACCCTGCATCCAACCCCCTATGGGCAGTCAACCACCCGCTGCACACGATCTTTTGCCATGCCCGGGATAGGGTTGGCCTACGAGCCTAGCCTGCAGCAAGGAACTTTGTCCAAAGCCTGTGGTCAGCCAACACCCCTACCCTGCCAGACAAGACCTTTGGCGGTGGATAGGACTAGTCGCAATAAGCTACCGCAGGTACTCAGGCCCAGCACTCTTTAAAAAAACATTTTATAAAAGTTTTTTTGAAAACATATTTTATTTGTCAGTTCGCATATGTTGTGCAGGGCTCTGCACACCAGAGTCATCTACCTAAGCAAACCAAATACATCCATCACAGCAAACGACTTTTGTTTTTACTCCTCCCCCCTCCAAGGTCAACAAAACAATACATAAGAGCATTTAACTATGTTGCACCCCTCCCCCAACTCCCCCCTCCCACTTCCTCCCCCCAAAGATCTCACAAGTCCATACTACCTCGTCCATAGTATTAAAAAGAAGATGTTCAGAAGGTCCTACTCTAGGCCCACCACCCCCCTTGCTCCTTCCCTCCCCTCCCCTATACTGGATCCTCGACTTAAACTGGCAGCAACGGCTCCTCTACCGCCGGGGGTTCTAGCCAGAGGCCCCGGTACTCCGCCCATCAGTTCCATATTTTATAGTGTTTGCACGGGTACCCTTTGGCCACAAAGATGGGTTGCTCCAGACCCATGCAGAAGTCTAGGCCATTTTTTCAAGCTGCCACCGATGGAGCCCTCGTCACCTTCCAGGCGTTAGCAATATCTCGTTTTGCCAGGGTAAGGCCTAGAAGCATGAGGTGTTGTTTATAGGCATTGCCCCCACCCCCTCCATAACATGCAGCATTGCCAGCTGTGGTGTGCGGGCAAGCTCCCAGCCTAGGACCTCAGAAATACAGGCAAAGATCCCCCTCCAGAAGCGATACAGTGATGTGCACTGCCAAACTGTATGAATAAACGTAACCTCCGCACGGACACAGTGAAGACATTCCGGGCCGGTGATCATCCCCGCCCGCCACAATCGCGTCCTAGTAAAGTAGACACTGATGAGACGTTTGAAATGGACTAGGCGAAGCCCCATCGCTATGGCCGCCCCCCGCGGGGCTGCTAGGGCCTCTGTCCAGTCCTCTTCTTCCAGCCCGCCCACGTCTGCCTCCCAGTCCCCTCGGAGTTTCTGAAGTGTATGGGAGCAATGTGTGACCAAGTACTGATAAATATGCAATATCATTTTTTCTTTTAGATCCCCCATAAAGATTTTAGCTTCAATGGGACTAAACTCAGGAATGGACTCCAGACCCTGCAGGCCAGGGTATAACGCATGGCGCAGCTGTAAGTACCAATAGAATTGTGCCTGGGGCTTACGAAACTCCTCCTGGAGATCCCGAAAGGATTTAAGTGTCGTGCCCCTCAGTACATCGCCCAGGGTGGAGATACCAATGGCGTCCCATCCCCGAAACCCCGGAATGGCCACTAAGTTTGGTAGGCGCCAATTGTGCCACAGAGGAGGCTCCCGGGTCAGGACGCCCCACCAACCCATGCGCCCCAGCACCTCCATCCAAACCATGAGCACCACCCATGTTACTGATGGCAGCACGCTCCGCAGCCGCGCTGAGTACAAACGTGTGTGCAGTGTGTGATGTCCCATAAGGTAGCGTTTCAGTGCGTACGCTGAGACCTCCCTATCCCCATACCACCACTCATTGAGGACCAGTAGATGTGAGGCCTGATAATATGAGAGGAGATCCGGGGATGCCAGTCCCCCACAATAGGAGGGTAAGAAGCATGTACGTACTACGTATGGCCACTTGCGCCTTCCCTCCCTCCCACAGAAACTGCCCCAGCATAGAATTTACCAGTCGGAACCATCTAGGCGGGATCGGAAACGAGTGATTCTGCAGCTGGTAGAGAAGTCGGGGGAGCGCTAACCTTTTGAAGATCGCCGATCTACCAAACAGTGTCAGGGGCATGGGGGACCAGGACTTAAGGTCTGCATGCACCTGTTCCCACACAGGTGTCATGTTACGCTCCCAGGCAATGGCCAGTACATCCGAGAGTACCACCCCCAGATATTTCAATCCACCTGCAGCCTATTAAACAGCGGTCACCCATGAGCCCACCCTCGTCTGCCCTCCCAGCTCCCACAATGTGGATTTGTGGGAATTCATGCACAGGCCCAACGTTTCCCCGAAGATCAGAATTATACGCAGAAGCCGTGTCCCCGTCCTGTCAACTGCCGTCAGAAAGAAGAGTACGCCGTCCGCATACAACGCAATTCTATCGGAAAGACCCATGGCCCATTCAAAACCCCGTACCTGGGCATCCATGCGCACCCAGGCCTCCAAGGTTTCCATGGCCAAGGCGAACAGATACGGCGACAGGGGACATCCCTGCCTCGTGCCCCTCTGAATAGCAAAGGTGGAGGAGGCGGCGCCTGCAACCCGCACCGACGTTGTCAGGCCTGTATATAGGAGCTTCACATAGGAAAGAAATCGCAGGCCCAGGTTGAGTGTAGGAAGCAGAGCAAACAGGCAGACCCAGCTCAGGGAATCAAACGCCCTGTCCATGTCTGCCAAAAGTAATGCCGCTGGTTCCCTAATTCATTGAATCTCTGCAACCGCCACCAGCGCCCTTCTGATATTGTGCCGGGTAGCCCGCTAAGGCTTGAACCCCGCCTGATCGGGGTGCACAAGCGACGCGATATGGGGCAATAGTCAATTGGCCAGCGCCTTTGCCAGGATTTTTTGGCCTCCACATTTAAGAGGGAAACGGGGCGATAAGAGGTGTGGTGCTCCGGGGGACGCCCAGGCTTATGGAACACCACTACTTCTGCGGGTCTCCAGTCCGTGGGAAGCATACCCGTGTCCCGAGCCTCCTCCACCACAGCCTGGTAATGTTGGGCCAATTGTACAGACGAAAAAACTAGCTCGGAAACCCGTTGGGTCGAGGCGCCTTCCCAGGGTTTCGTTCTCCCAGGGCTGCTCCCAGTTCCTCGTCCGACAAGAGGGCCTCCAGCTGGTCCCGCAGCTTGTCCGATAGCGCCTTGGGTGACATATCTGTAATAAACTTCTCGACTGTAGCAGCCGACAGACATTCCCGGGGGGCATAGAGGTCCACCAAATATATAGCAAAACGCTCGGCAATAGCAGGAGGATCTGTAATCGGGGTCCCCGCCGGATCCAAAATTTCCGGTAGGGCCTGGGAGGGAAAGGTGCCCTGACAAAGGTGATGCAACATCTTACTAGACTTGTCCCCCCATTGGTACACCCTGCTGCGCGTTGCCAACCAGACTTGACATGCGTCATCCATCAGCAAAGCTGCGCACTCCTGTTGGGCTAAGAGCAATTGCCGCACTCCCAGATCCCTCAGTGACTCACAGTTCTGTCGCTCAAGAATCTCTATGTTCGCCTCGTTCCTCCCTACGCTGCCTGCACGCTAAGAAATGTCCACCCCTCGCAGAGTGGGCTTCAACACCTCCCACAAAGTGGCCGCTCTGGACACGGATCCCATATTCTCAGTCAGATACTGAGCAAAGTATTCTCCCATATGGGTGGTATATTCTGCATTCTGGAGATTCCACACTGCCAGGCGCCACCGAAACGGCTGCCTTCCCCTGCCGGTATCCAGCTCTATGAGCACGGGGGAGTGGTCAGAGAGACCCCGAGGCAGGATCTCTGCCACCACCACCCTACTAGCCATTGCCCGGGGAACAAAGATATAATCCAGTCTAGAGAAGGATTTGTGGACTGCTGAGAGGCAAGTGTAGCCCTAAGCCGCACCATGCGCACACCGCCATGTGTCGACCCAATCCATTCCCCATTTTATAAAAATGCAATCCTGCAAGTGTCCCATGGGAGCCAGTGAGGCCTCCTGTGCACCTCTGGGACACCCGTGGGGGTGTCCAAGGGTCTCGCTGGTTCCAGCAGGATACCCAGAGGATAGCAAATACCCCCAAAAAACGGTTTTCTTTTTACATTTAGGCTTGGGGGTGCCCCTCTGGGACCCCCACCTGGTCCAGGGGGCCAGGTTACCGCTAAGCTGCCCCCTTATACTTCCTTTTTTTCGTTTCAGGACATGAGTCCCCGTGTCCTGAAATGGCAGCTGCAACATTTCTCTTAATGCTGAAGCCAGCCAATGACATCATGAGCTGCTGCAGGCCTCACACTCCTTCAGGAACGAGGTAGCTGATGTGCAAAAAAAAGCCCCTTTGGTCAATCAGAACACACCATTTTTTTATTTTACACGACCGCGGGACTCTTGCGAGCCTCTTGCAGAACCTACCATCCAGATATACAACACTTTTAAACCTTATTTTCTTAAAAACTACTGCACAGATTTACACCAAGTCACAAAAAGTAGGCTTTCTAGACCAAGATGTAGCTTGGTGCCGAATTTGGTGTAATTCAGTTCAGCCGTTTTTGCTGTAGCACTTTTTAAAAATTCCTACGGAAATTGCATTTTGGGATCTCATTTTTTGCATTTTCCCACTTGAAGGAAGGAGATGAAGTAAATAGAGCACTTTCTTGCAAAGGTTTTGTGAAACTTCATCAAACTGCATCAAAGTTATATATATATATATATATATATATATATATATATATATATATATATATATATATACTAGCAGCCTGTCCCGACATTGTCCGGGAGCAACAGGCTTCCCCTACCCCCGCCCGCCCCGACATTGTCCAGCAGCCCCGGCCCCCGCCCGGCCCGTCCCCCGCCTCCCCCGACCCCCGCCTGCCTTGACATGGGTCCCCTTACCTCAGCCGCCGCTCCTCCTGCCTGTCCGCTGCTGATATACTGCTTTAAATATGTCTGTTCTTCTTTGCAGAGGTGTACAGCTGACCAATCCATTCTACAGAGTGTACATTGGCTGGGAAAGCTTACATCATAGCTAATCTTTTTGGCCTAGAGGTGTGTTAATGATTGCTGTTTCACTATAAAAACACGGGATCATTCTCTTTTCTCCTGCAGCCCGGGCCCCCGCCCAGCCCGTCCCCCGCCCAGCCCGTCCCCTGCCTGCCCCGACATGGGTCCCCTTACCTCAGCCGCCGCTCCTCTCGCCTGTCTGCTGCTCGCACCGCCGCTGGCCTGTCCGCTGCTCCTCACGTCACCGCTCCTCCCCCGCGCCATGTCCGCCGCTCCCTTACCTCAGCCGCCACTCCTCCAGCCTGTCCGCTGCTCGCACAGCCGTTGGCTTGTCTGCTGCTCCTCACGTCACCGCTCACCCCCCGCGCCATGTCCGCCACTCCTCGTCGCGCTCCTGACGTGAGCACGCACGTCGCGGCCGGCGCTACTTCGGAGAGACTACTTTTTTTTTACTGTAAATTTTTTAAATAACGTTTTTTTTTACATTTATATAGCCTATAACCCTCTACACACCTTGACGATTCCAACGGTGTATCGGGTGTGTGGATTGGCGCTGTGGTTCCCAAGTTTACTCGCCTCAAAGGCTTAAAGTTCTTCCTTTATTATAGTACTATAGATATATATATATATATATATGTATATATATATATATATAGAGAGAGAGAGAGCTAGATAGATAGATAGATAGATAGATAGATAGATAGATAGATAGATAGATAGATAGATAGATAGATAGATAGATAGATAGATAGATAACACATCCATATGGTACCTATGGTATGGTTCTGGCAGTGAGGGCACACCCTCCTTTTACTGAGAGGGACTACCATCGGCTCACTGGGCTGCACAGGACAGACGTGGTGACAGCAATTCTGTTTATAATGGTGAGGAAGCCCTTTTTACCTTCCTGTAACTGAGAGGGTAACTAGCTGGCCTCTTCCAACTTTTTACAAAACTGATCTGCAAGTCCCCTAAAACCGAGTCTTACGCCCAACCATGTGGGACATGGATGTTGGATGAGTGCACCTGTCTCGGTGTATAAAGGATACGTAAATAGAGCATATGCAATACATGTGGTCTTAGTCACAGGGTTCCATTTTGTGTTTGCTGTATCCAAGTGGTATCTAACATGGAGGGCTGGAGAGAGTCCAATCAGCGGATGTGAATTCCATGGCTCTTCCAGACCATTCTGCGGGTCAAGAGGGTCAGACTGAGGAATGTTAAGGAGAGGAGACAGAGGACGTCTTTGAAGCTAGGGAGTATCCCTGCCGCTTCTGGGCCCATTGTTGTCTGGAAGGGCTACCCCAAAGAGGTAAACAGGTGACTATGTCTGACAGCCTACCTCTCCTTTCTGCCATGAAAGTGACAAACTCTGCCATAAGCAGCAAAGAGGAGAGGGAGAGAGTCGCAGATAAGCTTGGGGGAATTTCGCCAAAAAAATACATAATGAGTGATGAGGAGTGTGAAGCCAGAGAGCTAGAAGCTCTAAAACTCCTTGAGGAAACAGTAACATCGTCTAACAAGGACAGAGGAGAATTACTCCCATCAAGTTCTAATAAAACTGGCAAACAACTGCAGGAATACGAAAAACTGAAAAAACGAGAAATCTCTCGCTGGTGGGAAGTGGCGTCCCTGAGACAATACATCTAAGTAGGCAGAGTCCCAAGAGGATTGTGTATTATGATTTCTCCAACATACGAAAATCCTAATCCTGAGCTCTTGCTGACAACAGTGCCAATAGTTCTATGAATATGATTAGGATGTTAATCAAATACACTGAAATAGAAAGACAAGAAGTAGTAGTGAAAATTAAAGGACTCATTGCTATACTGGACAGAAGTAGTGACCAGACGCGAATAGCCAAATTTAAAGGTGACCTGAAAAGTACAAAAAAAGGATTAAAGAGAGAAAAGTGACTACATTTATACATGGTCGATTAGATTACGAAAACGGGTGAATATATACATTCGCTAAGAGATTCGACCCGGAAAGGAGGCAAAAAGTTCAGAGTGGTAATGTACCACGTCTAGAAACATCACAGAGGGAAGCCAGTTCAGATAGGGGATCGGAAATGGAACAAGAGGTGTCTACTAGAAGACTTGCATCTAATACGAGGCTCAATGTTACCAATCTGTTTTTGCTTTTTACAATTGGCCCAAAAAATGGATCCCCAAACTACAAGAGGTCGTGGGAAGGGAAGAGGACAAGGAAGAGGAAACAGAGGAGAGGAGGGGAAGGATATCAGAGAAACTCCAGGAGGGCAAAGAAACAGATCAATGTACTCCAATAGAAAGCAGATATCCAGGAGGTGACCCACAACAATACAGTAAGAAACTTGAACAATGTGGAATTATCGGAGGAGGATAAATCAGTGTTGGAACTGGTCCTTTCCTATTGCGGAAAAAATGAATTCAATTATGCTAACTGCAGAATCGACCTTTACGGGTTCATCCGAAAAATGAAACTAAGTTGCATAAAAATCTCCAAGGAACCTCAATGTCCCCCCAAAACGACATGTCCCCTGTTAAAAACAACAAACTAATCGCATTGGATGTGCCCACATTGGAAGAGCTGTGGGCACTACAGAATGAAAATAATGGGTCTGAATCAACCAATTCTGTGAACCTAACAAAAAATGAAGACAGCAACTCTTTTAATTTACAAATGGAAGACACAGACCGTACTCCCTTCGCCTAAGATCTCGTTACATCCCACAGATGCCAAGAGATAATTTAGATATCTTGTTAGAGAATGTTACAATGGACCTTAGACCTCTGTATTACCAAATGGGAAACCATAAACGAAAGATGGATCATAGAGAAGCTCAAATTCACAGAGTTATCAACAAAATCAAAAAAGAAGAAGGGACCCTGGTAAAACAATCAGACAAGGGAGGAAATGTTGTGCTCTGGGGACAAGATCTGTACAAAAAGAAAGCTCTGAATCAATTGAACAACAATGAATGCTACAAACGGATTAATAGAATGGAATATGACAAAGTGAAAGATCAATTCTTTGAAAGACTGGAAGATTGGAAACAACAGAAATTTGTTAAATTGGGATGAATTTATGTTTGTCAAACAGGACAACCCGATCATTCCAGTTTTTTATATGATACCAAAAGTACATAAAAGCATTGAAAATCCACCAGGGAGACCGATTATCTCATCTTGTAACAATCTATTGGAGAATGTCTCCAAATATCTTGACTATTTTTTAAACCCTATTGCTAAGCCCTTAACCTCATATATTAGAGAATGTGCTGATTTTTTGAAGCACATATATGATGTACGCTGGCAAAATAACATGATGCTTTTGACAATTGATACAACTACATTTTACACCAGTGTAAGGCATGCCAATGGACTGAGGGCTACTGAGTATTTTTTTTAAACAAGACCCATGAGATTTTTACATCATAATAAAATGCTTTTAGAAATGATGGAATGGTGCCTTAAAAAACATTTTTCTGTTTGAAAAGAGTTGTTCCATCAGTAGCAAGGGACAGCCATGCGCACCTGCTTTGCCCCCAGTTATGTCTATTTACATCTAGGCTGGTGGGAGGAGTAGGTGCTCCGTGGTTCTGAGCTGGAACAGTGGACAGAAAATGTCCTGCTATGGGTAAGGTTCATCAATGATGTTTTTGTGCTGTGACAGGGCACACAAGAGAATATTGACCTGTTCATCAACGACCTAAACAATAACAACCTAAACTTAAAATTTGTAGGACAGCATAGCAAGACATCTATTCAGTTCCTTGATGTTAGAGCGACCATAAAAGGGGATAGGCTGGAATCTACTATCTTCCGGTAGCCAACGGCGGGTAACACAATTTTGCATGCAGGAAGTTCCCACCCTGCACCACTCATCCGAAGTATACCCTTTGGTGAGTTATACAGGGCGAGGAGAACCTGCAGCAGCCTTGAAGAATATGAGAAAGTCTAATTAGATATGACTAACCACTTCATTCAAAGAGGGTATCCCAGGGAAATCAACCAGAATGCATCAGAAAAGGCCAGAAAGCTAAAAAGAGATATAATCCTATTCAACCCATCAAAAACGCAGATAAAAAAGGAGAAGAAAGAGGAATCTAAAATGCATAGATTCATAACGACTTTTAATACTAAACATAATTAAATAAGGGTTATTTTAAAAAGACACAGGCATCTAATTAAAGGGGATACAATATTAGGTCCAGAAAGTAAAAAACACCCTGAGATTACCTATAGAAATTCCAAGCCCCTGATGGACCATCTTGTGAAGAGTGATTATCAGGTGAGAACAAGAAATCAAACATGGCTATCAATGAAAGAGGTTTTTAGAAAATGTTTTAAATGTAAGGCATGTCAACATGGGAAACACTTAATGCATATTAAAACATCTTTTAACAAAACCATAAAAGTAAGAGGCCATTTGACCTGCAAGTCCAGCTTTGTAGTTTACAAGTTAAAGTGTCCCTGTGAAAAGATCTATATAGGGAGTACTACCTTGCCAGCACACAATAGAATCCTACAACTCAGACAAGCAATTATTAATAAAGATAGAAGCTACTCTGTGTCTAGGATCTTTGAAAAAGAACACAAAAGTGACCCCAGTTTGATTAAATATAGCTGTATAGCCGAAGTCCCGAAAAATAGGATGGAAGGCAACAGGGAAAAAGAACTCCATAAACTAGAAACTTATTTTATATTGGAGTTCGACAGTAAAAAGCCCAATAGACTCAATATTGATGAGGACTTGTTTACATGCCTGTACTAAAAATAATGACGTTAAAACTGCACATTCAAAGGAACTGTTTTTTAAACTGTATATTTTATTAATGAGTAGAAGGGCAAGGGACACATGCATTTTATTGTCGAGCACTTTATAGAAAAATTAAGCACTAGCACTTTAGTTTGTGTATCATGTGTAGGATAAGTATATGAATTTTAATATACATAGGCAGGAGGATGGAGAAATATTATGAAATAGTAACAAAAAGAAAAAACAAGAACAAAAAGCAAAAATATGAAAAAAAGAAAGCACTAGCACTTTATAACTTATGCACTGTATATTTGTAACAAAAAGCAATAAAAACAATGAAAATATTTAGCACTTAGCACTTTAATAAGGGCGGTTTAGATTAAAAATTTAGTGTCATCCCAAGTACATATGGGACGCTGAGAAACATTAAGTATTTGAATTCAATGTATTGCAGGAATTAAACTTTTCAATTTATTTATTGGGTTTTTATTGTTGATTATAGTGGCAAATAACACTGTTTACAACCTGAACAAATTTTACATGTAATACACTTGCATATAAATTAAATGTGTCAATGGACTTACTCAACATGTTCCAAAATGGCACCCAGGATAACGTAATAATTGGCGACATGATGCAATGGAATTGTCCTTTGTCAGTTTTTATGTCACATTCAATATGTATTTATTGTTTAAGAAAATGGAGAACTGCATTGCGATCAAGGCTGCCTGTGGCAGCTGCAATGCGTGGATGCCATCAACTCACCAATAAAGTTGAGTGAGAAAACGCCCCCTGGAGTGCTGGATTATTGTTCCTGTATTCAGATATATTTATAACACACACATATGGTGCATATGGTATGGTTCTGGTAGTGAGGGCACACCCTCCTTTTACTGAGAGGGATTGCCATCAGCTCACTGGGCTGCTCAGGACAGACGTGGTGACAGCAATTCTGTTTATAATAGTGAGCAAGGATTGTTTACCTTCTTGTAACTGAGAGGCCTCTTCCAACTTTTTTTGAAACTGATCTGCAAGTCCCCTGAAACCGAGTCTTACGCCCAGCCATGCGGTACCTGGATGTTGGATGAGTGCACCTGTCTCGGTGTATAAAGGATACGTGTTTAGAGCAAATGCAATACATGTGGTCATAGACACAGGGTTCCATTTTGTGCTGTATCCAAGTGGTATATAACATGGAGGGTTTGAGAGAGTCCACTCAGCGGATGTGAATTCCACGGCTCTTCCAGACCATTCTGCTGGCCTAGAGGGTCAGACTGAGGACTGTTAAGGAGAGGAGACAGAGGACGTCTTTGAAGCTAGGGAGTATCCCTACCCAACAGAGGTTAACAGGTGACTATGTCTGACAGCCTACCTCTCCTTTCTGCCATGGTTTTGGGTTTCTGTTGCCTGGTGACTTCAAGCTCCTCCTGACGACCTTAATGCTAGTACCGTGTAACCAGGACCTAGGCTGGTCCCATCTGAGTGGAACAAGCAAAAGTGCAGAGCAGCCCAGAATTGATCACAGGGCTGCCTATTGGAAAACATCATTACTACCTGGAACTTTAGAATACCTTTGAGACAGTAACATCTAAAGTGCTGAGATTATTCTGCCAGAACCCAGCGTCTTCACACCTATGGCAACCAAGAAACTCTTTTATGCTCCAGGATTGTTGCATCCACCACCAACTAGAGCCGACCGGAGCCGGGCAAACTTCAAGAGTGACAAGAGGGTCTGCCGAGACTCTGCTTCAAGGTGAGAGCTGACCGACTGCTCAGGAGGGGCATTGGAGGTGCCATTGCACAACAAAGATGCTGTTCAGAAGGAGCAGGCTATGAGGGAGCCATAGTTGGACAAGCCAAAGATGTCCAGCGTCCCATCAAGGACGGACGTACACTGCTGTGTAAGGGTGAAAGCCAGGGTTCTCGAAGTGGCCATGCAGATTGAGCAGAACTGCGTGCCCCGCGGACAGACGGTACAGAGGAAGTTATGTCCAGCAGAGTTCTACTGCAGGACTGAGTGTCCAAGAAGATTGAACCTCAGTCCCTAGTCCCTGCAAAGATTCACTTCCATTCAGAGGGTTGCATCCATAAGTAAATATGCTCAAATATGAAGAAAGCTGGGCACCTCGCTTGTTTTGAGTAGTGGCTTTTGTTTTTGGCCCAACAAGTATGCAAGCCTCATGATGGGTCATGCTGTGTGCAATGTGACTCAACGTCAGCCTCCTCAACTTGTGCTGGTGCTACCTCTGCTAACCTCATGCTGTTGCCTACCCTGACCTTTGCACAACAACAGGCAGGTCCAGAGCAGGCTCTCCTCTGCACATGCTCTCTGGGCTTTGCAGTGCACTGCACTTTGAGCAGTTTGCCCCACCAGATGAATGCAGGCGTGACCTCTATCAACAAAGAACTCCAAGACCAGAAGAGGAACTGGGCATACCCAGCAGTGCTCAATTTGAGCTGGTGGTTTCCAGTGCTCAGCACTTGCACCTAATTGTCAACACTAGCACATATGACAGTCTGCCACATGGTGGAGCTGTTTGTCTAATTCAGAGATGAGGAAAAAACAGTTCTTTATTAATGCAATATACGTTAAAAAGAGCTAACACCATTCTCACAGCTTTGTGGGCTGGAGTAGTCTGATTTGTCATGTGTAGGAGTGTGATGATTAGTAGCTGTGTTGTTACTGTCATTGGCGGCGCTGAACGGGACAAAGGGCGGTGTAGACTGCAGAGGCCTCCCAACGAGGGCCTTGGCATTTCGTTCTTTTTTTTAATTAAACACTGATACCCAGGAATTCCAGAATGGGAGAATCAGGATCTCCACCAATGGAGGGAACAACATCGACAACAACTCAGTCCATGATGTTCTTAAAGCACCTACACCTGGCAGGTGTGCAGAGACGCGCACAGGAGACCCCAGGGCACCAGACTTTACAGGCAGTCTGCTCCTCCTCCGCACAATTTACATTTATTAAAGGATGTTGGTTTTACGACCCCGGGGGGTGCACTTACATGCGTGGGTTTGTACAGCATCTGATATACTGAAAGTAGCTGGCCGAGCACCCCCAAACCACAGATGGGCACCAATCAGTTGAAAGCATGTGTCCAAGGATATCCAACACCTGCTGTGCCAACACCAGCTGGCATTCACTTGAGGAAGCTAGTGAGGACTGCATCTACCACAATGCATTGGGAGAACTGATGAAGGTGGCAGTGTGCTCTCTTCTCTAAATTTGTAGACTTTGCATCACCCTAGAAACTAAAGATCCTCTTTACCAACAGAAAACAGCACATGAATAGAGGGAATAGCTTAATGCGCCCCTATTGTTAAAAGGGTCTACACCCCGATTCACCCTCTACCACCACCCGCTCTGTACTGAAAAATACCCCTACTCCACACCTGGGCAAGAGACACTCCGTCCCTGCCCTAATTCTAACTCCCAAATGGTCCTACATTTAAACATACTTTAAATGTTTTCAAAGCTGTAATAGTCGCTTACGTTTCTTTGTTTTAGTATCACTCGCTCTTCTATGTTAAGTGCATTTAGCTGTCTTTTTTTGTTTTGTCTTCTTTGTTCTTCATTTCGGACTGAACTTGAAGTGTCCCCACTTTTTTATTTTTGTGTCCTGGGCGGTTTAAAAGGGAATTGGAAATAGGGCTTGGGGTGTCCTGGCATTATAGTAAATAAGTGTTACCATTGCGTATATTTAGACAAAATCTTGCATATTCACTTTTGTGATATCTAGGTTAATTCCAAGTTTACTTATGGAGGCTGCTGCGCTGATGTGCCTCCGGCATGCCAAACGTACACCCGTCCACATCTGGACTGCACCAGGCACCAGGACCCCTGACTTTTCCAGCCCACAAAGCTACACCGTGGCAGACGGCCGAGCCCTGGACCCCAGATGAACCAGCAACCACAGCTGCCGCTCTTCCCCACGTACCACTAGAGGACAGTTCTCCTGCCGATACTGTCGCCTCACCTTCAGCAACGAAGCAACTAATGACACTAGAGACACCACAAACATGGCCCCATCCACCACATCGAATAAGACCACTACAACATAACTCCCGTGCATCCTACTCAACGCACGATCTCTTGGTAAACCTGTCACAGAGATCTGGGACATGATCTAATCCCTCTGCCCAATGTCATCTTCCTCACAGAAACCTGGCTAAACTCTGCCTTCGCACCATCCGCGAAGGCTTAAAGATAACTAAGCCTGGGCGGAGTTGGCAGTGTGCCACTACGCAGAGTTATGCGGAGTTGGAAAAATACTCTGCTCCGCTACCCTCCACCCTCCCTAATTTAATTGTTTTAAAAAAGGGCCTTACCTGCTATGTCATAGTGGAGAAGCGTGGCTCAGTGGTTAGAGGCGGCAGACCCGGAAGCTGAGATCGACCGTGGACCAGGGTTCGATTCCCTGCCTCGGCGGGTCTCGGGCTCAAAATTCCACGGACTCGACAATTCTCGCTCTGGTGCCTACTCAACTCACGGGGTCACACTCTGCGACTCTGGGCAATAGCTTGCTTAATCTCCACTATGGCCCCTCGCGGCGGGATGCCTGGCTTTCACCTTGTGGACACCCTGCTGTGGTTTCTCACAGGGGAATACCAGGACGGGTTCCCTAAGCAAGCGCCGGGACGCTTACGGGCAGCTGTGCGCTTTACAAGTCCAGTACATTTACATTTACATCTCCAGACTGCCCTTCTCCTCGCTGTGGTCTCTCTCTCCACCTCGTCTTCACTGTCTTAGTCCATACCACCCCCTACGTTGTACATGTTGCACGCTCAAAGTAGGGGTTTGCGTGGACAAGGGCGGCGAGGACGAGGAGGAGAGAAGACTTTAGATTTTACCAGGACTAAACTCTGCTACAGAAAACAAGTATCCTTCTACGATCTACGCTTTGCTGGACAACTGAAGAATCTACCTTGGAGTAAAGGAGCTACTCCACTGCGAGGCAGGCACCTTAAACGCATCTGACCAGTTTGCATCTCCCGAGCTCCCGAGGATTCTGAAGAGTTTGGCAACACAGGAGGTGGGTTTCCAAGTGTCCCAGAGGTTGACTAGCGCTCTCAGCAATTCTGAGACACGCAGCCCTTGTTGGGGCCATGCAACCCGTATCCCTGTGCACAGTGTACATTTGCAGCAGCATCTGCTTTCCGTTGACCCCTGAAGCTGTGCTTTAGCCTACTTATAGTCCTGACCCCAAGCAGTGTTTCCACTGATGATTCCCGGCCTACACTCCATGAGTGTTCCGTGGGCTAGTATTTTGTGATTCCTCTCGAGGTCCCTTCGCGATCCCTGGTCCGTTGGCCTGTGGTTCCTGTGAAGGTAACCTTGACTTTTTGTGGGCTTTCTTGATTGCTCCAGACGTGCCCTGACTCTCTATTGCTTGGAGAATCCCCAGGGCTTTGCTGGTCCTCACTGAAGCCTCTTTCCTCTGACCACGTGGGCTGTAGTTGCCAAGGCTTGTTGGTGTTCAATCCAGACACTGACCCCCCAGCACTTAACATCCTTCGTGGGATAGCTCACCTCCAGACTTTGGTCATCCTCGATGTCTCGGAGTCCCCTTGGCTGCAGAGTCAAGCTTCACCTCTTCTCACCTGAAACACCCCACATCGGTGGGCATTCGTCTAAGGTGCCCCTGGTCACTGTGAAGTGACCCAGACTCCGTCCCCTCTGCTTTCAGGTTCTTCTCAGCTTTGATCCAGGCTTGGATCACACCGGACACTTTTCCTCTTCACGGCAGCAGCACTTTTCAGCATCATGTCATTGAAAACTATGAAGATTCCCGACACCACTTGACACCTATGCACCCTGCTTCCCTGGGTTAGGTAACACGAGTACTCTGGTGCTCACAAGGGTGCTGGACTTAGAACCTTCTATTTTTGAAAGGGTTTGCTCAAAGTCCTCTCCTAAGTGTCCTTAATCTTTAAAATTCCAACCGTGACTTTCCCATAGAGTTGTACGGAGCGCGCGTCTATCTCACACTGCACCCGTCTTCCGTGGGTCCCCTGTGTCACTACCTTGGGTGGTTCGTTAGGGTCTCAGTGGTTCTACGTGCTCTAGGCACTGTGTCTACTCAAGTTCTGGTTGTTATACCACTTTCTTAGTATATGGTTTGGTCTCCCCCTAGAGCCCACTGTGTATTGTGCTATTTACTGTCGTTCTAGTGATTTAATATTTTGTACTTTGTGCACTAATCTCATAAAGAGATTGGTAGAGAGTGTTTAGTAAAAAATACATATTTTTATAATAACACTTGTGTGGCTCCCCTTTCATTTGATCCTTTAGAAGGTTATAAACTGGTAAAACAAGCTGCTTTACATTCCTTCGAGACTTAGCCTGACGGCTGCTCTCCATTGCTACCACTAGGATAGCTTTCAATAAAGGTTGTCTCTAACCTAATCATCAATAAAAGTTGTTTGGACTGGTACAAGATGCCCACTATAATTAGTGGTCAGCATACACCAGGCCAACTTCTCACATATATGTTTAGCAGGTATGTCATGAGTACCTTTGAGCGCAATACAATATTTAAGAAATTAGATTTTGCGTCAGAGTTAAGTCAAAAAAGTGACTCAACCCTGATGCAAAATCTGGGACTCAATTTATACATTTACTTTTTTAGGTCTCGCCTGAGCCAGCCCATGCGCTGCCCTGACGAGACATTTAGTGAGTGGCCTTTTGAAAATGCTACCATACGCTTTTGCTTGTGGTGGCCTAGAGCTTGCGGTTACGCGCACAAGCACCCGTGCCTAGCTCCGCCTCCCTGTCTTGCGCTTTAACGCTCCTCCACCTACCCCACCACAGAGCACGTCTCTGGGCCGCGCGTCTTTTTATTGCTTGTTTTGGCTTACCGCACGACCCTTTCCGCTCTTTTCCCTTTACTTCATTTCTATTCCCTCCCTTCACTTCTTCTTCTTTCCCACATCTCCTTTCCATACTTTCAATTCCTTTTGGGTCTGGTGGCTCAGTGGACTAATGCGTCCATTGTAGGGGCCTGGGTTTGACCTCATGGTCACAGGTTCAAATCCAAGCGGGTCCACTCAGCCTTTCATCCATCTCAGGTCGATAAAATGAGTACCATTGAGTTGGGTAACAATAAGCATCTGGTATTCAGCACCAAGACACCTACGGGGAATCGTGCGCTTTACAAATACACCTGTTATGTTATGTTTTCCATCCTTTGCCTCCTGCGTCTTCTCTCGTATTTCTTGCCTTCATCTAGTTCTCTTTCCCTCGCCTCTCTTCCCTTGCCTTCCTTAGGCTCTGCGTGCCGCCTCGTTTACTCAGCTGAGAGCTTCGGACGGCCCATAGCGTGAGCCTTCCTCGCAGGATCCGAGCTCCTGGTGACAGAATTTGTGAGCAGCACCGTGCTCAGAATACCAATGCGATGCTGTTTCTTCCACGCACAGGGCATATTTTCATCCTGGTAAAACTTTTATAATTCTCGAAATTAATGTCTGTGTAAGATCGATCTCATTGCACTTCTAGAAAAATATTGCATTCAAACTGCACTGCTCTTTGTACAGCATGTGTTCATGCATTTCACCGGATGAAATCAAAACAAAGTTATGGGAGAAATGTGGACCAACAAACCTAACATAGCCAGGCTTGATTGCATTCAAAATGTATAGAAGAGAACCCTTTGCTGTTCTAAAGTTCTGGAACTTCTGCATATGATCTCATTACAACATTGCTGTCCCTTTGCACATTTTTTAATTGTTGTCGAGTTATTTAACATATTACTGCAAACTCATACTTGCTGCACTTGAGGCAAACTGCTGGACCAATGTGGCATTTCCAAGCAAACTCTGATTTGTTTACATCCTAAATGTGTTTCTTACCCTATATTCCTGGGTATTTTCTGGATGCTCATCAAGTTCTCGGTCCAGCTGAGTTATGGCTTTATTGATTCCTCCAAATCGACCTGCATCTTCTTGTGCTCCTGAAGATCAGCATCAAATTCACGCTCATATTCTTGCCTTTGTTGGTCCGAAGCAAGCAACAGCAGACAAGTGACACATTAGTTAAGCAAATGTTTGCTAAACAAATCCAGTTTTTTAAATCTTTCCATGCGCGTGACCTCGTCTTACCTCTAATCAAATGTAATCACTCTTAAGCTGTAGTTCAAAAAGATTCCCTTCTTTCGCTCTACATTCTCTGGCATACAAGAAACGTATGGTTTTCTGGTCAAAAATTCAGTTACTTGGGATTGGGCACAGGGGTTTTGAGGAACACATTTTAAAAAAACATTTAGGGCCTTATTTATGAGGCTGTGCGTCACTTTTACGCCACTGGTGCGTCACTTTTTGTGACGCACCAGTGGCGTAAAAAATGCACCTTGCTGCGCCATATTTATAAAGTGACGCATCTAGGTAGATGAGTCACTTTGTAAACCCCTGCGCCACATTATACCTGCGCCAGGTATAATGTATGCAAGGGGGCGTTTTGACGCAAGAAAGAGTCATAGAAGTGACGCAGTGAAATCTATAAGATTTGATTGCGCCATTTCTTGGCCACTAATGAGTCAAAATCTTACGCCTGCTTCACAGCAGGCGTAAGACTGACGCAGGTACGAATAACATAGCACCTGCCCATGTGAAAGTACACATTGCTGGAGTTGCGTCACTTTTGTGACACACTCCAGCAATGCGTTACTTTTGCGCCTACAGATACGTCAGAAATTCTGACGTATCTGTAACTCCTTGCGACATGATGCGTCATACTGTAAATATGACACATAATTAGTGTCGCAGAGAGAGCGCAGTGAAAAGTGACGCATCGCTGTTTTCACGCAGCAATGCGTCACTTTTCATAAATGAGGTCCTTAGAAGTTTAGTTTGGAGTGATGAAGTGGGGGTGAAGGACCTTCAAAGAATCTGTATAAACAAAGTAAAATGAAGGATTTTCAAGGCTCATGTCACACAATTCTTCTGATAATCACTTCCTTTCCAAAGCAGACGGACACTCGTCTCCTCAACTTATAGTGCTGTGCAAGAATTACAGGCATTTGCAGCAGCAAGAGGCAGCACAGTTCTCTAAGCCTCCCCTCAGTAAGTATTGTGTGGTTATCAAGCCCCACCAGTCAGCGAATCAGGATAGTTACCCCCATAAAGGTAAACTACAACTGGCATTATAGTGTAGTCATCAACTCATTTATCACCACACATAGTAATGAGTAAATGTAATGGGGCTGGGGTGAGGGAATAAATGCTTCCTCAGGCCCCCATGTGATTCATGCTCAATCGAACCTGGCGCGCACTCACCTCTGGTTCTTGCAGTCTTGAGCCCTAGACAAACTTCAATGATGGAACAAAACTAGACTTTAGGCTGACTGATTCTTGGCAGGGGAAGCTATTGCTTCATATAAAGTAACATGATGGCATAAACTCAAACTACCAACAAGCCCCCAGCACAAGCCATCTAGTGGAGGTGTAGAATTGGTAAAATTAGGGACTCACCCCTCAATCAGAGGGAGAGGTGTGGCGCCACGGCCAGGGTGACTGACTACGGAATCTACTCCGGAATCTGGGGATCACGGTTCGATCCCCAGCACCGGCGGCAGGTTAGCCCAGCACCATGTGACTCTGGGCAATAGCTTGCTTAACCCCTTCACTGCGGCGGCTATTCCGCCGCAGTGCTAAGGGGGTGGGGGGGGGGGGGGGCCGCGCAGCGCGCCCATGCTGGTGACAGAACTGCTCCGTCACCAGCCGCGGTTGCGCTGTGCTCATGACGGAGCGGTTCCGTCACGGCCCCGCCCGCTCAATAGAACGCTCAGCGCAGGCGCGGAATCTGCGCCGCGCAGGCGTGCCGAGCGGGCCGTGACGGAACTGCTCCGTCATCAGCACAGCGTGACCGCGGCTGATGACGAGTGGTTCCGTCACCAGCAGGGGAGGGGTTAATCTTCCCGACGGCCACCAGGGCCTAGAGACCCTAAGGGGTGATGGTTCGCGCTTTACAAATGTGGATCATTATTATTAATCCAACTAACCATTCATTGAAGTGGCTTTAAATGTAAGTTATAGTTAGGAGTTAGCAGGTTATTTAACAGGTTCACCGCCATCTGTGCTGTAACAAATCCAATTTCCCATAATCCTATGCTTGCATGAGTAGGATGTGCGTTTTTCAACCACTGACATTAGTTGTTGCTGAGTGGCGACAGAATCCCTGAAGCTGCATGGGGTTCTCTCGCACACCACTAGCACCATTGCATTACTCCAAGTCACAGATGGGGACTTCCGACTCATCTGCACATACATAACCCCCTCAAACAGTAACAAGCATTGGCATAGCCAATAGGTCTCTCCTTTGGGACCTTATAAGTGTTTAGCCATGCAACAGTTAATGTTGTTGCACCTAGGAAATTGTGCTGCATAACTAAATACTTATAAGGTCTCAAAGGCGAGACCTATTGTCTATGCCAATGCTTCTTTTTTAACTCTGCCACAAAGAAATTGGCAACAAGGAAAAACATGTCAGTAAATCCGTTCTGCTGAATTGGTTGCAAAGTCTGCATTTTAAAATATCTTATGTAGTTAAGGCATCTGCTGCAGAGATCTTTGTTTGGCCTGTAAATCAAAGGGAATAATGATACTGTTAAGATAACTCTGGAGGGTTGGAAATCAGGAACCGTTTGCAGTGTCCCGCAACTTTTTGCAGGTGAGTGGACCAGGTACACGGAGTCCTGGGACTCTGGCGGGTAGAAAGCATGGCCTCTGGTCCCATGACTCACACGGGGCAGGGCCATGGCCTGCTCAGGTGGGCCCTCGGGCTCCATGACTAATGTGGGCGTGGCCACGTCCTGCTCGGGTGCGCGCTGGCGGCAACAAGGACCCTGTCTGGACCTGGCCATACACTGGAAGCCACTGAGTGGACCAGGTACACAGAGTCCTGGGACTCTGGCGGTTAGAAAGCATGGCCTCTGGTCCCATGACTCAAACGGGGCAGAGCCCCGTCCTGCTCAGGTGGGCCCTCTCTCCATGACTCACGTGGGCGGAGCCACGTCCTGCTCAGGTGCGCGCTGGCGGCAAACAGGCCCGCTCTGTAGACTCACCAGCTGTCCCTGGAACGCACCGGCCCCTGAGCAAATAAAGCAGCGCCTGCCCCTGGCTCAAAGACAAGCGGCCTTGATTTATTAGCGCACACAATCACCTACTGTTTGAAGTCACGGGGCGCGGCCGGCCCGAGCCATGAACTGCTGAGAAAAAGGAAGTGTGCAAAATAAATTTAAAAAAAACAAATACAGCAAATGAATAGGTTGAGGGGCAGGGGCCCAGCAGGACAGCTGCACACCAAGAAATAATCGAGTTAAAAGACCCCAAACTCAACAGGTCTGCAAAAGGCCATGCGGTAATTGAAGGGTTTTCTCCATTTCAGATCGTGACAAATGTAATAAAGCTGACAATCGTGGCTGGTTCCTTAAAGACAAGGGGAACCAGTACTGAAGGGTTTAACAAAACGGTAAAGATGATTAGAGGAAGCAAGCAGGGTACACTAATCACTGTTTATGCAAGATATTTGAGCAGGTTGATTATATGGTTAAAAGGTATCAAAGAAAGAACACACGTCAGACCGAGGTCAAGCACATCCAGTCCGGATGTGCTATAAATTCAAAAGGTGGTGCAATCACTTCCCACACCGCCGTCCAGGGGTGTCATAGCAGCCAGATTCACCCAAAAAGAATGGACGGTGCACTCGTTGTGAAGTCAGTACACAAACATTAAGAGTTGTTCCAGAATTGCTTCTTTCTATTCAATAAATCTTTAAAACTGGCACACAGCCAACGCGTTTCGTTCCCGATTCTTGCCAGAGGGACCTTCGTCAGGGTTCCTATGTATTCTGCTGGTTGAAAACCAGTAAAGGTGCATATATCTGGGAGATTGGACCCAATGGGGCAAAAGGTTAGCCTCAATTGCGGTATATTTGGCGAAGTTTCTCGCAACTCCAAATAATATTCAAACCCAATGGGGCAATAGGTAACCGCAATTCTGGTACGGTGGGCGAAGGTTCTCACAACTGCAAGTAATATGCGTGAAAGCTTCCTATGCAGTAAGATAGACCTGTAAGAGGGTTCAAAAAAGTATTTTTTCCATCAACGAGCTGTGAACTTATGGAGTAACGCTGTATAGGCTGATACAAGAGAGTCTTTTCATAGCGTGGCTTAATAACCAGCAGTACTGTCTGCCACTTTTAAAGATTTATTGAATAAAAGAAGCAATTCTGGAACAACTCTTAGGGGCAGATTTATGTTAACTGGCGCATCCCCAGGGATGCGCCAGTTAACGTGCACCACAGTGCGCCACAGTGCGCCACAGCTCCGCCACCCATGGTGCAAAAACGGCACAGATGCGTGACGCATCTGTGCCGGAAATGTAGCACATTGCTGGAGTTGCGTCGCAAGAGCGACGCAGCTCCAGCAATGCTCTGGGGTACACCATCCGCACAATGCTGCGTCAAGACCTACGCCTGCTTCAAACAGGCGCAGGGTTTTGACGCAGCATGGCCCTGAAAGTGACTGAGTGAAATCTCATAGATTTCACTCAGCCACTTTCAGGAGGCGTTCCTGTGCAGGAACGCCCCCCCCCCTGCGCAGAACGCCTCCTTATGGCGCAGGGCTTTACTACGTGACGCATCTCCTAGATGCGTCACGTTGTAAATAGGGCGCATTGTTTGCGCCGCAGTTGCGTCAAATAAAGTGACGCAATTGCGGCGCAAAGAGGCGCAACGGCCTCATAAATCTGCCCCCTAATGTTTGTGTACTGACTTCGCAATGAGTGCACCGTCCATTCTTTTTTGCTGTATCTGGTGAAAAGGCCCTTTCTTTGAGCAGCGGGGTCACAGGGCTGAGAACAATCCACCCTCTCCTGCTCTTCAAAGACCCCTTCACGACATTGAGCCCCAATATGAGGGAAAAAAGAGTGACATTTACGACTTTCTTATGTTACAGCAACTAAGGGGCTTATTCCTCAGAGTTCTGCGTAGTCCCTTCCTATGAAGCCACGGAGGCCCCCTGCGTGGCTTTCAGTGGCCTCAGAAATCAAGAGTAAAATCGATGTCGCCATACTCTGCGCCTGGAGGCGGTCCATGGGTATCACTCTGCCCCTGGGAGGCGGTCCATGGGCATCACTCTGCCCCTGGGAGGCGGTCCATGGGCATCACTCTGCACCTGGAGCCGTTCCATGGGCATCACTCTGCACCTGGGAGGCGGTCCATGGGCATCACTCTGCCCCTGGGAGACGGTCCATGGGCATCACTCTGCGCCTGGGAGGCGGTCCATGGGCATCACTCTGCCCCTGGGAGGCGGTCCATGGGCATCACTCTGCACCTGGAGGCGGTCCATGGGCATCACTCCGCCCCTGGGAGGCGGTCCATGGGCATCACTCTGCCCCTGGGAGGTGGTCCATGGGCATCACTCTGCGTCTGGGAGGCGGTCCATGGGCATCACTCTGCATCTGGGAGGCAGTCCATGGGCATCACTCTGCACCTGGGAGGCGGTCCATGGGCATCAGTTTGCACCTGGAGCCGTTCCATGGGCATTACTTTGCAGCTGGAGGCGGTCCATGGTCGTCACTCTGCGCCTGGGAGGTGGTCTATGGGCATCACTCTGCGCCTGGGAGGCGGTCCATGGGCATCACTCTGCCCCTGGGAGGCGGGCCATAGGCATCACTCTGCCCCTGGGAGGCGGTCCATGGGCATCACTCTGCCCCTGGGAGGCGGTCCATGGGCATCACTCTGCGTCTGGGAGGCAGTCCATGGGCATCACTCTGCACCTGGGAGGCGGTCCTTGGGCATCCCTCTGCCCCTGGGAGGCGGTCCATGGGCATCACTCTGCACCTGGAGGCGGTCCATGGGCATCACTCTGCCCCTGGGAGGCGGTCCATATGCATCACTCAGCCCCTGGGAGGCGGTCCATGGGCAGCACTCTGCGCCTGGGAGGTGGTCCATGGGCATCACTCTGCCCCTGGGAGGCGGTCCATGGGCATCACTCTGCCCCTGGGAGGCGGTCCATGGGCATCACTCTGCGCCTGGGAGGCGGTCCATGGGCATCACTCTGCCCCTGGGAGGCGGTCCATGGGAATCACTCTGCGCCTGGAGGCGGTCTATGGGCATCACTCTGCGCCTGGAGGCGATCCATGGGCATCACTCTGCACCTGGAGGCGGTCCATGGGCATCACTCTGCGCCTGGTAGGCGGTCCATGGGCATCACTCTGCCCCTGGGAGGCGGTCCATGGACATCACTCTGCGCCTGGGAGGCGGTCCATGGGCATCACTCTGCCCCTGGGGGGTGGTCCATGGGCATCACTCTGCGCCTGGGAGGTGGTCCATGGGCATCACTCTGCCCCTGGGAGGCAGTCCATGGGCATCACTCTGCGCCTGGGAGGCGGTCCATGGGCATCACTCTGCGCCTGGGAGGCGGTCCATGGGCATCACTCTGCGCCTGGGAGGCGGTCCATGGGCATCACTCTGCACCTGGAGGCGGTCCATGGGCATCACTCTGCCCCTGGGAGGCGGTCCATGGGCATCACTCTGCGCCTGGGAGGCGGTCCATGGGCATCACTCTGCACCTGGGAGGCGGTCCATGGGCATCACTCTGCACCTGGAGGCGGTCCATGGGCATCACTCTGTGCCTGGATGCGGTCCATGGGTGTCACTCTGCATCTGGGAGGCGGTCCATGGGCATCAGTCTGCACCTGGAGCCGTTCCATGGGCATTACTTTGCAGCTGGAGGCGGTCCATGGTTGTCACTCTGCGCCTGAGAGGTGGTCCATGGGCATCACTCTGCGCCTGGGAGGCGGTCCATGGGCATCACTCTGCCCCTGGGAGGCGGTCCATGGGCATCACTCTGCCCCTGGGAGGCGGTCCATGGGCATCACTCTGCCCCTGGGAGGCGGTCCATGGGCATCACTCTGCGCCTGGAGGCGGTCCATGGGCATCACTCTGCGCCTGGGAGGCGGTCCATGGGCGTCACTCTGCATCTGGGAGGCGGTCCATGGGCGTCACTCTGCATCTGGGAGGCGGTCCATGGGCATCACTCTGCATCTGGGAGGCGGTCCATGGGCATCACTTTGCCCCTGGGAGGCGGTCCATGGGCATCACTCTGCACCTGGGAGGCGGTCCATGGGCATCACTCTGCCCCTGGGAGGTGGTCCATGGGCATCACTCTGCGCTTGGGAGTCGGTCCATGGGCATCACTCTGCCCCTGGGAGGTGGTCCATGGGCATCACTCTGCACCTGGAAGGCGGTCCATGGGCATCACTCTGCGCCTGGGAGGCGGTCCATGGGCATCACTCTGCACCTGGGAGGCGGTCCATGGGCATCCCTCTGCGACTGGGAGGCGGTCCATGGGCATCACTCTGCCCCTGGGGGGTGGTCCATGGGCATCACTCTGCGCCTGGGAGGTGGTCCATGGGCATCACTCTGCGCCTGGAGGACGTCCATGGGCATCACTCTGCCCCTGGGAGGTGGTCCATGGGCATCACTCTGCGCTTGGGAGGCGGTCCATGGGCATCACTCTGCTCCTGGGAGGCGGTCCATGGGCATCACTCTGCCCCTGGGAGGCGGTCCACAGGCATCACTCTGCCCCTAGGAGGTGGTCCATGGGCATCACTCTACGCCTGGGAGGCGGTCCATGGGCATCACTCTGCGCTTGGGAGGCGGTCCATGGGCATCACTCTGCCCTTGGGAGGCGGTCCATGGGCATCACTCTGCGCCTGGAGGCGGTCCATTGGCATCACTCTGCACCTGGAAGCGGTCCATAGGCGTCACTCTGCTCCTGGAGGCGGTCCATGGGCATCATTCTGCGCCTGGAGGCGGTCCATGGGCATCATTCTGCACCTGGGAGGCGGTCCATGGGCATCACTCTGCGCCTGGGAGGCGCTCCATGGGCATCACTCTGCGCCTGGGAGGCGGTCCATGGGCACTGGGGTGGGGGTTCTGACGCAACACTCATGAAATTTGAGGCGGCCTCAGATTTACAAAGTGATGTAAACCTGGAGAAGTGCCAAAGTCGTATGCCCTCCGAAGAGGAGGGGTAATAACAAATATCTGTATTTCTCCTCGGTTTTCCTCCGTGCAGCACACATAGAAAGAGGAATGCCTCGTAGCATGGATTTTGTGCCCCTTCCTGCACAAACACAAATCTGCATGTAATGTAGGCACGCTTGCACGGGTGCCTACGTTGGTGCTCGGCTGCCCAAACGGCACCAGTGCAGTGGGAAAGGACAGGAATGCAATGTATATCGTAAATTCCTGCCCTTTCACTTCCGGCGTAGGGCAACACAGCAACGAGTCTCACCTCTTCTTCCCCCCTCCGGAACTACAGGTCGATTGACAGCACTGGGACGCCCCAGGGTAGCTATGCGCTTTACAAATCTGCATTCACATTCACATTCACAAGAGCCTTGCTGCTCTGCTCTGCCCTACCCCATCATTTCATAAATAAGACCTCAAGTCTGTTTTAAATGAACGTATGCTGGTGATATTCCCTAAAATTACCTTCCTAAACAGACGTCACTTATGTCTGTCTTAAAGAAGTCATAAATGTGTGGATTTCACTAAAAAGACACTTCGGCTGTTTTCATATCTCTAAACATGCTATTTTGTAAAACGCCATCAACACTGGTTTAGGATTAGGGATTGTACACGTTTTCAAATTAATTTCAGAAATCCCTTTTTTAATTTCTTCTCCTAACCTCTTCGAGGCTATTGACGGAACCGTTCCGTCACGGCTCGCGGATGAGCTGTGCTCATGACAGAACGGTTCAGTCACGGCCCGGCCGCCGCGCCTGCCTGGCGCGTTTAATTGAGTGGGAGGGGCCGAGACGGAACCATTCCGTCATGAGCACAGCTCACCCGCGAGCCGTGACAGAACGGTTCTGTCACCCGCGCGCCCCCCGCGACAGTTAGCGCTGGGGCGGAATAGCCGCCGCAGCGAAAGAGTTAAAATGTGTTTTCCTAAAACGTCCTTTCTTCCTCTATCACCTGTGGAAACTGTGCTAATTAGAGCTCCTTCCACACTTTCAGCAGCAAGTACACCAGGATCAATAAGGTGTAACATAAGTAGTGCTTCATTTGAGCCGATGGGGCCCATCCTGGCCCTCTTTTTTGGGGACCTCCGCTTATTTCACATTTTTTGACTTTGATCCAGAGCATGAGAGAGAAAAATACGAAAGTAGATAGAAAGAGAATGATAGAGAACATACAGGGACAAAGCAAAAATGAAAAAAGAGGCTGCAGGAGTGAGACAAAGAGGCAGCGGGTGTCTGGTGAGGGATGAAAGAAGCAAGAGATGGAAGAAAGACTAGCCGCCTTGGTGTTCAGCGCCTTGACCTTCAAAAGCACCTGCTTGGGCTTTTGAGCAAAACTTTGCCCCCAGCACTTCTTGTTTTACAAATTAAGCACTGAACATAAGTGTGCAGATAAGTGCAGCAAAAGCACTTAAAAATGTTGTGAACCGAGTTTGTAGGGAATTTTTACAAACCACTCCTGTCACACCCCTGAGAACGCCCAAAGGTACAATTTAAGAGCCAGCTTAAGAAGGATGAATTTACCTACACTCAAATTAAGCACTCTTAAGTAAATTCGCTAGTTCTTGAATATGGTGTTTTTTCTGCAAGAGTAAGTTACACCTATTTACAGGTGTAAAACAGCCCTAAGTCAGGAATTGTTTCTGTGAGTTGTAATAAAGTTAAGAATCGTGGCTGGTTAGTAATCTGAAGTTAACACAGATTCATGGCTGCAGCTTGGAACAGACTGTGCTTAGAACACACAAGAAGGTTTTCACTAAGACAGCATAAAGTTTCTATGAGGCATTGCTGAGTTGGCTTCAAACACCTTAATTCCCTTGTGCACTGCTCACTACCCCAGTGTGTGGGGAATAAAAATGTACTCTTATTTGCAATTTTGGTTGGGGGTGCACTTATTAAAAAAAGTCCAAAGAGAGTGATATTTGTGTGCAAAAAGTTTCTTCTTTATTCATATATTCTTTTCATAGAACAGCTTCTCATTATCAAACAAATCAGCCAACACGTTTCTCTCCCTCAAGGGGAGCTTCCTCAGGGCATGTAAGTTTATAAGATTCTCAAAAGTTGATGATAAATCATGTATATTTGAGTTCGATGTCCAGTGAATCTCGGACCAATGATGAGAGTAACGTCAATTAGCCGTGGTCTTGACCTATCAGTAACTTTTTGTTATTTTTTATTCAATTAGGCAATGGTTTCACCCATAAATTCCTTGCACTTATGACCTTTATTGCGTGTAGGCATGCAAGGATGCACGGCGGAGTGATAGAGTTCCTTCGTCAACAGTACATTGGAAACATCGGATATTCAATAGGTCTGTCTTTGTTTATACAGATCCTCGGGGAATACCAGCTAGTGCTTGCTTCCGAAGTCGCACGAAGTAGCGTGCGAGTCCCGTGCCTACTCGCTTTTTGGCTTTTTGGAATTAGAAACCCGGTCCTTATATATGGGATGGGGTCGCCAAGTGGAGGAAGTGGGCACCAACTTGTAAAAGTGTCTGCTAAAACTAGGTCCAAATTCCAAAAACCTGCCCGAGACCACATAGTCTAGTTCAATAGAAGTGTATTTTCCAAAGGCAAGATTCTGCATAATAAAAACTCTGCAATTTCATGATGTTGAAAACAATTCTAACATTTAGAACTGCTGATATTTTTTTTCTAACAAATTGCTGATTGTCATGGGTTTTCCTACAAAAGTTTAATTAATTATATTTCAACGAAAGGAAAACATTTTAAACCATATTTTGCAAAACAATCCTAAGTACCAAATATGTTTAAAAGGTTCTTTTAAGAGGAATTCATAAACCCGCTCAATCTTTCTAGGATTAGTAGTGTATATAAGCAGTTTTGAATTCAGTGTCCCTTCCTTAAGAAACATAAGAAAATACGTTACTTTGGAAGAGGGCAAGATGGCGGCCGCGTGGAAGGCCGTGTGAGTGTGCGCTCCTCACCTCCGCAGAGGACGCCAGGGAAACCCGCTTACCCGTTTATCTTAACTGCGGGCTGAATGTCGACGGAATCGGTGCTGTTCCAAATCATCTGGCTACGGAGAATCCCAGCGTGGCGCGACTCGATGGAGGATTAGCCTTTGACAGCTTTCTCTGTTTGATTCCTCCGTGGAAGCAGGGAACGTGGGGCAGGCACTCCAGCCCTTTCAGCTCGGCGGCGGCTGTGGAGCCTGACGGCCTCGAGGGGCGGGAGATTGAAAACCGCTGAGAGAGCGTCTTGAGACGTAGGAGACGGTTGCCGGCTGTTTTTTTTCGGGAAGGAAAAAGAACTCTGCAGTGATACTTTGTTGCGGGACATTTGGTGGATATTTTGACAGTGCATTGCTAGCGCAGAGCATCGGTATAATTATGGCCCCAAAGGGTAGAGGCACGAAAAAAACCGGCACTAACGTTAACGCCGCCAATGCTGTGAACCTTATATCGAATCTATCAAGTACGGCTCAAGCTTTGAATCCCCCTGACCTCACAACTGGTATATCTGGGGATAGCACTGGATTCGTAACTGGAACTGCAGCGCCTACTAAGGCTAGTCAAGGTGAGCCAAGCACAATTTTAAATGCAAATGGGAGTGGAAAAGGCTCTAAAACTCCTGGTGTACCTTCAATTTTTTTGAAGAAAGGTGCAGCTGCTAGCGCAAAATCCGCTACTGTGATAACATCAAATGGCAACGCTGGTAATAGTGGGTTTAAGGACGGCCTGGCTCCCCCTGAGCGCACCATTAATGCAGAGGCTGAAGTGAATCATCGAGTAGTAAATGAGGATTGGGCTGATTTGGCTGATTCGGAGTCTGCAATTTCAGAGGGCAAGTTTTATTCTATGCCAGATCTCTCAGTTGTTTCAGAGGAAGACTCTAATCAATCAGTGACACTTATATAGCGCGCTACCTACCCGTAGGGTCTCAAGGCGCTGTTTGTCAGGTGATTGGGGAGGTGAGGAGGCACTTACAGTGGAAGATGAAGATGAAGAAATGGACACATAGCAGTCACCTATTCAGGTTAAGGGCTTGGTTGATTACCAAGATACTGTCAGACGGAATTTGACGCAGAGAGCCTAACACAAGCGATGACTCCCCTTGTACAACCCGCCTGGTAAGGCGAGGAAATTGAACAGCAAGAGCAAGAGCAAGGCCAGAATCAAGGTTTAACTGAGGAAGAAGGTTTAACTGAGGAAGAAGCTAATGGGGTCACCCTGGATATCTATACTACTATTATAAAGAGAGAACTGTGAACCTTTGAGGCGGGTAAACTCTGGAAGTACAGCACCAATCATAACACCCAATACACCATTGGAAAGGGGAGTGAATGCAGATGGACATAGGCTACACATCTGGGCACCATATACATTAGAAACGTAAAACAACATAGGGGGTAAAGTAGTCCCTTCTGGGCGTTCTAAACGACAGTGGCTGTGTTGGTGGGCGTGGTGTGGGCGTCATTGGGGGGCCTGGAGTGTGCACTCTTATTGACCTCAAACTACACTACAGGGGGTGGAAGCGCCGCACGTTAAACAGAGTGCTGGCAATTACAAACTAAACACACCATCGCATCATGAACCAAATTCGAAGTACAAACGCAAGTTCGCCCACAACTTTCATCAACAAGTGGGCGTGGCGTGGCCATCACTGGGGGGCATGGCGTGTGCTGTCATCGACGTCAAACTACACTACTGCAGTGGTTGGAAGCGCCGCACGTTAAACAGAGTGTTGCCAATCGTATCAATCCTTTCACATTCACAGGGGGCCCCATTGGATGCCTAATGAAGGTGGCCGTACGTGTCAATGTGCGCGAAAAAGGATTACAATTCCAAGCGCCGCACGTTAAACACAGTGCCCACAATTACAAACGAAGACGGATTACAAATGCAGACGCGACCTCATTGCATGCCTTAACGTACACAAACGGGCGGCAATAGCGGGAAGTTTGTAGACTAGATGAGGGACGTCTGAGGTGAGTGTACTCGAGTGATGGTGTGAGGATGAGGTGACTGGGCTCAGGAGGTTTGATAATAAAAATATTTACCAAGTAAGTAGGTTAATCAAGTGACCCCCAACTCTTAAAATAAGGGCTCGTGGGGGATCATGCCGACACAGTTTGTTTCCAGGTTTTGATTACATCCCAGGCACAATATATAATGAGTAGGAACAGAAATCTGTAATTGTACAACGCAGAACAAAAAAAATTAGCATTTTTTTTGTTAACTGATATGAGAATCGGTATCGGGAAGGAATATATTCCCACCCCAATATATGGAATAAGAAAACACCACGTGCACTGCACAAAGGCCTTTGGCTAGCGTCCACCCGCCTGAGCCTGTGACGCTTCACTCTGCCCTGTCTCCAGTGTAACGAAGGGTGCTCACTCCAAGGACCAAACATTGCTGCATTCGAACAATAAAAGGTCGACACTCGGTCTGAAGCATTTAAAACAATTTAGGATAACCAAGAAGAGGGGCAAAAGTACTAGGTCTTGAAATGCAGTTTACAGATGGATTTAAAGAAGCACAAAGCAACAAACGAGAACATTAGAGGAAGGCACATTCCAGCTCCCACAAGAGGATCTATCCATTCTACATACAAACAGTTGGAGGCAATACCTACTTGATACAATGCGGTAAACACACATTTGCGAATAATTAAAGTGTTTTCATGGTGTGTTCACTCTACTCTTCTTCCAGTGAAGTGACCTTCATCTTGACCGAAATCGAAAGAATGCGAGGCTGAGTTGGCTTTATTGTATCCCAGCTCATGCCTACAACCTGCTGAACTTTACTTATAGGAAGAACTGCTGTCGTACATCCGATAAAAAGAAATCTTATAGAGGGCGATGAACTGATCAGGCAAATTCTCTGGCAAGGACACACGAATACTTGACCTTGAGACTGCCACCAGTACACTGACTGTTCCCTGAGCCTCTAGCTCGACACCAGAACAATTGGGCTCTGTTACCCCTTAAGTAGAAAAAAACCAGGGGAGAATATGGAATTTTGGCATTTTGTCAGAATTAGGATTTAGCAATGAAATTCGAGGCAGTGATAAATCCCTGATAACAGTGCCATATTAGATGTCTTTCCCCGCACAGGTCTTGTGGTTACTTACATGTTAACTACAGATAGTGGCTCCTAGAATAATGTATCCAAACAGGGCCCAACAATCCATGTTGTAAATACTGTGAAAACACTGCCCTTTGCGTCATAATTTAACAATGTCACGAAGAGTTGTCAAATATGCATTGATTTGTTTATATTTAGGTGCAATTAAAAATCTTTTGCAACCTTCCAGAAGGCGGTACTGACTGATGAAACTACTTTAGCACAACAGTAGTGTCTCATGAAAATTAGTCACCACCGCCTTCCTCATATCTCATCATCAAAAATGAAACTGACTTCATGTACTGCAGACAAGTGCTCACCGACGCATTTGCCAAAGAAGCTTGAAGAACCAGTTACCAGATGTGTTGTTCTGCAAATTAAGTTCACAAAATACTTATTCGTAGTGGGTCGCAGTTTTTGCTAGCCAAATAGTGTGTGAGGTAGGTCGCAAATTGAGACCCACTGCGAATGGTTAGTCACAGGCATGGTGGCCTGCTGGAGTCAGCTTTTAAATAAAGCTATATTTTTTTGTAAATACAGCCAGTTTTTCTGAAATGTAAACGGGATGCAGTAAGTACGTTTATTTGTTAGTTAATTAAAACCATAGTAATCTATACTACTATTATAAAGAGAGAACTGGGAACCTTTGAAGCGGGTAAACTCGGGAACCACAGCGCCAATCCAAACACCCAATACATTATTGTAATTGTCAGTGTTTGCAGAGTGACATAGGCTATACACCACCCAAAAATATACGTTCTTTAAAAAATATAAGTTAAAAAAAAAGTAGGCCCTTGGAAGTAGCGCCGGCCGTGTGCGCTAACGAAGTGCGTGCTGACATCATCAGAAGTGCCGAGAGGAGCTGCGGACAGGAGCGCGAGGAGGAGCGGCAGGCAGGAGCGCGGGGAGGAGCGGCAGACAGGAGCGCAGATAAGTGGTGAAGTTTGCAGAGGCTGAGGAGCGGCGGTGCCCGCGGTGGGCTTGCAGCGTGAAGCGGACAGGAGCGGTGAAGTTTGAGGCTGAGGAGCGGTGGTGCCCGCGGTGGGCTGACGTAGGTGACTGTGGGGTTGTAGAGTGGAGTGGGCAGGAGCGCGGGGAGGAGCAGGCAAGTTTGAGAGCCTGATTGCTCCCGGACAACGTCGGGACGGGCTGGGGAAGTTTGAGAGCCTGATTGCTCCCAGACAACGTCGGGACGGGCTGCTAGTAATTTATAAAAGTATTATGGCACATAGGGCAGAGACCAAAGCTGAAAGTAACTGTACTCAGGGAGCAGTCCGGAAACTTCAAAATACCATGCGCTGAATGGCCAAATCTTTCAACGTGCTTACTTCGCGAGTTACAGAAACGGAGGAGCGAAATCTTTAATGCCGAAGATTCACTGACAAAACAACAAGCGGCTATAGAAACTTTACAGGCGACACGAACAGATGTGGAATGGAAATTGACGGACTTAGAAAATCGCGCAAGACGCAATAATATGCGAGTTTTAGGCATACCCGAAATGAAAGAAGGGAAAGATGCTCGTAAATTCATTATTGAGACTTTCACAGAAGCCTTCCCCGAGTTAAGCGACTGACAATGGGAGAATGAGGTTGTCAGGGCATACTGATTCCCGTTTACTCAGCGCAAATCTCATGGAGCCCTTAACTCAGCAGCGGGACCTAAGGCACAGCCATGTGCGGTACTGATATACTTAAATAATTTTATTTTGAGAGAAGTGCTGTATGATCTAGCTTGATCGGATAAGCGCCGCACAGGCAGTGGGTTCGAATTCTTTTTTTTCCTCCCGGATTTTTGTCCTACAACTGTGACACTAAGATGGCAATTTCGACAGCTGTTCTCGCCATTCCAAGCCAAGGGAGCACAAGTATTCCTCCTAAATCCAGCAAAGCTCAAGGTGATCTACAGGGGGCAATCTAAATTTTTTACATCGGAGCCCCAGGCACAAGCGTATCTGAAGACTTTAGACACAAGCACTGGAGCACCTTAACCACATGGCTGCTGGGCGTTTTCCCCCCAGTGCTGGAAAATGCCATTTTAGTGGCACTATGACGAGCTCAGCTCGTCATCAGCACACGACACCCGTGGGTGATGACGAGCTGAGCTCGTCATCAGCATCGAAAGGGTTAACCTGAGTTTGATAACGAAGAATTTGGCAATTCAACTCACAGGGTGGCAGTTTGGTATCACAAAGAAATCTGTCGACTTCAACTCGCATTAGTAGCATTAAATAAGACTGCTACTTGACTTTAGTATGGTTTTTTGGGACACTTATAGCTAGAAATATGTAGGTTTGGGTTTTTGATTAAAAGTTTTGAATGGTATAGAGTTGTTTTTTCTCTACCTAACAATTATAGGCAATTTTGATTAACTGATAGTCTCGGTTGGTTAGAGATAAACTGCCTTTTTTTCTTCTTAGTGTCTTATATCTGTAGTAAAAATAGCGGGGAAAAAGTATTAAAAGGGTGGCAGCCTGGCTGGCTTCCTGTGGAGGTGGAACCCGCACACCCGCATCACCAAGGACTATGTCCTTTTGCCCTATAGTGGGTGGTAGGGGAGGGAAGGGTGGAAGGGAGGAGGGGGGCGGTTGGGGGCAACCTGGGGGGGGGGGTTAAATATAAAAAGAGATCACAAGTGCATTTTTTCCTTTATTTTGTATGTGTGGTATGCAGGGCAGTGGTGGAATGGCAGTTTGGTTATTTTGAGATTATGGAATGGCAGCTAGAATGTTGAGATTAGGTACACTGATCGTCAGGGGTCTTAATGCTATTAATAAAAGGCAACGGGTGGCTAGGGAACTACAGTGGTTTAGCTGCAATATCATCTGTCTCCAAGAGACGCATGTAGCATGGTCTAACATGAAATTTCTGACCGAGTTTGGGTATAATGTTTTAGTATGCACTAAGCAAACTTCTACGATCCGAGGGGTCGCCATGTTCGCTAGAAAACATGTTTCTTGCTCTGGGCGGGTCCTAGAGGATACCGGTGATGGATGGGCTATTACAGAATGTATCATTGGCATTTTTAAATGTATGGTGTGCTCCATTCATGGATCCAATTTTGATGAGCCAGCTGTTCTAGAATATCTTAATGCTGAATTAGCAACCTGGCCTACCCCAGTAATAGTGTGTGGGGATTTAAATATCAATCTCCAATTAGACTCATTAGGTAATGAGAAATATATATATATATGTAGGTAGGAAACCTAAAGTATATTTAGCATTACAAGCACTTCTTACCTCACATGGATTGACTGATGCCTGGTCTTATCTTAGGGGGGGTAACCATGGCTATACTTTCTTCTCGGCACCTCACCAGAAACTGGTGCGCTTGGATTATTTTTTACTACCACAAAGCTTACTCCATGGCGCACAAATGCAAGTATACCCTCGAGTTACATCTGATTATGGCCCTGTAGTCCTTTCCATTCAGATAAGCTGCCCTCTTAATAAGCCCGGGGAATTTACCTTTGACCGCAAGTTGCTGTTAGATATAACATTTCAAGAGCATATGAGCGAATGGGTTGCAGAGTTCTTCAATTATAATAGAGGGAGTACTGAGAGGGGGATAGTGTGGGATTCGTTCAAAGCGGCTTTTAGAGGGGAGGTCCTTAGTTTCGGGCTGTATGCGCAAAAACAACTACGTGCCAAACTCCAGGAGCTTTACAATGATCTAGGAAAGGTCGAGGAGCGCTTGGTCCAGGATATAAGCTTAAGTAGAGATATCCAAGATACTACAGCAGAGGTAGCCCGATGTAAGGCAAAGGTGAACTATCATCGGAATAAGGAGGCGGCAAAAACTTATGCCACTAAGCGTCAGTTTTTATATGAGTATGGGGAGGCAAGTGGCAGGTGCCTGGCCCAGAGAATGAGAACTAGGGAAGTCGCACAGCGAATCAAATGTATTAAAGATGTAGACGGGCAAACGGTAGACACTAAGATGGAAATTGTGGAAGTCTTCAGGCAATTCTCCACTCGTTTATATGCTAGAGAAGACTATGACAGTAGTAAAGCTAATGCTCTATTAGGACAATTCTGTGGGCAAAACTTAGATAGCAAAACTGCAGCTAATTTAGCGGCTCCAACAGAGATGTTTGAACTTGAAGCAGCAATTAAGGCACTGCCAGCAGGTAAGGCAGCTGGCCCCGACAAGCTTCCGTTGGAGGTTTATAAATCTTTCTTTCAAGTTTTGAAACACGATATGTTAGCCACATTCAGGATGGCACAGACTGGGAGGTACCCTAAAACGTGGGATGAGGCCAATATTGTGGTTTTTAGAAAAAAGGGGAAACCTGAAGATCAATCAGCTTCATACCGGCCTATCTCATTGCTGAACACTGATGGGAAAATGTATTCGAAAATATTGGCGACAAGACTCTCAGATGCGATATCCCCACTGGTCTCTGCATATCAGCATGGGTTTATTCCCAAGCGGGGCACAACTGATCACGTCAACCGGGTGATTGCTTTAATAGACTATGCAAACGGTCTGGGAATTCCTTTGAGCCATATATTGTTGGATGCTGAGAAGGCCTTCGACCAAGTGTCATGGGCCTTCTTATGGGATCTGATGAAGCATCGAGGGTTTGGGCCAAAATTTATAAAATCAATACAGACACTGTACCAACAACCCAGTGCACCAATCTATGTAATGGGGCTACAATCAGAATTGGTTTCAATACAAAGGGGTACAAGGCAAGGATGCCCGTGTTCCCCGTTGTTATTCGCCCTCTACATAGATCCGCTCTTAAAAATGATAGAGAACAGCCCTCGGATCCACCAGTCAGGATTCAACATCAACAATATCGGGTCCTAGCGTATGCTGCTGATATTGCCGTGATTTCTTCAAGGCCTGCCCTGGCAATGCCTGAGATTGAACATTTATTAGCGGTATATGGCTCGGTATCCGGATATAAATTAAACACTGCTAAGACCCAGATGGTATGTGTTAATATCAAGACCTTTCATGATATCCGGGTCCCAGCAAAAGTCACATATTTAGGGAACAGATCAATGCATCGGCTTTAACTACGGTAAAATCTAACTGGCAGAAGCTGCTTAGCGAGATTCGTAAGCAACTGGATCAATTTGAATGTCTACATTTGACGCTTGTAGGCAGGTGCAATACATTAAAAATGATCGTATTACCCAAGATTTTATATTTTTATCGTTGCGTACCATTAGAGATCCCCCTTGTATACATTGCACAGTTGCAAGCGATTTGTATGAAATTTGTAGGGGCTCGAGGAAAGGAGCGGCACGCTAAAAAGTATATGGTATTTCCAAGGACTGTCGGGGGTTGGGCGGTACCCGACTTCCTTTTATACTATTATGCTTGTATGCTTTTGCGTATGAATATCTTGCTCACAGGGATAGGACCTTTGGAGCCAGCATTACAACCATCGATATATGGTCTGTTATTGGGGGCTGAAGTCAGGAATCGTCTTTTTCTCAGTACGGATTGGAACTACTACAAACGCACCAGATTCAAGGTGGTAGTGGCTGCCTATAAAGTCTGGAATGCAATAAAAAACTACTATAAAATCGAAAAGATTTCTATATATACTCCACTGACTGCCCCGAGTTTACATCCCAGTATTTGCTGGGACAGCATAGTGGCGAGTTGGCGTATAAGAGGGTTAATTACAGTAGGGGATCTATACACAGGGGATGGTTTAAAGTCATTCAGTCAGTTGAAACAACAATATCAACTCCCAACTGCACATTTTTAGGGCTCGCCTTTCCTATTCCGTAGGAATAGGAAAAAGAGCCCTAATGCAGCTAAACCACTACTTAAGGCCAAGGGCTCTCCCCAAAAGCGGATTTTTGGAAGTGCACGCCTCGTGCACGAGCTTGCCTGAGCCTTCTGCCTATCAGCCTGCCAGTTCTCCTCCCCGAATGATTCACTTCACTTATTCACAGCCGCAGGCCGTGACTCTGGCTCTGCAAAGGCTCTGCTCCCCGCCCCCCGCCTGCACTTCACGGCCGCCAGGCCGTGCCCCTGTTGCTTCATCTGCTTGCCTTCTGTCCCTTAATCTCCCCGTGACTCCCCCCACACCTCTTCCACTCCACTGCTTCAGGCCCCCACCATTTGCACAGGACATTGCTTGTATTTTTTATTATTTCAATTCGCAGCCACTGCTTCTTTCTTTATACCTCTCCCCTGTATCCCGGTTTATTTCTTTTTACTAATGTTTTAATTATTGTTTGGTTAATTCCTCTCTCTCACAACTCCCGTTTTTTTTTATTATTTGATTTTGCAGCCACTGCTCGTTTCTGTATACCTTTCCCTGTATTCCGGTTTATTTCTTTTCGCTAATGTTTTAATTATTGTTTTCTTAATTGTTTTGGCTCCCCGGCATGCCTCATTCTCTGGCACCTCTTCCAGTCTCGATGGGGGTTGTGTCTCCTACTCTCGCCGCCCCTTCAGACTTCCTGGTGTTCTCACGTTTTTTGCCCGACGAAGCTGCTCCGTCTGTCTTCTCTTAACGGCAGCTTGTGATCCCGGTCCTCCGTCCTTGGTTCTCCATCTGTCGTGCTGCTTCTGCCTCCACCTTCCTGCACCCTTCTCCCAGCTCGGCTTCCTCCCTATAAACGGGCCTAGCCTCATCACAGTGCGGGTCCCGTTCCACCACTAGAACTCTGTTCAGCGTTTTACTCGGGCTGATAGTCTCAGCCATGAAGGGTTTTGCGGGCGCCTTCCTGCCCCTTGACCACACCCGCACACATAATTGAGACTCTGTTGATAGAGGGGTCCAAACCACATTAGCACATTTGGGATCCTTTTTGCACAACGGGTCGATGACTTAATTGTGAACTCTGCCCTTGTGTGTTGCACCGTTTTGTGTGTTAATGGCCTCATGAGCAGTAACAGTGCTTGAAATGTAAAAACGGAAGTATATGTTCCTGCCAGGGTACCTGTTTGCTTGTCAAAAGTGCAGGTACTCCAAAATTAAAAGTACCGCAGCCCTGCTGACAAGTGCTGATATTCTACATCTCAAAATCAGCAAGCGCGTGTTCTCAGTGCCCTTCCTTTTTAAAAAAAAATTATTTATTTTTTATGCAGCTTTATTTAGCGCCTGGTTACAATAAACAAGGTAAGCTTTTAATTTTTTTTTTAAGGCACAGAAGATATTTGACGTATTTGCCCAGGATCACAGGATGTTGAGTCGCCCTGGTTCCCCAGTTCCACACTCTGGAAGTTAGGCCACATCTTCACGTGCAATCCAGCAGTGCATGACAATAAGTGAGCAGAGCTAGTATTCATTGAACCCCCTTATTTTAGGATCAGCTGATCTTATAGTAGCGAGCAGTGGCGGCATGATATAAACCTGATTTGATCCTAGAGATTGCTAGCGTGTTGTATTCTGAAATAGCTTATTTTAAATGGTGTACTGTGACTAGCCGCGCAATATTCCAAATTTGCTGTGAATATGACACTGTTACGAAATACTGACGATCAACAACAGATAGGTGCAGGAACGAGATTCGCCCTGGCAGGTCCGGTTATGGAGGTTTGCGCCCGTTGGATGCCTTTGTCTGTATGCAGGGCCCTGAAATCGGCAGTAGAGGCTTAGCTGTTGCATATATTGTGAGTACAAGAGTGCACGTATGGTGCACATGGTTTGAGAACAGAGTGGCTGATTATTATCGTACTGCAGCAGAATGGACATAACCCTAATTGACCTTCAAGTCTTTAATAGAATTACTTGGAAAAAGCTCGTGAGATTTGCGACAACAAACAGCAAGCGACTCTTGGCTTGTTACAGACTCCCTACCACGGGCAGTGCTGACAATAAGTGTTCACTTTGCACCCAAAAGGATGAGCTGCTAACATGACTAGTATTGATTTTTCCCGGTATCCAAACACTTCTCCTCTCCGTCAAACTCATTATTCTCCACTAGATACTATAAATCTGTAGACCTGACTTTATACAACTCATCGGACAGCAGAGGGGTTAATGCTGAATAAAGTTTATCTGCTGGGTTGACATGTTCACACTTAGGATAAAAATGTCCAGATGGTCTCAACTGATATAACTTTGCTCCTCCTGCTTGTTTTAAATACTTACAAATTTGTGAGTATTTAATGAAAACTACTATAAGCATGGTATCTAACCCTCTTATAGAGGCCAGCAAGAAAGGTGCTCGGATCGGGGTACTTTATAATTTAATGCTAGAGGCAATTCCCAATGATTTAGAAGCACAAGTGACCAAATGGGAGAATAGGTTAGGATGTCAAGGAGTACCGCTTGAAAAGTCAATTGAACTCGCTGGAAGAATAGTTATGTCTGCTAACCTTATAACCCAACATTATAAAACCCTCTTTTAGATGTACCGTACTCCAGATAAAATTTCAAAGTGGGGCGGGGACCCAGAAAGAAAATGCTTCAGATGTAGCGCCCAACAGGCGGATGTAAAGCATATTTTTGCCAGTTGTGTAAAATTAGGGGAACTGTTTAGGCATGTAAATAAGTTTATATCTGAGATTTTGAGCCCCCCTTTTCAGCTCTCAATAATGCTGATTTTGTTGGGTATAGATATAGAGCCTGATCAAGTAGAGGCTAGCGATAATGCCGGCTATCTGATTTTTGTTGCCACAGCGGTCCTAAGACTCTGTATTGCCTCATGTTGGTTACAACGTGAACCTCCTTCATTTGAAGCATGGCAAACTCGGTTTCTATTCACTTCTAATATGGAATATAATTTGTACGCCACGAAGGGAAGGAGGAAAAAGGCATTGGGGCAGCAAATATGGGGCCCGGTTAGAGCATATATGGATGCAGAAGATTGATTAATCCTGACTGACTATGTACCACTTGTAAAACCTATAATTGATTTCTCGCAGGATTGTTATGAAATACTGTAATATGTAGTTCAATATATAATATATGAAACAGCGGATATAACTTAATTTAATTCTGTTTAGGATTCAGGCTTGATATGTCTGTACCTTCATATCTCTTTTTATTTTTTCTGTTTTGTTTTTGGGAAAATTATGCCTAGTACACTGTTCTTTGCAAAAAACACAGTTGATGGACAGAATGCAGAACAATGCCTTACATTCACCCCAGCACAAGGATCTGGGCCTAAATCCATCATTTGTTTTTTGCTCTCCACACCACCCTAGGTCAGACAATGGCTATATGCAAATCAGCCTTGACCCTGTGCCTCATGGGAACAGTCCAGCCCGAATTACCAAGCCAAGTCTTTCCTAGACCGGAATAAAGCTTCCAAGGACCGGTTTCTGGCTGTCAGCTTTCTTCAGCCTGGATAGCTTGACTCCAGTGATGTGGAGAGCCTGGGACTCACGTCTGAGCATACCCAGCCCACTCGGGGTGAAAATTGCAAAAAATACAGTTGATGGACAGAATGCAGAACAATGTCTTACATTCACCCAAGTACAAAGATCTGGGCCTAAATCCATCATTTTTTTGCACTCCACATTACCCTAGGTCAGACAATGGCTATATGCAAATCAGCCTTGACCCTGTGCCTCATGGGAACAGTTCAGCCCGAACTACCAAGCCATGTCTTTCCCAGACCGGAATCAAGCATCAAAGGACCGGTTTCTGGGTATCAGCCTTCTTCAGCCTGGATAGCTTGACTCCAGTGATGTGGAGAGCCTGGGACTCACGTCTGAGCATACCCAGCCCACTCGGGGTGAAAAATTGCAAAAAACACAGTTGATGGACAGAATGCAGAACAATGTCTTACATTCACCCCAGTACAAAGATCTGGGCCTAAATCCATCATTTGTTTTGCACTCCAAACCACCCTAGGTCAGACAATGGCTATATGCAAATCAGCCTTGACCCTGTGCCTCATGGGAACAGTCCAGCCCGAACTACCAAGGCATGTCTTTCCTAGACCGGAATCAAGCATCCAAGGACCGGTTTCTGGCTATCAGCCTTCTTCAGCCTGGATAGCTTGACTCCAGTGATGTGGAGAGCCTGGGACTCACGTCTGAGCATACCCAGCCCACTCGGGGTGAAAATTGCAAAAAACACAGTTGATGGACAGAATGCAGAACAATGTCTTACATTCACCCCAGTACAAAGATCTGGGCCTAAATCCATCATTTTTTTGCACTCCACACCACCCTAGGTCAGACAATGGCTATATGCAAATCAGCCTTGACCCTGTGCCTCATGGGAACAGTTCAGCCCGAACGACCAAGCCATGTCTTTCCCAGACCGGAATCAAGCATCAAAGGACCGGTTTCTGGGTATCAGCCTTCTTCAGCCTGGATAGCTTGACTCCAGTGATGTGGAGAGCCTGGGACTCACGTCTGAGCATACCCAGCCCACTCGGGGTGAAAAATTGCAAAAAACACAGTTGATGGACAGAATGCAGAACAATGTCTTACATTCACCCCAGTACAAAGATCTGGGCCTAAATCCATCATTTTTTTTTGCACTCCAAACCACCCTAGGTCAGACAATGGCTATATGCAAATCAGCCTTGACCCTGTGCCTCATGGGAACAGTCCAGCCCGAATTACCAAGCCAAGTCTTTCCTAGACCGGAATAAAGCTTCCAAGGACCGGTTTCTGGCTGTCAGCCTTCTTCGGCCTGGATAGCTTGACTCCAGTGATGTGGAGAGCCTGGGACTCACGTCTGAGCATACCCAGCCCACTCTGGGTGAAAATTGCAAAAAACACAGTTGATGGACAGAATGCAGAACAATGTCTTACATTCACCCCAGTACAAAGATCTGGGCCTAAATCCATCATTTTTTTGCACTCCACACCACCCTAGGTCAGACAATGGCTATATGCAAATCAGCCTTGACCCTGTGCCTCATGGGAACAGTCCAGCCCGAACTACCAAGCCATTTCTTTCCCAGACCGGAATCAAGCATCAAAGGACCGGTTTCTGGGCATCAGCCTTCTTCAGTCTGGATAGCTTGACTCCAGTGATTTGGAGAGCCTGGGACTCACGTCTGAGCATACCCAGCCCACTCGGGGTGAAAAATTGCAAAAGACACAGTTGATGGACAGAATGCAGAACAATGTCTTACATTCACCCCAGTACAAAGATCTGGGCCTAAAGCCATCATGTTTTTTGCACTCCCCACCACCCTAGGTCAGACAATGGCTATATGCAAATCAGCTTTGACCCTGTGCCTCATGGGAACAGTCCAGTCCGAACTACCAAGCCATGTCTTTCCCAGACCGGAATCAAGCATCCAAGGACCGGTTTCTGGCTATCAGCCTTCTTCTGCCTGGATAGCTTGACTCCAGTGATGTGGAGAGCCTGGGACTCACGTCTGAGCATACCCAGCCCACTCAGGGTGAAAATTGCAAAAAACACAGTTGATGGACAGAATGCAGAACAATGTCTTACATTCACCCCAGTAGAAAGATATGGGCCTAAATCCATCATTTTTGGTCCTGGGAAGCTTGTTTCCGGTCCAGGGAAGGCATGGCTTGGCAGTTCGGGCTGTACTGTTCCCATGAGGCACAGGGTCAGACTGATTTGCATATGGCCCTGTCTGAACTGGGGTGGCAGAGTGGGCTAAAGAACGGTGATGGATTAAACCCAGATCTGTTGACTGGGTGTGAGTGTTTGATTGATTTCTGAATCATTTTGTCTACCATAAGCGTGGAAGGGTATACTCAGATGTGAGTCCCTTGCTCATTGCACCATCAGGATTCAAGCAAGCCGGGCTGATGACGGCTGAAATGCCAGAAACCGGTCCCCGGAAGCTTGTTTCCTTCCCAGTATAAGAATTGGCTTGGTAGTTTGGTTTGCCCTGTTCCCATCATGCACTGGGACAGGAACAGACTAATTTGCATGTAGCCAGGTTCTGAGCTGGGATGGTGCAGTGAGCTAAAAAACGGTGATGGATCAAGCCCTGATCTTTGGACTGGGTAAGAGTGGTCTGCTTAATTCAGACACTCTGTTCATCACCACCCCCTTTTCTGAATCATTTTGTCCACCATAAGCGTGGAAGGGTATACTCAGATGTGAGTCCCTTGCTCATTGCACCATCAGGATTCAAGCAAGCCGGGCCGACGACGGCTGAAATGCCAGAAAACGGTCCCCGGAAGCTTGTTTCCTTCCCAGTATAAGAATTGGCTTGGTAGTTTGGTTTGCCCTGTTCCCATCATGCACTGGGACAGGAACAGACTAATTTGCATGTAGCCAGGTTCTGAGCTGGGATGGTGCAGTGAGCTAAAAAACGGTGATGGATCAAGCCCTGATCTTTGGACTGGGTAAGAGTGATCTGCTTAATTCAGACACTCTGTTCATCACCACCCCCTTTTCTGAATCGTACTGTTCCCATGAGGCACAGGGTCAGACTGATTTGCATATGGCCATGTCTGAACTGGGGTGGCAGAATGGGCTAAAGAACGGTGATGGATTAAACCCAGATCTGTTGACTCGGTGTGAGAGTTTGATTGGTTCAGATGCTCCGTCCATCACCACTCCCTTTTGTACCACTTTGTTTGCCATAAGTTGGCAGGGTATGCTCAGACGTGAGTCCCTTGCTCACTTTGCCACTGGATTCAAGCAAGCCGGGCTGAAGACGGCTGAAATGCCAGAAACCGGTCCTCTGAAGCTTGTTTCCGGTCCAGGGAAGGCATGGCTTGGCAGTTCGGGCTGGACTGTTCCCATGAGGCACAGGGTCAGACTGATTTGCATATGGCCATGTCTGAACTGGGGTGGCAGAGTGGGCTAAAGAATGGTGATGGATTAAACCCAGATCTGTTGACTGGGTGTGAGTGTTTGATTGGTTCAGATGCTCCGTCCATCACCACCCCCTTTTGTACCCCCCCTTTTGTACCACTTTGTTCGCCATAAGTTGGCAGGGTATGCTCAGACGTGAGTCCCTTGCTCACGTTGCCACTGGATTCAAGCAAGCCGGGCTGAAGATGGCTGAAATGTCAGGAACCGGTCCTCTGAAGCTTGTTTCCGGTCCAGGGAAGGCATGGCTTGGCAGTTCGGGCTGGACTGTTCCCATGAGGCACAGGGTCAGACTCATTTGCATATGGCCATGTCTGAACTTGGGACGGCCATACAGCCTTCACTTTAGTAATCTATCTCCATCATTTAAAAGAGACAAAACTTCAAACAATCAGGTTGCAGCACCCTTTAGAACCAAAGGGGCTTCTGTCTCAGATTTTCAGAGCACAAGTGTGAATATGTATTAGTACCAAAGAGAAGGTGAACCTCTCAGGGAAGGAAGGTGGGTCGCATGTGAATCTATTAAAAAAAAACAGCAATACCAGAGAACTACAGTTACAGGTAAGCAACTTATTTTCTTCTCCAGTATTGAATCTTTCATAGATGCACATGCCTGAATCAGATTAAACAGCAGGTATGAATGAACACTAGAATGTACTTGTAAGAAGATATCAATATACATCTATATGCAATGTGAAATATGCACAATAGATGAGCAGATGGCTGGATATCACTAACTACGATGACTCACCTTCACTGGAAGAGATGATGCAACACTTCCTGGCCCACTGCCGCCGCGCTGTGGACTGTGGAATCCAAGCCGCAGTGCTGCGTAAAGGTGTGTCCATTCTTCCAGGTCGCTGCTCTGCAAGTATCTTGGATAGACATACCGGCAAAGAACACTGTCAAAGTCGATATACTTATGGGAGAATGAGCTTGCACCTTAGTTTGTAACGGTGTGCCAGCTTTTTGATGACAAAACTGTATGGCGCTATTAATCCATCTTGCTATGCTTTTTTAGAGAGTGGATAACCTTCCTGGGAGCACTGTTTGCCACTAACAACTGTCTTGATTTGCGGAATTGCTTTGTCTCGTCAAGTTAAAACTTCAAACATCTCTTAACATCCCAGGAAGGTAATGTTATTTCTGCTACATTTTTTGGATCTGTAAAGACTGTCTTTAGGACTATCCGTTCATTTAAATGGAAGTCTGATGGAACCTTTGGAATGAATTTTGGGTTCGTTCACAGAATCACTCTATCGTTCTTGAACTGTGAAAAGGGTTCTTAAATAGTAAATGCTTGTATTTCACGTACACATCTTGCTGATGTCAGTGCCAGCAGGGGTGCTATTTTACCAGAAAGAAACCTAATTTCTGCTTCGTGTATAGGCTCAAATGGGCTCTTCATCAGTTGTGAGAGTCCTGTATCTAATTGCCAGAGAGAAGGAGAACGTTTCACTGGCGGGCAAACCCTACAGACCTTGAGGAAGTGTTGATGAGTCTGCTAGACCATAATGATGGTGATATCGATGATCTTATGAAGCAACGGAGGCATGAGTGAGACCCGTCTGTGCCAGATGGAGCAAGTACAGAAAAACTCTTCTGGTGTGGACGACACTGGGTGTGCACTTGACCGGAAGCACCAGATGCACAACCACTTCCATTTAAGACTAAGTCTTGTTTGTACTATTTGCTCTAGCTCTGGCCAAAATGTCTCTGCATTCTCTTGAGATGTTCAAGTGTGCAAACTCATTGAGCTCAGGGACCAGGCTGACAAGTTTAAGGATTCTGGGTCCGGTTAAAGCGCTTGGCCTTGGTTCATCTGCGGTAGATACGGAAGTGGTTGTAGTTGCATTGTTTGTCTCTCTGATAGGAGAAGTGCCTCTGTGAACCAGTGATAATGATAATGAAATTTATAAAGCGCACAACTACCAATAATGTTGTCTCGGCGCTTGGCCGTCTCGGAGCTATGGGTGCTTTCCTACAGGGTTCCTCCTTCATCTTTCTGAGAATCCTTGTGAGGAGACGAGTCGGAGGAAAAGTGCAGTCAAAGATTCCTGACCATTCTATTAAAATAAAACACATTCATTCACAAACTTGATTGTGGAGGCCAGCTTGCGCAGAATCGGCATTTCCAGTTTTGGGAGGTAGTACACGGGTCAAGATTTGGAATGTCCCATTGATGGAAAATTTCCTCTTGGACTTCCTAATTGTTCTCCGATTCATGGCAGGTGTTTTTCAATCTGCTTTGTGTGTTTGCTAGGACATTCTGTTTCCCAGGCACATGTTCCACTTTCATTATCATTATCTGGTGACTGATTGACCACCCTCATAGCTTCTTGGCTCTTGGGACAGTGCTTGTGATCTTGTGCCCCCTTCAGGTCCAAACTGGGAACCACAACCGGCCCTGGCAAAGTGCTCGCCCCCCTACCCACTCAGAGGGGGGGGGGGGGTTGGAGGTGCTGCCGAGCTCTTTGCTAGGGCCAGTTTTTGGCCGATTTTGGTACAGGGCCGATTTTGCAAAAACGGCCCCCAGGGGCCCAAAACCGACCCCCACCCTTGCGGCGCACCGGGGGATTGCCCGGTGCTCGCTATGGCCAGTCTGGGCCTGATCCCCTTGCTTGTTGAAATAGTGAATGGTCGTGGTGTTGTCTTCACAGATGTGCACTGCAGACCTTTTTTAAAAACAAGCATTTGCAATGCAATAGGTCTCGCATTAGGAAAGTTTGAGCTATTGGTATTGTAAATGACAAATTATTTATTTACTTGTTGGTTTTGAAAATAGCGAAATTAATAGCTTTGCTATTTACAATGCCAATAGTTTTAACTTTCGCAAATGTGAAACCTATAGCATTTGTAATGCAATATGTGTTGTATTTACGTGACTTAGATGTATTGATATTACAAATAAAAATGGCTTTTATTTTTGTAATACTTAACTAAACGTTATTGTAATTTATAATGGCAATAGCTTTTGTAAATGACTTTTCTGAAGATTATGTTCATTGTATTTTATTGTGACGAAAATCCAAGAACAGAAGTGAAATATTAACATTTTTTTGTGACATTTGTAATAAAGCTTGAAACATTGAGAGGACATATTTGAACCAGTTGTTGTTGAATAGTTGCACAGATTGATGCTGTGGTGGCGCAGAGTGATGTTGTGGTGGCGACGAGTGATGCTGTGGCGTTCAGTGATGCTGTGGTAGCGCATAGTGAGGTTGTGGTGCCCCTGAGTGATGCTGTGGTGGTGCTGAGTGATGCTATGGTGATGCGCTAGATAGAGGGAGGGTGATAGATAGAGGGAGGGCGATCGATAGAGGGAGGGCATTAGATAGATAGACAGATAGATAGAGTGATGGCGATAGATAGACAGATAACGTTATTTATGTTGCATTGAGTAGAGTGTAAGTATGAGGTGTGAAATTATATGGCACTGAGTGGTATTATGTGGAGTGTATTTACGTTGCATTGAGAAGAGTGTAGTTATGTGGCGTGTAATTATGTGGCACTGAGTGGTAATCTGGGGAGTGTATGTTGTATTCAGTAGAGTGTAATTTTGTGCAGTGTAATTATGTGGCACTGAGTGGTATTTGGAGTGTATGTTGCATTGAGTGCAGTGTTAGTATGTAGCATATAATTATGTGGCACTGTGTGGTATTATACGGAGTGTATTTATGTTGCATTGAGTAGAGTGTAATTATGTTGCATGTAGTTATGTGGCCTTGACTGGTATTATGAGGAGTGCATGTTGTATTTAGTAGAGTGTAATAGTGTGGCGTGTAATTATGTGGCACTGAGTGGTATTGTTCGGAGTGTATGTTGCATTGAGTGCAGTGTAATTATGTAGCATATAATTATGAGACACTGACTAATATTGTGTGGAGTGTGTGTTGCATTCAGTAGAGTGTAATTATGTAGTGTGTAATTATGTGGCACTGAGTGGTATTTGGAGTGTATGTGCATAGAGTGCAGTGTCATTATGTTGCATGTAACTATGTGACACTGAGTGATATTTGGAGTGTATGTTGCATTGAGTGCAGTGTAATTATGTGGTGTGTAATTATGTGGCACTGAGTGGTATTTGGAGTGTGTGTTGAATTGCATGCTATGTAATTATGTGGCATGTAATTATGTGGCACTGAGTGGTATTTGGAGTGTAGGTTGCATTGAGTGCAGTGAAATTATGTGGCGTGTAATTATGTGGCACTGAGTGGTATTTGGAGTGTATGTTGCATTGAATGCAGTGTAATTATGTGGCGTTTATTTATGTGACACTGAGTGGTATTTGGAATGTATGTTGCATTGATTGCAGTGTAATGATATGGCGTGTAATTATGTGGCACAGAGTGGTATTTGGAGTGTATGTGGCATTGAGTGCAGTGTAATTATGTGGTGTGTAATTATGTGGCACTGAGTGGAATTTGGAATGTATGTTGCATTGAGTGCTGTGTAATTATGTGGCGTGTAATTATGTGGCACTGAGTGGGATTTGGAGTGTATGTTTCATTGAGTGCAGTGTAATTATGTGGAGTGTAATTATGTGGTACTGAGTTGTATTTGGAGAGAATGTTGCATTGAGTGCAGTTTAATTATGTGGTGTGTAATTATGTGGCACTGAGTGGTATTGTGTGGAGTGTGTGTTGTATTCGGTAGAGTGAAATTGTGTGGCGTGGCTGGCTGGCTGGATGGATGATGGATGGATGAATGGACAGTGTAAGAGAGAGTTCATACAGTGACTGAGAGCTTGGGAAGGACAGAGGAAGAGAAAACGTGTAATAAAGAGGGACAGAAAAACAGAAGATGAGTTAGAAACAGAAGAAAGCGAGAGAGAACAGAGAGAGAGAGAGAGGGAATGCTGAAGAGGGACAGAGAGGGTGAACACATAAGATTGATTGATAGAGAATGAGGGGCAAAGAAAATGAGTGAAAAAGAAAGGATGAATGGAGAGAGGGGGAGATAACAAAGGCAAAGAATGAGAGAGACTTAGAAGGAAAAGAGGAGGAGTGAGAGAAAGAGAAAAATACTAGAGAATGGGAGAAACACAAGGCAAAGGGAGAGTATAATAGATCAGTCAGAGAACATCTTGTTAGGTCATAAAAGAAAGATTGTATAAGACAATGAAAAAGCGTAAAAGAGAGAGAGGGAAAGAGATAGGGGCATGGAGAGAAAGTAAAAGATATAACTGAAGAGATTTACATCCAAGTATCTGTCGGCCCTGAGACCCTTCCTTTGAAGGAAACAAGTTACACGTCCTCACCCACCCCCCCCTAAAACACGGGGAGACAGAGGTTTCCCGTGGAGTAGCCTTAGTGAGGTACTCCCCGAGTTTACTGAGAGGGAAGTGAAGCACGAGATTCACGAGGCTGGACATCAGCCCTGCTTTCATGAGTGCTTATGTTTTCACTCCTCTGTTTCCTGTTGCCACTGACCCATGTGCCCGATCCCAACCCCTGTCAAATTGCCTTCACATTCGAACATAGGCCAACTCTTAATACAAGGTTCATGATTAAAAAACTATTAATGTTAGGATGAGAAGTAAACAGTCGCAAATTGATCACTATGCATGGCTGACATTAGAGACACACAAACTTGAATACAAATTTATGTAGCCGCATATTTGCTCTCAACATATTACTTTTTTATCTATTCCTACATTCGAACAATTCTCCTTACCTATATGCAAAGAGCTGTGCGCGCCCTCTTTGGAGGTTTCAGATACCCTCCTATCGCCCGCCCCTTTCATTTGTGCTCCTTCGGGGATTCGGAAACGCTGCTTAACCTGGGTTTATACATGCAAGTCACACAGAAAAATCAATCATAAAGCAATAAAGAGGACTCCCGTTTTTCTCCCCTTGTAGGATCTTGTACAGCCTGACCACTTCTCACTCAGGCAATCCACTTTGCTTTGTAATGAAATTGCAGCTAGTTTTTATTTTCCATTTAATTGCATGATTCTCTTTTTTAACACGGTGTGGTGCAAGCTTCTGGCGCACACACACACAGAAGATGGTACAGCACATGTATCCTTCCGTCAAATACAGTAACAGGTGGTGTCCAGGGTAGAGGCAGGGATCAGAGATCTGAAGCCATCACAGGTATCTTCCAGATGTCTGTGTCCGCTATAACAAGCAGCCAGGCTCCGCTTCCTCCACACATTTTCTGTTGCTTTCTGATAAGGGCTAAGGGCACCACTATAGGCAAGCACTGGGAAGTTCTACACAATCTGTCTCCGGCTGCAACATGGGGACTTCGCTCCCATCTGACATAAATCTTTCCAGGGGTTATGAAGTGAGCTGAGACACGATGTTACCACTGAGTGATGCCCAAGAAAAAGAGCTGTTTAATCTAGCAAATGTAAAAGAAATATAGACACTGCGAAACCAACTGACTTCATTTCTGCTATAACTTTACATGTCTTCTTTGTTGAATATCACAGTTTCTCGCATATATTAGTTTTGAAATACAAACAGAAACAAGCGCAGGGTAGTCACAAGACTATATTTTATTGGCTTGGCCCGCATTTTTATGTTAAAAGCAGTAAAAAAAAAAATTCAATAACTTAATGAGCATTCGAAATCACCGCCGCAGCCCTGCTCCGTGTAAACCGGAAGTCAGGCACTTTTGGCCGAGACGGGGGCGGGGCCTGCAATCCAGCAGGAAGTTCCGCCCGCCGCCGCCGAGGAAGCAGTGAAGCCGTCCGACTCCTACCAGCGCTGCAGAGGAGACACGAAACACGCCGAAAGAGCCCGGTGAGTGGGAGGGGAGGGGGTCCAGGGCTAATGTGAAGGCCTGTGTGTATGCGTGTGTGCGTGCGTGTGTGTGTGTGCATGTGTGTGCGCATGCGTGACTGTGTGTGATTGAGAGAATGCGAGGCAGGGGATAGTGTGCCTGCGTGTGCATGCGCACGCCTGTGTGTGTGTGCGTGCATGCAGAGGGGTGGGGGCTGCCTGTGTCTGTGTGAGAGCCAGGGCTTGCACCGCGCATGCGCAGGTATCAGACGCGCGCTCCCGCGAGGAAAAACGCTCGTAACAGATTGGTGTCCTCATTCCCAACTCATTCCCCATACGGGCTACAAAAGGTCTGAAGCAGACACTCTCAATGCTCACGCATTGAGAGTAAGGTCTGCTCGACCTAATGAAGCAGACACTCTCAATGCTCACGCATTGAGAGTAAGGTCTGCTCGACCTAAAAAGGAGTGTTGAATATGGCCTATCTTAGGGGAATTTACCACCAAACCTTTCGCTTGTCCCTCCCAGTTTTTGACAACTATCTCCTTATGAACTTAGGAATTTGGGCACCTTCTCACTTTACTGAAGAGTTAGGGTTCATGCGCCTGCCTTGCCTGCAGTGGGCAGTGTGTGACCTGTAAACAGGTACACACCAAATACCTGGGACAGGTATGGCACTGACTAGTAGTGGGATGCAGCACTGAGTGTGCCACCCACCAGATAGTCTGTCATCCCTGGATTGGGCCAGCCAGTGGAGGCCTGTGGGGTGCCATTGAGCCCCTGCCTAGGTTGGAATCACTTACGCCTCAGGCAAACTTGATTGGGTTGTCCCATACCATGAGGGACTCCCACTCTCAGGGAAGCCCTGATGGGTGCGGGGAAAGGGTGGTAGGCTGAAGGCCAGATAGTGAGGAACCCCCCACCTGGGGCTTCTCCAGCCGTAGAGTTTGGCTCTTCCCTTGGGATATTCCTGGGGTGTTGCAGATTCTCGAGTGGCCTCAGTGCCCTGAGCATATTTTATTGTTATGACAAACTGGAAGTATGTGTGTCTTCCTTCACAGGCTAGGAAGGGGCACTGACACAGTGTTCAGAAACATGGGCCGGTCTTCCAAAGCAGACCTGATAGTGTGCACTTGTACTTTGTTGGTGTTAACTATGCGTCCAGCCTGCCATTACAGTGCGGGGGTGGTCACATTGGCCCTTATGCTGTTTTGAATACATGTCCAGCCTGCTGTGGCAGACTGGAGGATGTGCCCTGGCACCTATAGAATTGTGGATAGGAGGCCCATCTGCCATAGCAGGCTGGTGAGTGCATACATGCATCCTCAGTGTTCTGATACCTGCTGTAGCAGGCCTTTGTCTGCACGCTCGCACCCATGGTGCTAGTGGCAATGTGCCTGGCCCACCATCACAGGCCAGGTGTGCACAATCACACCTGTAAGGCTGTTGACTCAAGTCCTGCTGGCCCAGGTAGCGTGCTGTGCCATCACAGACCTGTGGGTGCACACTGAAATCTATTGTGATTAAACTCATGAGCCGCCTGCCAGGCAGGCCACTGTATGTGCGCACCAGCACCTATGGAGCCCATGATTGAGTGTATTAACCTCTGCCATCGCAGGTTAATACGTGAGCATGGACACATGTACTAATTGAACATGTGTCCAGTCTGCTGTTGCACCCCTGATGCTGGGGACTATCTGTCCAACCTGCCATTGCAGGTCAGTGTGTGCAATAACTCACATGCGAACAGGTAGAGAGGAATACCTGTGCGTGTTATCACTACCTGGGAGGCTTGCTCTTCCCATAGGTTAATATGGGGAAGTGGTTAACACAACTTCGGGATGCAATAGTGGATTGCATTGGAGTAGCCTCATTATGTTTCCTTTCAATGGATTCGCTTTGTCAAATCCTTTCCAGTGGTAAAGTTTTTTTGGGCATAACTCCCTTAGAAATGGCACTATTAGATTATGGACATTTCTATGCTCTAAGAGTCTCGTGCGCCATGGTGCCTAGCTCCAGTGGACCCAAGAGGTCAGGGAGCACATCTGTTCATTCTCCATGCAGCGGTCATAAACCATAGGCACCCCACAACAACTTCAGGCCTCTGCTATTTGAGGGCCAAATGGGATACATTGGAGAGAGGTCTTGACATTTAGCCTCCAGGGGCCGGATCATGGCCCCACTAATGATTAGGATCTGCTTTCCTCTTCCCCATGGAAGAGGGCCTACAATTTATTTAGGGGAGACATCTGTGGTTCAAAGGGAAACCCCTTGAACCACCCCTGAACTTCAAAGACACACAACAGTATATCTAATGGTGCCATTCTTCAGCAAATGGGGAGATATGCTTGTGGGGATCCTGGTCCGGAAAACCCGGGCTGTGTGGTGCACACTGCCAGGGGACTCTGTCTGCCCATGAAGGGGACCGTGCTCTCTCTGAAAGTGGCTTTCCTTGGCCACAGGCCTGCTGAAGTGTAGTGCCCTGAAGTGTGCTCTCCAAGGATCCGACGGTGGGACTCCTGTTCTCCCAGAGATATCAAACACCTCCCACAAGGGACCCCCAACATCTACCTGTGACATTTGGAGAGCTGTGTTTTCAAAGAAGGGAGACAGTGAGAGGGCGAGTTTTCCACTCACAGAGAGAGTGGTAGGTCCAGCTAGGTGTTCGCCCAAAATGGTATGAAAGACAAGAAGTATCAGGCTGTTCCTATTAGGAGGGGGGGTTTGGTGTTGGTGACACCCGTGCGTAGTGGTGGAACACGTGGGTATCCAATTTGTTGGATATAATGGCCTCACACACCATTGCAGGTGTCATGCTTCATCATCGGCAATGCTCCTCGTTGGGTCGGCGGTGCAATACCCAACGGGCAACACCTTAAAGAGGGGCTCTTTGGCGGAGATCTTTTGCCAACTGCCGTATGGGTGAAGTGTGGGTGAGGGGCCAGTGCTATGTAGACGTTAATGGGGGTTAAAATTGGGGTAAAGGGTACCAGGATCAGGTTTATTCTAGCGGTCCCTTACTCCAAGTTAAAATAGAGTGTAGAATAGACTCGGAGGGAAATAATGCTCCCTGGTGCGAGTCTAGACTAGTGAATACATTAATAGGTCGACATGTTTCGCACTGGATGCCTACTGACAAGCGATTCTTCAGGACCGTGTATAAATAAATAGTATGTGCTATTTCAAACTGTCTACAGAGAGCCTTTACTTTGCTACAGAACAGTATTCCAATGTCTGTAAAGGGTCAAAAGTACCTGTGTTGTGCTGTAATTGCCTATCAGAGTAGATGTGAGCTACAACAACAGCACCCGGCAGGTCGAGTTCTGGGTTCAACCTCTTAATTTTCAGGTTTGAAAGTCCTGTGTCTCCTCATGTAGACCTACCCCTCTCTGCCGGGTCCGGGAAGGCCTGCTGAAGTGTAGTGCCCTGAAGTGTGCTCTCCAAGGATCCGACTGTGGGCCTCCTCTTCTCCCACAGATATCAAACACCGCCCACGAGGGAGCCCCAACATCTACCTGTGACATTTGGAGAGCTGTGCCTTCATCCGCTAATGAATCCCAACTGGTAGCGCGGTGTGAGCATGGAACGAAGACTTGTGTCAGGCGACTGGATTGTCTAGTGCGGAACAGCAGAAATCTTGCCCATTTCTAAAACATGTGGTTCCTGCACTGCAGGTACCCTGACACTCATAAGCGCATAGTTGGAGGTGAGCAGATCCACCGGTTGCCAGACCTCGCGTGGCCAATTTCGTCGATCGTGCCGCATCTCTCTCATGCAACACACCGACTGCATACACATGTCGTGTGGTGTCCGATTCACAGGGTGCGACCCTATGAGGTGGGGTGTATTCATAGTAGTTCCCCATTCTACATCATGTGGATCTGCTGAACTTGCACCCTTGTGTGTGTGTGACTGGACTGGTCTGGTGCAACCTGTATCATTGTGCATCAGTCATCGGCTGTTGCCTTTTGACTCTCAGTGTAGCATACCAACTGCCCTCTCCACACGAGGCCCCTCCCGAAGACATCTTGGTGCCAGGTAATACTGAGAGGCTGATTGACTGGGTTGAAGGAACGCTTCCTAGACCATCGCATGCGGGTCCACAGACTGCGTGACTCCACTGGGCTTTGAGACCCATGTGTGAACTTCCCGAGTGGTTGCTAAACTTCCTTTGTTTAAGTCTACCTCCTACTTAAAGGTTGCTACATATCTCCACCAGCTTCCAGAGGACCCAGACTAAGTGTGACTTTGTCCATGTGCAGCCTAGCGTCCGGGAGGCAGGGTTGGTTATCTTCCATCTGGGGGTGTAGGATAATCGGCGTGAACTAAAGGGTGGAGGGAGGCAGGGGGTAAGGAGTCTGCAGGGTGTTTATTCATTGACCTACTGGGTACTAGTGGCACTAAGGGCATGTGTGTGTGCCACATGCCACTTTGAAAAATGCAAGAATGTGCATTGTTAAAAGAAATCGCAAATTACCACCAACCTGTAGTTGGTGGTGATTTTGCGATTCCTTATGCCATATTCACACAACTTGGGTGCTACATACATTCCGTTTAAGGAATCGCAATTTGCGATTCCTTAAATGCTTTTGCAAAATAAGGAATCGCAAATTCTGCGATTCCTTAATTTGTGAGACAGTTGTGCTCTCATACATAGCACTTTGCAACTTGCGATCCCAAACGCTGAAATTCAGCACATTTCGGCGTTTGCGATCGTAAAATTGCCTTCATACATATGACCATGGGTGACTAGGGTGATACCTTGATTGGAGATGTATGCTCCGGCATCAAAGATATGGTTTTTCCCATTTATTTTGTTTTTTCGTTTGTTTACAATGTCCTCATCGATGGCAGTCTGACCGGCACTGTGGATGAAAACGATTTGACCGTCCACTGTTACAATCCTTTACCTTGTGAAATGGGTAGAGGCAGTGTATGCAGTACTTGTGTTGGTCCTCAGAATTCAGACTCTTCTTCCCACAGGTTCTACAATGTCTGAAAAGATTTCTTTTATCCTGTTCTAACATTGTATAGTCAGATTTGAAGCAGATGGGAACTGGGATAGATAGATAGATAGATAGATAGATAGATAGATAGATAGATAGATAGATAGATAGATAGATAGATAGATAGATAGATAGATAGATAGATAGATAGATAGATAGATAGAGGGCAATAGATAGAATCCCACTGAAGATTCAATAGTAGGTTGATCAACCATTAATTAATACATAGGTAGAGGGTGCTGCAACCTGATTCGTTGAAGTTTAGTCTCTTTTAAATGATGGAGATAGGTTACTAAAGAGAAGGCGTTATGGCCTTCCAAGCTATGTTTAAAATTACACTGCTTTTCTAGAGGTACTGTGTGACTCCCACTTCGACACCGTGGAATGATTCAAGCATGTGAATCTATGAAAGATCCAATAGTAGAGAATTTCTCCTTTCAAAGAAGGTTAATATCAGGTTACAAAATATAATAAATGTTTCACACAATATCTTTCAGAAAACTTGCAGAAGTATAACATCCTCCATTATAACAATATCACGTTTATCGACTCTGAGTCAGTTCAATAATTTGTAATCAAATCAGCGCCCACAACCCAAGATTCTAAAATGTATATGCATTTTTCCCAAGAAAAACATCGTTTAACATTTTAAAGTAACTCATGTCTCCAAAAGCCTGTCAACTTGTTTGTCTTTCAATATTTTAATGTCCCACATTACATTTGAAAAAGTTCCTTACATCACTCCCAACTTCGTAATTTAAATGCATTTGATCGGGAAGGATTTTTTTTCTTCAATAAAAGCAGCTCTTTCAGGTTTGCAATCAAAATATATTTTACTAAGAGACTTCTGGGTAAAGTGCATTTCCAATACATTTAGGAAACAAAAGTTATTCTGGAATTTGAAAACAAATCAGAATCCGTACATTCTTGGTGCGCTGTAGAATCTTCCTGTGGGCAGTATAGCCGGTCTGTGAGGAATCCCTTGAATCAAGAGAAAACTATAAAAAGGCACAATTCAAGAGGCATGAGGATAAAAAGAAAACTATTACAAAAAATAAAATCAATGTGTCACTTCTTATGACAACAAATAAATATTAAATGCATTCTTCAATCTAGACAAAAATATTGACAACTTGACACTTCAATTTTCCATTTTAAAAAAGCCTTAAATTAGTGAAATCTTGTATTTTTTCGTAAAGCAGCTAACCAAAAACAACAAATCTCTGGCAGCATAGTCTGCATAAATAGTTCTGGAATCTGTACTGCATAGCGTTGGTCAGGATCCCTGCACCTTGCATTGGTTGTTCCGCAGTTTTGTGCAGAGGGATTGTTTTGTGTGCAGTCATTCTTTTGCTGGGTTGCTGCAGAAAGGTCCCTGCAGACTTTTTTTGGTTTGCTGTATAGTTTTTTGTTTATTTTTTTGCTGTCCACATGTTATTGCCTGTCTTCATTTTGGTTCCCTTCAAAAAACTTGGGGCTCTCGGGGAGCCCCGCCCGAACCTTCCTCTTTTCCTTAAAGCGTCCAGAGCGGGAGATTTTGAGGTTCCTGCGGCCTGTCTTTTCACTGAACAGATTGTCTGCCTGGGCATCGCCACCCTGGCCTGGCTGGGGGTTTGGTGGCTGGTTCTCGCGAGACCTGGGGGTTGAGCCTTGGCCTGTCCCACCACCCACAGCCACGCCTCCACCAGTGCCAGGAAAAGTCCTCTCTGTGCTTGGGGGTGCGTGGTCCAGTGACCCTCCACTGGGATACACCGCCGCCTCCTTGGGTTTCTTCCTGACAGTCAAGGCCTTCCACCAGCCTGGGTTCCCGCCCTTTGCGGTCGCGCTGTCGGCCATCTTTGAAGGTGTTTGGTGTCAGCCTCACACAGTAGGGATAGGGAAGCCGGCTCTCCTCACACCTGCAGCACCAAACAAAACAAAAAACAATAGATTAATACCAGATAACAGGAGACAGATCTAACAGTTGAAAGAGTCCCTTACTTACTTACTTACAGAAATGCGTTCTTAATAAAGTTTCACATAGCTTTTCACATCAAGAAAGTAAGCTAATCAGAAATGGAACCAGATTGCAGAAACAGGAAGAGATTCCTATGGCCCTCAAACCCGCACAGTTTTGGCCCTGGTTTTACCTGTAATTAAATGTATCAATGCGCCCAGCAATCGTATGCGGTGCCCACTGTGGCTTAGTATTGGATGGCAGTATCGGTTACCAATGCAGGGTATCAAGCCAGGCACATTTACTCTATGTAAACATAGCACACCAGCCCCACCTGGAGTACCTTACTTCTGAGTCAACAGTTTCTTCAGCTATTCCCTCCTGAGGGAAAGTACCAATCGCGCCTGGAGATCAGGTTGGCGCTGGACATGGGCAGTGTGGGCCGCTGCCCAGGGCCCCACAGTCAGCCCTCCAACTTGGGGTCTCACACCAATGTGACACAGTCAGGGCACGGCATGAAAGGGGCCACCTTGCAAGTGCGCCACCTTAGGTGCCCCCCCACCCCCCCTGGCGTCACTGCTATGATGCAGCGAGGCGAACCCAGGGGTGGGGGCAGTCCCAGTTGCAAGAAGGCACATTCCTCAGTTTTGTCCTGCAGTTAGGCCTCCTCCCCCACCCACGCAAAGGCACAGTGGCATGGCTACTGCCCAGCTGTTTAGCTCCCTTGCAGTGTTAACCCTCTCTGGAGATAAGCAATCCTCACACCTACAGCCCTATATGGGCTGTTAAGAGGCGCTTGTAGGTGTCTGAGAGGGGCGGGCTGCAGCTTCAGGAGCCGGGGCATCTCTTGGGATGCAGATAGCCCTGAATGGGTCAAGTCTATGCAAATTAGAGGGGCCTCACACATTTCCCTTCTGCCCAGGGCCCCAAAAACCAGAGGACGGGCCATGCTGGAGATGCTCCCCGACCCTGTGAGGGTAGATTGTACAAGCCAAGAACAGTTAAATCAGGGCCCCTTTATGCATTACGGAGTCCAAGCCTATGTACCTTATTTGTGAGGTGACCTCATTTTTAGGGGCACATGTACAACAAGCTCACTACTAAAGCCCACCTAATAGACCTTGTTACACAGATGATGAGAGAGGCAGGCTTCATACATTGTGTATATTCTATGCTGCAGATAAAAATGAAAAATCCCCCACTGATGCTGCATGAGTGGACCAGAAGAAAAGTTTGTTGCATGCACTATAAAGTAACCAGAATTATCACTAGGTTCTCGTCGCACAACCGTTCAGTACATTCTGCGAACACTCGCTTTCACTCACAATTTTGTCAGCAAAGGAAAATTGTCATAGAGCCAGAGGTGAGGCGATGTGCGCAGGATCATACAGCTTCAAGGGTCAAGTAGGGCCAGTTGGGATTTGAACCCAAGATTACCCGGATCCAAAGTCCACAGTTTCAGACCCAAGCCTAGTTACACATAGGTCCAAGGGTTTGTGTATTCGCGCTTTCTAGAACTAAATAAGTGCTTCGTGGATTTTAAGCTCTCGTCTTTGACTCTACACCTATATGTAAAGTTATTGTCCACCCCCCCCCCCCTAGAAATGTGTGCTCTTCAGCCTCCAGAGGGTCAGGTAGAGGACTGATCTCATGCAAGAGTTGGGAATGGGGGGTACTCTGGCTTTAGGCCTGACCTCCCAGGTCTGGGCCGCCATGTTCTTGCACTTGCCCTAGGATGAGTGAGCTGGGAGGTAGCTGAGCAGAAATGGCCCTGGCTGGAAAGCAATGAGGGGGTCGTTTCTGCAGATACCTAAGTTCTTACACCAGTATGGGGCAGAAACCTTATGGCTGATGCAGAGAACGTTGAGCTTCATCTGTGATGTGACTGAAAGTCAGTGGAATTTTAGACAATTTCATTTTTTAGATGAGGACCAGCCCTACTGTTTGGTTTTGGATTTCTGGAGATTCTCAAGTTTAAGTTTATTGTTTAGTTAATTAAAACCTTAACAATTATGGCAAAACATAAAATAGGTCATAGGGTAATTCATAAAATAAAACAAATAACTTAACTTCACATTAAGCAAACATTATCTTTTGAGGTAAATGGACCAATGCAAGAATGTATTATCAAAAGACAAATACATGAAGATTCTCAATTAAAAGCAATTGTTAGCCTGAAGTAATGGATATTGCAATAACCCAATGCCACCCTGGCTCAGAAGTTAGGAAACTGAACCACACAGTTCTTGAAAGATCGGTAATCTTTTACAGAATAATATCTACTATCGTACATGAATGATTCATTCAAGGGGGGGCGTGGCTTGGATGCCGAGGAGGTAGGCAGCGTGAGCTCGGAGCTCCGTGCCCGATCCCGGAAAATATCCTGAAAATTCATTCGAACCCCGAGATAAAGGACATTATCCGGCACTGGACGGTACTGCGGAGGGTCCGGGACCCGCGGAAGACGACACCGAGCCTTCCCGCAGCAGTAACTTAACTTCGAAAGCTGAACTCGGCCGAGAAGTCGCGGACCCCAAAATGGCGGCGATGGCATGAGATCGCTTGTGACGGAGACATCTGCCCGGAGACCCACTGAAGACCGCTCCCGGACACGCTAGAGGTGCTGGCGGCCGCGTCGCGCCTCTCCCCAGGTGTCGGTAGAACTTTGGTTGAGGACCGTCTCCTGATTGGGGCGACAACGGTGCGACAGTGACTCGGAGACGAGAACCCCGGAACTCAGGCGCAACTGGCGCTGGCCGGGCCACGACCGCTCGGTGCTTCCTGCCACTTGGTGACATTTCTGGACCTGAGCACCCGGCCGGAGGACGGTGCCCGGCGACGCTCGGAGGGCGACCAGGAACATATTTGAGGACCACCGCCCGTCCCGGCCCAGATGGGGAAACCGAAGGGGAAGGGGGATGGCGCGACCGACACTGAGGCGGCGGAAGGAGCAGAGAGAGACCAGGCGGCGTTACAGCGGATGCAGGATCGCATCCTGGAAGCCATCGCCACCACAAAAGATGCCCTACAGCAAGATATAGCTCAGGTGGCAACGGGCTTGGGCCTCCTGAAGGCCGACCACGACAAACTTAAGGACAGGGTGAAATCCGTGGAGACCACGGTTAAGGACTTAGCCCCGGCCCAGGCAACGGTGAAGGCCCAGATGGCCGACGTGATGGACCGTCTGAAGGTACTGGAAAGGAGGGCCGAGGATGCAGAAAACAGGAACAGGCGCAACAACGTACGCCTAGTGGGCCTGCCGGAGAAAATTGAAGGCGACGACATGGTGGGCTACTTGGATAACTGGCTGCGGACGGAGGTGGCACCTGAAGGCCTGTCCCCCTTCTTCTCCCTGGAGCGGGCACATAGAGTTCCGGCGCGTCCACCAGCCTTGGGCCTTCCTCCTCGCCCGGTGGTGTTCAAGTTGCTCCATTACCGGGACAGAGACTGGCTTTTACAGAGGGCGAGAGAGGCAGGGCCCTTTCAAGTGGACAACAACAGAGTCACCATGTTCCCGGACTACACGTTTGAGACTCAGCGACTTCGGGCAAACTTCTTGTCCCTCAAGCACGAGCTCCGCCAGGAAGGCATCAAGTACTCCCTGTTGTTTCCAGCCAAGCTAAGAGTGGTGGTGGACGAAAAGTCTTTATTCTTTGCGACTTCCGCGGATGCATGGGACTGGTGGGATACTTATAAGGCAGGAACGGACGGTGCTAAGGCCAGGGAGGAAGAGGCCAAGATGGAAAAGCCGATCAGACAGTCCCAACGGATCAGAAAGAATCGCAAGAGGACCGGGAAACCCTCGATGTCGCAGACGGAGGCGGAGAGGCAGGCGGCCCTACAGGCGGTGGTGGACTTATCTAGAGCCGCCAGGACTCAGTCTGGGAAGGGCACGGATTCGGAGGCCCCGGGAACGGGCTCAGAGACAGGACAATCGGAATTTGGTGGAGCCCGGGGCCCTATTGTGACGCCGCAGACCTCGGGAGAGATACTGGAGGCGTGTTGAACTGGTTTGGCGGAATGGACTCGTTGGTTGGACACCGGGGCGATGGACCCGCAGCAGTGGAAAAACATTGATTGAGGTTTTGGGGATCTGTAATGTGGGGATTGTGGGGTGGAGCGCGCGGGGCTGATTTGTTGGAGGTTTTATAGCATTGAGCCGCGCCTTACTGGCCCCTAAGGTCATCGCAGTGGGGACTGCGAATATTACCACCTTTCCTTGAGGGGTGATCGGGAGTGTTGGTTTGGATGGGGGTACTTCCAGTTGCGGGGGGGCCTGTCCTGGGGGGGTGGGAGTTGCGAGCAGTTGGGGTTGCTCAAGGGGTTGTAGTTGTTGGAGGGGTTTGGCTTCCTGTTTGGAGAGGGTGGGGGGGAGGGTTCGTGGTCGCGGGACTTAGGCGAACACTGTTCTTTGTTGTATGGTCCGGTTGTGTAGGGGGGAATGGCTAGTACTGGAGCGTTGAAATGTGTGACCTGGAATGTGCGGGGCATGCAGTCCATGACGCGCAGACATAAGGTTCAGGCGTACCTCAAGCGTAGGGGGGTTCACATAGCGTTCCTGCAGGAGACGCACCTGAATAAGCAGGAAGGGGCGGCTCTACAAAGGCGCTGGAGGGGGCAGTTATTCTACACGACATTTTCAGCATTTGCGAGGGGGACATTGATTTGGATACGGGCGGGGGTCCCCTTCCAAGTCTCGAAGTCATCGATAGACCCAGAGGGCAGATATGTGGCGGTGGAAGGAAGGCTGAGAGGCAGGATGATATCGCTCTGCAATGTGTATGCTCCTAATGTAGACCTGCCCGCTTTCTTGTCTAGCGTCTCGGGCAAATTGGCGGGATACTTGGCGGGGCCGGTCCTCCTGGGGGGGGACTTCAACTCGGTTGAGGATGTGCTACTAGATAGATCCCATCCCCCGCTACGCGCGTCCCCAGCACATAGGATCGCCAAGCGTAGATTAGAATGGCAGGAGAGCTGGGCCCTCACGGATGCATGGAGGGCGTTGCACCCCACCACTAGGGATTACTCCTTTCACTCGCACCTGCATGATTTACATGTGAGGCTGGATGCGTTTCTTTGTTCGGAATGTGTGCTCCCTGCGGTGGGAGGGGCGGAATACTTGGCAAAGACGATATCGGACCACAACCCCTTGTTGATGTCTCTGGAATGGATGGTGACTGTTAACTGCGTGCCAACATGGCGCCTGCAACCTGACACCCTGGACGACTTGTTGTTCAGGGAGGCCCTGAGTGACCGTATCGAGAGGTATTTTGAGGAGAACAGTGGTTCGGCTTCCACGAGGGCGGTTGAATGGGATGCTTTCAAGGTGGTGGTGCGGGGACACTGTATTGGGCACACGGCAGGGGCACGGAAGACGTTGTTGGATGACTTAGACAAGGCTGAGACACAGCTGAGGGATCTTGAGAAGAGGCGCCCGAATCGCCCAGACTTGCAGGAGGGGCTTAGCGGGGCGCGGGAGGGGCTGGCGGTAGAGCTAGAGCGGCTGCGTAGCTTCGACCACAAGGCGTACGTGACGAGGGCGCATGCGGAAGGTGATAAGGCGGGGGCGATGTTGGCTTGGCTTGCTAACCCTATCCGGGGGGGAGGGCCGATCATGAGGATACAGGAGCCAGGGGAGGAGCCTTGCCACACCCAACCCGGGATCCTGAACAAGTTCCGAGCTTATTATGAGGGGCTCTATCTGAGTGGTGATACGGGAGGGACGGAGGAGCTTGAGGAGTTCTTGGACGGACTAGATTTGCCGCGAGTGGAGGACTCGGAGGCAGAAGAGTTAGGGCGGCCAATCTCCCTCGGAGAAATAGGTTGCGCTGTAAAACAGATGGCTAGAAACAAGACCCCGGGCCTTGACGGTCTACCGATCGAATTTTATGGCAAATACCTAGAGCATCTTGCTCCACGGCTGCGTGAGGTATACAATGAGGCGCAGGAGAAGGGCCGACTCCCGGGCTCTATGTGCGAGGCCCTTATGATCCCACTCTTGAAGCCGGGCAGAGAGGATGCGGCGTTGTCCTCGTACCGTCCGTTATCTATGTTGACGACGGATTACAAAATCCTCAGTAAAATTCTGGCCAACAGATTGCTGGTGCACATGACGAGCCTGGTTCATGGTGACCAGTGCGGTTTCATTCCGACACGCAACACCACTCATAACATCCGCAGACTCACGAGACTGATGGGTGTGGACTGGCCAGACACCGTCTCCCCATTTGTCCTGTCCATCGACATTGAGAAGGCATTTGACAGCCTCGAATGGGGATACCTGTATGAGGTGATGCGCCGCTTCGGGTTGGGAGACGGATATATACAGTGGACCAAGGTCCTCTATACTGAGGCGGTGGCGAGGGTCCGGGTGGGTGCGCTGATCTCGAGACAATACCCGATCAGGCGTGGCACTAGACAGGGTTGTTCCCTGTCCCCGCTACTGTTTGCGTTAGCAATGGAACCCTTCGCTGCGGTAGCCAGATTGGGCCGTCACTACGCAGGTTTGCCTTTTAGGGGGAGGCCGCACCTCATCTCCCTTTACGCGGATGACTTGTTGATGTTTTTGGCCAATGCCGGCGCCGAACTTCAGGGGGCGCGGAGGCTACTGGAGCAGTTCGGTAGGTTATCGGGCCTGAGGGTCAACTGGCCTAAATCCTGTCTGTTTCCCCTGAGGCCGGGAGAGCCGTGCCCACTCACTGCTCAGGAACTCCGGTGGGAGCCGCGCTGCCTACATTATCTAGGGGTTTATGTTTACCACACCCCGTCCGACCTGCTGGATGGCAACGTAACTCGCTGTATTAACGCCCTGCGTGGATCTATGGACTTCTGGGCGACTCTGCCGCTTTCTCTGGCTGGTAGAATTTCCCTGCTTAAAATGATAGCCCTGCCCAGGCTTTTGTACTATTTTAGGACACTGCCGGTATGGATCCCAAGTTCGGTTTTCAAACGCCTGAGGTCACTGATTATAGCGTTCCTGTGGGGCACGGGTAGGAGACGCATAGCGCTCGACACGCTGCTACGCCCCAAAGATGAGGGAGGTATGGCAGTGCCAGACTTCGAAGGATATTACCTCGCTGCCCAGCTGCAGACTTTTACTCAGGAGGTGGCAAGAGTTTATAGAGGTCCCGAGGACGCGAGAGTAGAAGGCACCCCGCGACACGTTCTGGCTTATATCACGTTGCACCAGAAACTCCGAGTGGGAGACCTGACGGTCGAGGAGCAGACTTTCCGTCTATGTTGGGACCGGGCCCGTAAGCGGGCGGGTGTCCGCCTTATGTACGCCCCCGAAATACCGTTGGGCATGGTCACTGCCCTCCCACATGGAGGTGACTGGTCACGCTTGCTCGGGTGGGAGGAGGCGGGAGTACACGTGCTGGGTGACCTCTACGAAGATGGGGTGTTGCTGCCGTTTCAGGACCTGCGAGAGAGATTTGACCTACCGAGGGGTGACTATCTGCTGCACGCGGCAGTCACAGGCGCCATGCGAGCCCACTGGGGAGAGGGGCTGCAGGAACCAGGTACCTCAATGGCCTGCCAGTACGCCATGATGGCGGCGGGAACCTTTAAGGCCGTCACATGCCTGTACTCGCGGATGCAGCGGGAGGCCTTGCAACCTCTGGCAGCCCTGAAGGCCAAGTGGGAGCTGGACCTCCAGGTGGAGATACCAGACACGACCTGGGGCCAACTGCTGAGGAGGGCGCGGAAGAGCTCGAGGAATGCCAGGTTCCAATTAATCCACTTCTATGTTATCCACAGGGCATACCTTACGCCCGGGAAAATCCAACAGTACTTTGGGGCGACCGACGCTGCTTGCCCCAGATGCAATACAGCGGGGGCGGATTTCTGTCATATGCTGTGGGATTGCCCCTCTTTAGGAGATTACTGGCAGGACGTCGGACGGGCCCTTAACGGGGCGACGGACAGGGATATCCAATACACTAAGGCAGTTGGCATCCTTCACTGGTTCCCACACACACCTAGAAATACGATGTCAAGTAAATTTATAGATTTAGGGCTTATCCTGGCCAAGCGGGAGATCACACGAAATTGGAAGTCCAGAGTGGGGCCCACGTATAAAAGATGGTATGGGGAATGTCTGAGATGGGCCGCGTGTGATAGTACCCTACGATACCAGATGGCCTGGCGGTCAAATGATGAGAAAGCACTGGAAAGGGCGACTGCATGGGAGGTGATGGTGCAGGCGCTCAGGGATGTGGACGATGAGGGGCAGGATGGCGAGAGCGAACTAGCCGGAGCAGACCCTAACACTATACAGGGGAACACACCTTAGCGATTGTTTGCTTCCTCCTGCAACACACCAGGCACTGATACATGGTTACTCAAGCGCAGCGCGACCACGGGGGAGGGCGGGTAGGAAGCTGGTTTGGAGGGATGTTGGGGTACCGAAAATTGGGGAGGGGGAGGGGCGTAAATCACAAAAGCATTCCAGGGTTATGTGCACAATGAAGCGGTCAGACAATGTAAGAAGTATGTGACCAAGACGGAGAAGAAGCTGCCCACATCGCATGCGGGGAGAGCTCCCCGGACGAAAAACGAATGTATTCGACTGAACTGGTCCATGTCATAATCATTTTGCTGAATATATTGTCTGTATTTTTATATTGGTGATGCAATAAAAATGATGTTAAAAAAAAAAAAAAATGAATGATTCATTCAACCAAGGTCAGACTGGCCGTACTGGGCATCAGGCATTTCCCCAGGATGCTGGAAGGGTTGGGGGTCCAGTTTTGTAGCACTGTAGCAGTTTTAACTCATTCGGCACTCATGACGAGCTCAGCTCGTCATAACTGCCGCGAAACGCCCACGCGGGAATAATTCCCCTCCTGTGCGGGGCGTTCCATTGAGTGGGCTGAGTCATGACGAACCCAGCTCGTCATGAGCACAGCGCCACTGTGCTGCATGATGAGCTGAACTCGTCACGAGCACCGCAGCGCCGTGCGCCGCCCCACTCCCCCCTGCACCGTGGAGGAATTAGCCCTGCAGCAAAGGGGCTAAAAGCACTGCAAGATTCCTTGTATATCAGCAGTTTTCGGGCAACAATAAAAGTGTCAAGATAACTCTGGTGATTAATTAATGCTGGAGAGAGATTGGAGTTTTGTCTAGTGACAGTTTTGACTCATGTAAGGTAGAGCTGAGGGTTACTATGCCTGCTGAAAAGAATGTGTACCATGCTGATAACAGAACAGTATTTTTTGCACGTAGCTCAGTGGGTTACTGCTTTTGTCGCAGAGATTCTTTTGTTACAGCAGTTCATAAGTCACAATCCTAATAAAGCGCAGTGGGCTATGAACTGCCATGAAATAGCTGCCTGCAAACTGCAAGGTAAATGTAGAGAGATTTTTCTCAGTCTTTCATTTTCCTGGTGTTGCTGAAAAGGGTTTGTTTGGGTAGAAATACATTCTTATTAGTAAAGACAACACTAGCCACAGTGTTATGTTCTGAATCTTAAGTTTGACCAGACCAAGAACTCTTAAAAAAATGCCTACCAGTATGAGTGACATGTTAACCCTACACCTTGTAGTCCCCTTTGCCTTATGTAAGATGTTTTATACACTGATTTACCACATATGATTAATTGTCCCTGTATGTGATGTAAAGTGCTCCAACACCCTACATTGGTGTGCGAGGTGCTATAACACAAATGAAATACCCGTGAGAGAGGGGCTATGGAGAGATGAGATGCACTGTTGGTGATCGTGAGGGAATCACTGAAGAGCCCCAACAAAGACGGTCATATCCTGGTGCATAGTAAGGCCATCATTACTATGCTTTAAAAATTAAAACAATTGAACATATTGACAAATGTGTTGTAGAATGCACCATTTCCCCCACATTTTCTTGGTGGGAGAACCCCTGCAGTGTCCCCTTTAGTAGTGACCAGGTTCACTCACTGTGCTCGCGACACACCATACGGTGCTGGCCTGACATTTGCAGGGCTGCTTTGCGTTCTCAGTCTGGTCCTGCATTCAACTGTACACAACAGCAAAAGTAAGAAGGTCAAAATGTATTTCTTATCGACTTGCCCAGTTCTGGCCCTCTGGGGTCACCCTGGAGGTCAATCTGAAGGGACACTAGAGTATGGCATTGGTCCACCAGTTACCCTTCCCCACATAAGTGTCTGTCCTTTGGATCCATTTAGGTCAACGTTGCTTTCTCTTATCTAGCAAAAGACGAGATCTCTGCATTTAATGAGCTTGTCTTATTTATTCTGGAGGTGATTTTATGTGCCTTCTTTGCACAGCTGGAATCAAGTAGGCTAGAGGACACGTGTAAATGCTGAAGTGTAGTGGGGGCAAGAATAAACCCTGCTTGGCCCCGGAAGGACAAGGAGATTGGAGCTTTCTAGCAGCTCTATTCGGATCTTCTGTGTGTGGTTTTCTGGAATGATTGGCCCAGGTGGAAGGCATGGACTGCAATTCTAGCCCATTCACTTAGCAATTTAACCAGGTAGATATGGAAACTTATCACAGCTGCTGAAAGGGCATAAAGGATAAGAGCTGCCTGGTACCAGCCAGCAAGAGTAGCTATGAGCTCCTCACTTGCAAAGTGCACACAACACGACGCAGGGCCAACTCAACGGAGTAGCAAAGGTGCCTCGGTCAACAATGCAAGTAAAATGGGCCTGTAACACAGTGGTTCCCAAACTGTGCACCGTGGCTCCCTGGGGAGTCGTGCACCAAGCCTTTTAATGTATTTAATGTTGAAGGGTCTCTTGGCTTCAGTTAAACTAATTAGACTGAACCGCATGATGTTGATGATTTGTAAGTGACATGCCTAAAGCTGTAAACGTAGTGCTTAATTGATGGTATGTTGAGGGAGATGACCTCCATATTTCACTGGATCCCCACGTTCCAACACTCCCAAAGTAAGCGGAAGATGCCAGATTAATATTATTAGACTCGCTCATAGTTAAGTTTTTATCCAAATTAATTTTACACCAATGCAAGTTATCAGGAAAGTGCAGTTGTCCAGTCTATTAAACACATTACGTTTTGACACTTGAACCATAGGTACTTCCAGTACATATTTCTTTCAGTGCACACACATTCCAAGACAGGTCTGCTCTCTTTTTGAGCACAGGGAAGTGAAACACTATATGCAGCATAATGCCAACATTTGAAAGCAAGAAAGAGGGACTTTAAAAAAAAAAAATCAGAGGAATTTATTTGGCTTGCATTGATTGGGAGGTAATTTTAGGAAGGCGACAGCAAAAATAAAGCTGTATGTGGTTTTAAAATCATGAGTCCCCCTGCTAAGACATGTGTGTTGGCACGTATGACATGGGTAGAAATGGAAGTGCATGCAAATATTCTTCAAGCGCAGAAACACTTTGGCAATGGGGCCTACATGCATACAGGTGTTATCTAGCACTGTAAACGGGACAGAAAAGTTTGAGAGGGGACTCTAAAAAAGGCATTGGCAAAGAAGTCCAACTAGGAATATTTTATTAGAGGTGCTGACTTAGTAATACAAAACACCCTGTGTATATGATTAGAGGCCGCTATCAGCACACTTGTGTGGGCGATCTAAATGTGACCAGACCTACCTGATTTTCACGGCTGCAGGTTCCTTTGACCTCCCTCCCGCCACGGCGCCATTACATTCCACGACCGCTGTGCGGAGGGGGGACTACAACCCCCAGAGGCCTTAGCGGCGGAAGCCGCCACCGACGTTTCTGCGCCCGGAGGCGCTTGAAAAAGAGAGGACAGCCCCCGCGTCGCGGGAGCACGTGGGCAGCGCCGAGCTAAGCCCGGGCAAAGGGCGGGCCATCTGTGGCCGTCCGGGGCTGGCCAAGGCTGGTCTGGGCCACCCCCCTTTCGCCCTTACGATCTACGAAGTAAGACATTTAGTAGCAACCGTAAGTCTTAACACTGTTATTATTGCACATAGGGCTAAAGAATACTGTTTACTAAAGTATGAACAACATTCAGAGCCTAGGACGGAAATCATCAGTGGGAGGTTCTGTAAGAGGGACTCTAGATGCTTTTATTACACAGGCTACTTCTGTCTTAGAAAAAGAAATAGCGCTAACAGAGAGACGTATTTCCTCAGAATGGCAGAGTAAACGCTCTTCTTTGGGGGCTATCCAAACAGCAAGATCGCCCACACTTGATAATAATGGTTATGAACAGTCAAATGACATAGGTATACCTCCACAGCTCCAAGACCTCCCAGCCCGACCAACGACCCAGGTGAATTCGATCATCTCCGACACCAGTTCTGATTTTCAATTAGAACTGTTGTTGTATATATCATTAATCACCGCTTCTCTTAATTCCACCATCACCAAGATCACCAACACTACACTACCGGGTGCAGGTATTCCTGGAAAAAGAAAGAGGGGTGGTATGAAGCAGAAGGGTTGTCTTGCAAAAAGCCATAGGGCTGCAATGAGTCCGAAAAAATCCGAAGGTCCCCAAACTAGTCGGGTTAACCATGGCCTTTCAACCACATTTCTTGAAAAAACTCTAATGAACAACATTGAGCACTTGATTACTTCCATGCTATTACCTATAGTTGAGAGGGTCAGGCGAATAAATGAACAATTAGGGTCCATCATAGACATTGGAACTGCTAATGCCAATTTACTAAAAGAAGCGCTACTTAAGAAGCCTCTTGTAACTAACTCCGAGATAAAGATAGTGCCCATACCAACTAATAACGAATCTAGTAGCAAGTTGACTCCAACAATCTATGATAACACACCAGGTACACAGTCTCAGAATACAGTTCTCGAGTCTACTATCCCAAGAAATTTACCAGAAATCAGGCAACCAACCAAGATGGCTCTGGGGAAAAAGACTAATTCACATAAAACCCCTAATAAAGATAAACTGGTTACAGGTCCCGCAAAACATATTGACCTTCCCCCAGAAGCAGAACCCCTTGTTATAATATTAACAGGGGTGCCTGAGCTGCAACCAGGCAAATTCGAAAACTACCATACTCTTAAGAATAAAGCCATGTACTGGTTTAGAACAAATAGACCATTACCTGCACATCTAGACGGAGTAATTCTAAATGTTAGAAGGTTAGACTGGATCGGGAACAGACCTAAGGATATCCCAGGAGATATAATTGTTATAAATTTTAGAGATCGAAGGATGATAAATCATATACAAGACTGGTTCTCTGATGGCTATGAGGGAGGTATTAACCCTAGAGTTCTAAGTTATTTTTATACCCGGGAACTTAAGATCTCGTCCGTATCCGCCCCCCATGTTTAATATCCTTACTTCTAATCGCTTTTCTTCTCTTATGGGGCTGAGGGAGTTGATTGACTGCCACCCAGGAAAGATAATAATGATTATAAAAGAGATTATAAACCTCACTCACTCTAAGAACAGAGGGAAGCGAGTAAAGAAAGTAACAATATAGATAAAATTAACACAGGAGGGGATGATAGCTCTGAGATGAAACAAACTACCGACATCCTTGACCATCTCTTCGTTAGTTCCAGATATAAGACTAAATCACTATCCAAGAAAGGAAACACCAAGAATTGCCTCTCCCTGTCTGTCAGTTTAATAACTGCCAAGATTTAAACATTATCTCCTGGAACATAGCAGGATTAAAAAGAAACCTCCTCGATCCCATTTGGCATACATTTACTGGCTTGTACGATATTATAATTCTTCAAGAGACCTGGATGTTAGAATGTGCTCATAGGGTAGGCTACAAAGCATACTGGGTGGGGGCATCCCCATCAGTAAAAGGAAGACCATCGGGAGGACTGATTAGATGGGTTCATGTCTCTCTACAAGTCTCGATCACCCCATTAGATATTCCCTCTCTGGATATACAGGGCTTAAAATTAAAAGCAAAAGATGCCAAAGTCACGTATCTTTTTAATGTATATAATAGACCATCCCCTACTAATGGTCCATCAGTAGTTATTGAATTGCTGGACAGTGTCCTTAAAGCATTAGACCATAGTACAGGTGTATTCATAGCTGGCGATTTTAATTGTAACTATGAGCCAGTATTAGGCTTCGGTGATCTGATGGAGCCTCAGGACCAAGCATACAATATACCAACCTTAGTTAGCGAAAAGGAAGTGAAGTGCACAACTGCTGTGACTCAGCTTTTAGGTTTAACTTTGAATCACATTCTTAGATCGTGCAATGGGCGCCTTCCATCTGATAGACCCAAAGCCCATATGTTTCGGAGAAACACTTCACAAAGCCACATAGATTATATGATGGTGTCTTTAAGCTATTGGTGTTATTTGTGTGACTTTAAAATAATCCCCAGAATGGAGAGTGATCATTTACCTTTGTCTTTGAGGGCATCAACAGAATTTCTTTCCACAGTAGAACTTACGAAAGTGAATCTCGACCCCATAGATGACCGGATCATGTTAAAAAGGAATGATCGAGTAGTGAAATGGCCATATATTCTGGAGGACAGTAAGGCAATGACTAATATCTATTTAACCTTTACAGATATTTTATCTCCATATACTATGAGTAATGTCCAGCCATTTACATTAACTGAGATCCATGGTAGACTGGTAGAAGCTTTAGGCCCTATACTAAGTAAAACAATACAAAGAAAGATGGGAGAATCAACAGAAAGGGTCAACCATGGTTTAATAAGGATTGCCGTACAGCAAAATCTGAGTTAATAAAAGCAATAAAAAGTAAAAATATAGGTAAAACTAGGGAAAAAAGACATGTCTACAGTTTAACATTAGCTGCTGCCAAGAAAGTTTGGGATGAGGAGATATGGGCAGGTCTTATAAATGCTGCCAAGATAAAGGATCAAGCAGGATTTTGAAATTTATACTCAAAGGGCAATGGGACAGGTAATAAACAGAGAGACCTTTAACTGGATGAAGACACCTGGGTCAATCATTTTTCTGGGCTTTTTTCCGATCCCAACACCGAACCAATCACCAATAACTCTGTCTTAACAGATGAAATGATTGAGCTAGCAAAAGCAGCCAATCTACATTTCTCTATAAAGGAAACTAATTATGTTCTACAAATGATAAAATCAGGAAAATCTCCGGGCCCGATAGAATCCCAGTCGATTCACTAAAGCATGATTTGACAGTTTGGGGTCCCTATATGAATGCTCTTTGCAACACTATAGTAAACTTTGACCCAATTCCAAATACATGGAGGGGGGGGGGGCTGAAATTGTTACGATTTTTAAAAAGGGGAACAGACTCGATCCGGCAAATTATCGCCCGATCAGTCTGATAGACATTCCACAGAAAATATTCGCTAGACATCTATTGTTGCGTCTTACATCTTGGATGGAAGAAGTTGATTTATTAACAAAATTCCAAGCAGGGTTTAGGAAAAAGATCAGCACCACTGACCAAGTCTTTAGATTTCAATGTCTATGCTGGAAGTACATCAAGATCAGACAGGGAACTTTGCATGTAGCATTTGTGGACCTTAGAACCGCTTTCGACCTGGTCCCCATAACTAGGCTTTGGTCCCATATGAAAAATGTTGGGGTACCTAATGAATTACTAGTTTACATCATTAGGATGCATGAAAACAACTTTGCAAAAGTAAGATGGGGACCAAGGGGAGAACTTACGAGAGAAATTCCAGTGAAGCGTGGAGTACGGCAAGGTTGCGTGCTGGCACCAACCTTGTTTTCCTTATATGTAAATGACATCCCCTCGTTCCTTGAAGGAAGCAACTGTGATTCACCAAGGTTAGGAGGGGATGTGATCCCGGCACTACTCTTCGCTGACGACACCATTTTAATCTCCCAGACTCCTGGTGGCCTTCAAAAGCTGATCAATACCTTTCAGTTATATTGTATTAAAAAAGGACTTGAAATTAACCCTATCAAAACAAAACTATTTAGGTATTACGTTGGACTCCAAAATGTCATGGAAACCTCAACTGGCAAAACAAAACTAATACTGCTCCAAAATTCTATGCCTATTATAAAGAAACATAGAGAAAGTTCCTCCAAGGCGACATCACCTGCTATTGAGGTCTTTAAATTCAAGGCCCAATCAGCAGCCCTTTATGGAGCAGAACTTTGGGGCCTACATTGCAAGCATAATTTTGAAGTGGACGAAAACAACTTTGTACGAAGATTATTATCTTTACCTAACAGAACACCGATGACACCGGTTTTTATGGACATTAATCTAGAGCCTACTGATAGTCTTGCTGCGTTGCGCCCCCTTGCGTACTGGATAAGAATTTGGACAACAGAAGAGCTTATCCATTACAGAACAAGTCTACAAGAAATAATGCCCTTTGGTATCCTGAAAAATATTTAATGGTTTAAGCATATTGCCTCTTGGTTTGAAAGTCTAGGACTATCAAACTACTGGCAATATCCTCAAGAGCTAACAAAATCTTGTAACAAAAATGTTAAACGACTATTTTGGAATTACTTAAGTAACAGACTGTTACAGGATACCAATTTAGGCTCGCTGACTATAAGGTTTCTTCAATTCAAAGACATTCCTAAATTTGAAACCTTTTTGGATGAGATCAATCCCCCGGTAGCAAAATCCTTATATTCTAAATTTAGATACGGGGTCTTGCAGATCAATGATAAGAAATCCAAATGGGGCAGCAATGCACAAGATAAAGATTCAGACAAATGTGGTTTTTGTAAAAATGTCACATCGACTATAGAAAATGATATACATATCCTATTTTTTTTGTCCGGCTTATCGGTACCCGAGAGAAAGATGGATTAAACTGCTGTGTAACACCCATAATTTAAGACACTGTAGACAGGCTGAACGGATCTTACGATCTGACACAACTCGTTTGATAGTATTCTGTGTGTCTAGGTTTCTTATGAATGTAATGTTTCTTAGTGCCAAAAGTGGTTTAAAATTGTTATTGCACCAGCACTTTAAATATACTGTTATAAGGAGGAAAATTAACTAATTCTTTCATCCTCTTTTTTCATCTTAAAATGTTGTTCGTCTTCTTTTATAATACTATGCCGGAGTATTTTAACAGTGTATGATTGACTGTATATTAATACATAATATTTTAAAAGGAATGTAAGTCTTTAACAGCCCTGTTAATTTTTATACTTATTTATAAAACGATTGTATTTTTTAAACCTAATTGATTTTAAATGTAAATTTCTGATGAACTATGGAAATAACCCCCTTATCCCTGTTATATGGTATATTAACTAGGATTGCCCAATTCCTTGTAAATTCCTGTAATGATGATTTTTAAATTCAATGTGTTGTATTTTATATTCTGCACTTTTATGGTCCAAAGTAGACCGAAATAAAATATTGAATTGAATTGAATTGAATTGATTAGAATACCTTCATCAGCTTTATCCCAATTATTTTCAGGGAGAAAAATGCAAGTACGCCCGAGGCCGGGCTTACATATCCCCTCCCTCCAAAAAAGGTGCAAGTGGGGAGCCAGGGGCAATAGCCACTGGGCAAGGGAGCTGCGGGCCAAAAACATTTAGGAACCACTGCTGTAACAGATGGGTTGTTAGCCATAAATGGTGTGCCTGGCCCTGGTGCCACTTTACCTGCTTCACTAATTATTTTTTTTGTAAATCTGTTTATTGCACAAGAAAGCAATCCATTTATTACATACATATGCAACATGGTAAATACTGAGAGGTATAAGTCGAGTCAACGACCAATAATGAGATGCATCACAGTGGGATTGCAAACTTACAGAATGACACAGTGCAATGATACATTTTTGCTTTTTTACGAAACAAGAAAGAAAAAGGAAAATCATACAATAACTGAAGAAAAAGTGGTCAACAATGTACAAAGAATAATTCAAGTCGGCGATAGTGCGAGCACAGCTAAGCAGATCAGTCAGCACAAGAAGCAGTTCCTCTCTCAGTATGGCACATTAGAAATGGAACATCAAGACGTTCAGGTACAGACCATTCCCCTGTCAAACACCACACCGGTGACATCGGAGTCCCACAACGAAAAAGTCAACACCCAGGCAGCCCCTGAAGGCGCAAGTCTCCAGAGCGGCTAGCTCTGAAACTTAGCAATGTTAGTCATGTATGAACCGAATGAAAGATAGCGGTGGAGATAGTCCCTATGTGGCAATGTGGCCTTTCCTATCCCACCCCCGCAGGAACAAAGGAGTTAATCGATTGGGATTGAGCCTCCTGAGCGAGCTTCTCTGTGTATTAACGGTATGGCCCCCATATGTCAATCGGTCTGGAAGTAATTGGCATCATATCTGAGTATTCAGAGCTGTTAACATTACAGTAGGCCATACTACGGAGACAAGCGCGGAATGTAGGAGCGCGCCTAGCACACCAGAGAAGCGCCACTTCTTGTTTAGCTAAAAGGAAGCCAATAGATGCCAGTTTACGAAGAGGGCGTGGACAGTTGGCAACATAACCAAGCAGCGCAATTTCAGGGGTGGGTTGCAGGTCCATGCCTAGTATGTCCCCCAGAACCCGGTGTATCTGCAGCCAGTAGGTATGTAGTAACGGGCAAGTCCAGAAAAGATGGGCAAAATCCGCCTGTGGGGCTTTGCATTTAGGGCAATTGTGCGGCCTGCTAGGGTCAATTCTGTGAGCAAGTGCAGGAGTGTGGTACGTCCTCCTCAGGAACTTAAAATTTTTAAGTTTATGTCTGGTGTTAATGGACACCTCTCTCGTGGTAGCACAACACGCAGCCCATTGATCATCCGTGATCTGGATACCCAGGTCGCCCTCCCAATCTGCGCGTACCTTTGTGTCGGAGGAAGGAACTGAGGCAAGGCATAGCTTATATAACTTATATACGATATGTGCCCCCGCCTGGTTCTGTATTATGAAAGTGAGCGCTGGGGTGTCATCAGGAGGGAGCGGAAATGTGGGGAATTCACAGCCCTGAGCATTGAGCGAAATCTAGTGAGCGTGAATGAGTCCATGAACGTCCTGTCCGTGAAGCGGTGATCTTCCGTAAGGGAAAAGGCATGGCCGTCCGGGAATAGGTCCCCGACCGTGTGTATTTGATATTTGGACAGCGTGCGCTGTACCACCGATTCGCCTGTAATGGGGAGCCAGTGAGGATTGGGCAACGGCAGTGCAGGCGAGTACAGTTTCTCAAGGTGTAAGAGGCGTCGTAGTTTACCCCAAGCCCAACATGTAGTGGACAAAGGCTGAATGTCCTGCGGGTCTCAGGGGAGTCCCCTAGGGAGGATGGAAGAGGGGACCTCTGGGAGTACCAAGTCAGCCTCAGGTCTCAGATGAGGAATTCTGGCATCCGGGTGAAACCAAGGGTATGCGTACGAGCTCTGTGCCACAAGGTAATAAAGAAAAAAGTCTGGTACTCCGAATCCACCACGTTCGTAAGGGAGTGTCAACGTGCCCCAGGCCACTCGTGGGATTTTACCGCCCCATATCAAACGCAGAAGTGAGGAGCGAAGCTGTGTAACAAAAATTTTGTGAGGGGGATCGGAATGTTGTTAAATAAATACAAGAACCGGGGGAGGACAATCATCTTGATGATGGCAATCCGACCAGCCATAGACAGTGGGAGGCGGATCCAGCGATCCGTGTGGTCTTCCAAAAAGTCAAGGGTGTGGCTGTAATTCAATCGGACAATGGACACCGTGTCAAGGTGGATGTGGATACCCAAATATTTCACGAAGTCAGTGCTCCATTCCAGAGGGAACGAGCAGGTCCACTGCTCGGTGGAGGGGGTGAGCGGGAAAATGACTGACTTGTGCCAATTTATCTTAAGGCCTGAATATTCGCCAAAGCAGGAGATCTCCATCAACAGTGGCTCCAAGTTGGACTGAGGAGTCCGAACATACAAAACCGTGTCATCGGCATACAGCGAGACCAATAGTGGCCCGGTGCGAAACTGGAGTCCCCAGTGGAGATGTTTCTCTTGAAAATGTCGCACCAGGGGATCCATCGCAATAATGAACAGGAGCGGGGACAGTGGACACCCCTGGCGGGTGCCTCGTGAACGTGTAAAGCTTTCAGTAATGGTGCCGTTCAACCGTATCCGGGCGGTGGGAGCCGAGTACTGTAACTCCACCGTCGCCACGAACATAGCAGGCATTGCCATTCTTCTCATAATTGACAAAAAAAAGGGCCACTCCAGGGTGTCGAACGCTTTCTCCGCGTCCAGGAACACTGCTGCAGCCGGTGTGGAGGGCTCTATTCTGTGTAAAACAGAAAACAGTGTCCGGAGATTGAGGGAAGTGGATCTATGTGGGACAAATCCGGACTGAGCCGGTGAAATGATAGTTTCCACGAGCAGCGCTAAACGAATTGCAAGGACCTTGGCCAAAATTTTGTAATCCAAATTCAAGAGAGATAGGGGTCTGTAGGAACTGCACAAAGAGGGGTCACAGCCTTGCTTGGGTAATAAAACAATAACCGCTTCCCGGAGCGTAGGTGGAAGGACACCCTCTTTAAGTGCCTCCGCGTATACCTCGATAAGCCTAGGGACAAGTTCCTCATTGTACTCCTTGTAAAAGCCAGCTGAGTAACCATCAAGGCCGGGAGCAGAGGAGCTCCGCAATGAGTCGATTGCCTCAATTATACAATCCGGTTCAATGGGCATGGCAAAAAACTCCTGCATGTTGCTTCACTAATGATAGTGATGCCACTGGGGTATATGGAAGAAACATGCAGTTAGCCCCAAAGTCATTCTTGCTCCCTAATAAGTGGTGGGGCCATCACAGAAGTTAAAGACAAGTCAACAGTCTACTTTATATATGGACACTTACATGTCCCGATTTAGACTGCTTGCATGTTTGTATGTGTTGCAAGTAAATGGGAAGGGTATGCTGACGGGTGAGAGTTAGTGCTTCTTGCAAAGTGTATCTAGGGTATGCTGACGGGTGAGAGTCGGTGCTTCTTGCAAAGTGTATCTGGGGTATGCTGACGGGTTAAGGTCAGTGCTTCTTGCAAAGAGTAGGGTATGCTGACGTGTGAGAGTCGGTGCTTCTTGCAAAGTGTATCTAGGGTATGCTGACGGGTGAGAGCTGGTGCTTCTTGCAAAGTGTATCTAGGGTATGCTGACGGGTGAAAGTTGGTGCTTCATGCAAAGTGTATCTAGGGTATGCTGACGGGTGAGAGTCGGTGCTTCTTGCAAAGTGTATCTAGGGTATGCTGACGGGTGAGAGCTGGTGCTTCTTGCAAAGTGTATCTAGGGTATGCTGACGGGTGAGAGTCAGTGCTTCTTGCAAAGTGTATCTAGGGTATGCTGACAGGTGAGAGTCGGTGCTTCTTGCAAAGTGTATCTAGGATATGCTGACGGGAGAGAGCTGGTGCTTCTTGCAAAGTGTATCTAGGGTATGCTGACGGGTGAGAGTCGGTGCTTCTTGCAAAGTGTATCTAGGGTAAGCTGACGGGTGAGAGTCGGTGCTTCTTGCAAAGTGCATCTAGGGTACGCTGACGGGTGAGAGTCGGTGCTTCTTGCAAAGTGTATCTAGCGTATGCTGACGGGTGAGAGTCGGTGCTTCTTGCAAAGTGTATCTAGGGTACGCTGACGGGTGAGAGTCGGTGCTTCTTGCAAAGTGTATCTAGGGTATGCTGACGGGTGAAAGTTGGTGCTTCATGCAAAGTGTATCTAGGGTATGCTGACGGGTGAGAGTCGGTGCTTCTTGCAAAGTGTATCTAGGGTATGCTGACGGGTGAGAGCTGGTGCTTCTTGCAAAGTGTATCTAGGGTATGCTGACGGGTGAGAGTCGGTGCTTCTTGCAAAGTGTATCTGGGGTATGCTGACGGGTGAAAGTCAGTGCTTCTTGCAAAGAGTAGGGTATGCTGACGTGTGAGAGTCGGTGCTTCTTGCAAAGTGTATCTAGGGTATGCTGACGGGTGAGAGCTGGTGCTTCTTGCAAAGTGTTTCTAGGGTATGCTGACGGGTGGAAGTTGGTGCTTCATGCAAAGTGTATCTAGGGTATGCTGACGGGTGAGAGTCGGTGCTTCTTGCAAAGTGTATCTAGGGTATGCTGACGGGTGAGAGCTGGTGCTTCTTGCAAAGTGTATCTAGGGTATGCTAACGGGTGAGAGTCAGTGCTTCTTGCAAAGTGTATCTAGGGTATGCTGACAGGTGAGAGTCGGTGCTTCTTGCAAAGTGTATCTAGGATATGCTGACGGGAGAGAGCTGGTGCTTCTTGCAAAGTGTATCTAGGGTATGCTGACGGGTGAGAGTCGGTGCTTCTTGCAAAGTGTATCTAGGGTAAGCTGACGGGTGAGAGTCGGTGCTTCTTGCAAAGTGCATCTAGGGTACGCTGACGGGTGAGAGTCGGTGCTTCTTGCAAAGTGTATCTAGCGTATGCTGACGGGTGAGAGTCGGTGCTTCTTGCAAAGTGCATCTAGGGTACGCTGACGGGTGAGAGTCGGTGCTTCTTGCAAAGTGTATCTAGGGTATGCTGATGGGTGAGAGCTGGTGCTTCTTACAAAGTGTATCTAGGGTATGCTGACGGGTGAGAGTCGGTGCTTCTTGCAAAGTGCATCTAGGGTACGCTGACGGGTGAGAGTCGGTGCTTCTTGCAAAGTGTATCTAGGGTACGCTGACGGGTGAGAGTCGGTGCTTCTTGCAAAGTGTATCTAGGGTATGCTGACGGGTGAGAGTCGGTGCTTCTTGCAAAGTGTATCTAGGGTATGCTGATGGGTGAGAGTCAGTGCTTCTTGCAAAGTGTATCTAGGGTATGCTGACGGGTGAGAGTCGGTGCTTCTTGCAAAGTGTATCTAGGGTATGCTGACGGGTGAGAGTCGGTGCTTCTTGCAAAGTGTATCCTCACTTTTTTTCTGAATTGTAGGAGAGTTGGTGCTGGTCTGATGTTGACAGAGACACTGCTCTTAATCTTGGGAGTATAAACAAAGACGGTTTGCTGTCCCTTTTTTTCCTTCTTGCAATGTTTTTCTCCAGTCTGGTGATGTCCAGGCTCCTGGTCAGGCATTTCCCCCTGGATATGGCAAGTTTGCTTTCCAGATAAGCGGAGGTCTTGTTGTTCAGGGTTTTATGAGTGATGCAGATCACCTTGAAGGTGATCTGAACTGGAAGGGAAGCCGCTGTAGGCCTTTGAGATGATGTGGCTTCATTTCTTCGATGCCTTGACGAGTAGAGCTGGTGCGTGTAGGTACCTTTCACGGGTTTTACAGCAGAGATCACCGAGCATGGCGCTGCCACTGTCCAGCTTGGACACAACTAATGCTTGCATGGTAAACGTGAAGCCACCTTCTGGGAGAAACAGCTTCAATTTGTTGCATAAAGAGTTGGAATGTGTTGCGTGAATGAGCTCGCCCATAACACAGCAGGGATGAGATTTGCAAAAGTGACCGTGGAGATCTAAGCTTCCTGATGACTCTATGATTTGTCTCATCCACTGCCAGAGGCCTCCATTTGTTCTCTACCAACTAGAAGCCACCTTCCAAACTCAGCATCTGTCAGCATCTGTCAGCCACTCCACTGGCCCTGTTGAGTGTGCCCCCATTCCAACTCTTAAGACGCGTCCCATCACACTTCAGAGTCTCCAGGCTCACAGCGCTGTCATCTTCTGCACACACCTAACCAACTTCCACTGGAGCGCCGTCTGCCCCATCATAGCATGCGAATCCATCACTATTGAGCACGGGTGCTCACAAACATTTTCCAAGGGGCCAATAAGTTTGATCTGTGATGTCACTGAAGGCTGCGTTGATGGTAGCGGGTGGTGGTTGGGCGTGGAGAATTGGCGGTAAGTTGGGTATAGGGTAAGCAAGGCATAATTGCAGAAAGTGAAACCTGAAAACCTGGAATGAATCCCGGCTTCCCCACTTTATCGAATTGTGTGATCCTCGGCAATTGTTTTATTCCACTGTCCCTCCTATTTCTTCATTATCACAAATAAGAGGACCTCAAAATAAATGACTTAAGAATGTGCATTGTACAAAACCTTCTCCTGTATTTGATTTAATAAAATACAATATTGTTCATTTATAATAGGAACCCAGGTCACAGAAAGAGTGCGCGTAACAACTGATTTGCCTTTTTAGTTCCCCATTGGCATTATCGCCAGGGTGGAGGGAAGGATTCATGTTTATAAATTCAAATGTGGAAACTCTCACTTTTAAAATGATTCTTCTTAATGCACTGATATCATCTGATAAACTAAGGTGAAAAGGTTCTTCATGTTAATTAAATACACTTTTTAAATGTTGAAAAGACTATCATATTTGTACTCTTTTGCTGCAAGAGGTCTTTAAACATGAAGATGTTCTTATAGCTGAGCAGTGCAGGACTCCCTAGGTACATGCTTTAACACAAATTAACATGTAAATGATTGCCTACCTATTTATTTAGCATCTTTTTATTGTTAGTGCTGAGACAAGTAAACAGCAGTCCAGAGCTGCTGTTGACCCGGGGGCTGCATCTAAAGGTCAGAAGGGCCGCATGCGCCCCACGGGCCGTACTTTGAGCATCAGTGCTATTGAGGGTACATCTGAGGTGGCGGCCTTCCCGTTCAGAGAGGACGTGGCCTACCAGTTCAGGCTGAGCTGGTTAACTTTTGGTGGGCTCAAAGTGATTTGCATACAGTTGGTCCCTGGCTATAGCGAAGCAAAGAAAAAAATAACAAAATAACAAAATAAGAGAAAGCCAAGACTTATCAGCAGTGTCTAGAATAATTCAGGAATTTCATGCATCACTTTTTGTATTTCTCTGGAGACTGAATCAGAGACCCTCACCAAACAATGGTCACTAAACTGCATCAATCCAGCCTCTAACTGCTCATCACAAAGTCTTCCACAACTACCTCCAGCATTTGCATCCACGAAGCTCAAACATGCACTGATCTCTCCTGTGCTTTGTATGACCAACACTTGGCCTCAGTCCTTAGAGGACCTTGGACAATTCTCCGGCCTTTCGTGCCGAGCCGCAGGTCTTGAGATGGTGGTAAACACCGAAGTGTCCACCCACACTGACCACCAGACAAGGCTCTGTCTGCGGTGAGGAAGGGGCAGCGCTCTGATGAACACCAGCGGAGGAGAACTGCACAATGCAATGGACCAGGGGCTGAGAAGGTGCATTGATGCAGCACAACCAGGCAGCAGCATGTGAAGGTAGCCGGACACTACTCCTGCACCAGATCTACAAACCCTGCAGCCTCAAAGGAAGAGCCTCTTTGATAACCCACTGGTCTCATCAGATTAAACAGGTGCCCTGCAAAACCTCCTCTACCAGCATCAGCAGCGGGGTCCGCGGCTCAGCGTCATCTCCACCTTCTTCAATGCTCACCTGATAGCCGGGCTCCAAATCTCAACAGTTTCAACAGGGCCTAGGTAAGTAAAAGAAACCCATCTTCACAAAGTGTGTAACAACCCTGGAATCAACTTAATGACAGGCTGCTCAACACTAGTCCAAAACCAGAGGGAGAGAACGGTCTGAGCACAGGTCCCACCAAGACCCAGGTACCGCTAATGGATGCTGGGGATGCCACCAGTCTTCTAGTTAGCTGTCTCAGCCCCATCTCCTCGTCCTCCCAACAGTCTCCTTTGCAAGTATTTTGGCACTAGGAGTTGCCAAGGAAGCAAACCTATCACTGACCCCCGGGCCAAGGTCACCTTGGATTCAAGCACCTTCCATCCGCTTTCCATCCCTGAGGAATCCTGCCTCTGTTCTGCTGACCTCAAAGGGTCGCCCTGATTCTTGTTGTGGTCGTTTCCAGGATGAGCCGCGGCTGATGAATGAATGGAGGGGTCCCAGGGAAGACCACGATCAAGGACCGGAAGACTGCAGCATCACGACACCCTCCTCACTCTGTGCCTAAAGTGCCTAGGACATTCTGCCCCGTCATCGCCTCATTCTTGGCATACAGGTCATAGGACATGCTGACTGAGGCCTTGCCATTGGTAGGAGCGCAGAGAGGCAGCGCTTTGCTAAACTACGAAGACTGTTTAACGCCCACCTCTGCATGAATAGAGCGCTGCCTGTCAGCACTCAGACACCCAAACTGCGCATGACATCCAGACCGAACTCGCCTCTGTGGCCAAGGCCTGCACTGTGTGTGTAGATTTTTTCTACAGTCAATCGGAGAGCCTGAAGCTGCCTAGAGCTGTGGTTCACATCATTATACTCTCGGACTCAAGAGAGAAACAGTGGAGGAAATGGACTAATGTTCAAATGCCCCAGTGGGCGAGCCGCCACTCAGTTGTCCATGGAACTCCTCCGTGACTTGCAATAGCTTTATAATTAGAGCTCCCAGATTTATGGTATCTATTTTGTTGACATTTCCGTCTGTATTTATCCATAATTATTTTTGTTAGTTTTATCTGCATTTACCCATATTTATTTTGGGTTTTTTGGAAAAATAAAGCTGAAATTAGTATTATTTCCACATTTGTTTAACCGGGAAATAAGCACTCATCTGCTTGAATGCCTACTAGGTTTCAATGCTGTAAACACCAAATTAATGTACTTATACGAAAATATGCAAATTTCTGTATCAACTTTGTGCATATCTACTGCTTTTAACCCCTTTGGTTCTCGGGACGGCCCTCGCCGTCATACATCACAGTAGGGGTGAGAGGAGGACGGCGGGGGGGGGGGGGGGGTAACGAATCCCGCCCACTATTCAAAACGCCCACACAACGCGAAAATGTGCACAGCATGCAAGGGGTTAAAGCCTCTTTACTGAAAGTCCTTTCTTTTTTAGCCCCTTACATATCAATCCACACAGCTATTGGCCTGGCAGTCATGGCAAACAGTATTTAGAATTACTCCAAAAGGAACCCAATTTCCATTTTTATCCACATTTAAATATAAATACAGACATGAAAATTATTTTTTTTCTGTCTGTAATTATCTTTAAAAAATCAATAAAAATGGAAAACAGGGAGCCTTATTTATAATATATGGGTAGGCTATGCTATATTCCACATACAATTAACAGTGACCACTGACGTAGCGCACCTCCACAAACCTATGTCTTAGCTCAACAGTAGTATCTCTTGTTCCCAAACTGAATGTAATCGGTCTGACCGGATGAAAGGCCCAGTTGAGATTTGAACCCAAGACTCCAGGGTACAGCCAGGCCTCTGGAGCGAGAATTCAATCCACAAACAAATCTTTTTGGCTTCCTAAAAGGACACATTAAATGCACAGAACAATGGTTTCCTTTCTTGTTTACATTTGAAAAGCCTGCCTCGTCTCCTTGGCACGGTGCAGCACTTGGGGCCATGCCACACTCACCTGCCCCGCAGAGGAAGCCTGGGAACAGGTGGTGCTCACACACGGAAGTGCAAGACTTTCTTATTGTGAAGCCGCAGGGGATTAAGAGGGCGTGGCCTTGCATCATTCGTCCCCACAGGCCTGGACTCACTCCACCTGTAAGAGCAGGGTGCAGCCGACCTGGGAAGCTGTGCATGCTGCACTAGAGGCAGGCGCGGCTCGGTACCAGGGGCGCCCGGTACTGCCCCATCTCCTGCCGGTGCGTACCCATAAACAGCCCGCAGGCCCAGCCATTGTACAGATCACTGTGGGCGATTAGCTGTGTTTGTATGCTGAAAAGCTGGTGTTTGCTCTCGTCATACACCCTTGCACCTGCCAAATACCAGGCAGAGGCCGCCCAGCAAGCAACGCGCCTTATTGTACTCTTGTGTGATAATCTACACAAAGTAAGCACCTACAGACAAAAAGGTTTCCAAGCGGATTTACCATATTTAGGAGAAGACTATGGACAGCCTGCATAGAGCGTTATAAAGTAGGCGACCCCAAAGGTTTCTGGTATCCCATTGTTTCCCATTTTATTTACCCCACACTGCGGGGGAAGGAGCTCGGTGGAATATTTGTAGAAAGCATTGAAAACATCTCCCCTGTTTGTCTTCTTAACTGTCTGGAAAGTTTTGGAGTGATCTGTCAAGTGGGAGGGGTCGAGATAACGGGGGTCCCAAAACGCCTTTTCCCCATGTTAATTCCCATAAGGGATTTTGAACACGACTACAGCGCAAACTGCTGGATGGAATTCTCTAGGTCCAGATAGAGAACTTTTTGTGATTTGGTGTAAATCCATTCAGTAGTTTTAGAGATATTAAATGAAAACCAAATTTGTATATGTAGGGGCTTGGATCCTCTGTGGATGCAACAGTCCCTGTGCTAAAATCGGATTGGCTGCCCACACTTTAAACAGGAAGAGTTGGCAGCTATCTTGGGACTCAGCTTCAGCCGAATCCCACCAAAAACTTTCAAAATAAAGAAAAAAGGGCAAGGTAGGAATACCCTGATCCCCTTCCCTTCCCAGGTGTGGTGGTGGGTGCCTGAAGGGACAGCGGCTCCCAGCGGTGCTGACTGGGTGCGCTCCAAGGTCCATGTTTCTCACTTTAAATGACAATGAGTACGGACATGTGCAAATCACTTGGAAGCTTGGCCCATTTGGCCTCGCTCACCTTAGTAGTAATCAACGGTCTTCCTGCCTTTTACCAGAATGATGGACAGCTTAACAAGCGCCACCCCTCCCCCCCATTGCATTTCCTGACGATTTTGGTGAGGAGTTTGTGATGCCCAGGAATATGAAGACATCTCCACCGAACAAAGAAGCAGTTACTTCATATAGGTAAGAGGAAGACCCTTCTTTGGGGGAAAAGTACCTCTTTGTAGGCTCATTGTGTTCTTTATAGGAGGATTCATGTTATTACAGATTTCGGGATTGAGATGCACCGGGAACAATCACATTGCCAAGATGCACACAAGATTACTGGTGACATTTCCGTGTTCCCCATTACGCAGCTGTAGTGCAGAATACGCACTGGACATTTACCCAAGGAGGTAGCACCTAGTAATTAACCAGTAGAAAATACTCCATTTAGGTAGATATTATTTGCAAAATTGTGGACTCTTTTTGGATAAAAGGGCAGGTGTGGTCCTTTCAGGCTGGATCACTCACACAGCTACTGACACACCCACACAGACACTGATTCAGCCACTCACCTACCCACTCACACACCCACTGACAGACTCGCTCAGACACTGATTCAGCCATTCACCTACCGACTCACACATCCACTCACAGACCCATTCAGACAATCATGCACCCACTCACACATCCATTGAGACAGACACACAGAGACACGCATGCACTCACTCACACACTCACTATCAAAGTTTACAGGTAACAGGAAATAATATTTCAAAAACCTTAGAAATTCACGTAAAAAACAAAGGTTACAAGGACGTTATTGTTAGGAAACATAAAAAAATCTTAGAAATTCACTGAAAAAAACAAAGGTAACAAGTGGATCACTGAAAGAATATCGATGACACAAATATAGACTTACCAAAATATCGAGGAAAAAATATAGAATGTAAAAATATCGAATCCCTATCTCCAAACAGGTAATTACAAAAATATTGAATCAAAAATATCGTTGTAAAAAATATAGTTAGTCAAAATATAACATTTTTTAAATGTCTTAAAAGTAATTGAAAATTAATGAAATAATAAATATAATTAACTTAAACATACTTAAAATACTTAAATAACCTTAAAATTAATAAATAATTAATGAAAGTTAAAAAAATACGATTTAATTTTTTATTACATATATATAAACATATATATATATATATATATATATATATATATATATATATATATATATAAACATATATATATATATATATATATATATATAAACATATATATATATATATATATATATATATATATATATACATAATATTAATAAAAAATATGCAATATTTTTACCATAGGATAGCGGGAGGGTTACATTTACTATTACCACTCCAGTGAGTGCAACATTAGAGAAAACGTTGGATAGCATAGAAGTAAAAATTACTATTCCCACTCCAGTGAGTGCAACAGTAGGGAAAGCGTTGGTAAGCGTAGGGGTAAAAATGACTATTCCCACTCCAGTGAGTGCAACAGTAGTGAAAGCATTGGATAGCGTAGGGGTGAAAATTACTATTCCCACTCCAGAGAGTGCAACAGTAGGGAAAGCGTTGGATAGCGGGAGGGTAAAAATTACTATTCCCACTCCAGATAGTGCAACAGTAGGGAAAGCATTGGATAGCGGGGGGGAAAAATTACTATTCCCACTCCAGTGAGTGCTACAGTAGGGAAAGTGTTGTATAGCGTAGGGGTAAAAATTACTATTCCCACTCCAGTGAGTGCAACAATAGCGAAAGCGTTGGATAGCGTAGGGGTAAACATTACTATTCCCACTCCAGAGAGTGCAACAGTAGGGAAAGCATTGGATAGCGGGAGTGTAAAAATTACTATTCCCACTCCAGTGAGTGCAACAGTAGGGAAAGCGTTGGATAGTGTACGGGTAAAAATTACTATTCCCCCACCAGTGAGTGCAACAGTAGGGAAAGTAAATACTTCATATATGAATTAAAATAAATTTAATATTAAATGCCAATTACAAATTAATTAAAAGTAATTAACAATTTAATATAATGTAATATTTAATCAATTAAAAATACAAATAAAAATTAATTATTAAAAATAATTACCTATTAATACAAATTAGTTACCAATTAACAATTAATTAACAATTAAAAATAACTAAACATTAAAACAAAAAAAACTAAATAAAAAAATGTAATTCATTACAATTAAATTACTTCCCACCCTATTCCCCTATAAACCCACAACACAAAATAAATTAGTAAAATTAACATAATTATCAATTAATCAATTAATACAAATTAAATACAAATATAAGTTAATTAATTACCAATTACAAATTAATAATTAATTCAAGATAAATACCAATACATTTATTAAAATATGTAATTAATTATAATTAAATTACTTCCCACCCTATTCCCCTATAAACTCACAACTCGCTACAGAAAATAAATTAATAAAATTAACATAGTTATCAATTAAGCAATTAATTAAAATTAATTACCAATTATATTTTAATTACCAATTGAAAATGTATTAATAATTAATTTAAAATCAATACCAATAAATTAACATATTTAATTATTCATAATTAAATTACTTCCCACCCTATTTCCCTATAAACCCACAACCCGCTACAGAATTATATTACGCAAAAATTAAATACCATAAAATTAATTAATTAAAATAAATTATAAAATTAATATACACTTTTCACACATATACTAACATAAAAAACACTTTAGAAAAGTGGATATTATTAAAAAATAGATATTAACTTACTTACCTCTAATTCGATATTTTTGTTGTCTATATTCTGTCCATTCAAAATTTTTGTTGTCTATATTCTGTCCATTCAATATTTTTGTTGTCTATATTCTGTCCATTCTATATTTTTGTTGTCTATATTCTGTCCATTCGATATTTTGTCCATTCCATATTTTGAATTCGATATTACTGCTATTCTATTCGATATTTTTGTTATCTATATACTGTCCATTCGATATTGTGTCCATTCTTTATTTTTAATTCGATATTAATGCAAATCGATATTTTTCACTCAATATTTTGAGTGAATACCGTAACAAGTATGTTATAGATAGGCTCGAATTTCCCTTGTACAGAACCAGATAAATTGCGCAGTTATAATTAGCTTAGGTAAGACGTACAACGTAGAGGTTTGTGTGGATGAGGCCGGAAAGGAAGAGAGAGAGACCACTGCGAGGAGGACACAGCACGCAGACGCCAGAGCAGGTAAGTGCCTTTTTTGGATCATAATTAAATTAGGGAGGGTTGAGGGGCCATCTAACTCCACTCTGGAGTCTGAGTTTTGCCTGAACTCTGTATTCTCAATGGAGCGTGGAGTATGAAAAACTCCACTGGGGAAGCGGAGTTCTCCGCCCGGTGTTAACCATAAACCCCAAGAACAAAGGCTAAGTGGTCGGAAAGTGTCCCCAGAACCCTGATATGACAATATTAGACCATAAAAGACATGCTAGCCGTTTGTTCAACAGGTTTGTCTGGGCAAGATTTGTTTCATCTCTTTGCTTCTGGAAATAATTCCAATCACGCACTGGTTTGTTATGAGATATTTATAGAATTATTGGCACTCTATCCATAAGAGTGAGTGAAACAGAACAGCTAACAAGTGTTTCGCCCCCTTACATGGCCATCCGGCCTGGGGTTTCCTCAGGGCGGGTATTAGCTAATGTAGGTCAATCAGCGTCGTTTGCAAAGATAGGGTCAATCTGAATCTTAAATCGTGGGCATAATGCCTGGTCGGGATATGGTAGTCAACTTACGTCAGTAGACACACTGGCACATTCAGGGCTATCAGATTAATCCATCTATATCTGTAGAGCATTTATCCAGCCCAAGGCTTTCTGTTTGCAAATCATGTTTATCAAGTAGGGTTGTCTTGTTAGTTCAAGAGAAGACGATGCAGATTCCAATAAATAGAATTCACCATTTGTTAAATGAAAACTCTAATTCCAGACCAGGGGAATTTACAGCACATGTAGAGAATTGCATTGTATAGTTTTCATGCAGTAATTGTATCAAATTTAAAATGCATTTTGTACACTAAAGAAACATGTGATCTGTTTTCTCTTCTTTGAAACAGGTTCCCTTTAAGCTTAGCATTTTGCAGCTTTGCTTGATACCATGTGAATGTTTTCGTGTTCTTTTAGTCCTTTGAAACTAGGTGTTCACACTTCAGCCGCACTTGAAGGCTCCGTTGCTATGAACGTGTCTAAAGGCTCTTAAGAGCTGATGAACATTCCAAAGGTAGACTTGTAAGATGCCTCGAGGCACTTGAAATGAAACCCAGGTACACCTGGCTGCGTTAGAGTCTGCTTGCTTCAATGCTTTCTTAGCCAAACGGGATCTCTTACTACCTGCCCCACCAGGAAAAACTGCAGATGCAAACTGACAACATGTACAAGCTGACCTCCACCCCTGAACAGAGGAGCATGCATCCTCGTCTTCAGACACTCACACACACCATGCGCTGCAGACACTCTTACTACCGGCACCACCGAGAGAAACTGCTGACGCAAGCTGACAACGTGTAGAGGCGGACCTCCACCCCTGAACAGAGGAGCATGCATACTGGTCTTCAGACACTCACACACACCATGTGCTGCAGACACTCTTACTACCGGCACCACCGAGAGAAACTGCTGATGCAAGCTGACAACGTCTAGAGGCAGACCTCCACCCTTGAACAGAGGAGCATGCATCCTCGTCTTCAGACACTCACACACACCATGTGCTGTAGACACTCTTACTACCGGCACCACCGAGAGAAACTGCTGACGCAAGATGACAATGTGTAGAGGCGGACCTCCACCCCTGAACAGAGGAGCATGCATCCTCGTCTTCAGACACTCACACACACCATGTGCTGCAGACACTCTTACTACCGGCACCACCGAGAGAAGCTGCTGACGCAAGCTGACAATGTGTAGAGGCGGACCTCCACCCCTGAACAGAGGAGCATGCATCCTCGTCTTCAGACACTCACACACACCAACCGCTGCAGACACTCTTACTACCGGCACCACCGAGAGAAACTGCTGACGCAAGCTGACAACGTGTAGAGGCGGACCTCCACCCCTGAACAGAGGAGCATGCATCCTCGTCTTCAGACACTCACACACACCATGCGCTACAGGCATTCTTACAACCGGCACCACCGAGAGAAACTGCTGACGCAAGCTGACAACGTGTAGAGGCAGACCTCCACCCCTGAACAGAGGAGCATGCATCCTCGTCTTCAGACACTCACACACACCAACCGCTACAGACACTCTTCCTACCGGCACCACCGAGAGAAACTGCTGATGCAAGCTGACAACGTGTAGAGGCGGACCTCCACCCCTGAACAGAGGAGCATGCATCCTCGTCTTCAGACACTCACACACACCATGTGCTGCAGACACTCTTACTACCGGCACCACCGAGAGAAACTGCTGACGCAAGCTGACAATGTGTAGAGGCGGACCTCCACCCCTGAACAGAGGAGAATGCATCCTCGTCTTCAGACACTCACACACACCAACCGCTGCAGACACTCTTACTACCGGCACCACCGAGAGAAACTGCTGACGCAAGCTGACAACGTGTATAGGCGGACCTCCACCCCTGAACAGAGGAGCATGCATCCTCGTCTTCAGACACTCACACACACCATGTGCTGCAGACACTCTTACTACCGGCACCACCGGGAGAAACTGCTGACGCAAGCTGACAATGTGTAGAGGCGGACCTCCACCCCTGAACAGAGGAGCAGCATCCTCATCTTCAGACACTCACAAACACCAACCGCTGCAGACACTCTTACTGTTACTCACACTTACTCTTACGGCATCTCCAAAATGGTGTGGAATATGGATGCAGCAAGCCAGACCTAAAAAGTTACTCTTGGAGGAGGGCAGCAGCAGAGATGTTGAGAGCTGGCACAAAACAGCAGTGGACTCTAAAGGATGAGCCACAAAACAATGGAAGGAATGAAAGAAGCGGAACCACTCTAGATTAAACATGGGAATGTCGAAGGCTCCACTGAAACAATGAAGCGTCTCCGGGCTCATAATGGCAGGTAGAAGCCCAGAGCTCCAACATTCCAATGTTTGTCCTCAAGTTTCCACCTTTTTAGTTTAGAACACTCTACCCTCAGAGGGTGGAATGTTCTATATCGGTTATTAAAGGGACACTCCCCCCTATATAGGCCGGAGACGCAGGTTCAGGGCCTTTAACAAGCGGCATAGCCCTCAGAAGTGGCTATAAGGCCATATTAGAACATTGGAATGTTAGGAGCTCCATTGCAGACAATGGAGTGCTCCCTGCTTCTATGGGCCGGTAAAGGCCCGCAGAGCAACATTTGAATGTTCTACAAAGGCTTCTCGAAGTTCGAGGGGATTTATATCCCCTCGAGCTTCGAGAACCCTTTGTTTAATTTGTTAGAACATTCTGCCCTCTAGTGGCAGAATGTTCTAATAGCCTTATAGCCCTTCGGCTCGGGCCTTTAACGATTCAGCGGGCCTTTAATAGCTGGTATAGCCCGCTATAAGGCTATATTAGAACTTTGGAATGTTAAGTGCTCCATTGAGAACAATGGAGTGCTCTGGGCTTATAATAGCAGGTAGAAGCCCGGAGCTCCAACATTCTCATTTTTGTCCTCATGTTTCTCCCTTTTTAGTTTAGAACATTTTACCCTCAATGGGCGGAATGTTCTTAAAGCCTTATAGCCGTTCTGCCTCAGGCTACACCAGTTGTTAAAGGCCCTCTTCCCCCAATAACTCGCGGTCAGGGCCTTTAGCAACAAGTATAGCCCTAAACATCGGGCTGGAAAGCTATAATGTGTGCACTGAAGATGGATGGATCTTTGGATCTTTTACTAGAACGAGCTCTATTTACCCTTTGACTTTGCACAACCTAAGAATGCCTGATTGTAGGCACTAAAGGAGGTAGGAGCTTGAAACCTTTAACCAGCAGGTCAACTAGAGCTTGGAACCTATACCAACAGCAAGTCAACTAGATAGTAAAACCCTGAAGACACTGCTAAATTGAACCCTGTGGAGAGGGCTGGAGATTGGTACCTTTTACTAATGCAGCTCAACTAGTCAATAGAACCCAAAAGTTACTGCTAGATTAAACCTGCTGAAGGAGGCCTGAGCAAGGTACCTTTACCAATGCATGTCAACTAGTCAATAAAACTCAAGTTAATACAAGACCAGCTGAAAGAGGCTCGAGTTAGTAACCTTTTACTGGCGCATGTCAACTAGTCAACGAAACACAAGAGTTACTGGTAGATTGTACACGATCGAAGGGGGCTGGATCTAGGTATCTTTTACTAACGCATGTCAACTAGTTAAAAGAACACAATAGTTACTGGTAGACTGTACGTGCTGAAGGAGGCTGGAGCTAGGTAACTTTTACTAGCACATATCAACTAGTCAATGGAACCCAAGAATTAATGCAAGACCCGCTGAAAGAGGCTCGAGTTAGTACCCTTATACTGACGCATGTCAACAAAACACAAGAGTTACTGGTAGACTGTACCCGCTGAAAGAGGCTCGAGTTAGTACCCTTATATTGACGCATGTCAACGAAACACAAGAGTTACTGGTAGACTGTACCCGCTGAAAGAGGCTCGAGTTAGTACCCTTATACTGACGCATGTCAACGAAACACAAAAGTTACTGGTAGACTGTACCTGCTGAAAGAGGCTCGAGTTAGTACCCTTATACTGACGCATGTCAACGAAACACAAGAGTTACTGGTAGACTGTACCCGCTGAAAGAGGCTCGAGTTAGTACCCTTATACTGACGCATGTCAACGAAACACAAGAGTTACTGGTAGACTGTACCCGCTGAAAGAGGCTCGAGTTAGTACCCTTATACTGACGCATGTCAACGAAACACAAGAGTTACTGGTAGACTGTACCCGCTGAAAGAGGCTCGAGTTTGTACCCTTATACTGACGCATGTCAACGAAACACAAGAGTTACTGGTAGACTGTACCCGCTGAAGGAGGCTTGAGTTAGTACCCTTATACTGACGCATGTCAACGAAACACAAGAGTTACTGGTAGACTGTACCCGCTGAAGGAGGCTCGAGTTAGTACCCTTATACTGACGCATGTCAACGAAACACAAGAGTTACTGGTAGACTGTACCCGCTGAAAGAGGCTCGAGTTAGTACCCTTATACTGACGCATGTCAACGAAACACAAGAGTCACTGGTAGACTGTACCCGCTGAAGGAGGCTCCAGTTAGTACCCTTATACTGACGCATGTCAACGAAACACAAGAGTTACTGGTAGACTGTACCCGGTGAAGGAGGCTGGAGCTAGGTACCTTTTACTAACGCATGTCAACTAGTCAACGAAACACAAGAGTTACTGGTAGACTGTACCCGCTAAAGGAGGCTGGAGCTAGGTACCTTTTACTAACGCTTGTGAACTGGTCAACGAAACACAAGAGTTACTGGTAGACTGTACCCGCTGAAGGAGGCTGGAACTAGGTACCTTTTACTAATGCTTGTCAACTGGTCAACGAAACACAAGAGTTACTGGTAGACTGTACCCGCTGAAAGAGGCTCGAGTTAGTACCCTTATACTGACGCATGTCAACGAAACACAAGAGTTACTGGTAGACTGTACCCGCTGAAGGAGGCTCGAGTTAGTACCCTTATACTGACGCATGTCAACGAAACACAAGAGTTACTGGTAGACTGTACCCGCTGAAAGAGGCTCGAGTTAGTACCCTTATACTGATGCATGTCAACGAAACACAAGAGTTACTGGTAGACTGTACCTGCTGAAGGAGGCTCGAGTTAGTACCCTTATACTGACGCATGTCAACGAAACACAAGAGTTACTGGTAGACTGTACCCGCTAAAAGAGGCTCGAGTTAGTACCCTTATACTGACGCATGTCAAAGAAACACAAGAGTTACTGGTAGACTGTACCCGCTGAAAGAGGCTCGAGTTAGTACCCTTATACTGACGCATGTCAACGAAACACAAGAGTTACTGGTAGACTGTACCCGCTGAAAGAGGCTCGAGTTAGTACCCTTATACTGACGCATGTCAACGAAACACAAGAGTTACTGGTAGACTGTACCCGCTGAAAGAGGCTCGAGTTAGTACCCTTATACTGACGCATGTCAACCAAACACAAGAGTTACTGGTAGACTGTACCCGCTGAAAGAGTCTCGAGTTAGTACCCTTATACTGACGCATGTCAACGAAACACAAGAGTTACTGGTAGACTGTACCCGCTGAAAGAGGCTCGAGTTAGTACCCTTATACTGACGCATGTCAACGAAACACAAGAGTTACTGGTAGACTGTACCCGCTGAAAGAGGCTCGAGTTAGTACCCTTATACTGACGCATGTCAACGAAACACAAGAGTTACTGGTAGACTGTACCCGCTGAAGGAGGCTCCAGTTAGTACCCTTATACTGACGCATGTCAACGAAACACAAGAGTTACTGGTAGACTGTACCCGCTGAAAGAGGCTCGAGTTAGTACCCTTATACTGACGCATGTCAACGAAACACAAGAGTTACTGGTAGACTGTACCCGCTGAAAGAGGCTCGAGTTAGTACCCTTATACTGATGCATGTCAACGAAACACAAGAGTTACTGGTAGACTGTACCCGCTGAAGGAGGCTCCAGTTAGTACCCTTATACTGACGCATGTCAACGAAACACAAGAGTTACTGGTAGACTGTACCCGGTGAAGGAGGCTGGAGCTAGGTACCTTTTACCAACGCATGTCAACTAGTCAACGAAACAAAAGAGTTACTGGTAGACTGTACCCGCTGAAGGAGGCTGGAACTAGGTACCTTTTACTAACGCTTGTCAACTGGTCAACGAAACACAAGAGTTACTGGTAGACTGTACCCGCTGAAGGAGGCTGGAACTAGGTACCTTTTACTAATGCTTGTCAACTGGTCAACGAAACACAAGAGTTACTGGTAGACTGTACCCGCTGAAAGAGGCTCGAGTTAGTACCCTTATATTGACGCATTTCAACGAAACACAAGAGTTACTGGTAGACTGTACCCGCTGAAAGAGGCTCGAGTTAGTACCCTTATACTGACGCATGTCAACGAAACACAAGAGTTACTGGTAGACTGTACCCGCTAAAAGAGGCTCGAGTTAGTACCCTTATACTGACGCATGCCAACGAAACACAAGAGTTACTGGTAGACTGTACCCGCTGAAAGAGGCTTGAGTTAGTACCCTTATACTGACGCATGTCAACGAAACACAAGAGTTACTGGTAGACTGTACCCGCTGAAAGAGGCTCGAGTTAGCACCCTTATACTGACGCATGTCAACGAAACACAAGAGTTACTGGTAGACTGTACCCGCTGAAAGAGGCTCGAGTTAGTACCCTTATACTGACGCATGTCAACGAAACACAAGAGTTACTGGTAGACTGTACCCGCTGAAAGAGGCTCGAGTTAGTACCCTTATACTGACGCATGTCAACGAAACACAAGAGTTACTGGTAGACTGTACCCGCTGAAAGAGGCTCGAGTTTGTACCCTTATACTGACGCATGTCAACGAAACACAAGAGTTACTGGTAGACTGTACCCGCTGAAGGAGGCTTGAGTTAGTACCCTTATACTGACGCATGTCAACGAAACACAAGAGTTACTGGTAGACTGTACCCGCTGAAGGAGGCTCGAGTTAGTACCCTTATACTGACGCATGTCAACGAAACACAAGAGTTACTGGTAGACTGTACCCGCTGAAAGAGGCTCGAGTTAGTACCCTTATACTGACGCATGTCAACGAAACACAAGAGTCACTGGTAGACTGTACCCGCTGAAGGAGGCTCCAGTTAGTACCCTTATACTGACGCATGTCAACGAAACACAAGAGTTACTGGTAGACTGTACCCGGTGAAGGAGGCTGGAGCTAGGTACCTTTTACTAACGCATGTCAACTAGTCAACGAAACACAAGAGTTACTGGTAGACTGTACCCGCTAAAGGAGGCTGGAGCTAGGTACCTTTTACTAACGCTTGTGAACTGGTCAACGAAACACAAGAGTTACTGGTAGACTGTACCCGCTGAAGGAGGCTGGAACTAGGTACCTTTTACTAATGCTTGTCAACTGGTCAACGAAACACAAGAGTTACTGGTAGACTGTACCCGCTGAAAGAGGCTCGAGTTAGTACCCTTATACTGACGCATGTCAACGAAACACAAGAGTTACTGGTAGACTGTACCCGCTGAAGGAGGCTCGAGTTAGTACCCTTATACTGACGCATGTCAACGAAACACAAGAGTTACTGGTAGACTGTACCCGCTGAAAGAGGCTCGAGTTAGTACCCTTATACTGATGCATGTCAACGAAACACAAGAGTTACTGGTAGACTGTACCTGCTGAAGGAGGCTCGAGTTAGTACCCTTATACTGACGCATGTCAACGAAACACAAGAGTTACTGGTAGACTGTACCCGCTAAAAGAGGCTCGAGTTAGTACCCTTATACTGACGCATGTCAAAGAAACACAAGAGTTACTGGTAGACTGTACCCGCTGAAAGAGGCTCGAGTTAGTACCCTTATACTGACGCATGTCAACGAAACACAAGAGTTACTGGTAGACTGTACCCGCTGAAAGAGGCTCGAGTTAGTACCCTTATACTGACGCATGTCAACGAAACACAAGAGTTACTGGTAGACTGTACCCGCTGAAAGAGGCTCGAGTTAGTACCCTTATACTGACGCATGTCAACCAAACACAAGAGTTACTGATAGACTGTACCCGCTGAAAGAGTCTCGAGTTAGTACCCTTATACTGACGCATGTCAACGAAACACAAGAGTTACTGGTAGACTGTACCCGCTGAAAGAGGCTCGAGTTAGTACCCTTATACTGACGCATGTCAACGAAACACAAGAGTTACTGGTAGACTGTACCCGCTGAAAGAGGCTCGAGTTAGTACCCTTATACTGACGCATGTCAACGAAACACAAGAGTTACTGGTAGACTGTACCCGCTGAAGGAGGCTCCAGTTAGTACCCTTATACTGACGCATGTCAACGAAACACAAGAGTTACTGGTAGACTGTACCCGCTGAAAGAGGCTCGAGTTAGTACCCTTATACTGACGCATGTCAACGAAACACAAGAGTTACTGGTAGACTGTACCCGCTGAAAGAGGCTCGAGTTAGTACCCTTATACTGATGCATGTCAACGAAACACAAGAGTTACTGGTAGACTGTACCCGCTGAAGGAGGCTCCAGTTAGTACCCTTATACTGACGCATGTCAACGAAACACAAGAGTTACTGGTAGACTGTACCCGGTGAAGGAGGCTGGAGCTAGGTACCTTTTACCAACGCATGTCAACTAGTCAACGAAACAAAAGAGTTACTGGTAGACTGTACCCGCTGAAGGAGGCTGGAACTAGGTACCTTTTACTAACGCTTGTCAACTGGTCAACGAAACACAAGAGTTACTGGTAGACTGTACCCGCTGAAGGAGGCTGGAACTAGGTACCTTTTACTAATGCTTGTCAACTGGTCAACGAAACACAAGAGTTACTGGTAGACTGTACCCGCTGAAAGAGGCTCGAGTTAGTACCCTTATATTGACGCATTTCAACGAAACACAAGAGTTACTGGTAGACTGTACCCGCTGAAAGAGGCTCGAGTTAGTACCCTTATACTGACGCATGTCAACGAAACACAAGAGTTACTGGTAGACTGTACCCGCTAAAAGAGGCTCGAGTTAGTACCCTTATACTGACGCATGCCAACGAAACACAAGAGTTACTGGTAGACTGTACCCGCTGAAAGAGGCTTGAGTTAGTACCCTTATACTGACGCATGTCAACGAAACACAAGAGTTACTGGTAGACTGTACCCGCTGAAAGAGGCTCGAGTTAGCACCCTTATACTGACGCATGTCAACGAAACACAAGAGTTACTGGTAGACTGTACCCGCTGAAAGAGGCTCGAGTTAGTACCCTTATACTGACGCATGTCAACGAAACACAAGAGTTACTGGTAGACTGTACCCGCTGAAAGAGGCTCGAGTTAGTACACTTATACTGACGCATGTCAACGAAACACAAGAGTTACTGGTAGACTGTACCCGCTGAAGGAGGCTCCAGTTAGTACCCTTATACTGACGCATGTCAACGAAACACAAGAGTTACTGGTAGACTGTACCCGCTGAAAGAGGCTCGAGTTAGTACCCTTATACTGACGCATGTCAACGAAACACAAGAGTTACTGGTAGACTGTACCCGCTGAAAGAGGCTCGAGTTAGTACCCTTATACTGACGCATGTCAACGAAACACAAGAGTTACTGGTAGACTGTACCCGCTGAAGGAGGCTCGAGTTAGTACCCTTATACTGACGCATGTCAACGAAACACAAGAGTTACTGGTAGACTGTACCCGCTGAAAGAGGCTCGAGTTAGTACCCTTATACTGACGCATGTCAACGAAACACAAGAGTTACTGGTAGACTGTACCCGCTGAAGGAGGCTCCAGTTAGTACCCTTATACTGACGCATGTCAACGAAACACAAGAGTTACTGGTAGACTGTACCCGCTGAAGGAGGCTTGAGTTAGTACCCTTATACTGACGCATGTCAACGAAACACAAGAGTTACTGGTAGACTGTACCCGCTGAAGGAGGCTCGAGTTAGTACCCTTATACTGACGCATGTCAACGAAACACAAGAGTTACTGGTAGACTGTACCCGCTGAAGGAGGCTCCAGTTAGTACCCTTATACTGACGCATGTCAACGAAACACAAGAGTTACTGGTAGACTGTACCCGCTGAAAGAGGCTCGAGTTAGTACCCTTATACTGACGCATGTCAACGAAACACAAGAGTCACTGGTAGACTGTACCCGCTGAAGGAGGCTCCAGTTAGTACCCTTATACTGACGCATGTCAACGAAACACAAGAGTTACTGGTAGACTGTACCCGGTGAAGGAGGCTGGAGCTAGGTACCTTTTACTAACGCATGTCAACTAGTCAACGAAACACAAGAGTTACTGGTAGACTGTACCCGCTAAAGGAGGCTGGAGCTAGGTACCTTTTACTAACGCTTGTGAACTGGTCAACGAAACACAAGAGTTACTGGTAGACTGTACCCGCTGAAGGAGGCTGGAACTAGGTACCTTTTACTAATGCTTGTCAACTGGTCAACGAAACACAAGAGTTACTGGTAGACTGTACCCGCTGAAAGAGGCTCGAGTTAGTACCCTTATACTGACGCATGTCAACGAAACACAAGAGTTACTGGTAGACTGTACCCGCTGAAGGAGGCTCGAGTTAGTACCCTTATACTGACGCATGTCAACGAAACACAAGAGTTACTGGTAGACTGTACCCGCTGAAAGAGGCTCGAGTTAGTACCCTTATACTGATGCATGTCAACGAAACACAAGAGTTACTGGTAGACTGTACCTGCTGAAGGAGGCTCGAGTTAGTACCCTTATACTGACGCATGTCAACGAAACACAAGAGTTACTGGTAGACTGTACCCGCTAAAAGAGGCTCGAGTTAGTACCCTTATACTGACGCATGTCAAAGAAACACAAGAGTTACTGGTAGACTGTACCCGCTGAAAGAGGCTCGAGTTAGTACCCTTATACTGACGCATGTCAACGAAACACAAGAGTTACTGGTAGACTGTACCCGCTGAAAGAGGCTCGAGTTAGTACCCTTATACTGACGCATGTCAACGAAACACAAGAGTTACTGGTAGACTGTACCCGCTGAAAGAGGCTCGAGTTAGTACCCTTATACTGACGCATGTCAACCAAACACAAGAGTTACTGGTAGACTGTACCCGCTGAAAGAGTCTCGAGTTAGTACCCTTATACTGACGCATGTCAACGAAACACAAGAGTTACTGGTAGACTGTACCCGCTGAAAGAGGCTCGAGTTAGTACCCTTATACTGACGCATGTCAACGAAACACAAGAGTTACTGGTAGACTGTACCCGCTGAAAGAGGCTCGAGTTAGTACCCTTATACTGACGCATGTCAACGAAACACAAGAGTTACTGGTAGACTGTACCCGCTGAAGGAGGCTCCAGTTAGTACCCTTATACTGACGCATGTCAACGAAACACAAGAGTTACTGGTAGACTGTACCCGCTGAAAGAGGCTCGAGTTAGTACCCTTATACTGACGCATGTCAACGAAACACAAGAGTTACTGGTAGACTGTACCCGCTGAAAGAGGCTCGAGTTAGTACCCTTATACTGATGCATGTCAACGAAACACAAGAGTTACTGGTAGACTGTACCCGCTGAAGGAGGCTCCAGTTAGTACCCTTATACTGACGCATGTCAACGAAACACAAGAGTTACTGGTAGACTGTACCCGGTGAAGGAGGCTGGAGCTAGGTACCTTTTACCAACGCATGTCAACTAGTCAACGAAACAAAAGAGTTACTGGTAGACTGTACCCGCTGAAGGAGGCTGGAACTAGGTACCTTTTACTAACGCTTGTCAACTGGTCAACGAAACACAAGAGTTACTGGTAGACTGTACCCGCTGAAGGAGGCTGGAACTAGGTACCTTTTACTAATGCTTGTCAACTGGTCAACGAAACACAAGAGTTACTGGTAGACTGTACCCGCTGAAAGAGGCTCGAGTTAGTACCCTTATATTGACGCATTTCAACGAAACACAAGAGTTACTGGTAGACTGTACCCGCTGAAAGAGGCTCGAGTTAGTACCCTTATACTGACGCATGTCAACGAAACACAAGAGTTACTGGTAGACTGTACCCGCTAAAAGAGGCTCGAGTTAGTACCCTTATACTGACGCATGCCAACGAAACACAAGAGTTACTGGTAGACTGTACCCGCTGAAAGAGGCTTGAGTTAGTACCCTTATACTGACGCATGTCAACGAAACACAAGAGTTACTGGTAGACTGTACCCGCTGAAAGAGGCTCGAGTTAGTACCCTTATACTGACGCATGTCAACGAAACACAAGAGTTACTGGTAGACTGTACCCGCTGAAGGAGGCTCGAGTTAGTACCCTTATACTGACGCATGTCAACGAAACACAAGAGTTACTGGTAGACTGTACCCGCTGAAAGAGGCTCGAGTTAGTACCCTTATACTGACGCATGTCAACGAAACACAAGAGTTACTGGTAGACTGTACCCGCTGAAGGAGGCTCCAGTTAGTACCCTTATACTGACGCATGTCAACGAAACACAAGAGTTACTGGTAGACTGTACCCGGTGAAGGAGGCTGGAGCTAGGTACCTTTTACTAACGCATGTCAACTAGTCAACGAAACACAAGAGTTACTGGTAGACTGTACCCGCTAAAGGAGGCTGGAGCTAGATACCTTTTACTAACGCTTGTCAACTGGTCAACGAAACACAAGTGTTACTGGTAGACTGTACCCGCTGAAAGAGGCTGGAACTAGGTACCTTTTACTAATGCTTGTCAACTGGTCAACGAAACACAAGAGTTACTGGTAGACTGTACCCGCTGAAAGAGGCTCGAGTTAGTACCCTTATACTGACGCATTTCAACGAAACACAAGAGTTACTGGTAGACTGTACCCGCTGAAAGAGGCTCGAGTTAGTACCCTTATACTGACGCATGTCAACGAAACACAAGAGTTACTGGTAGACTGTACCCGCTGAAAGAGGCTCGAGTTAGTACCCTTATACTGATGCATGTCAACGAAACACATGAGTTACTGGTAGACTGTACCCGCTGAAGGAGGCTCGAGTTAGTACCCTTATACTGACGCATGTAAAACGAAACACAAGAGTTACTGGTAGACTGTACCCGCTGAAAGAGGCTCGAGTTAGTACCCTTATACTGACGCATGTCAAAGAAACACAAGAGTTACTGGTAGACTGTACCCGCTGAAAGAGGCTCGAGTTAGTACCCTTATACTGACGCATGTCAACGAAACACAAGAGTTACTGGTAGACTGTACCCACTGAAAGAGGCTCGAGTTAGTACCCTTATACTGACGCATGTCAACGAAACACAAGAGTTACTGGTAGACTGTACCCGCTGAAAGAGGCTCGAGTTAGTACCCTTATACTGACGCATGTCAACGAAACACAAGAGTTACTGGTAGACTGTACCCGCTGAAAGAGGCTCGAGTTAGTACCCTTATACTGACGCATGTCAACGAAACACAAGAGTTACTGGTAGACTGTACCCGCTGAAAGAGGCTCGAGTTAGTACCCTTATACTGACGCATGTCAACGAAACACAAGAGTTACTGGTAGACTGTACCCGCTGAAAGAGGCTCGAGTTAGTACCCTTATACTGACGCATGTCAACGAAACACAAGAGTTACTGGTAGACTGTACCCGCTGAAAGAGGCTCGAGTTAGTACCCTTATACTGACGCATGTCAACGAAACACAAGAGTTACTGGTAGACTGTACCCGCTGAAAGAGGCTCGAGTTAGTACCCTTATACTGATGCATGTCAACGAAACACAAGAGTTACTGGTAGACTGTACCCGCTGAAGGAGGCTCCAGTTAGTACCCTTATACTGACGCATGTCAACGAAACACAAGAGTTACTGGTAGACTGTACCCGGTGAAGGAGGCTGGAGCTAGGTACCTTTTACCAACGCATGTCAACTAGTCAACGAAACAAAAGAGTTACTGGTAGACTGTACCCGCTGAAGGAGGCTGGAACTAGGTACCTTTTACTAACGCTTGTCAACTGGTCAACGAAACACAAGAGTTACTGGTAGACTGTACCCGCTGAAGGAGGCTGGAACTAGGTACCTTTTACTAATGCTTGTCAACTGGTCAACGAAACACAAGAGTTACTGGTAGACTGTACCCGCTGAAAGAGGCTCGAGTTAGTACCCTTATATTGACGCATTTCAACGAAACACAAGAGTTACTGGTAGACTGTACCCGCTGAAAGAGGCTCGAGTTAGTACCCTTATACTGACGCATGTCAACGAAACACAAGAGTTACTGGTAGACTGTACCCGCTAAAAGAGGCTCGAGTTAGTACCCTTATACTGACGCATGCCAACGAAACACAAGAGTTACTGGTAGACTGTACCCGCTGAAAGAGGCTTGAGTTAGTACCCTTATACTGACGCATGTCAACGAAACACAAGAGTTACTGGTAGACTGTACCCGCTGAAAGAGGCTCGAGTTAGTACCCTTATACTGACGCATGTCAACGAAACACAAGAGTTACTGGTAGACTGTACCCGCTGAAGGAGGCTCGAGTTAGTACCCTTATACTGACGCATGTCAACGAAACACAAGAGTTACTGGTAGACTGTACCCGCTGAAAGAGGCTCGAGTTAGTACCCTTATACTGACGCATGTCAACGAAACACAAGAGTTACTGGTAGACTGTACCCGCTGAAGGAGGCTCCAGTTAGTACCCTTATACTGACGCATGTCAACGAAACACAAGAGTTACTGGTAGACTGTACCCGGTGAAGGAGGCTGGAGCTAGGTACCTTTTACTAACGCATGTCAACTAGTCAACGAAACACAAGAGTTACTGGTAGACTGTACCCGCTAAAGGAGGCTGGAGCTAGATACCTTTTACTAACGCTTGTCAACTGGTCAACGAAACACAAGTGTTACTGGTAGACTGTACCCGCTGAAGGAGGCTGGAACTAGGTACCTTTTACTAATGCTTGTCAACTGGTCAACGAAACACAAGAGTTACTGGTAGACTGTACCCGCTGAAAGAGGCTCGAGTTAGTACCCTTATACTGACGCATTTCAACGAAACACAAGAGTTACTGGTAGACTGTACCCGCTGAAAGAGGCTCGAGTTAGTACCCTTATACTGACGCATGTCAACGAAACACAAGAGTTACTGGTAGACTGTACCCGCTGAAAGAGGCTCGAGTTAGTACCCTTATACTGATGCATGTCAACGAAACACATGAGTTACTGGTAGACTGTACCCGCTGAAGGAGGCTCGAGTTAGTACCCTTATACTGACGCATGTAAAACGAAACACAAGAGTTACTGGTAGACTGTACCCGCTGAAAGAGGCTCGAGTTAGTACCCTTATACTGACGCATGTCAAAGAAACACAAGAGTTACTGGTAGACTGTACCCGCTGAAAGAGGCTCGAGTTAGTACCCTTATACTGACGCATGTCAACGAAACACAAGAGTTACTGGTAGACTGTACCCACTGAAAGAGGCTCGAGTTAGTACCCTTATACTGACGCATGTCAACGAAACACAAGAGTTACTGGTAGACTGTACCCGCTGAAAGAGGCTCGAGTTAGTACCCTTATACTGACGCATGTCAACGAAACACAAGAGTTACTGGTAGACTGTACCCGCTGAAAGAGGCTCGAGTTAGTACCCTTATACTGACGCATGTCAACGAAACACAAGAGTTACTGGTAGACTGTACCCGCTGAAAGAGGCTCGAGTTAGTACCCTTATACTGACGCATGTCAACGAAACACAAGAGTTACTGGTAGACTGTACCCGCTGAAAGAGGCTCGAGTTAGTACCCTTATACTGACGCATGTCAACGAAACACAAGAGTTACTGGTAGACTGTACCCGCTGAAAGAGGCTCGAGTTAGTACCCTTATACTGACGCATGTCAACGAAACACAAGAGTTACTGGTAGACTGTACCCGCTAAAGGAGGCTGGAGCTAGATACCTTTTACTAACGCTTGTCAACTGGTCAACGAAACAAGAGTTACTGGTAGACTGTACCCGCTGAAGGAGGCTGGAACTAGGTACCTTTTACTAATGCTTGTCAACTGGTCAACGAAACACAAGAGTTACTGGTAGACTGTACCCGCTGAAAGAGGCTCGAGTTAGTACCCTTATACTGACGCATTTCAACGAAACACAAGAGTTACTGGTAGACTGTACCCGCTGAAAGAGGTTCGAGTTAGTACCCTTATACTGACGCATGTCAACGAAACACAAGAGTTACTGGTAGACTGTACCCGCTGAAAGAGGCTCGAGTTAGTACCCTTATACTGACGCATGTCAACGAAACACAAGAGTTACTGGTAGACTGTACCCGCTGAAGGAGGCTCGAGTTAGTACTCTTATGCTGACGCATGTCAACGAAACACAAGAGTTACTGGTAAACTGTACCCGCTGAAAGAGGCTCCAGTTAGTACCCTTATACTGACGCATGTCAACGAAACACAAGAGTTACTGGTAGACTGTACCCGGTGAAGGAGGCTGGAGCTAGGTACCTTTTACTAACGCATGTCAACTAGTCAACGAAACACAAGAGTTACTGGTAGACTGTACCCGCTAAAGGAGGCTGGAGCTAGATACCTTTTACTAACGCTTGTCAACTGGTCAACGAAACACAAGTGTTACTGGTAGACTGTACCCGCTGAAGGAGGCTGGAACTAGGTACCTTTTACTAATGCTTGTCAACTGGTCAACGAAACACAAGAGTTACTGGTAGACTGTACCCGCTGAAAGAGGCTTGAGTTAGTACCCTTATACTGACGCATTTCAACGAAACACAAGAGTTACTGGTAGACTGTACCCGCTGAAAGAGGCTCGAGTTAGTACCCTTATACTGACGCATGTCAACGAAACACAAGAGTTACTGGTAGACTGTACCCGCTGAAAGAGGCTCGAGTTAGTACCCTTATACTGATGCATGTCAACGAAACACATGAGTTACTGGTAGACTGTACCCGCTGAAGGAGGCTCGAGTTAGTACCCTTATACTGACGCATGTCAACGAAACACAGGAGTTACTGGTAGACTGTACCCGCTGAAAGAGGCTCGAGTTAGTACCCTTATACTGACGCATGTCAAAGAAACACAAGAGTTACTGGTAGACTGTACCCGCTGAAAGAGGCTCGAGTTAGTACCCTTATACTGACGCATGTCAACGAAACACAAGAGTTACTGGTAGACTGTACCCGCTGAAAGAGGCTCGAGTTAGTACCCTTATACTGACGCATGTCAACGAAACACAAGAGTTACTGGTAGACTGTACCCGCTGAAAGAGGCTCGAGTTAGTACCCTTATACTGACGCATGTCAACGAAACACAAGAGTTACTGGTAGACTGTACCCGCTGAAAGAGGCTCGAGTTAGTACCCTTATACTGACGCATGTCAACGAAACACAAGAGTTACTGGTAGACTGTACCCGCTGAAAGAGGCTCGAGTTAGTACCCTTATACTGACGCATGTCAACGAAACACAAGAGTTACTGGTAGACTGTACCCGCTGAAAGAGGCTCGAGTTAGTACCCTTATACTGACGCATGTCAACGAAACACAAGAGTTACTGGTAGACTGTACCCGCTGAAAGAGGCTCGAGTTAGTACCCTTATACTGACGCATGTCAACGAAACACAAGAGTTACTGGTAGACTGTACCCGCTGAAAGAGGCTCGAGTTAGTACCCTTATACTGACGCATGTCAACGAAACACAACAGTTACTGGTAGACTGTACCCGCTAAAGGAGGCTGGAGCTAGATACCTTTTACTAACGCTTGTCAACTGGTCAACGAAACAAGAGTTACTGGTAGACTGTACCCGCTGAAGGAGGCTGGAACTAGGTACCTTTTACTAATGCTTGTCAACTGGTCAACGAAACACAAGAGTTACTGGTAGACTGTACCCGCTGAAAGAGGCTCGAGTTAGTACCCTTATACTGACGCATTTCAACGAAACACAAGAGTTACTGGTAGACTGTACCCGCTGAAAGAGGCTCGAGTTAGTACCCTTATACTGACGCATGTCAACGAAACACAAGAGTTACTGGTAGACTGTACCCGCTGAAAGAGGCTCGAGTTAGTACCCTTATACTGACGCATGTCAACGAAACACAAGAGTTACTGGTAGACTGTACCCGCTGAAGGAGGCTCGAGTTAGTACCCTTATACTGACGCATGTCAACGAAACACAAGAGTTACTGGTAGACTGTACCCGCTGAAAGAGGCTCGAGTTTGTACCCTTATACTGACGCATGTCAACGAAACACAAGAGTTACTGGTAGACTGTACCCGCTGAAAGAGGCTCGAGTTAGTACCCTTATACTGACGCATGTCAACGAAACACAAGAGTTACTGGTAGACTGTACCCGCTGAAGGAGGCTCCAGTTAGTACCCTTATACTGACGCATGTCAACGAAACACAAGAGTTACTGGTAGACTTTACCCGCTGAAAGAGGCTCGAGTTAGTACCCTTATACTGACGTATGTCAACGAAACACAAGAGTTACTGGTAGACTGTACCCGCTGAAGGAGGCTCGAGTTTGTACCCTTATACTGACGCATGTCAACGAAACACAAGAGTTACTGGTAGACTGTACCCGCTGAAAGAGGCTCGAGTTAGTACCCTTATACTGACGCATGTCAACGAAACACAAGAGTTACTGGTAGACTGTACCCGCTGAAGGAGGCTCGAGTTAGTACCCTTATACTGACGCATGTCAACGAAACACAAGAGTTACTGGTAGACTTTACCCGCTGAAAGAGGCTCGAGTTAGTACCCTTATACTGACGCATGTCAACGAAACACAAGAGTTACTGGTAGACTGTACCCGCTGAAAGAGGCTCGAGTTTGTACCCTTATACTGACGCATGTCAACGAAACACAAGAGTTACTGGTAGACTGTACCCGCTGAAAGAGGCTCGAGTTAGTACCCTTATACTGACGCATGTCAACGAAACACAAGAGTTACTGGTAGACTGTACCCGCTGAAGGAGGCTCGAGTTAGTACCCTTATACTGACGCATGTCAACGAAACACAAGAGTTACTGGTAGACTTTACCCGCTGAAAGAGGCTCGAGTTAGTACCCTTATACTGACGTATGTCAACGAAACACAAGAGTTACTGGTAGACTGTACCCGCTGAAGGAGGCTCCAGTTAGTACCCTTATACTGACGCATGTCAACGAAACACAAGAGTTACTGGTAGACTGTACCCGCTAAAGGAGGCTGGAACTTTGTACTTTTTACTAATGAGGGTCACACAAATTTTTTTAAAAAATTGAAGCTAAGAGTCGATCGCGTAGACACAGCAGATCTTTAAACGCCAGAGACATTTACAATATATGGAGTATGTAACATCTGAGTAAATCCGGGACTCCTTATAAACCTCCATAATCCACCACGTGTTATCACTAGGGTGTCACCCCGTCTACGAGCGCCTCAGCGACACACAGTCGGTGTATTTGCCAAGGTCGTCTCCTTGTCACTAGTGAAGCAGCGCTTGGCTCTAGTGCCAGGGGAGTCACTGGGGCGGGGGATTCATCTAAAATCAGTGTCTGTAGTGGGGGGGTACTTACATTTGCCGCCCGATGTGTTTACAAATCCGGGGCATGGCATCCCCCACAAGTCCTTCCTTAAGTTATTCCAACATCATTGGCACAAGTGCAGTCAAGCACTGACGTCAGAACTGGTGTCATGTGGAACCAAACACTGCGCTAGAAAGGGGGCAAAGGCACCAAGGTCACCTTTTTGTGTTTTTGTGTGTTTCGGGAGGTTTGACCACGTGTCCCGGATTTTCCGGGACAGGCCCTGGTTTTCACCCGCTGTCCAGGCAGAAATCGGTAAATTTAGGTAATATCCCAGTTTCTAGAGACAATCGACTGAAAACGGTGGCAGGTGCCTCTTTAGGTTTCACAAAGCAGGGTTAGTTGCCAGCTGTTAGAAGAAAGCGGTTAAATTAACAGATCCCCAAAACTGCTCTAGTTTATAAGCTTTTGTTAGATAATTTTGTGCTTAGACCTAAAACAATTACTGAATCTGCTTGGTAAACTGATCTTTCTATCTCATTATCTGTCGATGTTTGGGATCATTTATGGTGCAAAATGTTTAAGACATCGATTTCAGCTCGTCTTACTCAGTCACTTTTTTTTATATACCATAGAGCTCTTATTACCCCTGTTAGCATAACAAAATTCTCCTCCTCGTCCTCCCCCCTCTGTTGGTCCTGTTCCTCTCACCCCGGCACGCTCAAACACCTACTGTTTGATTGCCCCTCTGTTCTTGCTTTTTGGAACTCAGTTTGGGATTTTTGCATGCGTATTTTTCATTTTTCTGTCCCATTCTCATCGCTACACGTTTTTTTAGGCTCCCAATCTGATATTTTAGACTTACATTCATATAATGCTAAACTATTTGATCTTTTCATTGCAATTGCTTTTAAAGTAATTTTGTCCTGTTGGAAGGATAATACTAAATTGTCTGTGCATACATGGTGGAATTTCATATGTGATGAGCATAGAATTGCAATTGCTTCTTCTTCCTCTGTCACCTTAAAAATCAAATCCGATCTTACCTGGCTTCCTTTTTCTAACTTCTTATCTGCCCCTCCCCTTCCTAACCTTTCCTTCTTTTCTCTCTCTCTCTCCCTTTCTTTTTCTTTTCTTTTCTCCTCCTACTTTCTTCTTCCCCTCTCTTCTTTTTCTCACAGTATCTGAACCTCTTCTTCTCTTCATCTCCTTCTCCTTGTCTTTTCACATTGGTTCTGATTTTTTGTATACTGTTATATTATGCTGTACTCTTTCTTGAACAAAATAAAACTTTATTAAACTGAAAAAAAAAAATTAACAGACATGACACTGGCTTTAAAAATTGTATTTTAATATGTCTTTTTGCCTCTTCTGTAATTCTATGCTGACGGGCGCTGTCAGTCCGTGCGCTCAGTTAAAGTAACATTGTAGTACTCTACTTTGGTGAGATGTCCCGGTTTTTGGCTTGAAAGATCTGGTCACTCTAGTTTTGGGGTACACCGGAAGCGTCTGGTGCCAGAGGAATGACACTTCTTGAATACTCAGCCACAAGGGGCCTCTTTGCTGCGAGGCTGCCGTCGGCGTCCGCAGTTTCGGGGCGCAGGAGTCGGGACATGTAATGGCTAGCTCCTTGTGCAACGTTTGAGAGAGACTTCGCACGCTTTGCTGAACGGGACGAACCCTTTCATCCGGATTGTCCGCGAGCACATTTGCCTTTTTGTTGTTAGTGGATCATAGGACAGAAGCAATAGCGCCGCATAGAAATGACGCGGTCTGGCTCCACGCTTGCTGCGCCTCCTCGTACAGCGCCTTGACTCTTTTCGGAGCCTTTACTGCGCTACAAAAATCCGCAAAGTAATATGGGACGTCTTGAAAACCAACACAGGCCCGAGGCTGACCTACACATGCTATATTAAAACTGCCCCCTTCGCCTGCCTACGTAATATCCCCCCACTTGAAAATAAAAGAGAGACTGCTCGCCTGCAGGCCCCGCTGCCACAGAAGGCGCCTTGTTGTTGCCTCTTATACAACAGGCGCGTCACAGGAGACGGGGGTCACTTGACTTGGCACCACGAGGTGCGGGGGCAGTAACACGAGCGTCTGACGTCAGCAGAGTCGACATAAGTCGAAGAGCACACATTGACGCCTCCGAGAGGCCGAGCGCCGGGATTACGCAGGCACATTCAAGCTCATTGTCGTGTGTCACCTGACGTGTCTGTTGTCGCACCAAGGAGCCGTGACGAGGACAGACAGACAGCAAGGACACACGTCTGTCGGGTTCACGGAGTACTCCCAGGAAATGAAGCGCCCGCGGGCGTTTACAGTAAAGAGAATTAATTGTCAGGAACGAGTCCAAACCCCTGTCAGGGCCTTGAGAGACGGCTACCGTACTGGGCGAGCAGCCGAGCCATGCCCCGCCCTTCACTGGCCCCTCAGGCGATGCAGAGCTCGGTGTGACAAACACGGCTGAACGAAAACATTCACCAGATTGTCTTAAAGTTCGATTTCTACATTAAATATTGTCAGAGTAGGCCCAGAAGTTCCAGAACCAGTGTTCTCGCTTCCTAAAGGCATAATTAAGGTCTCATTTCCAATGTAAAGTGCTATGCGCAGCGGTGGAAGTGCATAAAATAAATTATGGGAACTGTGATGCTGCATGCAATGGGGGCGGAGTCACATGAGTAGCTAAAAAACCCAAAATGTTCTGTACTTTTTTGGGCCTTTCACCTTCAAATAGCTATATTCAAAATAACATGCATCTTCAATGGAAATGAAATTTAAAAGTTACGTTAAGCAGTAGGAAACGCACTATAGTGCCTTATGAAACCTCCGCAGAGGTCTGTGTGTGTCCAGACTGCCACACACCTAATCCATGGTTGGTGAAGCGGAGAATGTGACTTTGGTATTATTAGCGCAAAAAAGTCCCCAACTGTGACAGAAAGCACTGTGAATATGTAAGTCATTATTTTAAACTTGCATTACACATAGTATAAGACAGACTGCTACAAAATATGCAAAAATGTTGAAGATAAAATGGTGCTTCCGAATTATATATTTTAGTAATGTCCAGACTGTACGTAATGCAATTTCTCTGATAAACTGTCCCTTAAAAGCGCACAGCTCAGCTTTTAACTCCTGTGCACTACCGCTCAAAAAGAATAAATCTTTGTCATCACAAAGCTTTAAGGCCCACATGCATCATTGTGTCATTTTGCATTTCTTAATTTGCGAAAAATAAGGAATCGCAAATTAAGAAGTGCAAAATGCTATGCATCATTTTTTTCGGTATTTCTTTGTGATTCGGTAAAAATCGCAATTTTTACCGAATCCCAAAGAAATACCGAATTCTTAAGTTAATTTTCGCAATTCCCATTGATTCCTATGGGCCAAAAGGCCCATAGGAGTCAATGCAAATTGCGAGTGGCACTTAGAAAATTTCATGGGTGCAGGGGGGGGGGTCCAAAGGACCCCCCCATGCACCCCTGAAATGTATTTTTCGCATCATGTTGCACACACACATGTCCTAAGGACATGTGTGTCCGTAACATGAATGTTGAAAAAAAAGCATTTTCAACATTTTAAACACTTTTTCCAAATTTACCGAGTGGTTCAACCACTCGGTAAATTTGGAACCCTAATTGCGAATTTCCACTTCTAAAAGTAATGATGCATTGCTTTTAAGAAGTCGCACATCTGCGACTTCTTAAAAGCACCCGCAATTTTAGAACTCGCAACAATGTTGCGAATTCTAAAATTGCTTCATGCATCCCAAAAAGCACTTTTGCATTCGCAAACGGCCGATTTTAAGGAATCGCACCGTTTGCGAATGAAAAAGTGCTTGATGCATGTGGGCCTAAGTGATTCCATCAATTAAAGCCAGGATCGGCTCCCAAACATCCTTTACATTTGCAGATTAACCAGTTGTGCACACTTGCATTTCTTTCAGGTAATCATGCACCCTGGCAAGAAGGCCTGTTCGTTGTTGCCTGTCTGCCCGCCTTCAGGTTCACAGCACCGGAGTCTCCTTGAATGACACTTCAGCTGAAGCATTTAAACTATCAGAATTAACCATCCTGGATGGATGTCTTTTCACAAATTAAAAAAGTGCGGGCTTGTCGTGCCCCTGTGACCCCGCCCACTTCGACCTCTGCACTATTTTTAGTGTAAAACCTTGAGATTATGTCTTTTCCATCAGTGGTTTACAAATGGCAAAATCAACTCGATCTGTGAAATTGCAGGATCCAAGCAGATCGCAGAGGATCTGCCCAATGGAAGGACCTCTCTTAGAGAGGAATATTCCGTGGGGTTGGCATCAGGTGGCCACGGGTTTCACGGGTGACATCGCCCCAGCCCTAAGTACCTGCCCAGCACAGTGCTGTACCCTGGTACCGCGGCAAGCGGAAGTGTTTATCCATCCTGGCCAGCGCCATCTTGGATCTACCCATGCCACGGTTGTGCGATGCTATCTTTTGTGAGACCTGGGATGCCACTAGATGTCCGGCTCGAGGCTGGCCAGAGGTTCCTTAGTACTCAAGAGCCAAAAGCAAGCTGAGTGTCCTGCCAACTTTGTATCCCGGCCATGAGTGCTCGCACCATCATCTTACAAACACCCCTCCCCTAGGTGCAGCCGAAGAGGATGGCCACCCACAGAGTATAAATTCTGATTTATTCAGGACCAGTTCATTGTGGGGTGGGAGCAGTGGGGTAGGAAAGACCGGGTTAAAAGACTTCCATTACCCCCTCATGGAGTCCTCCTGATCCCAGTCTAAAGGTTACGAAGTGGCTCGTCTCCCAGACAGCTGCCCCAGGCTAAGATGGTCCCATTTTTAGAAAATTGGCCATACATGTACTTTCCTTATGTCTGGTCAATACACTGCATATGCAGTCCTCCCCCCACTTCCCCTCCTGTTCTTCCTGTCTTAAAGTGAGTCGCGATGCAGTAAGTCCACTCTTCACTTACTAACTGGCTTTACCATGGTTTTTTGAAGAATGTAATAAGTAAACACATGCTTCATATAGCTGTAATGGATTGAGGCTTGCTGCTTTGTTCAGCCGGTGTTTTGTTAAACACACTGACCATGAACATGTTCCTCGCCCATATGATGAGCTGGGCGGGGACAGTTGCATCATGTTTGATGTTGGGTCATTCTGGAGCAAGTTAATCCCCGGGGTCCGGGGCGCTTGCTACAGGTGCACGTCAAACAGAGGAGGCAGCAGCAGTGCTTAATTTGAGCCAGTGGTTTCTGGTGTTCGGCACCGGAACTTAATTGTCAACATCGGAACTTTTAATAGCTGCCACATGGGGGCGGGGTTTGTGCAATTAAAATGTGAGCAGAACAACAGCTGTTTATTAATTCAATATACATTAAAAACAACTAATACCAGCTGCCTCAGCCATTCTTATAGCTTTGGGGGCCTCAAACAGTCTGAAATGTCACCCTTGTAGCCGTGTGGTGGTGGTAGGTGTGTAGGTACTGTCATTGGCAGTCCTGGCCGTGGCAATGGGTGCTGAAACCTATGCTGAGCTCCTGACGAGGGCCCTGGCACTTTTTATTTTACAAATTAAGCACTGGTGATTTGTTTGTTACTCATATCTCACGTGATAAGATTTGGTGGCCAGGTAACTCCATAAAACAGGAAATCGAATACTGCTACAACGTTACGCGTTCCAGTCTCCTGATAACCATGGAAGTAAGGAAAGGGTCCTAAAAGCAGAAAAAAATGTGCAGACCCCTGAACAAGAGGAGCAACGTCACTAGAGCGGACCTCCAAGCCTTGACAAAGGGGGCCGTATGTGACGCTACGGCAGAGCCCCGAGCCAAGAGAAGAGGGCAGATGACGAGGAGGATCAAGATGGAGCTCCTCGAGGCACATGCATCCAAGCACCTCGGTTTCAGAAGTGTTGAAAACATATGAGAGAGGTGCTTGGTTCGGAGGAAACACATTATGATGAAGAGGGAGTTTATACTACAGATACTGATAATTGACCCCTTCGGGATGTCATATAGTCTTTGACACTAGAGCGGGGTTCTCCAAAGTCAGTCCTGGAGGGCCGGATCCATACCAGATTTTTAGCAGACCTCATTTTAGATAAATGTAGTTATCTTAAAAATCTGGCATGGAGCCGGCCCTCCAGGACCGACTTTGGAGAAGCCTGTACTAGAGGAGTGGAAGGAGGTAGATAAGGCTGCATTCCAAGTTTTTGAACTAGAGGTATATCATTGGAAACCGTGAGGAAAGCTTCCCCCAGACTTCAAAAGTGAACAGTTTCGGCTTCTAAGGTTTTCTCATCTCCATAAGCATCCGAGGACTCGAGGTTGCCATATTCTGTGGACAACAAGGTTGAATCCAGTAGAGCCAACACCTACAGGGCCCACACAACACAGCTCCTTCTTAACGGCATCAGTGGATGGCCGTAGGACATTGTAATTGAAATCTTGAAAATTGGAACCAATTCAAAGATCTCTCATTCATAAATTACCTTTTCTGGGGAAAAATTTGATTTCCTGCAGAACTTTGATGGAATAGTTCAGAAGGCAGTTGAAGAGAAAAGTATCCTGAAGCCGTTTAAGCTGTTCATGAATAAAAAGTAATTTATTTCTAAGCGTCCTGTTTTCAATACTCAAGACAAACGCCCCTTTCAAGGACGGGCCGAGGTCAGGGGAGGGGGGATTCTATAAACAGACCCGACCAATCAAGACCATCAACAACCACATTGGCCACTGGAGGAAGACTGAAACACTTGTTTTTTTGCAGTGGATTCAAATGATAAGTCTCTTGGGTCTTTTCTATAGTGGACCACGGTAATAAGAAAGTTCACGAGTCCTCCTCTGCTCATGTACTTCAAGCGTATGCCATCACCAAAAGACGAGTATAAAAGTCAGCCACTGAGTTCAGGATTTCAAGCCCCGCTCATGAAGAAAGCAATGGTGCCGTCTCCATAGGGACATAAGGGTACCGTTTGTTATTCAATTTGCTTCCTAGTTCCGAAGTCAGATGGAAGATGTCGTCCAGTTCTGGACTTAAGTCATTAAACTGGTTTCTGTTGGTTGAACCGTTCAGAAGAATTTCCCTACAAACCATCATCCCATTAATCGGGAACCATTTTTTGGGTCGCATTGAATCTCCAGAAAGCTTATGTTCATGTCTCATTACATGTCGAGAGTTGGCTGTTTCTGAGATTTACGGAAACAGATAAACATTTTCAATTTAAGCTCTTCCATTTGGCCTCGTAACTTCTCCTCGAGCATTTGCTCGAGCATTGGCTCTGCTTGTGGCTGTGTTACTGTGAAAAGACATTGTAGATTTGTTCCATATATTAATAGCTGGGTGCTATCGGCACCTTCTATTTTAAAGGGTCAGGAGGATGTGGCCACTGTGACGTATGTTCTTCAGAAACTGGGCTTGCTGTTAGATCTCCAGGAGTCACCGCTGGTTCCCTCTCAGATCAAGAACTTCATCGGACCCGGATCAATACTCAAGTGGACGATATTGACACACTCCTCGCTACAACCACAGGACGGTTGAGCATATGGGTCTGTTAGCAGCCTCCACAGCGGCGGCACCTTGGGCTTAATTTCACCCGATACCAGCGGTGAACCATATCCGGACTCACTGGGATCCAAGGGGCAGGTGCTTGCAGTTATTGCCCCAAAAGTCCAAGATTTACAACTTACAGAAGGGGGTTTCTTTCCAATATCCAAGCCCAGTCCTATGAACCCCGAGCACCAGTCTTCGCACTGGGGAGCGGCTCCAGAATATCAAAGAAGGAAGTGAAATGGAAGGTATCCCTCAAAATAACACTTTGCACCAGGATAGCATCATTTTTATGATCCAAAACAGGTGGGGATAGTAAATCCACTTCATGAAACTAACACGATTGGGGGTCCCATATTTATACAAATGTATTACTACCCAAAGGAACCCTTTTAGCAACCTTGGAAACAATGCAGGTCTAAACCTTTCATGTAGCATGCAGCGCTTTGACGCCAGCGTGTTGCTCAAAGCGCTATATTAGGATTGTTACTGACGAACATCAAGTAACAAAAGGATCTGTGTGACAAAGCAATACCCACTGAGCTATCAACATAACACACTAGTCTGTGATCTGCACGCCACGCCTTGTGCTAGGCAGCAGGAGCATTAACCCTCTGCGCTACTATATCACAAGTCAGAACTGTGACTAGACACATCGCACCAGCCACCGGAGTGATCATGCTGTTGTAATATCCCTGGAAGAATGACAGACAGACAGACACACACACAGACACCTCTGCAGGCCGCTCTTATCTCAGCTCAGCCTGTCATGCAGAGGGCGCCCCTTCACCTTGGCGCCTGGTCTGACGTCACCTGTCGCAGGCCCTTAAGCCGGCACTGCGCAGGGTACCTCGCCTTGTGTGTGTGTGTGGATTGGACATGCCTTTTGGAGCGTCTCAGAGCCGAGCTGCCCCCCACCCCCCTGGCTCACTCTGACCTAAATCTCAGCGGCGCCCCAGATGTGCTCTCTGGTCCCCTCTCAAGCTCCCGCAGCTGCAGGAGACGCGTCTCCAGGGGAAAAAAGAAGATTTTTAATAGATCACGAAAGAGCCTGGATGAACTTCATTCATTGTTCTTAGCCTGGGTGATTACGTTGTACCAGGCGCGGGCCCAGTCTCTTTGGCAGCCCCCCAACTTTGCCGTGCCTGGCACTAGGGGCTGCACCAGGGGTTTAGGAGCCCTTTTCCTGTTGTTGTTACCTCTGTGTCCCAGACTCTGAGCAGCAAATAGAAGGCTGTTAGCAGCAGAGGCTGGAATGCCACACAAGTGTCAAGGGTTGCGTGATGTCACTTCCGCTCCCCAGGCAGCCGGTGCATCAACCTCCATGGCAGAAGGGGCGCCTGAGTCAGTGAGGCCATGAACCCTGGTGTCAAAGTGCCAGGGATACACTTTACCACTCGGGACCACCGCCCATTATGCCCCACCCTCTGGCTGGAAGTGAAACCCCGTCTGAGCAGGGGTGTCATACAACAAATGACTCTGGATCGCCAGGACAAAAACAACATTTTACTGCGGTTCTAACCCAACGCTGACACCTTTTATATTTTTTACAATATAAATATGCAACTTGTTAACATTGTAACTGTATATATGTAACTTTTTAGCTGATCAGCCTATCTTGTGTACCTGTATACATGTAACTTGTTTGCGTGTTTAGTCTATCTTGTGCAAAAATAACAGTTGATGGACAGAATGCGGAACAATATCATACATTCACCCCAGTACAGAGCTCTGGGCCTAAATCCAATGTTTTTTTGCTCACCATGCTATTCCAGTTTGGACCCAGCCATATGCAAATCAGTCTTGAGCCTGCGCCCAATGGGAACAGTCCAGCCCGAACTGCCAGGCCAGGTCATCCCTGGACTGGAAACAAGCATCCAAGGAACGGTTTTGGGTTTTCACCCCTCACCAGCCAGTATAGCTTGAATCCAGTGGAGTGGAGAGCACCGGACCCCAGTCTGGGCATACCCGTCCCACTCGGGGTGACAAATGCAAAAATAACAGCCGTTGGACAGAATGCAGAACAATGTCATAATTTCACCCCAGTACAGAGATCTGGGCCTAAATCCATTGTTTTTTTTGCTCCTCATGCCATTCCAGTTTGAACCCAGCCATATGCAAATTAGTCTTGACCCAGTGCCCAATGGGAACAGTCCAGCCCGAACTGCCAGGTCAGTTGTGTGGTGAGCAAAAGAATGATGAAATAAACCCAGATCCTTGTGACTGGGGGTGAATGTTTGCATTGTCCAGCATTCGGTCCATCAATTGTTTCTTTTGCATAGTCTATCTTGTGTACCTTTTGTTAGTTCCCTGGTTCTTTTGTAAAGTGCTCTGACACCATTGGGTAACGTTTGCGCTGTATAAAACTGCATTAAATAAATTAAAAAAAGACAGCAGACAGAGCTGCAGAAATTACCAAAAGGCAGAATCACTCACGGCTGTGGAGGGTCACTTTGGGATACCTTTTTTTTTTGTCAGCCTCCGTGGTAATGCTGCAACAAACGTCTCAGACGAACAACCTGAGAGATCGCAACAAACCAAAGGGCAAACCTTTCATACCGCTCAACATACACATTTAGAGAGCTCAACATACACATTTAGAGAAAGACAACTTGTTCCGGCTGTGTCTGGAGCAGACTTGTAACAACAGGAAGCTAAAGATGAGTTTTTTAACACTCTGGGTAGCGCCGCGACTCCGAGGCACTTAATCTGTCAAAATACCAAACGCTGGTCTGAGCTTCGCTCTATCTAAAGAGAATGAACACGGCTCTTTTTGCGCTCACTGGAGTGCACAAAACACTTTTTATGCTCTTAAAACACCTGCGGATACATATACATTTAGGTCGACCCCACAGCAGCACATGCGCTGCTCTGCGAGGCATTCTGTATTGGAGTATGGACTTAAAGCTCCGCCCATTCTCCGCCTATATTTTTCATTGGCTTGTGTCATTGTCCTTTGAAAAAGCTGGCTTCTGATTTGTTAATAGGCTTGTTAATCCCTCCTTAGTACCGCCTTGTCTTAATTTGTAGCCTCCCATGATTACTGGCCCTTTTACATCTATTGCTCCACGGTATGTCTTATTTAGTCTGTAAGCACTATTGTATTTAATGATTTTCTCCTACTGCAGGCACGACATGCAACATTCAGTGCACTATGCCCGCTTTCACTTTCCAAGCAGCACGGGACAATGGCAGCTGCTTCTCTGAAATAAAATAGGTCTCGCATTTACAAGACTTTGAGCTATTGGCATTGTAAATGGCAATGCCTTTTATTTATGTGTTAATTATCAAAACAGATCAAATGCATTGTCATTTACAATGCCAATAGCTTAAACTCACAAATGCGAGACCTATTGCATTGCAAATGCTTGTCATAATCAAGTCCACGTGTTTCTCATGTGTTTCTGCTGTGCCCGTAAGGGTCAGGCAGGAATGGGACCTCTTGAGAAGTCAATGGCCCTTGTCTCGGCAGAGGGCTGCTCCATGCCCTACACAGGGCGCAAGCTTCTCTCACACATGGTGACAGTGAGAGGTGAGCGGGCAGCCTCGATGGGCGGGTGGCATGTGAGTCTGCTGGAAGCAGTCATGCCTTTCAACACGGGCTCGCTCAGGGGCACTCTCAGCAGAGGGGCCGTGGTGTCTCCTGACGTAGGTCCCCCTCTTTCACATCGCATGCGGTGCTCAGTGCAGCATGGTTGGCTTAGACAGGGCCTACCACGTATTGTTTGCACTCTCAGCTTCCGTCAGCAGTCAATGGACAGTAGCCAGCTGAGAAACCAACCGTACCAGGTGCCCGGCCAACCTATCAGTCGTGGTGGGTGCAGGCCATCCCTGGAACTGTGCGCCGGCTGGCACCACTGGTACAGATCATGAGATGTGCCGGTGATGTCAGCCAACACAGGAACCATGCACCGGCTGGCACCACTGGTGCAGATCATGAGATGTGCCGGTGATGTCAGCCAACACAGGAACCATGCACCGGCTGGCACCACTGGTGCAGATCATGAGATGTGCCGGTGATGTCAGCCAACACAGGAACCATGCACCGGCTGGCACCACTGGTGCAGATCATGAGATGTGCCGGTGATGTCAGCCAACACAGGAACCATGCACCGGCTGGCACCACTGGTGCAGATCATGAGACGTGCCGGTGATGTCAGCCAACACAGGACCCATGCACCGGCTGGCACCACTGGTGCAGATCATGAGATGTGCCGGTGATGTCAGCCAACACAGGAACCATGCACCGGCTGGCACCACTGGTGCAGATCATGAGATGTTCTGTGATGTCAGCCAACACAGGAACCATGCACCAGCAGGTACCACTGGTGCAGATCATGAGACGTGCCAGTGATGTCAGCCAACACAGGAACCATGCACCGGCAGGTACCACTGGTGCAGATCATGAGACGTGCCAGTGATGTCAGCCAACACAGGAACCATGCACCGGCTGGCACCACTGGTGCAGATCATGAGATGTGCCGGTGATGTCAGCCAACACAGGAACCATGCACCGGCTGGCACCACTGGTGCAGATCATGAGATGTTCAGTGATGTCAGCCATCACAGGAACCATGCACCAGCTGGCACCACTGGTGCAGATCATGAGATGTTCTGTGATGTCAGCCAACACAGGAACCATGCACCGGTGATGTCAGCCAACACAGGAACCATGCACCAGCAGGTACCACTGGTGCAGATCATGAGACGTGCCAGTGATGTCAGCCAACACAGGAACCATGCACCGGCAGGTACCACTGGTGCAGATCATGAGACGTGCCAGTGATGTCAGCCATCACAGGAACCATGCACCAGTGATGTCAGCCAACACAGGAACCATGCACCAGTGATGTCAGCCAACACAGGAACCATGCACCGGTGATGTCAGCCAACACAGGAACCATGCACCGGTGATGTCAGCCAACACAGGAACCATGCACCAGCTGGCACCACTAGTGCAGATCATGAGACATGCGGGTGATGTCAGCCAACACAGGAACCATGCACCGGTGATGTCAGCCAACACAGGAACCATGCACCGGTGATGTCAGCCAACACAGGAACCATGCACCAGCTGGCACCACTGGTGCAGATCATGAGATATGCCGGTGATGTCAGCCAACACAGGAACCATGCACCGGCTGGCCCCACTGGTGTAGATCATGAGATGTGCCGGTGATGTCAGCAAACACAGGATCTGTGCACCGACTGGCACCACTGGTGCAGATCATGAGACGTGCCGGTGATGTCAGCCAACACAGGAACCATGCACCGGTGATGTCAGCCAACACAGGAACCATGCACCGGCTGGCACCACTGGTGCAGATCATGAGACGTGCCGGTGATGTCAGCCAACACAGGAACCATGCACCGGTGATGTCAGCCAACACAGGAACCATGCACCGGTGATGTCAGCCAACACAGGAACCATGCACCGGTGATGTCAGCCAACAAAGGAACCATGCACCGGCTGGCACCACTGGTGCAGATCATGAGACGTGCCGGTGATGTCAGCCAACACAGGAACCATGCACCGGTGATGTCAGCCAACACAGGAACCATGCACCGGTGATGTCAGCCAACACAGGAACCATGCACCGGTGATGTCAGCCAACACAGGAACCATGCACCGGTGATGTCAGCCAACACAGGAACCATGCACCGGCAATGTCAGCCAACACAGGAACCATGCACCGGCTGGCACAACTGGTGCAGATCATGAGATGTGCCGGTGATGTCAGCCAACACAGGAACCATGCACCGGCTGGCACCACTGGTGCAGATCATGAGACGTGCTGGTGATGTCAGCCATCACAGGAACCATGCACCAGTGATGTCAGCCAACACAGGAACCATGCACCGGCTGGCACCGCTGGTGCAGATCATGAGACGTGCCGGTGATGTCAGCCAACACAGGAACCATGCACCGGTGATGTCAGCCAACACAGGAACCATGCACCGGTGATGTCAGCCAACACAGGAACCATGCACCGGCTGGCACCACTGGTGCAGATCATGAGATGTGCCGGTGATGTCAGCCAACACAGGAACCATGCACCGGTGATGTCAGCCAACACAGGAACCATGCACCGGTGATGTCAGCCAACACAGTAACCATGCACCGGCTGGTACCACTGGTGCAGATCATGAGATGTGCCGGTGATGTCAGGCAACACAAGTGTCAATCATAACCGGGGTCCCATCAAACACAAACATGAACCACGCAGAGATGCCAGCATCATATGAAGCATGCTCATGCTTGCATCATGCAGAATATGCTCAGTAGTAGAAACCGCGACACCAATTCTCACATACATGTCAACGTATAAGACATGTCAGGGGTACATACCAGAGTATGACCGGTCACAGATACATGATCAGCAGGGAGGAGCATGCTAACACATCAGTCATTTCACACATGAACCAGTGAAATATGACAACACAAGACGGATGATGCCAGCCGAACACAGAACCCTTAAAGTCACTAAGTTAACCTGAGGTCAACCTCCTGATACCTATGACACTGAGCAGACAGGCTTAACTTAAGGCAATGTGTAATGTATTATTGCAGTACAAAAACAGTATTAAAGTGAAGATGCAAAACAATAAAAATCCCAAACTGAATTAGAAAAGGTAGATTTTAATAGACAAAATGACAACAATCCAATAAAGATAATAGAGCCATGAACTGTTAAAGTTATAAGTAAAAATGGAGACAAAAAGCACAAACCGCCAAAGATCGCCATTGTTGCAGTAGGCAGGAACTTAGGTGCATTTTGAAACAGACCGATGTGGAGCACGGGTCGGATACTCCAACCAGATGTGCTCCCACATCTAAAACTATAATCTAGTTTGAAGCAGGCATGGTACCCACAAACAACCCAAAGACAGAAGTCTGGTAGGACAAAGGCAGGCCCCATCAACAACCAGAGAGTGGTACACAAGACTTTTCTTGGCATGTTGTTCTCTCTCCTTCAAGTATACTCTAGATGTTACATGTGGCTCAACAGGCCTGTCTAGCAGGACTTGAGGCTGTGCTGTCTGAAGGAAGTCCGCAACATTCACCTTGCATACTCTGTTGAGCTCACAGTAGTCCGCTATACTCAAGTCAGACTTACTCCAGACCTGAGTACAGGTGGAGACTTATGCAAATAGTGACTGTAAGGGCATCATTACATTATCTTTCTACATGTGCCACTTTTAAATACCATGCCCCCTGCCTTGTGGGCTACAAGGTCTACAAAGGGGTGACTTACACATTTTTACAAGGTAGGTTTTTACCCATCAAACAGGGTTATTTAAAACAGGATACAGTCCCGGTTTAAACTGCAGATGCCCGGCTTTAAAGGTAGGCCTGAAGCCATGCTTTCCTTGCCACACAAGTGGATTAGACAATAAGTGCTACCGTCCAAAGGTCTCAGTTAACTTCTCATGCCACAGGTGCATTTCCAAACCGTATACTACGGCCTTATAGGAAAGTTAAATACACAAATCAGGAATAAGACAATGTCTCCATGTTTTAAGAGTCAGATCTCATACTCTCAGCACTCAACAGAAGTCCCCCAGCAGGCAGGGTCCAAAAACGAGCAATAAAATATGGCCCATCAAAAGGTGAAAAATCTGTGGGTACCATGCAGAGATGGCGGATTTCCCACAGTTGGTGTCTGAGAAACTAAACATTTATGAGAGTCTAACACATCAGATATAGGCCAGACACTCCGGCATGACAGCTGCTTCCATGGAATGGAGCAATGGGGGACGCCTGCAGCTCTGCGGGTCTTTAACAACATCTACAAGGAAATAAGTGAAAAAATGACCTCCGCGCTTGGTTAATTCACCCCTCGACCGGAATATTTACGCTACACTTTCAGCTTTGATTTGTAGTCATACCTCGTGTCCTACACAATAAAGGTTTTAACCTAGGAGCACGGGGGTATGTTTACGCTTCCCTCCTGGTCCCCGCTTCCGCCGGTGTTGTCCTGTAGGATTCCTGTACGGACTCGCTCGTACCCGTCCAGTCTTCGAGGAGGTCGAGGCCGCCTGCTGGCATTGCCCACCCGGGGTGGAGAGAAGACTCCGGTGATGAAGCAGGGCACCAAGAGGTGTGTGAGGCTTCCTCTCCCACGAAGAATGACCTTCCACGGATGGGAGACTGGGGCTCGTCTTCCCTCAATCTGTGACGTGTACTGAGCCAAACATCTTGAAGCACTAAGTGCACTGCTTAATTTGTCTAAATAACTGCCACCGCCTAGTTGTTTGTGTTTATTTCCAGTAAGTGAAGGGACGTGTGTGTCATACCCTTCTCCTCTCCTTCAGTCGTGTTTTCACGAGGAGACACCCCAACGCACGAGGGCCCACCAATAAAGAAAGAGGGGGGGGGGGGGCTGCACCAATGACACCTCACCTGGATGGGGCACTGGGTGACCATGCACAGGAGGTTCCTGCACACTGGGTGACCATGCACGGGGGGTTCCTGCACACTGGGTGACCATGCACGGGGGGTTCCTGCACACTGGGTGACCATGCACGGGAGGTTCCTGCACACTGAGTGACCATGCACGGGAGGTCCATGCACGGGAGGTTCCTGCACACTGAGTGACCATGCACGGGAGGTTCCTGCACACTGAGTGACCATGCACGGGAGGTTCCTGCACACTGAGTGACCATGCACAGGAGGTTCCTGCACACTGGGTGACCATGCACGGGGGGTTCCTGCACACTGGGTGACCATGCACGGGAGGTTCCTGCACACTGGGTCACCATGCACGGGGGGTTCCTGCACACTGGGTGACCATGCACGGGAGGTTCCTGCACACTGAGTGACCATACACGGGAGGTTCCTGCACACTGAGTGACCGTGCACGCTGGGTGACCGTGCACGGGAGGTTCCTGCACACTGAGTGACCGTGCACGGGAGGTTCCTGCACACTGGGTGACCGTGCACGGGAGGTTCCTGCACACTGAGTGACCGTGCACGCTGGGTGACCGTGCACGGGAGGTTCCTGCACACTGAGTGACCGTGCACGGGAGGTTCCTGCACACTGGGTGACCATGCGCGGGAGGTTCCTGCACACTGGGTGACCATGCACGGGAGGTTCCTGCACACTGAGTGACCATGCACGGGAGGTTCCTGCACACTGAGTGACCGTGCCCGGGAGGTTCCTGCACACTGAGTGACCGTGCACGGGAGGTTCCTGCACACTGAGTGACCATGCCCGGGAGGTTCCTGCACACTGAGTGACCGTGCCCGGGAGGTTCCTGCACACTGGGTGACCGTGCACGGGAGGTTCCTGCACACTGGGTGACCATGCGCGGGAGGTTCCTGCACACTGAGTGACCATGCACGGGAGGTTCCTGCACACTGAGTGACCATGCCCGGGAGGTTCCTGCACACTGAGTGACCGTGCACGGGAGGTTCCTGCACACTGAGTGACCGTGCACGGGAGGTTCCTGCACACTGAGTGACCATGCCCGGGAGGTTCCTGCACACTGAGTGACCATGCCCAGGAGGTTCCTGCACACTGAGTGACCATGCACGGGAGGTTCCTGGTCACTGAGTGACCATGCCCGGGAGGTTCCTGCACACTGAGTGACCATGCACGGGAGGTTCCTGCACACTGAGTGACCGTGCACGGGAGGATCCTGCACACTGAGTGACCATGCCCGGGAGGTTCCTGGTCACTGAGTGACCATGCCCGGGAGGTTCCTGCACACTGAGTGACCATGCCCGGGAGGTTCCTGCACACTGAGTGACCATGCCCGGGAGGTTCCTGCACACTGGGTGACCATGCGGTTCCTGCACACTGGGTGACCATGCACGGGAGGTTCCTGCACACTGGGTGACCATGCACGGGAGGTTCCTGCACACTGGGTGACCGTGCACGGGAGGTTCCTGCACACTGGGTGACCGTGCCCGGGAGGTTCCTGCACACTGAGTGACCATGCACAGGAGGTTCCTGCACACTGGGTGACCGTGCACGGGAGGTTCCTGCACACTGGGTGACCATGCGCGGGAGGTTCCTGCACACTGGGTGACCATGCACGGGAGGTTCCTGCACACTGAGTGACCGTGCACGGGAGGTTTCTGCACACTGGGTGACCGTGCACACTGGGTGACCGTGCACGGGAGGTTCCTGCACACTGAGTGACCATGCACGGGAGGTTCCTGCACACTGGGTGACCGTGCACGGGAGGTTCCTGCACACTGGGTGACCATGCGCGGGAGGTTCCTGCACACTGGGTGACCATGCACGGGAGGTTCCTGCACACTGAGTGACCGTGCACGGGAGGTTCCTGCACACTGGGTGACCGTGCACACTGGTTGACCGTGCACGGGAGGTTCCTGCACACTGAGTGACCATGCACGGGAGGTTCCTGCACACTGGGTGACCGTGCACGGGAGGTTCCTGCACACTGGGTGACCATGCGCGGGAGGTTCCTGCACACTGGGTGACCATGCGCGGGAGGTTCCTGCACACTGAGTGACCATGCACGGGAGGTTCCTGCACACTGAGTGACCGTGCCCGGGAGGTTCCTGCACACTGAGTGACCGTGCACGGGAGGTTCCTGCACACTGAGTGACCATGCCCGGGAGGTTCCTGCACACTGAGTGACCATGCCCGGGAGGTTCCTGCACACTGGGTGACCATGCCCGGGAGGTTCCTGCACACTGAGTGACCATGCCCGGGAGGTTCCTGCACACTGAGTGACCATACACGGGAGGATCCTGCACACTGGGGGCCGCGTTATGGACATGACGAGCAATAAACGGACTGCAGGTCGGATACGGACTGAGAGGAAGCATCAAACAGAAGCACTAGAGGAGCGGCGCCCTGCTGAGGCACGAGGGTGACGTAGGCGAACGAGAGAGGGGGTGTGTCCAACACACGCCCCTTGCACGTGGACCGCACGACGGCGTGCAGCTTAAAGACGAGGGTCATCACCACCCATGGCCCATGCCAATCTGGCAGAATTCGAATCGGCACTTTATACACAGATCTTGGCAGCGGCGGCTCAACCCACCGAGGTATCTTCCTGAGAACTTGAACCGGTTAATCACGGACGATGTAAATGGAAGCTTATCACCCACTGACGACATGCGTGCCAGTCATAGAGGGCACCTACTGATTAACGAGGAGAGGGCGAAGTCAAACCAATTCAGAGATGCGTGCCAAGGGGTGAAGTGCGAATGACAGGCGGAGATCTCTGCCCCTTTGAACCGTGGCACCCACCCAGAAGACATGCCACCCGGGGCTCTCTGGCAGCGGGCGAATGCCAGGCCCAGATATCTGCTGACGACGACGCATGCCAGCAGGCCAGGGAGTGAAATGAGCACGCTCAACCAGTTCAGAGGTGGACCCACCCGGGACTTACGTATGCCAACTGATAATGGTGCCAGGGTCGAAGGTCAGCTACACAACAGCTCAACGCTGACCTCTAAACCATGGACAGGAATGTACCTGCCCCAATGGCCCCCGAATGCATGTGATGACGCTCAGTAGAATCACCCCAATAACCAATCACTGCTGCGCACAGTGCCTGCGAGTCGAGAGAAGTGTGGAGGCGAGCATGGCAACGTGTTGATCCCGGAAGTGACGTCTGCACCAAGAGTATCTGTGGACACCAAGCATTTCAGCAAGCAACGCATGTCATGAGGGAACCGCTCTAGAAAAGCACGAATTCTGGGGTTCACCTACTTCCCCACCTAGGATGGAAGCCTCTGATTGGACGAGAGGGGTGTCAGCAGATTAATGACTAAACTGCAATGTCACGCATGAAAGAGACAGCGGCCTGCGGGCATGGGTCAAGCATAGAGGACAGCGTGCAACCCCAGGCCTGCGAACCACCCAAGGGCATATTGACCCCAATGCATGCCAGCACTGAGCTCACAGATCACCCCCAGGGCCTGCAAACACCAACCCGTGAACAGCCAGAATCCAGGGCACCCGAGAGAGACGTGTGTGGCAACTCAGTACCAACCAGTGAGTACAAGTTAAGCACAGAGGGCACGCGTGCAGTCTCGTTGTCACCCCAGGCTGCCAGCCACCCAAGGGGATATTAACCTTCAACTCTCCATCTCTTGAGCATCCTAACCCCGCAGACCACCCAATGGGGGTGCCCAGCAGCTCACGGCCAATCAGGCTGCAGGTCGACCGTGGATGCATACAGCAGCTAAGGGAGACCTAGAGTGCAGGGCGACCAGTGTGGAGGGAGGAGGGGGGGGGGGGGGGGGAGCACAATACCAGTCGAGCAGCACACTATGCTAAGCACAGATTTTAGTTTAGTTTTAAGCCCCGCCCTTAATTACATCGGCCACGCCCCTTTGAGAGCCCAAACCCACAGTTTTTTCATCCCACTTAGAGCCCTGGCTGCCATCTTTTCCTCTCACCTACTTCTCCGCGTACCTTATTACTTCCTTATGTCTTTGACCCCTACCCCTACCCCAGGCCACCCAACCCAGCTGCCCCTCTATGTGTCTCGCCCCTCACCTATGTGTGAGTTGCCCGAATCCCTGGTCCCAAAACCCCAGCTAGCCCCTCTGTGGGCCTCACCCCTCCCTTGTGTGCCCCTGAGCCCACTTCACCCCAAACCCCTGATCGCACAATCCATGCCCCCTTCAGTGCACCTCATTTCTACCTTAAGTGTGTGCCCCCCAGCCCTTGTCACCTAAACCATGCCCCCTCGCTTATCTATGCCCCTTGCCGGTCCAACTTGCCCTCACCTGCCCCTTTTCTCACCTACTTTTCTCTTCGGTTGCCCCCTCATATTCTGGATCGCCACTCACCCCTTACCTGGGCGCACTTTCTTGTCCCACTTTAACCCAAGCTCGTGCCCTGCATCATATAACCTGTGCCACTGGTGCCCGCGCCGTGCCCACTTCACCTCTGCACCCTCATTCTGGCCTCAATCCCACACCTGCTCCAGCCGTTTACCCTTCACCATCTCTTTACCCTGCCCCCCTCACCCGTGCCCCCCACAGGGTGACCAAGTGGCATGGGTGCAAATTCAGGATGGTGGGTTTAAAAATTCAGGACGAAGGGTCAAAATTCAGGACAAAAATTGGCAATAAAAGGTACGTTTTAAAGACACATCCGAGGAGGTCGCGCAATAGTATACAGGTACATAGGCAGCCGACATAAGTACAAGTCACAATAAGTCTATATTCGGCTGAGACACTGCGCACTTCACGTTTTTCGCTCTGCGCGCAGCTTTAAGCAACTGTACTCCTCTTTTTGTGGCATTTCATAGGATATAAGAATGTTGAAGCTCTAGGTAACAGCAAAGCTAGCACTATTAGGCAACAGCGGTTATAACAAATAAAACCATTGTTAAAAGCAGGCTCCTCAATATTTTGCAATTAAACTTTTACAAACATCTTCTTACAACCGAACTTGCATTATTTCCCCAAGGAATTCCACCTAGAGTGCTCCAGCAAATCTAGACCGTTTGTTTGCCTCTTTCATCCTACTTGCGCCGATAACCGCGTTGCTACACGACCTTGACCGTGAAGCTATTTTGGCCAGTGGGGTTTGCTGAAACTTTCAGTGATAGGACAACTTGGCAAAGATTTATGCAAGAAGCGAAAGTTGTCAGTTTTACATGTAACTGTGAAATGGCGCGGACACTATAACATGCATATGCAGCTGACAGGGCAGACACATGTATTGGATCATCAGGTAGAGTAATGGCACTTGATGGTGAAACATTTTTTGCAGGACCTTTTAGATGCAGAACTAAATATGTAAAGAAAGCCGCCCTTCTGCAAACCGACAGCAACTCAGAGGTTTCAACATTGTGTATGTGTCCTAATCTGTTATGCGTGTGACTTGCTTTCCAAACAGTGGAGATTTTATTTTGCTTGTTTTAGTATAAAACATGTGAGCTGGCATGCCTTCTTACATTCACAGCATGAAACATGTGAGCTGGCATGCCTTCTTACATTCACAACATGTGAGTGCATCGCCTCCTTTAAAGTAGGACAGCCAAACCGAGAAACTCGAGATAGCCACGAGAAGCATGTCAGAGAGATCAATAAAGGGGTGGGGGGGGGGGGGGGGCAGGGGCAGTGAGCCAAGACAGCAAACATTTGGAGATAAACTCCCACATGTGCAGCTACAGCAGCAGAAAGAAGAAATCTCTCACTTCAGGCAGCGAAACATAAACTCCAGAAATTGACACCCATTTCGCATTCCAAGCAGCCTTTGCACGCGCAGATTACCTACTTGCCCGCATTTCGATGTCTTTGAAGTTGCCCCGCCCCCGGCTGCCCCTCCCTCGGAATCACCTCGCAGGAGACCCCCCTCCCTTCTGCTGAGCCATCCCAACTTCTGAATACCTGTCCTTTAGCACCAAGGATAAAATTACGGACAAATGCAGCCTGTCGAAGCTTCCGTCACGGACAACGGACATTATGGTAAATTCACGGACGGATGGTCACCCTAGCCCCCCACCCATCACTCCTGGTTCAGCTGCTCCAGCTCTTTACCCTGCCCCCCCTCACCAGTGCCCACTTCAGTCCCCATCCATCACTCCTGCCTCACCTGCTCCATCTCTTTGCCCCCCTCACCTGTGCCCACTACCCCCACATCACCCCTGGTTCACCTGCTCCTTCTCTTTACTCTGCCCCCCTCCCATCTGCCCCCCCCCCCCCGATCAGTCCTGGTTCACCTGCTGCATCTGTTTACCATGCCCACCCCTCACCTGGCCCACCACCCCTGATCCCTCTCAGGTCACCTGCTGCACCTGTTTACCCTTCTCCATCTCTTCGCCCCCTCACTTTTACCCTCTCTGCCTGATCCCTCCTCCTTCCCCGTGCCCCTCTCACCTGTGCCAGCTTGCCCCTCCGGCTGCCTCCACTCCTCGCTCACCTGTGTTTCACTCTCCCGTCCCTCGCCCTGTCCCTCCTCCTTCCACTTGCCCTCCTCACCTGTACTTCATTCTCCCCTGGGAGGCCCTTCCCCCTGTGCCCTCCTCACCTGTGCCAACCTGGCCCTCGGCTGACTGCACTCCTCTTTCACCTGTGCTTCACTCTCCCATAGCATGCCCCTTTCCTCCTCCTTGTACCCTCTCACCTGTGCCAGCTTGCCCCTTGGCTGGCTCCACTCCTCTTTCACCTGTGTTTCTTCTCCCGTGGTTTCCCTCCTCCTTCCCCTGTGCCCCCCCTCACCTGTGATCCATTCTCCAATCCCTCGCCCTGTGCCCCCCTCACCTGTGATCTATTCTCCCATCCCTCGCCCTGTGCCCCCCTCACCTGTGATCTATTCTCCCATCCCTCGCCCTGTGCCCCCCTCACCTGTGATCCATTCTCCAATCCCTCGCCCTGTGCCCCCCTCACCTGTGATCTATTCTCCCATCCCTCGCCCAGTGCCCCCCTCACCTGTGATCTATTCTCCCATCCCTCGCCCTGTGCCCCCTCACCTGTGATCCATTCTCCCATCCTTGGTCCTTCCCCTGTGCCCACCTCACCTGTGATCCATTCTCCCATCCCTCGCCCTGTGCCCCCCTCACCTGTGATCCATTCTCCCATCCCTCGCCCTGTGCCCCCCTCACCTGTGATCCATTCTCCCATCTTTGGCCCTTCCCCTGTGCCCCCTCACCTGTGATCTATTCTCCCATCCCTCGCCCCGTGCCCCCCTCACCTGTGATCTATTCTCCCATCCCTCGCCCTGTGCCCCCCTCACCTGTGATCCATTCTCCCATCCCTCGCCCTGTGCCCCCCTCACCTGTGCCACTCGCCCCTCCGGGGCCTCCAGTCCCGGGCCGCCCCTGCCGTCGCCGCTGCTGTCGGGGTGGGTGCGCAGTGAGTATTAGACACCGAGACACCTGCGACAGGTGCACCGGCCCGAGGGGTGGGGCCTCCAGGCGGCCACGCCCCGGGGCGGAGTCAGCCGCCTCGCCTTACTGGCGCGTTCCATTCCGGATCTCTAGGGGGAGGTCAGACTGGCACCCTTGACAGTCATCCATTTCCATTCCCGCTCCCATACAGGGCTGAGTCAGACCAGGGCACCCAGTCAAACATACATGTGCTGGCCCCCCCTCCCCCTCCCCCCCCCCCAGCGCCTCACTCTTGGGTGCGTCTTCAGCCCGAGCTCCCCCCTCCCTGGGACGGTCCCATTTCTGGGTCCATCTTGCTCACCTGTTGCTTTGACAGCAGGTGAACTTGACCCAAGCAGACACGGAGGCCCCGCCCCCGATGCTGGGATTGGCTGCTGATTCCTAACGCTCGGAGTATACTGCAGCCGGATTGGAGGGTTGCTTCGAAGTCTGAAAGATGACAGGCCAGTGGGGCGATGAAGGGGTTTGTTTGGCCTCTCAGCCAGAAAGAGCTCCTTACCTCCCCACAGGCAGGACCTCAGCCATTCAAAACAGCTCGTTTGAAACACAAGCGCAGCTTTCTTTTGTCAATTTAACATCAGACAAATCAGGTTTAATGTCGCACCTTGATGTAATCTCTTCTCAGGAAGTGACTCAAAAGTCAGACTTGCATGTACACCATTGAAAAATGACAAAACATGCTTTTTAATCAACTTATAGGTTGGCATCGAGCACAGCAGAAAACAAAATGTTAAACATTTAGAATGCTTTAAAAGAGTATACAACATATGTTGGCAGTGCCAGGATTATGTATTTGTACTGACTGGTCCTGCAATGTCTGTTCACAAACATGGCTTCCATCCGTGCTTTAATTTAAATATACCATACATTTTAATGCAATACAAAAAAGAGATTACAACACAGACATGGCCGGGTACATTCTGCGCAGGTTGGTATCAAATATGACACAACATTGAGATTCAAATGGGTCTCAAAGGATACAAAGCCGCCACTCCCCGCTTCCAGCAGAAGACCACCCGCCCTCTAATCACATCCAAAGTGATTCCGAGCCCCAATGTCCGAACTGCAAGTGACCACAAAAGTTGCTGTAGTTGTAAACTCCGCTTCATTTTCAATCTCGAGTACCGCTCAGGCAGAGGAGCGTCGCCCCACTGCTGGTTGAGCAGGTCAAAATCAGATTAAAAGAGAATACCCAGAAGTTATTATAAGTAAAACAAATGTTTGCAGGACTCCAGCCAGGTCGGGCGGGGCGGGGCTGGGCTCGCCGCCGTCAGAGGGAGCAGAAGTGGTTTGCAGTCCCTCCCTATGGGCGCATTAACCCCTCCCCTGCTGATGACGGAACCGCTCCGTCATCAGCTACGGTTGGACTGTGCTGATGACGGAGCGGTTCCGTCATGGCCAGGCCGCCGCGCCTGAACGGCGCTAATTTCGCGCCTGCGCGGCAATTTTAATGAGCGGGGCGGGTCATGACGGAACCGCTCCGTCACCAGCACAGCTCAACCGCGGCTGGTGACGGAGCGGTTCTGTCACCAGCATGCGGCCGCCCCGCCCACTTAGCGCTGCGGCGGAATAGCCGCCGCAGCGAAAGGGTTAAGGCTTGGCGGGCCCTCTGTGGCCGGACAAACAGTCATGCACACTTGGCATGTTCTCCAGCCCGGCGAAGAACATGTACAGCCTCCAAGGTACTGCCTGAGTGGCCAAACAGGCCGCTCAGATCTATCACGACGCTGCTCCTGCAGTGTTGTGATTGGCTGGGAGAGTCCTCCTGCAGTGTTGTGATTGGCTGGGAGAGTCCGGGAGCCTGGGTGCTTCCGGCGGTAGACAGCGAGGATGGAGGACAGACGTGCGGTGGCGGCAAAGAAGATAAGAATATTTTTAATTTTTTTAATTCCTCCCCTCTTCCCACCCACCCCTCCATCCCCGTACAGAGGCAGCCACCACTGGTACAGCGTCCAATATTCATTACCAGTGTGTCATTCTCAAAGCGCTATCAATCAAACAATCATATCATTTGTAGAGCGCACTACTCACCCGTGAGGGTCTCAAGGCGCTGGGGTGGGGAATGCTGCTACTGCTCAAAAAGCCAGGTCTTGAGAAGTTTTCTGAAGGCCAGCAGCTCTAACATATTACCGAAGAATAAACACATTTTTAATCTGAAGAGTTGCCGGATGTACGGGTGGCAGCCACAGGGAAAGACAGGAATACAAGGTGGCACCAGCAATGAATACTGGACGCTGCACTTGAGGTTGACTTTGATAGTCACAATGGCCCTGATGAAGTCCGTGCTGTGTCCACCATAGGAGAAACACGTGTTGGCTACATGTTTATGTTGGATTTATTGGACACATATGAAGATGGAAAATAAAGTGGAGGATACAACTACATCAACTTTTGTGAACATTTATAATTTGGACAGTGGTGCTCAGGATAATTTTCAATAAAAAAGAGAAGTGTCCAATGTTTCTATCATGTCAGCACACTATTTAAATGTAGTTAGTATATAAAATTGATATTTATCGTTGTTAAGGACTGGTGTGTAACGATATAATTGTGCGTTAAAGATGCTTTTAACTTCAGTAATGTCGAATATATTGTGTCATATGGATGGAGGTCACATGACATCACTTACTGTCAAACATCATATAACGTTGCTTCCTATGATGCCATTGGATCGAAGGGTGGATATGTGATGTCACTTCCGCTATCCCTAAAAATAAAGCTACAGTGGTTTGAGAAAAATATTTGACAAGAAAAATACGTTTACACTCAACAATACAAGTAAATTAGTTAAACGAAGAACATCAAAGCAAACATATAAGGACAAACAAAGACTTTAAAAGGGGTACCCAACACAAAAAAATGATCACAAAAATATATTCTTTACTGCAATAACAAGATATAAAAATACAATTACAAAACCATGGTGTTCACATAATAACACAAAAAACATAATTCCTAAAAAAAATGTACTGTGTAAGAGAAAAACAATGGCAGAAAGGAAACCCACATTTTAAACAAACAGTTCAACAAATAACAGGAGCAGAAAATGGCAGTCAATGCTTCCTTATAGCTGTAAGCCAAGAGTAGGCTTCAACGGTGTTTCGACCTATGTTATTCTAAGGTCTTCATCAGGACAGGTATATTTCTTTCCTGAATTTGTATATTGCTGTGGTATTTTTCTAAATAGGAATATATCATGGCAACCTCATCCAGAACGCATCCAAAGGATCGAAAAAGAAAAGAAGAAGAAAGAAGACGGCACAGGTCATAATTTATGTGCCTATTCTAAGGACAGGTACAGTATTTCAACCCGGCTCAGTAGGGATTCAGAGCAGAAAGTATCTGAATTCATTAAGCTAAATCACATGGAGATCGCGGCTCGCTCCCCGACAATACGCTATCCCTGGTATTTTGGTGAATCAACTCCCGCAAGTTTTGGTGATGAAGTATATGTTTTGGAATATCTTGTACATATGGAGGAAAGAGTACAGAGGTGAGTACGCAGCTTTGCCAATGTTTGTTTTGGGTATTTATAATTCCACCCCTTGCCAATACAGATACCCCTCTCCACATGGAGTCTGACTACTGGATTTAATATCAAAGATGATAGTCCACATTCCTACTATTTTTTCAAGCGTAGAACTCAGACCACTAGAATAAACGTAGTGCTAACATCCTTTAAAAACATATAAATATTACCCTTGTTCAGATGTGCATTTAGAGCTTAATGAACGCAGGATCACCACATTATACAACAATAATGTAATATCAGATTGGGCTTAAGGAATTCTTTCTGCTGCAGATATAAAATCTGTAAAGTTTAAGCAGATACATGGACATATTTTAACCAACTGCACCCAGTTGGGGCTATAGTAGTTTTATGGCATGAGGTGAAAACTCCTTTTAAATGCAGTTAGTGAAATCAAAATTTTAGGGCCGAATGTCCCAAACATTTTTGCAGTCAGGTTTGAAACCACACAAATGATGCTTGCAGTAAACTAAACTCATTTTGGAGTACGTATCTTTTTTTCTGACTACTAAAATGAGTTTACAAATAGATGTGGAATTCTTATTTGGAAGCAGCGTTGTGTAAAGCATGTATTCATGATTTAGGACAGAAGTAGCAGTGTTAATCCATTGAAAAGTTACTGACCCTTAAGTCGGGGTGGTAACCCCTTGCAAAATGGAAGGGGTCTGCTTGGGACCACTTTCGATTTTGTGAATTTAAACAAAAGTTTGTTTGCAGTAGCCAGTGGTCCAAGGGAGCACTGGCTACTGTCAAATAAACTTTTTTTTAAATTGAAATTTTATTTTTCTAAACACAGTCCTGTTTCCTTTAAGAGTAGACTGCAGTAAAAAAAAGCTTTCTTTATTGAAAGGCAATCACAGACATGATGGTCTGCTTACCCCCAGTAGGTCACCACCCTTGTGATGGCCTTCAATCAGAGTGAGTCACGATTTGTAACCTACAGCATGAATATTAATGAGGTCGGCCGATTGCAACCCACTCAGAATCAGAATCTGGTGAACTGACCGATTTGGCCTTAGGCCAGTTTAGAAAATTACTTACTGACCCCAAAATAGCACATACTGGATGCATATTGTGACCAGTATTATGCTAGCTGTAAATAATATGTGTGGCCCCAAGTACCTGAGGAAAAGTTGAAGGACTGGGTTCTTTAAGACCCAGCGGTGCCAGGGCACAACACCTGAAACCTTCGTGGGTAACCTGCTCCGGCGTACGAATCACAGAGACACGGGACACTTCCTTCGACGTCAAAGATTCAAGGTTTATTTTGCTGCAGGGAACACAGAGATCACGACAAGTACACAGCGTGCCACTTGGGGAGACTGCTTCAAATTGGTTCTGTGGATCGCTCCTTTTATACAGTTTTTACCCATAGGATAACATTGAACACAAAAGTTTACAACCCGGTTCCCACCATCATCCCCCAGAGGGGTCGCTTTGGTCACTTTGAAACACATAAGGTCCGGAACATAAGTGCGGAAACATTTGGCGGTTCCCAACTGTAAAAACCCATCTTCCCACCATTAGCAAATTCCAATCAGCAGTAAAACAGATCGAAATAGGAACAAGGACAGGTGTAGAGGAAGACGGAGACAGTGGGGAGATCGGAAAGGGTGTAAAAGGGGAGGTATCAGGAAACACGAGATACAGGCATCAAAGGGACGTGCCTAATGAGATGCACGGCTGAGACAATAAGTCCGTGCGGCAAGATGAGCCTCAAGCGGCGCCATCTGCCTTACAGTAGCATCCCCCTCGTCATAAAGACACTCACAAAGAACATGTGTCTTCCGCAAATACCTTGGGAGTCCCAGGGTCGCGAAGCGGACAACGTCCGTTCGCTGGCTACTTGAGGGCAAGAGACAAAATGGATGCCGTATCTAAGATGGAACCCGTGGGTACAGATGAGAAACCCACATAACAAACGAACGGTTTAAGTTAGCACAGCGAAACTGCGCACACTTACTAAACTCGTCATTTGCGGTTCATAGATACCAGACTCGACCATATTCGTGCGAGTCGAAAACATCTCTTGCAATCGTCACGGAACCTCAGACGCTCCTTTTGCCCTCATGTAGGCAAGCACTAGTCGGAATCATATTCGATATTCATCAGACCATCGAGGTGTTGCTGTAGCATAGCTCTGTCCAACCGGGTCCCCTTGGTAACAGATGGTTGTCTTATACACGTTGTAGCACAGAGGCCACATAAGGCAGGACCACACTGCACACAAAGGCAACACGTGAACAGGAACACTACAACGACTCCGATGATCATCAGAATCTTCCAACCCCAAGTCGACATCAGGCCCCAAAACCATCCAAGCAGCGTCCAATCCCCTACATCCACGTGTATGGATTCGGAGATCTTATGCAACCTCGAGATGGCTTGATAGACAGTAGGAGCATTATCTGGAATGAAAATGCAGCAGCTCGAATGGATCACCTTACATACCCCACCTCGATCTGCTAAGATGACATCTAAAACCATACGGTTTTGTAACGTCATAAGTCTCTCCGCCTGAAGTTCTGTGGTGATATTACCAAGGGCACTGGCAGTAATATTAGCTGTCGATTCTACCACTCGAGTCAACTGTCTCAGGTTCCTACTGTTGACCATAGGTCCCCAAAACGGGAGGAAACCCTTGAAAAAGTCTCCTGCCTCTTGACCGGCAGTATCCTCTTCGCTAATTACGCCTCGTACAACTCTAGTCTTATGATAATCGGCATCTACAGTGAACGTCGGAGGCAACAGATTTGCAATGAAACATGAGCCCATGAAGTCAGCGGGCAACCATGTGTATGCACGATCATAACAGATAAAGTACGTACCCTTGGCAGCCAGAAACACAGGGGACGAGACCATCGGCAGAATGTAATTTTCAGTGCAAGCACTTGCTCCAAGTCGGGCTTGTGATCTTCGACCACGACCCATGAGACAAAAATTACCAGTGTGGGGTACGACCCATATCGGAGGCGAGCTTTTAAGCTGCTTTTCGCTAGTGAACGCACTATATTCACCTCTACTTAGGACTCTATAGGCTTGTATCTCTTCTTCGGGAATAAGCGAGGGATCATAGATATCACTATCTAAATCCTCTATTGCTATCGACAAAGGTTTTTGATACGAGGTAGGACCAGAGTAGGGGGAACGTGGTTCTCGAATGGGGTGGAAACCCAGTGCGCTTCGAAACATTGTTTGAAATGCTCGAGCTGACCCTTGGGAACTATACGGTAACACCAGATATGGAATTCCCTTATCCGTAGTATGTGGCATCAACCCACACACCCAACAATTAGTAGTGTTAACCACTAACTGATGCTGATGAAGGAGCTGAATAAAGGAATTGTTGCGGAATTCTACACGTCTAGCCTGCTCGTGTTCCGGTAACATATGAAAGGAATGGGGAGAAGCAGTAGAGGTAAAATTAGGGTAAGGAGTAGGAGTAGGTGTAGCAGGTAAGAAGTAAGACATCGTGTAATACACCCCACCCGCCAATAATGCAGAAGCAGTCAAAAACAATACAAACAGTTGGAATATAAAACATTTGGTACGACTGAGTTGCTGCAGCTTGAATCTATGGACTTGAGCTCCCTCCAAATCATTCAGCTTCGAGAATGCCATTCCCTACGACCGTCCGCAACGTTTCTTGACGCACTTCGTTCTGTGTAGCAATAGTCAATCCCTAGGAGTTCCCAGGAACCGACGGCCTTTAACCTAGCGTCAAGACCTACTATCCAGAAGGAAGTACGCGCGCGGCCCTACGGCCTTTAATGCACAATATGTATGTATGCAAAAACAATAGTCTCTCAGCTGTGGAAGCAAAAAGCACAAGGAATGAAGCTCAAAATATATACAGGAATAATTGCCGTAATATGAAAGTTCAAAACTGATCACGGAAAACGGGATAATGCAGTTATCAATTCAGCAAAGCAAGATTTTTTTATTTGTCCTTAGTGCGTGATCGGAAAAAGTATCGGGTTTTCCCAGGACGTGTCTGCTCGTCGAACAAAGGATCCGTTGAAGGGACAGCGTCCTGCTGATCAGTTGAGTGTTCTGGTCTTGAGTCTTTTGATGCTAATTGTTCAACAGTGTCTTTCTGCTGCGCTGAGGATTATTCAACAAGCTGTGCGTCGCTAAAAGGCACAAACGCCGGCAATGTTTCTGTTTCAGATGACGCAATGCCTCTCCTTACCCACGGGTCTGCCGGCAAAGGGATGGGGACTCGTTTGGTGTGCGTGGCATGCACCCAATTCTTACGTCCCTCAAGACGAACGGCAGTCCTCGTGGCCAGGAGCACTTGATAGGGTCCGGTGAACCTCGGGTCCAGGTTATTTTTGCGTGAAAAGTTCCTTGTCACCACCCAGTCTCCGGGCTGGAGCTGGTGGCCTGGACCCTCTGTCTGCGTCGGCAATGCGTCGTAAACCTGTTGGTGAATTAACCTCAGTTTAGCAGTCAAGTCATGTAGATAATCGATCAACATTGGGTACTCAAGATCAGAAAACATTCCTGGCCTAGGAACCCCCCACACATTCGCAGGACGGCCGAACACTATTTCATAGGGACTAAGCCCTACTCGGGAGTGTACAGTCGCCCTAGTTGACAGTAATGCTAAAGGTAAAGCGTCAGGCCACGAAAGACCAGTCGTAGCCTGAATCTTCGCTAACTTTAGTTTAAGGGTGCCGTTGTACCCTTCAACCAATCCAGCTGACTGGGGATGATTGGCGCTATGGAATTTCTGATTAATTCCAAGGCCCTTACACACACTCTTCATCACACTTCCAACAAACTCACTTCCGTTATCTGACCACACGACTCTAGGCATTCCATACCGAGGAAAGTATTCCTTCAGTAGGATTTTCGCAGTTGACAAAGCAGTATTGTCTTTGAGGGGGTAGGGCTCAATCCATCGAGAGAATGCGCAAACCACAACTAAAACGTATTTTAGGTTATTGCATCGCTCCATATGGATGAAGTCCAATTGAATCACCTCAAAGGGATACGAAGGGGGAGCAAAACTGCCAGGAGGAGTTGGGGTTCCTTTGCCAGGATTGTACATTATACACACCATACAATTCTTCACCAGACGTTTAGCACACTTCGTAATGCCATCATTCTTCCACACAGGAGAAAGCAACTTACAAATACCTTTCGCGCTAATATGTGCTAACCCATGCGCCATTGTCACAACGGCCAGCACATACGCATCAGGCAACAACCATCTTTTCTGATCAGACAAATCAATCCAACAACCATTCGCATCCACCTTTCCCGTACTTTCTTTCCACTTCGTCTTTTCAGTCTCGGTGGCCTCATTCTGAATTGCTTTCACACTCTCAATAGTGTCTTCACACATACTCGATTCTGTAGGCCACCTAACCGAACTCGTCACATACATTCGAGTGCTAAGGTTCCGGGCAGTCTCCTTAGCAATCTCATCCGCAAACGCATTACCACGACCAACATCATCCGTCACCTTACGATGCGCACTACATTTAACAATCGCAACTTGCGTAGGCAAAGTCAATGCATCCAAAAGATCATTCACAAGCTGGCCATGCTGTATCTTCGTACCGTGCGACGTCAAGAAACCTCTCTCTCTCCACAATCGTCCGAAGCTATGTGCAACACCAAACGCATATTGACTATCAGTAAACACATTCACACGTTTCCCTTTCGCTAACACACACGCTCTAGTAAGAGCAATCAATTCTGCAGCTTGGGCAGAATTCTGGTTCAACCTTGCAGTCTCAACAACAGTATTCAATGTTACAACAGCATAAGCAGTAGTCACATCGCCATTCGGCAATTTAAAACATGACCCATCCACATACAAAGTACCATCCGGATCTTCCAATGGGGTGTTTTTAAGGTCCACTCGACCTTTTGTTTCCTCTTCAGTCCTCAAGTAGCAGTCATGTTCTGCTACCTCATCTGACTCTGCGCTAATTGGTAACAAAGTTGCCGGATTTAGAACGTTACAACGTTTTATCTGAATGTGGCTTGCCAAGAGCGTCAACTCGTACCCAGACAACCTCGCACTCGTCAAGTGCTGAGTTTTCGTTCGGTTCAAAAGAGTATCGACTGCATGCGGAACCATCACCGTAAGCATATTATCCATGACCAATCCTGCTGATTGTCGGATGGAGACCGCAGCTGCCGCTGTTGCTCGTAAACAACTCGGCAATGCTCTAGCTACTGGGTCCAAAGTCGAGGAAAAATATGCACATGGACGTTGCTTACCACCAAAAGGTTGCGTTAAGACACTCAACGCACAACCTTCCCTCTCGTGAACATATAACGTAAACGGCTTACTGTAGTCAGGAGTACCTAACACAGGAGCCGAACACAATGAATCACGCAGTTCAGAAAAACTTTTCTGACATTCTTCCGTCCATGGTAAAGGAGTTGAAACATCCTTGCACGTAAGAGCCACCAATGGTTTCGCTAGCAACGAGAAATTAGGAATCCATTGCCTGCAGTACGACGTGATACCTAGAAAGGCACGAACATCTCTTTAGGTTTTTGGCACAGCCATTCGCGCAATCGCTGCAATTCTCTCTGGGGTCAATCTCCTTCCCTCCTTTGACAATAAGTGACCTAGATAGGTTACTTCTTGACAACAATATTGGAGTTTAGAAGGTGACACCTTATGATTTAACTCACAGAGATGTTGCAGCAACGACACCGTAGCAATTTTGCAAATGTCCTGAGTATCAGCAGCCACCAATAAGTCGTCGACGTATTGGATCAAGGCCGCACCAACCGGCAACCTAAATGCATCCAGTTGACCCTTCAAGGCTTGGCTGTAAATAGATGGACTTTCACAGTAGCCCTGAGGAGCGCGTTTGAACCGGAAGCTGCGTCCACCGAGAGAGAAACCGAAAAGGTCCCTGCTCTCCTCGGCAATCGGGATGCTGAAAAACGCATTTTTCAAGTCAATCACCGAAAACCATGATGCAGAAGCTGGAATCAGAGTCAGTAGCGCCGTGATGTCAGGCACAACAGGGAATTGAGGAACTACAATTTTATTTACCTCCCGTAAATCGATAACAAAGCGATAAACAGGCGGTTTTGAAGGATCAGTACGTTTAAGAATGGGCAGCACAGGGCTGTTGCACACGTTTCCCCGAGTCTCTTCAATAACATCTTTCTCGATCAAATCATAGATGATCGCCAACAATGCTCGTTCACCATCAAGGGAGATACGATATTGGGGAATACGTGGCAGCCGCACATTAGATTTCAACTGAACAACATAAGGGGAGATATCAAGTAGGCCCACGTCATTTGGACCCGTTGCCCACAAAGACGCAGGAAGAGAACTCAATTCCGGTGGGAGCTTATCGAGGGATAAATACATAGGAGAGACAACCCTTTCTCCTAACGTAAGCTTTACACCCGCAGGAGAACAATACAAAGTCGCGTACAAACGTTTAAGCAAATCCAGGCCCAAAAGATTTTCACCACAACCCGTAGTTAAAATCAACGGAGCTTCTAGCTCACGTGGCCCAATTTTAAGGGGCAAAGGGCGTGAAACTGGATTGCTAACAGGGGCGCCAGAGAATCCAATGGAAACATTTGTTAAGCCAGACAAAGGTGCGCCAGGGAGTTTCGAATGCATGATAGAACTTTTCGCTGCACCAGTGTCCAACAGAAAAGGCTCAACGACGCCCGATGTAGCAACTGCGACGTAAGGCCCTCTCTGATCAACCGGAACTGATACCACTCCCTCTCCTTGTCTTTGGCTGTCCTAGTAATTACTGTCGTCAGTTCCCTGATCGACGTAATAATCGTCTACATTGTACTGCGCAGATCGTCCTTGCGACGATCCACGTTGATCGAAACAATTATTAGAATTGGATGAGTTATCTGAGCGATCATTCTGGGCACCACGACCTCTACCACGTGACGTTTGCTGCGAACCACCACGACCTCCTCTAGATGAGTTACCACTATTACGTTCATTCAAAACAGGGCAATTGAATTTAATGTGTCCCTCCTGTCTACAATAAGCACATTGATTGTACCCTAACGAGGATCTTTGGGAGGAGGAATCATTACGAGTTTGGGATCTGTTCGATTGCGGCTGCGATCTATTCTGTTGTGAATTATTCTGATTCGAACGTGGAGGATACGCTTGCTGAAGCAACACTTTAGTTTTCAATTCCTTCGTCTTTTTGTCAGCGCGGTCGTTCTCTTCTTTCTCTCTATTCTCATAATATTGTGCCGTAGCCAATATCTGAGCCGAAGTAGAAACGGACCATGCACTTTCCGAATTTCTCAATTTATTGCTCAAGTCGGGCAATAAATTCGAAACAAATTTATCCACAAACAATCTCTGACCACCCTCGGTACCCATATCCTGTCCACTATGGTCAATGAATGCTTCCTCGAACCTCGTAAAGAAGTCGGAAACACTCTCATCTTTTTTCTGCTTACAGGCTGACAATTTGTCCCAATTCACTCTCATAGCTGGCATAAGAGTTTTCATTAATGTTATTATTCTTTGAGGGAGAGCAGCAATCAACTGTTCAGGCTTAGCACCACCGACTTGCAACCCATCTGCCGCTACAATGGCCGCCCAATCACCACCTAATTCATTTGCGTGATTTTCCTGACGAATCTTAGCCCATACCGGTTGCGGTACGACATTGCCAAACAACATATCGATATCGGCAAGATTCATTATCGTAGCGTCTACGAGCTGCGATAATTCCTTGTAATACCCTGCAGGATTTTTGCGAGGGTCAGGCAAAGATTGCTTCACCTGTAACACTTCCGATCTTTTCCATGGGAGATGTATCCATACTCTCTGGAAATGCGGCGGAATAATAGGAATAGCAGTAGCATCGCCTGGCATCCACACTGGTGGAACTTCCCGCATAGGGTATTGGCCAGACTCGTCTGGTTGTTTTTCAATATCCTCAACAAACAATGCATGAGGTATCGGAGCGGGACGAAGAGATAGCAATCGTTCAACAGCACGTCGAACATTAGTATCCACTATCAGTCCATTTGCGAACTGAAGCTGGAGATCAGACAGAGCGGTGAGCACCTCGTCAGGCGCATCAGCCGCTATTTGATCATAAAGGAACTTACACATTTCGTTAAACACATATCTCTGGGTTGGTATATTGAATTGACAAAATGTTTCGAGGACAACACGAGGTGGGCATCTAACAGGATTTACCATCCAACCCATCGCCATATTATATAGCGCAACGCGTTCTCTGTTTCCAGGGAGCTGACTACGTCGCTGAGGACCATCAGAACCAGCGGACCCATGAACAGGTCCGAGCGAATGAAAGAAGCTAGTCGCAAGAGGAGAATTGCGACTACGAGTAGAGGGAGAAGAATAAGACACAGGGCTAACAAGAGAAGGAGTAGAAACAGTAGCAACAGCAGGAGTTAACAAAACAGGAGCAGCAGCAGGAGCAGTAGCGGGAACAGGAGTATGTGGAAGCGGAGGAGCAGTAGGAATAGAAACAGACAAAGGAGCAGGAACAGTTGGAAGAACGGGTGCAGGTTGAGGAACAGGCGGAGGAATAGGCGGAAGAATAGGTACGGCAGGGACCACAGGAACTGCGGTACCCTGTACGTACGGAGGTGGCGACTTCATAAGATAAGACATTAAGGGATCCTCAACTGGCTCTTCCTTCTTTTCCGACTCCGTAGGCAAAGCAGGATAACATTTATCTACGGTCATACGCTGTAGTCTATCAAACACTTCCTTATCCTTAACCTCCTTATCTCGCTGAAATTGCTCTGCTTTCTTCACTATGGTAGCAACATTATCTCGCTGAGTACGTTTAGTCTGTCTGATTTCTTTCTGTCGGGCTTCTTTATGCCACAACCGAAAGGCATCAAACATGGCCGGCCTTGACTTTCTTTCGAACAATTTAGTCTCTAGATTATCTAAAATCGGGGCCTCGAAGCTACCATGAGGTGGCCAACGAAGGTCGCCGTCCTTCTTTGTGTATTTAATCCAGTAATCGTTAAAGGTAATTGGGCCTAGCCCGTGTTTACTGTAGAGCTCATACGTGGGAGTTCCAACCGGAGGTATCGGACACGAGTCCTCCAGTCGGGAATCCATACCACAAGGTCTGAAACAACTAAACAAAGTACTGCGACCAGGCATCTTGCACACTAGCCGAGTTTCACAAACTTCAAGGGTTACGGGATTTACCAAGTCCCAGCAAAGAACAAAACCCTCGGTTTTTGGCGGCTGCAGTCGTCAAACAACACAACAAAGTACGCTAGCAAAGTGTCACCGACAAAAACACTCACACAGCGCTAACCACAAAAACACTCGCTAAAGTGTCAACAACCAAGAACTCTGGGAGCGACCCACAAATACTTAACTCAAAGATCGATGGCGTCACCAGGAAGGCCCGTCAATCGTCTCGCTATACCAAGGTCTACGCCAGGCGCCAAAACAGGTCTACAGTCAGGGCAGCAGTCCGTCGCAGCCGTCCGGAGGCGGGAATCTTCGCGGGAAAAGTCTTCGGGCCACTTATTTCGACAACAGGATCGATGAAGCGGAGTGCACCTTCCCTCGGAGATTTCACACGAAGTTCCTCACGATCGTCGGGCTTGGACCGGTACCACTGATGCAGCCCCATGTTGGGCGCCAACTGAAGGACTGGGTTCTTTAAGACCCAGCGGTGCCAGGGCACAACACCTGAAACCTTCGTGGGTAACCTGCTCCGGCGTACGAATCACAGAGACACGGGACACTTCCTTCGACGTCAAAGATTCAAGGTTTATTTTGCTGCAGGGAACACAGAGATCACGACAAGTACACAGCGTGCCACTTGGGGAGACTGCTTCAAATTGGTTCTGTGGATCGCTCCTTTTATACAGTTTTTACCCATAGGATAACATTGAACACAAAAGTTTACAACCCGGTTCCCACCATCATCCCCCAGAGGGGTCGCTTTGGTCACTTTGAAACACATGAGGTCCGGAACATAAGTGCGGAAACATTTGGCGGTTCCCAACTGTAAAAACCCATCTTCCCACCATTAGCAAATTCCAATCAGCAGTAAAACAGATCGAAATAGGAACAAGGACAGGTGTAGAGGAAGACGGAGACAGTGGGGAGATCGGAAAGGGTGTAAAAGGGGAGGTATCAGGAAACACGAGATACAGGCATCAAAGGGACGTGCCTAATGAGATGCACGGCTGAGACAATAAGTCCGTGCGGCAAGATGAGCCTCAAGCGGCGCCATCTGCCTTACAGTAGCATCCCCCTCGTCATAAAGACACTCACAAAGAACATGTGTCTTCCGCAAATACCTTGGGAGTCCCAGGGTCGCGAAGCGGACAACGTCCGTTCGCTGGCTACTTGAGGGCAAGAGACAAAATGGATGCCGTATCTAAGATGGAACCCGTGGGTACAGATGAGAAACCCACATAACAAACGAACGGTTTAAGTTAGCACAGCGAAACTGCGCACACTTACTAAATTCGTCATTTGCGGTTCATAGATACCAGACTCGACCATATTTGTGCGAGTCGAAAACACCTCTTACAATTGTCACGGAACCTCAAAGTGTTCTTCTGATCGGCATCATTTGTACCAAGACTCGATTGCTTTTTCATTGCCATCTCATGTCAAACACTTCCACACGACCCACCTGGTCGTTTCTGCTGATGCCTGAGGAAAATCAAACTAACACAACAACAGCCATCTTGCTGCCTGCATTTCTGCCCAGGAACTGTCGCATACCCAACCCCCCTGTTCTTGCAGTTCCACAGAAAGCCACGAGACACTCACACCCTGTGTAAATGATTTGTTTTCCATCTTCTGCTCCCAGCCTGGTAAACATATATGACACAGTGATCAGGTTATCTGGACAATGGTCTGACTGCTGGGCCTTGATCAGGGTGATTAAACAATGACCTGAAAGACCAGGCTTTGATCAAGGTGATTAAACAATGACCTGAAAGACTGAGCCTTGATCAAGCCGAGTGAACAATGATTTGTGTACCAAGCCTTGACCAGGTCACCATCTATAAACGTCGTCTGGATCTGGTTATCAACTGCAAACACTTCCCTTATTGAACAATGAACTAACAGCCAAAAGACTGAGATGAAAAAGTATAAAAGGCTTGTAAGCCGCAGAGTGAAGCATCAGCCTCCTCTATCTTGTTTCTGATGAGCTTGGGACTCTGGGACATATTATCAAACCCCAGCGATAATTATCGCTAAGTGCACTTAGCCCTAGGATAATTATCGCTGGGTAGCGTGGATTGTTATCACTGAGATAGCGTACTATTAGCAACGCTTATCTCAGAAGTGATACAAATCTTCACGCTAACTGCCAAATGAGTAATTATCGCTGGAAAACCAACGATAATCTCTCGAAGTTTGGCGTTAGCTTGATGATAGGGGCTCACAAACTTAGCCAGGATATCCACCTTCCATAGGATATCATGGCTAAGTCAGGAAAATACCAGGTGTAAAAAAAGCAGCGCTAACCGCGGTTAGCGCTGCTTTTTTTGTTATCACTAACAGGGTTAGCGATATCCTTGATAATAGGAGAAATGTCGCTTAACAACATTTCTCCTATTATTTTTCTCTGGAACGCCCCCTTTGGGAAGCGTAGAGAAAAAGAGTGCTAACATACGAATTTGCGTGTTAGCACCCTGTTGCTGATAGGGAAATAATTTTATCTCCGCTTTCTGGGCTTTTAAAGCCAAAAAAGCAGAGATAAATCCCTTGATAATATGCCCCTCTGTTCCATAGCCCGGGCTATATGAATAAATCTGTGTTCCTCCTGCAGACGAAGGCTCCTGTGTCTCCTTTTACTATGTATGAAGGGTATGGAAGGCTTGGGAGGTTCCCCCGCCGCCGAGACCCAGTAAGTGGGTTAATCCGGTTTTTCATACCTGTTATAACCTTAGACTACAGACATAATGACACCCTATTCATCTATATTTTGCTGAAAAATGCAATCTGTCACAACACCATGACCCTCTTCCCTTGAGGATGTAAATTCATAAACCAACTTTTTTATTTCTGGGATTGTGGTGAGAAATATTAGACCATTCATAGCTGATTTTCTATTGTTTGGAGAGATGTAAAGATAAAAAATTTTCATAATCTAGTTGGCTTCCTCTACAGGGCACGTTGAGTTTGTTTACAACATTTTATATAGTGTGCTTATCGTCCAACGGCGTTAGAGCACCCAACAGTAGGCTGTCAGGAAGAGACTTCTCTAATTTGAGTATGGAGCCGTTGGGGTGAGGGTGCTATTACAATATTAGCTTGCTTTATAGTGTCTTGAATTATGTGCACAGTAAGACTGATGTATGGTTTCAATAAACTCCCAGAGGATTCATGTAATTCCTTTGATGTATTCCTCGTAAACATCAAAATGTTTTTTTTTTTACAGAGTTTTATATAGCAAAAAATTGACCCGAACCGAATATCAGAGTGCCTTACATAGCACCAGTTGCATTACATGAGGACACATGCATTTCTTTTAGGCACTGGGAGATGAAGTGATTTGCCCAGAATCACAGGGTGTTCAGCGCCATTGCCGATACTCAAACTCAGTTCCCCAGATTTCAAGGTCGACCGCCCTAGCCAATAGGCCAACTTCTCTCCTGCAGAATGCGGAGCTTGTGGGTTTAACACATTTCACAGGATCAAAGAGTTGCTGGTGCTTCAAATGGAGAAAAGTCCTTATTAGCACCACAATCCTGTAGAGTGCAAGATTCTTAGGCCCCGATTCACAAAGAGTCTCTGCATGAGTGCAGAGGGTCCTCGGTTGTGGGGAGATCTACCTCATGGTGGGATCCCAGCAATGCACAACTGCAGTGCAGGTATTTTGATAGTCATGCTAAAATAGATGACTCCACATTTAAGTAAGGTGAGATTCAGGAAGTACCCAAGATGACGCCGTGCGACAAACATTTCTCACTGGCCTACTTGGTAATCGACTCATTTTTTGTCTTGCAGAAGGCCAGATGCCTGTAGCATAACGCTGATGCTGAGGCTGCCAAGTTCAAAGTAATTGTCTCTTCTTAATTATATAAGGCTGCAATTAGACTAGTCGGCACTTAGTACTATCAACCACAGATATCTGCGGCTGCCACGCCGACGTCTCACTCAGCATAATTAGAGGCCTTTCCATGCATGCCTGCACAGTCATCCGTGACCACTTCACAGCCTCCAGCAATTAATTATCTAAACATTTTTATGACTAAATTGATTCAATAGGATCCCTACTCACTGGAATTTTTAAGGCCTCAGTTAACCCCTCTGCCTATTTTCTTCCATCCCTTTCCCCTGTTGGTGACCCATTCCTTTATTGCTTCATTAATAGTTCTTCTTCTCCTTCTCCTCCTCCTCCTCCTTCTTCTTCTCCTTCTTCTTCTTCTCCTTCTTCTCCTCCTTCTCCTTGTTGTTGTTGTTGTTATTGTTGTTCTTGTTCTTCTCCTTCTCTTCCTTCTTCTTCTTCTTCTTCTTCTCCTTCTCTTCCTTCTTCTTCTTCTTCTTCTTCTCCTTCTCTTCCTTCTTCTTCTTCTTCTTCTCCTTCTTCTCCTCCTTCTCCTTGTTGTTGTTGTTGTTGTTCCTCTCCTTCTCTTCCTTCTTCTTCTTCTTCTTCTTCTCCTTCTCTTCCTTCTTCTTCTTCTTCTTCTTCTCCTTCTCTTCCTTCTTCTTCTTCTTCTTCTCCTTCTTCTCCTCCTTCTCCTTGTTGTTGTTGTTGTTGTTCCTCTCCTTCTCTTACTTCTTCTTCTTCTTCTTCTTCTTCTTCTTCTTCTTCTTCTTCTTCTTCTTCTTCTTCTTCTTCTTCTTCTTCTTCTTCTTCTTCTTCTTCTTCTTCTTCTTCTTCTTCTTCTTCTTCTTCTTCTTCTTCTTCTTCTTCTTCTTCTTCTTCTTCTTCTTCTTCTTCTTCTTCTTCTTCTTCTTCTTCTTCTCCTTCTCTTCCTTCTTCTTCTCCTTCTTCTCCTTCTTCTCCTCCTTCTCCTTGTTGTTGTTGTTGTTGTTCCTCTCCTTCTCTTACTTCTTCTTCTTTTTCTTCTTTTTCTTAATATTATTATTATTCATGCCTTCCACATTACAGACTACGTATTTCAGTTTACCTGCGGATCCTTCTGGGAAGCAAGCCAATGTGCTTTCAATTCTTCAAAAGTCTAATCCGAGCTCCTCTATCCGCTCTCCTTTCCACCTGATCTCTTTTTTCTTTTACCCCTAAATACTTGAAAGTGATGCTGATCCTGAGCTCTCCCTGCATCTGGATTTCAGATCTCTGCTTGTTTCTTGTCAAGTTGGTGTCCACTCAACTCACGGTATTTGAACAAAATATCGTGGGACAGAATATCTTGTCAAAAATATCGGGGAGAAGAATATTGTGTAGGTAATTTTCTATGGGTAAGTAAAGCTTTACTGTATATAACTCCACATATATATAAATTACACATATATATTCACCCTTGAAATTTGCCAATGCCAGGAGCAGGGCGATACGCCTGGCATCAGCCAAGCAGTGGGGGCTGGACACTTCTATTTTTGCAGATTGGACCGCAACAATTTGAAGGTGATTTTAAACTATTCAGTATGTGAGCCGCACAGACTGGTTTTAATATCAAGCCGTTTCGTTTGCTAACAATTAAAAGGTTTTGAAATGAACTGTAAACTATTATAGCAATGAACTTACTTCAATTGTTGTGATTAACACAAATATTTAGCGTGTTGTAATTTTACAATACCTGTTTTATAATTACCTATTACAGGCTTGAGCTGAGTTGCAATAAAAACATTGGAGAAAGTATTTCTTCTACATTCAACACAATTGTATATAAGTGGAGTAAACAAAAATGGCTGCTAATTGAATTGAGAAAGGCTAGCAGAGCCGAAAAACGTCTCCATGAGCTGATTTTCTGTGCTGCAAGTAACAGGGTCCTGTGGTCCTTGTAGGACCCCCTGAGAAGGCCTAGGGGGTCAGAGTGTTTCTACCTTGCTCCTTTTTCATGTTTTTTAAAATGTTTTTTGACCTTTTTTCTTGTGACTCAGTTCAACCGAATCACAAGATGGCTGCCAACACTTCCTGGTTTGAAGTGTTGGCAGCCAATCAGATTGCAGGCACGAGATCGGGAGGGTTGGCGAATCCACCTCAGCACCAGTTGTATATCTGAGAAATGTTAAAATTTCTCAGGAAATACTAAATGGATTTACACCTTTTAACAAAAAGAGTGCTTTCTGAATGACCTTTTTGCCAAATTTGATGTAATTCCATTCAGCAGTTTGGGCTGTAGCCCTGTGTAACGTTTCCTATGTAAATTAACATGGATAAAACATGTTTTGGGACCCCCTTTTTTTCTCCGCCCCTGCTTGATGAATCACCCCAAAATTTCGAACACACCAGCTGAAGCGAGTGGGCCATTAATTTCGAAAATTTCTCAAAGATTCATCAAATGTCAACAAAGATGTGGGCAAAAGAAAAAACGCTTTTTGAATAGAAACAAGGTCCTAATTTTAACTACCTACTGGCGACTGCCAGTAGGTAATATACACACACACACACACACAAAACCGAGTCACAAGAAAACAGTGAGAAAAAGGTTAAAACACAAGAAAAGGGGTCAGGGTAGAAACACCCTGATCACCTAGGCCTGCTCAGGGGGTCACACAAGGTCCCCCAGGGCCCCAAAAAGCTTTTAAAAATGAATTTCAGCAGATATCACGTTGGGGGTCGCGAATCCCACTGAAATAAAAAAAAACAAAGTGCTGTCTCCCGCGCTTTATTTTGAAAATGCCCCAGGGTGGGCCAGGACCCAGTGGCACTGACAAATTAATTAGCGGAGGCCCCAGCAGCCCCGGGACCACCAACTCCCTGGGGCTTATTTTATTGTATGCGGGGGGCACTGAAGCCCCCCACAGCCCCTGGGACCGCCCCCTCCCCGAGGCTGTAAAATAAATGTTTGGGGGTCTCAATCCCCCCAGCGACCCTTGACCCCAAAAGGTAGGCCGCTCCCCCTCCGCACAGCACCGCCTGTGTCTCCCTGCCCCAGCTGCGGCTGCTGAGGAAGTTCGAGGCCCTCCACCACCCGCAGGCTACCACCTGTGCATCATCCCTGGTGGCCAGTGGTAGGTCATAGGTTTGTTAATCTTCCGCTTTATTGTTTTACTGTATTGCCTGTATTTCATTGTTGTGTCTGTGACTGCTGTTTTTCTGTCTCCCCCCGCTGCCTGTTCGTGGTCCGTGACCGTTTTCCTCCCTCTGTTCCCCTCCCTGTCCCCGTGTCTCTCAGCCCGGTTTTTCCTTCTGTACCCCCCGCTGCCCCTGTGTCTCTGCCCAGTTTTCCTTCTCTACCCCTCGCTGGCCCCATGTCTCTATCCAGTTTTTCTTTCTGTACCCCTCGCTGCCCCCGTGTCTCTCAGCCCGGTTTTCCCTTCTGTTCCCCTCGCTGCCCCCGTGCCTCTCTGCCCGTTTTTGCCTTCTGTTTCTCAGCTGCTCCTGTATACTTGTGCCCTTTTTGCCTTCTCTGCCACGCGTTTTTCCCTGTATTTCTGTGCCCTCTTGCCTTTTGTGACGCTCATTTTTCCTGTATTTCTGTGCCCTTTTTTTGCCTTCTGTGCCACTCATTTTTTCCCTGTATTTCTGTGCTCTCTTGCCTTCTGTGACACTCATTTCCCCTCATTTTTTGTGCCCTTTTGCCTTCTGTTCCCTTCATTGTCCCTCGCTGCCCCAGCCGCTGCGTCTCCTGTGCCCCCACCCCCTAACTGCCTACTAGCTACACACGCCTTCTGCCTCCCAGCTGCTCCTCCCTCCCACCTCCCCATATATGCCGACCGCTGCATCCCCTGCACCCCGCCCCCCTAACTGCCCACTCACTGCCCCCAGCTCCCGCCTCCCGCCTTCCAGCGGCTCCTCCCTCCCACCTCCACATATAAGCCGGCCACTATGTGACCGCGCAGTTGGCTTGCCAAAGGCATGTCTAAGGCTAGCCCGTCTGTGCCCATCTGCGCCCGTCCGTGCCCGGACTGCGCCCAGTGCCAGAACCTCAAGACCCCGGACCCGCCATGACGACCACCGCCACTACGACGCCAGCACTCTGCACGCTCTCACCTCCGGACAGACCCACACCTGCTTCAAGGCCGCCCCGAAATGCACACACGGTCCCTTCACCTGCCGGAACTGCAGCTACACCAGCCTCAGAGCCAATGAACCACCTGCCAAGAAAGACCTCAACCACCTCTGATACATACTACTGAACACCCGCTCGGTTCGCAAACACGCCGTCGAGCTCTGGGACCTGCTCAACACAACATCCCCGGACGTCGCCTTCCTGACAGAGACCTGGTTGAATGACTCCTCTGCACCCGACATCGCCATAGCCATCCCAGATGGCTACAAGATCACCCACAGAGACCGCACCAATAGAGTCGGAGGAGGAATCACCACCATCCACAACATCCACAAGAACAGCATCAGGGTCTCGACTAGCACCGACAACGTGCTCAGCACTGCCAAACACATGCACTTCCAGAGCCACAGGGACCCTAACTCCACCCTCAGAGGCACCCTCGTCTATCGACCCCCCGGACCCCGTCCTCAGTTCAGCGACTCCATCGCCGACTTCATCAGCATGCATGCCCTGACCTCCACCGACTACATCCTCCTCGGAGACCTGAACTTTCACCTTGAGAACAACAACGACAACAACTCTACAACCCTGATATATACCCTCGCCAACCTCGGACTGAAGCAACTCGTCACAACGCCCACCCACTCCGCTGGCCACACGTTCGACCCCATCTTCTCCTCAAGCCCGCAAGTCTCCATCAGCCACACCACCGAACTCCTCTGACTGACCACCGCTGCATCCACTTTGCCTTCCAGAAACCCACCACACACCACCGCACCCAACATATCCCCCGCCGCTGCTTGAGCAAAATCACCGAAGACCAACAACATGTAAACCTAGCCCTCAAAGCACCCACCGAATCCTCCAACCCTGACGACGCTGCCCACAGCTTCAAACGCTGGATTGAGGACTGCACCAATGCCCTCGCCCTGCTGAAGAAACCCCCCAACAGAGACACCAGCAAGAGGGCCAGCTAGTTCACCCCAGAACTCCTTGCCTCCAAGCAAGCCTGCTGGAAACTAGAAAAGGAGTGGCACAGTGAACAAATTCCAGACAGCCACGCAGCACACAAGGACGCCATCCACAACCACCACCACCTCATCAGGGCGCCCAAGAAGACTTCCTTCAAAGACCGCCTCGACAACAACACACACAATAGCAAGGAGATCTTCAACATCGTGAAGGAACTCTCCAACCCCAGCTCCAACACCAACGGCATCCCGCCGTCACAAGCCCTGTGCGACTCCCTCGCCACCTTCTTCCACCGCAAGATAGCAGACATCCACAACAGCTTCATCACCCAGACAGCCCCAACAGACAAGTACACAACAGACCCTCTGCACACCATCGACCACGACCCCCTGCTAGCCTGGGCCAGCATGAGCGTTGATGACACCATCAAGAACATGAGCACAATCCACTCCGGCTCTCCACCAGACCCATTCCTGCACCACGTCTTCAAAAAAGCAAGTAAATCCATTGCACCCCACCTGCACAATGTCATCAATCTCTCCCTCAAGACCGCAACCTTCCCAGAGAGCTGCAAACACGTCGAGATCAATGCCCTACTCAAAATACCTAAGGCAGACCCAAGAGACCTCAAGAACTTCCGGCCAATCTCTCTGCTCCCCTTCCCGGGCAAGGTCATCAAGAAAATCGTCAACAGACAGCTAACCCAATACCTCAAAGAAAACAGAATCCTGGACCCTTTCCAGTCAGAGTTCCGCAGCAACCACAGCACCGAGACTGCCCTCATTGCTGCCACCGTTGACATCAGGACCCTACTGGACAATGGTGAGACTGCAGCACTCATCCTCCTAGACCTCTCTGCCGCCTTCAACACCGTCTGCCACCACACTCAACGGTCACGCCTCCACGCCACAGGGATCCAAGACAAGGCTCTGGAATGGACCACCTCCTTCCTCTCAGGTAGAACCCAGAGCGTCCGCCTCCCCCTATTCGGGTCCAAAGCCTCCAAGATCATCTGCGGCGTACCCCAGGGATCCTCCCTCAGCCCGTCACTGTTCAACATTTACATGGCCCCGCTCGTACACGTCGCCTGACAGCACGAACTCAACATAATCTCCTACACCGACGACACTCAACTGATCCTCTCCCTCACCGAGGTCCCCATCACCGCCAAAGCCAACCTCCACGAAGGAATGAAGGCCGTTGCCGACTGGATAAAGATCAGCCACCTGAAGCTGAACTCGGATAAGAAGGAGGTCCTCATCTTCAGCTCAAACTCTTCAGCTTGGGGCGACTCCTGGTGGCTGACGGCACTGGGGGCTGCCCCGACACCCACCGACTATGCACACAACCTGGGAATCATCCTCGACTCAACACTCTCAAGGACCAAGCAAGTCAACCCCATCTCCTCCTCCCGCTTCAACACCCTCCGCATGCTCCGCAAGATCTACAGTTGGATCCCGGCAGATACAAGAAAGACAGTCACCCAGGCCCTCGTCAGCAGCAGACTCGACTACAGAAATGCCCTCTACGTGGGAGCCCTGACCAAGCGTATTAAATGACTACAACGCATCCAAAACGCCTCAGCACGACTGATCCTCGATGTACCACAACACGGCTTCACCAACCCCCACTTAAGAAACCTGCACTGGCTCCCCGTCAATAAGAGGATATCCTTCAAGCTCTTCATCCATGCACACAAAGCTCACACAAACTCAACCCGGACAAGACGGAGTTAGTCTTGACCGGAGGTGGTTGCAGTCCCTGGTCCCCTTCCCACTGGCCTCCTTCACTTGGTGTCCCCCCACTCCCTGTCCCCAAGGTCAAAACCCTTGGTATTTTCCTCAACTCTTTCACTTCACTTTCACTCTTCACTTTCCGTTCATTCACAGGTCAACTCGGTTGTTTCCTCCTGCTTTTTTTCCCTCAGAACTATCAGGAAGATCTCTCGCTTCTTCTCTCTACCTGCCCTAAAGATCATAGTGATGGCTATGGTGCTCTCGCGCCTTGACTATGGCAACATCATTTATAACGGCGCCCCAGCCTACGCCATTCACCGTCTGCAGCTAGTGCAGAACCAGGCCGCCCGCCTGATTCACAGCCTGCCCAAATTCCACCGAGCTACTCCCTTACTGCAGGCACTGCACTGGCTGCCGGTGAAAGAGCGAGCCTTGTTCAAGCTTGGCTGTACCACCTTTCAGGCCAAAATGGGCACCGCCCCGGAGTTCATCTGCTCCGCCATCAAGCCCTATACGCCGGGTAGAGAGCTCTGATCCACCCATCAGGCCCTGCTAACTACCCCCCATTTTAGAAAGAAAAAGGCGGGCGGAACAAAATTTGCAGTTCTCGCTCCTGCGTTCTGGAACTCCCTTCCGACGGAACTCCGCATGGCTTCCTCTTACATCGAGTTCCGGAAAGGTCTTAAGACTCTGCTCTTTTCCCGAGCCTACAATGTCTAGACTCCCTCCGCTCCTGCTATCCCCTCGCAATCCAAAAAGCGCCAAGAAACCGCGTGGTAAAAGCGCGCTATACAAATGTTTTTAAATTCAAATAAATTCAAAATACAAAGCACTCCACAAGACCGGCCCAGCCTACCTCAACAGACGGCTCTCCTTCTACATCCCAAACTGCCAGCTATGCTCCGCCGACCTCTCACTCGCCACCATCCCGTGCATCCGAAGAACAACCACCGGTGGGAGATCCTTCTCCCACCTCTCCGCCAAGACATGGAACACCCTCCCACTGAGCCTACGACAGACCCAAGAACTGCCAACCTTCAGGAGGCTACTCAAGACCTGGCTGTTCAATCAGTAGTGCACCCCTCCCCAGCGCCTTGAGACCCTCGCTGGTATACAGTGCACTTTACAAATGATTGATTGATTGACTCTGCCCTGGGGACCGCCACCTCCTGTGGCTCATTTTATTATATTGCAGGGCACTGCAGCACCCCACAGCCCTGGGGACCGCAGCCTCCCCGGGGCTGTAAAACAAATGCACTGGGGTCCCAATCCCCCCATGCGGCCCCAGGGACCGCCACCTCCCCGGGGCTCAGTTTTAAATATGTAAAAGCTGTGTGGGGGGCTCGAGCCCCAACATGCCCCGGGGACCACCACCTCCCCGTGGCTATTTTGACAAAGGGAAGGGAGCCGTGCGGCACCCCTCCTGGAGCCCTTGATGGCCCTGGGGATCGCCACCCCCCAGGGCCATCTCCTGCAGTGTCCCGAAGTGCCCACCCCCGGGAATCTGCTGTTTGCTATGGCAGGGCGGGAGCCATGCAGCTCCTGCCCTGTCATAGCAAACACTGGTTTGGATTTTGGAAGCAAGAGCAGGACCCGTAAGCTATCCGACATGACAGTTTTCAGAGATGGTAATGCAATTCTTCATCCTGGTTCAATCCATGCGGACTCGGAGTACGAAAGTTCAGGATGTGTTTGGATTCTTTTTGCCGCATGGTTCTTTCACGATCCCCTCCTCTCGGGTGTGCGCCCACACTTTCCACAGCATAGAATTTGAGTTCCTTCCAGTTGCCCCCGTGTTCTCTCTGCATTACCATCTCTGAAAACTGTCATGTCGGATAGCTTACGGGTCATGGACAAGGGCTGTAAACTGGGTGGCTTATTAGTTTGTCCCCCCTTTTAATTCAATTGTATTCTTTAATTCTCAGACAAGATGAAATAACACATCAATGACAAAAAATGCCATCCACTAGAGGGCTAAAACAGCAGAAAAATTCTAACTATCAGGTGTAAAATAGCCCACTAGAGGGCTTGATTTGTTTTTGCAGAATATGAACTGATTGAAAGAGAAATAGAATTAAGTAACTAACAAGAGGAAAATTGATGTTTCATAGCAAGTTTCAAGTTTATTTATTATGATAAGGAACTCTTTATGAGGTCCACATAAAACAGCATATACATACAAAGCACAAATACTTAAAAAAAGAAAAGAAGATATTTTCATCACAATCACATGAGATATCTTAATACAGGTCCAAAAAACATTTAAAAAAGTTGTACAGTTTAAAAACAAACATTTCATTAGGAGGGTTAATCAAGGCTGCCTTAAACGAAGACGCTGATAATATGTTAAGTTGTAGGCAGATTGATCTTAACCATCTACGCCTGCAAGGCATCAGTGTAGGGCAAACGAACATCACGTGATCTAGATCCTGATCATGTAATTGGCAAAGATCACAGCGTGCCGAACAACCAAACCAGCTGGCTTGTAAAACTTTTAGCGGAAGCAAATTATGTCTTAATAAGTACACCAGGCGTCTCACGCCATGGGAGATGTTCCAGTACATATATGGTTGTGCTTTCCGCAGGGTATAAGATTCAATAACAGGCGTACAACCTTTTTTCGCTAGACAGAAGTCTCTATCAAGGCAAAACCCCAATTCCCAAGAGGCTGACTTCAAAACTGTTTTTAATTGATGAGAGGACAGTAAAAATAAAGTCTCCTCATCTAATTTCAATTGTAACACAGCAAGTCTAAAGTTTTTTACAATTGATGAGAAGTCATTAAAAGATCCTAATAATTCATTTTTTATAAGGTCTCTTAAGGTATTGGGTTCACCTTTAGATAAAGCTACTACCCAGCGTATGATACTAGCAAGACCTTGAACCCTGCTGCTACGTAAACCCAATTCCTGTCGCAAGGAAGCAGTCGAGTTTGCGGTGCCTACAGACATTAAACTCCGAAGAATTTTTCCTTCCGCAGAGTTTAGAAAACTCCATTTTTTTAGATCAACTAATTCAATTCCATATAACAGGGAGGCTGGAACTTTCGCTCTAAAAACATCTAAGAGAATAGAAAAATGCCTTCTACCTGTGGCTTTATATAGGGAAACTAAGCTCTTTCCCTGAGAAATAGCCTTCCGGGAATTATTGTCTATGTGTGATTTGTCACTTAGATTGTGAGTGACAATTTTACCTAAAAAGGTATAAGATTTCACACATTCTAGTTTTTCCCCCCCCACAACCCATGGAAAGTTAGAACATTTAGGCTTCTTTCTACCAGAAAAACAAATCACCTTGCTTTTTGCCGTATTTATTGATAAAAAATGACTTTCAGCATATTCAAAAAGTGCATGCAACCGATTATTTAGGCCCTTTGGGGTGAGATCCAAAATTAGGATGTCGTCTGCATACATAAGGCATGCAATTGGAACACCCCCCAAAGATGGGGCAATACCGGCGCAGGCAGAAAGAGTGATGGGTAAATCAACAGTATATAATGAAAATAGCAACGGAGCCAAAAGGCAACCTTGCTTCAACCCATTAGATGTTGGGATTAATTTGGATACGCCGCGATCACCTCCAAGTAAAACTCTGCACCAGGTGTCAGAATATAGGGCACAAATTAACTTAATAAGGGAAGCAGGCATACCAAGGTTAACTAACTTTCTCCACAGCAAATTTCTATCTACTTTGTCAAAAGCGGTGGAGAAGTCAATAAAGGCGCCGTATACCTGACCACCCCGAACTTTCACATATTTTTCATTGATGACTTGCAATGCGGTCAGGTTATCTAAGGTTCCATGATTTTGTCTGAAACCTGTTTGCTCCAGGGGAAGGATATTATGTTCAGATACCCAATCGTTAATTAAAGAAAGCACACATTTTGCAAACACCTTACCAATGGCGTCAAGCAAGGCAATTTGGCGATAATTTTGTGGTAGATCTCTTGCCCCTTTTTTATACAAAGGGACAATGATGCTTCCTTTCCAGGAGGGAGGGACTGTTCCACTTAAAAAACAGAATTTAAACACTGGAAAGAGTATTTTACTCCAAAGTTCACTCTGGTTTTTTAATACTAAAATTGGGATTTTATCAGGACCCATCGCACCAGAGGAACGCATATTCTTAATGGCACATTCAATTTCCTTTTCTGTTGGACAGTCAAGTGTAACAGCAGCATTATCGAATTCAACATTAATACCATGAGAATTATTATTACTGTACAACTTCTCAATATAGTGAACCCACACCTGTTCCTCAATGGCAATGGGCGTAGGACTGGCTCTAGTACCGCAGCCTTTGCCAATTAAGGACCAAAAGGTCTTAGTTTGGTGGTTAAAAGAAGCTTCCCTCAATTGAATCCAGAGGGCGTCTTCCTTAGAGCGTTTTAAACGAGCCTTAAGCCTAACTCTCCTTCTTTTCAGGATGGACAACTTAGACTTAGCTTCTTGGGTAAAACATAAAAATTGCCCCCTTACAACTTTATTTATTTCTCTATTTATAGCCCGCAAAGGGTAAGGGGCAACAAAGGACTGTTTCACACCTGATTTCTCCTTTGCACAAGCGGTTACAGAATCTAAAAAATTAACAAAACAAGACAGCTCTCTCCCCTCCCAGAGAGGAAGATTCTCGACAGTAACACACAAAAGAGGCGCTAGGTTTTCCACAGTACAGAGGTTCCAAAAACATTTCCCTGAGCTGGAATCAAAATTCACAGAATCTATATCCAGCCTCCATGGAACCACTTTCTGAAGACTAATGGAAACAGAAAGCGTCAATACATTATGGTCACTAAGATTCGATTCAATGACCTTCATATCCTTTAATAGGTGAAAACCGGCATAATCTATCATGATAAAATCAATAATAGATTTTCCCTTATTAGATTTACGAGTAAAAGCTGCCGGGATATCAGACGGAAGCCTCCCATTTACATTTACAATTAAGCAATCCGCTTTAAGTAAACCATCTAAAATAAGTTTACCTCTTTTGTTAGTTTTTATGTTGGGGGGAAACTGGGCTGAAGGTATATTCAGAGACTCTTCCAATGGGATATTTCTAAACAACTCCAACCCACAGTTAGATACATTACAATTTAAGTCCCCAAACATTAACACATGCGGAGTTGGTGAGTAGCACATATAATTGTTGAATTGGCTTCAAAGAACTGCTTTACACTGTATGATAAATTAGGAGAGGGTATTAAGTGAAAAGTATTACTGCTAGTAGGATTTGAGGATCAAAAACTACATGTCCCATAAGGCCCTGCGCTAGGAACAGGAAATGATGTCATATTGTTTTGTTGCACTTTATTTAATTCACAAAAAAAATGGTTGTGGTTGTTTGCTATCAGTCCTGTGAGCAAGGTCTCTGGGGAGACTGAAACGCGTCAGGAAAATGCTGCTGGCTCGCTGTAAATAAATCTTTGAAATATAAGATGTTGCGAAATATTATTCAAACTAACTTCGGAGTGCACGAAGGAAAACTTCCCCTCGGGGATAACCCCTAATGATTGAATGTGGCTGGGCTCTGCCACCTCTTTGATGCACCGCCGAAGAGCGCCCGGGAGCCTTGGTCTGAGCCAGACGTCAAGGACATTTATATATATATATATTCACTTAAAAAACCATAGGTTTCACCCATGTTATAGTTAGCTGGACATTTCTCTCATACAAAACCTTTGAAATTCCCCCGTTATAGTTAGTTCAGCTAACTATAACTCGCGCGCACCCGCAATCCACTGTCACATATTATATCACTCATGACATGGTCAGTGACAACTTGCAAGGCATTTATAGAGGAGACGGTGTACATTTCACAGATGAGGGAAACAGAGTCTTCCTCTTGAACTTTAGACTCTGCATCGTTACTTATTTGTGGGTACAAAAAACTCAATGAACACAACCAACATCTAAACCACCAAACTTGTTATTTAACTGTATTTTTTTTTCGTCTTTGTTTTTTTCGACGTGCGCTCAACGTGCGCGCACCTCGCGATTTAAAAATTTTTTTTTTTTTTTGCTCTTTGGAGTCCTTCAGGGACCCCTTGAGAAGGCCTAGGGGGTCAGGTAGTCTCTACCTTGTCCCCTTTTCACGTTTTCCACTTTTGTTTTTGGCTCTCTTCTGCCTCGGAGTGACAAAATGGCGGCCAACACTTCCTGGTTTCCACCGATTGGAATGTTGACAAACGTCTAACAGCAAATCAGAATTCCGCTCGCCCACACCCGATACGCACACCGTGCGCGCTTATAGATATATATATTTATTTTCTTTTGATTTTCACAGGAACTACTGAAGGGATTTACACCATTTAAGCAAAAGCGTAATCTGCAAATCAGACTCTACCATTTTGCCAAATTTCTTGTAATTCCGTTCAGCCGTTCGGGCTGTAGCCGTGTCTAATCATCCTATGGAAAATAACATGGGGAAAACATGTTTTGGGACCCCCCTTTTTTCTCGGCCCCCACTAGACGAATCCCGCCAAAACTTTCAGGGAAGGAGCAGAGCGGAGCGGGCCATCTTCCTTGAGAAATTCACGAAGATTAGTCAATCGGCGCCAAAGTTATTCTCAATAGAATGTTGCGGATTTCCTATGGAAACTAGGTCCTACCTATAACTATATATATATATATATATTC